>NC_056731.1:1151898605-1152636105 GCF_019279795.1 Protopterus annectens
GAAAGCATACGACAAGGTCCCAAGAAAACTGATCTAGGCAGTACTGCGGTGGTTTGAAGTCCCAGAAACATTGGTAGAATTTGTACAGGCTATGTACAAGGACCCCAGTGACTCAAGTACGAACAGTGTTTGGCCTCACTGAGGGGTTCCTATTGGGAGTGGGTGTACACCAGGGTTCAGCTCTGAGCCCACTGCTGTTCATACTGGTAATGGACTACATCAGCAAACAGGTTGGAGGGGTCAGAGCAACAAAGCTGCTGTATGCAGACGATGTGGCAGTACAGGCAGACTCTGATCTAGAACTTCAGCAAAGGATAGGAGAATGGAATGCAAATCTGAAGGCACACATGGGATGAAACTAAGCACAGATAAGACAGTGGTAATGGCAGCAGATTGGGGAAATCAGAAGAAGCTTGAGAATAGAGATATATGGGAAGATAGTGGAACAGGTAAACAGCCTCAAGTATCTGGGAGGGGTGGTTGAGAAGGGTAGTCTGAATGAAGAGGTCAAAGCTAGAATCAGAGGGGCTGCAGCCAACTGGCATAGAGTATCAGGCGTAGTCTGACAGAAAAATGCCAAAGAAGCTGAAAAGTAAGGTGTACAAGACAGTGGTGAGACCAGTACTACTGTATGGTACAGAAACCTGGGTAGTAAAGGCAGAACAGTTGAAGAAGCTAGAGGTGATGGAAATGAAGTGCCTGGGAAAGGTGGTAGGATGCATACTGCGGGACAGGCGAAGAAATGAGGACATAAGAGCAGAAGCCAAAGTAGCCCCAATTGCAGAAAAGATGTAGGAGAACAGATTACGATGGTATGGGCACATGTGCAGAAAAGCAGAACGCAATCTGGTGAGGGAGATTTGGGACAGATAGGAAGAAGGTAAGAGGAAGCGAGGGCGTCCAGCAAAGAGGTGGATGGATTGTGTGAAAGAAGATCTGAGACGGTCAGGCATGATTGTTGACTAAGGCAGGAGAGTGGCAATGAACTGAGAGAGTTGGCGACAGTTAATATGATACCCCAATCCCATGTAAATGGGGAAAAAGGGGGATGATGATGATGATGATGATGAATGATGACTCAGTGGCAGGCAGAAGACAGTATGGCCACTGAATAATGGTTGCTAAGGGGGAAGGCTCAGTGTCAGATTTGTAACTGGGCATTAGCAGGCAATCCTATGCAAATGAGGGGAATGATACTGAATCCCAGATTTCCCCTCATGGCTAGCCTGCACCCAACCGTGTAGGTGCAGGAAGACCATGATGTAAGCGCAAGAGGTAGCTGACATCATAGAGGTATTCGTCAGGCATATTGAAGCCCTGTGGCTCAGGTTTGCCCTTAGCTTAGCAGAGCTAAGCAAGGGGGTGTGTCTGAAGCTGCCAAGCACCCTTTTACATTGCCTAAGCGGGTGTGCGTGCCGCGCACCGTGTTTTAAAGTGGAAAAAAATAAGTAAAACTGGAAATGGCAACTCCTTGCACATCTGAGCCCTGTGTTTGTGTGACATGCCCCTAGACTTAAACAGGAAGGCAATGGGAGGGGAAAACCACTGTAGGAAGGTAATCAAGGAGAACTAGCATAGCTGGCAGGTGGAATGTGTCAGAAATCAGCCAATTACACAGGCAGCAGCCCAGCCCAGCACTACTATAAACTATGTTAACACCTTTCCCTCTGTTTTTTCCCCACAAACTCTACACCGGTGTACACAAGCGGGGAAATTTTACCAAACAAAAGCAGCAAAATGATGGGGGCTGTAGCAGCTGTCATAAATCACCATGTGGAAGAGGGTGAGTATGAGAATGCTGATGACCAACCCACAGTAAGAAGAGTGTGCAGACCCAGGGTAACCTACCAGAAGCTACATGAGCTGTACATGGTGGAAAACTATAGGGTGGACAGGGACCTCCTACAGCAAATTGTTGAGCTGTGCCGGCCACACCCCCCCCCCCACACACACACACACCACCAATAGAGGGGAACCCATCCCAGTGGATACCAAGGTATGTGTTGGCCTAAGAATACCATCCACAGGTATCTTCCAAAGGCCAACTGGAGATATCATGGAGATCTCACGGGCATCAGCATCTAGGGTACTCCACCATTTCCTGGATGCCATGTCAGTACATGCTGGTGAACATGTATATTTCTGCAACAGCCATGAGGCGTTGACCAGCAGTTTGCATCTCTTCCAGCAAATAGCAGAATAGCCTGAGGTAGTGGGTGCTGTAGACTGCACGCACATACACATCAAAGCACCACCTGGTGAGCAGGGTAGGGTCTACATCAACCGCAAGGGCTTCCCCCTCCAACTGCCAGGTCGTGTGTGATGCCCAGGACAGTATGTGTGTGCTGGCTGTCCTGGAAGCTATCACAACTCCCACATCTGGCATATGACGCAGTTGTACCAGAGATTTGCCAATGAGGACATCCTTTACGGCCCCCTAGTGGGGGTTGCTGGTTATGCACTGGAGCCATGGCTGATGACACCCATCAGAAATGCACACACATGAACAAGAACTCCATAATGAGGCACATGCACAGACCAGGATCATAATAGAGCGTGTGTTTGGGATGCTCAAGTCACTATTCCGGTGCCTGGACGTATCCGGTGGAGCCTTGCAGTACTCGCTAACTAGCTACATGTACCCAAATTGTCTTATGTGCCATGCTACACAGTATGATCCTGCGGAAACAGCTGCAGCAGGGACAGCACAGGGCAGGGCCACCCCCCCCCCCCCACCATTGCCAAGTCCTGCACAGACACAGAGTGACTTGGAGGAGGAACAACCTGAGCCTGCCCCAGTAGGCAGGAGGCTTGCCCAGTATGCCCAGGCCATGACAGAGGCATCGCATAGCACATCCACTGACATGGTAGGAACCCAGGGAATGGCATCTCTCTCTGACTCGCACATGTAGTAAAAGGGATGCCAAACATGACACAGACTATGCTTAACCATGTATAGGGAGTGTACTGTGTGCCTCCGACATAGTCGGCCCTCCAGCACCATCCTCGATATTGGCACAGTCACAAGGTAAGTCACTCTCCCTATCAATTGCTGAATGGAGTAGTATGCTTTGTTACTTGTATCTATGGTATGGATGTGAGCATGCAAGGGAGTGGGGTGGCTGAATGGGATGCTAGCAGAAAGTTAACACCTATAGTGGTAGCATGAAATCTGTAACAATACTGTTGTCACCATAGTAGCCAGTACTAGACAAGGTGACAAAACTCACTGCAGGAAATGTGGTGGGCCAAGTGAGTGTCCATAGAACACATACATGCCAGTCGGGGAGGCTCAAATACCCAACAACAGTCTCAGCCAGCAGGGCAGGCATAGACCAACACAAGTAAAGGCTGTGCTAAGGCCTCTGATTGGCTATGGAGAACATCCCCCCTCCAGACCTACACAGGCAGACTACAACAGGCAGACTTGCAACAGATCAGGCAGTGGGATGTTAGTTCTGAAAGGTAAGAAGTCTGAAACTTAAATGTAGGTCAATCAAACCTATGAACTGTAGTACACTGATATGCCTCTAGTCAGCATAATAGGTCAGAATGCAGAATGAAATGCAGTACCTGAAATACCAGTACAGTCATAGGAAATGTGTACAAGTGTCAGGTGTGCCCCCCCCTCCCAATCCTGTGTAGAAATGTAGTAACCTGTATGTGTAGTTATAATAACAGTGGGAGCACAGATTACCTGAGCCGGCCAAAGTAGCAGGATAGATTGTAGCATGTGTACAATATGCAGGGCTGTGTGTGTTAGTTTGGTGTGTGTTATATGTTGTGTGAGCGTGGTCAGTGTATAGGCATGGTGGTTTGTCCTGGTCCCCATTGCGCAGTATTGCCAATGACAGGACCAAGTTCTCACAACTGCAGTGCCAAACACAATGCATCCCAGCAAAACACATTCCAGCAGTAAGCCATAGTAAATATTTGGATGTAATATCTGTCACCATGTGAAAGATGGACATGGCGTGAATGTGGGCCCAGACATACAAACAGTACACAGGTGGAAGTACCCCAGACATTGTATAATATGTTATTGTCAAATGGACCCACCTTTTGGAATTGTACATACAGGTTAGCAGCACATTAGTTGGGCGTGTAGTGTGGCATACAAATGTAGTCTGGCCAAACACTGGCAGACCGCATAGTTCACAGGTATGAAGTATTGAGAAACTGCTGATGTCTCTCTGCAAGCCAGCGTAAGTGGAATGCCCCATGCATATCTGTGAGTCAAATGCAAGTAGTGTCCATAGCACACATGCACCCAGCTCACCCCACCATCACCCACCGGTACCTCACAGGTCTTATTCCTGCTGTTGGGAATGAGTACAATATGACCACCACCTCTGTATGGCAATAGCCAAAGAATGCAGCATGCAGAAGAGGTGTCCCATTCAGGTGTATTCCTTAGCTGTTAGCAGCACCCTGCCAGCATCCACACCACTGGTTCAATAATGACAAAGTATTGTCATTAACACCTTGCACACCTACCATATCACCCCAGCAGAATGTAGTGTCTTGCAGTCTGGGATTGTAGGAGTGACGCAATGCAACGGCCTGCTACAGCTGACCTGCATCACCACCAAATGCCCTACAGTCCTCTGCCAAAGGCCTGTCTCTCACTCGTACTGCCAATTTATGTTATGGCCTCCCAAATATAACACAGTCCACATAACCCAATTGCAAGGCCATGTGGACAAATCCCAGTAACATGTCCACCATGTCCTATTGCATGAACTGTGGACCAACACCAGATTACTGCTGGGATGAAGTTATGACTATAGGGAGCTTATCAGATAATGTTTGCATACTGTTTGGAAGAGGATAGAATAATAGAGGGGGGTAGGAGCATGGACGGCATGGAGTGTGTAAAGTCTGACACTCAGCCGTGTGCACATGTTGTCCTTGCCTGCAAACACAGGAGTGGGTGGCTACAGACTTGCTTGTAAAACACAATATGAAGGGATAACGTCCAGAATTATGACCCCTGCCTCTGGGTAACCTGTGAATCTGTACAGCTGTGAGGTGTGGCCACAGCAGGATATGACCATACTGTCATGTCGATGGATATAGAAGCATGGGATCCTCAGCCACCACTGTGCCAAGGAGCTGAACCATTTACACAGACCCATCAGCAAGTGTCTGCAGCTTCCCCTCCAGAATGGCATGATTGTGCAAGAATATGTAGACTGCAGACCACAATACTAGACACAGCTGCATTCACTCTGTGTTCCGCAGGACATTACTGCAAGCAAATGTGTATACTTGACAGTACTTGATAACATAAAGCATCATATGTATGTCTGAATATCTCTGTTAACACCAAGACCATGTAGCAGAAGCAGCAGAGTCACAATTACCTACAGTAACCCATTATCCTTTGCCCATTTTGACCCCATATTGTCAACCGATCTACTGATATCTTGCAGAAACAGGTTGCTAGCTGTAGGTGTAGAACACAAAAGCCTGCACTGGAGTGCAACCTACCTGGAATGGATTCCCACCTTCAGTACAGAAGGTCATACTGGGCATGCTCCCACACTGGCAACAACAGTGGACTACACATATCTGACAGTCACCGATGTTTGTGCGCACACACCTTATTACACATCCGTCATGCTTTGCGCACACATTGGATAGGAATATACACAAATATCCAAGGGCAACACACTATAATAGGCCAAAATTACACATGCATAGATGTGTGGAAGAGAGTGACAGAGCCTCCCATCATGAGGCATGTCCCACCCAGATCACATCCAATTGGCTAAAACCGCATGATGTGCAAATGTCAATCACTGTAGACATTTGCCTCTGGTATCCCTCAGTACTATAGTGTCTGTGGTGCTTATGATAACTGTGTAACATGATTTTACAAATCAGTAGTCATCTAGTAGATGTCCTTCAAGAATGCAACTGCAGTCCTGACATATGGGTTGTCCTGCCTCAGGCAGCCCTTCGGTTGGCCGGATTCCAAAGTCTGGGTCTGGCGTCAGCTGATGTCGTCTCCTCCCCGACGTCAGAGCGGCTGGGGTATAAAAGCATCAGCCGACGCCATCTTCTTCAGTCTTTCTTGCCGCGCGGTGCCCGAAGCAGAAGCAGTTCGCAAGTGCCGGTCGGCCAGCTCCTGTGTTTTCAGATACCGAAGTCATCAAAAAGCTAAGTACCCGTTGGGAACCTTTTCTTGCCTCAGCCGATGTCAGACAAAACTGAAAAAGTTAATAATTGTTTGTCTTGTGGTAAACAAATACCTCATAAGGACTTCCATTCTTACTGCCTTCCCTGCCTCGGCCCAGACTACGACGTCTCGGCCTGTTCTGCCTGTGCTCGCTTCAATAAGCGCACACTTAGGCGCAGGGCAGAGTTTGCTGAAGACTTTTTTTTGGGGAAAATTACTCCTATATCATGCCGTTGGAACTTCTGACAGCACATGTTTCCGAAAAACGGAAGGACCGGGACTGACCTTCGCGGCCCGCGATTTCCACCGACACCACGCCTAAGCCTACCGCGAGTGCATCGGTCTCTTCGGATGCGGTAATTCAACCGCTCCAGGCCGACGACACTGCTTTACCGCACACTTCGGTCCCGGAGGCTTCCCCGGTGCCGGTTGTTGTTTTTCCTCCTGAAATCGAAGCCCAAGATTTGCCTGACACCATACCGGTGGACAAAGTTACTCCAGCACGTGGGGCAGCTAGGCCTCCTGTGTCTATGTCCATCAAGGCCTGCACATGTGCTAAGGCTGCCAGCCAGGCTAAGTCTCACCCTCCTAAATCTTTTTCACAGACTCCCACTTTGGATAAACAGATCATGACTTTAGCTGCAGATCTAATTTCTTTAATCAGGGGCTCTCAGGCTCATCCAGACAGAGGTTCTCAGCCGCCTTCAGACAAAAGGCCTAGGGTTGAGCAGACAGATACCCTTTCCTCAGATGAAGCCTCTGGTGAGTCAGGCCTTTCAGATTCCCAGGAAGAACCCTTCCCGGCCTACGAGGATTCTGATGCAGATGAATCCATTCCCTCTGCCTCTCCTCCTGAGGATATTTCTTTCGGGGAAATTCTCCACTCCATGAGAGCATTTTCAGTGGCAGGGCCAGGATTTTTCCGACTCCCGGAAAAGGCTTTGGACCTTCCTTAAGTTACCCCAGCACAGGCCTTTAGCTATTCCCCCAGTGTTAGATGTATTGGATGATGTGTACTCAGACTCCAGTACTTCTTTTTCTCTCCCTCCTGCTCCTGTCAAGCCAGACAGATATTACAGGGTTCCTGAAACTCATAAACATCTCTTTAAGGCCCACTCTGTTGATCTAGAAACTATTTCTCAGGGGCCCAAAGGAGTGGCCACTTCCACGACCAAGAATCCTTTGCCCGCAGACAGGGAATCTAGGTCCCTGGAGAGGTGGGGGTAAGAAAGTTTATACCTCTACCACCCTTGCCATGAGGGCTCTTAACTGTCTTTTTCATATGTTTCAGTATCAGGATTTTCTGATGGATGATTTGCAGAAAAAGTTGGCCTCTCCTGAGCCTTTAGATAGAAAGGCTTTGCAGGATTTGGTTCATAATACTCAGCAGGTTAGCAATCATTTTCTTCAGTGTGGTTATGATGCATTGGAAGCTTCATGTAGGGCAGCTATGACAGGGGCCGTCATACGTAGACATGCTTGGTTGAAAGAACAGTCATTGCCAGATCATGTTAAAGTAAAGCTTCTAGATGCAACTCTGGAAAAAGACAAGCTATTTGGTGCTAACGCACAGGGTGTGTTGAAATCAATTGAGGAAAAGGCTAAATCAGTACAAACAGTCAAAGATTTCCTCCAGGTTCAGCAGGAATTGGCCTTCGAAGAATTGGTCCTTTCCAGACACTGACAAGTTTCAAAGGGGAAAAAGCAGGCGTGCTCGAGGCAGAGGGCAATACCGAGGCTCCTACAGGGGCCGCCAATGGCAACCAACTAATCAGAGAAGTGGCGCAGGGAACTCCTACTGCTCCACAGGGCCAATCACAATTACTTGACTTTGACACCGCCGACCAAGGCTCAAAGAAAAGCTCCTTTAGGCGGAAAGTTATCCTTATTTTCAAAAAATTGGCACGTTTTTACAAAGGACAGATGCATTTTGAACATAATAGAAAAAGGTTACAGGTTCCACTTCCATACCTTACCAACAAGACAAGGCATGCCAAACCTGCCACACAATAAAAGGGCAGAGGCACTCATACAAGTTTCAAAGCTGCTACAAATCAAAGCAATAGAAAAGGTTGCTCCTCGGGAACAAGGCCAGGGATTGTACTCAAGACTGTTCCTTGTTCCAAGAAAAGAAAAGCAATGGAGACCTATACTGGACTTGTCCGCTCTTAAACACTTTTCTCATTGTGCCAAAATTCAAAATGCTGACGTTACAGCAACTTCTTCCCATGCTGGGCAAGGGGTCTTGGCTGGTTACTCTGGACCTCAAGGAGGCATACTTGCATGTCCCATTCAGACACAGCTGCAGAAGATACCTCAGATTTCTTGCAGGGTCAGAGCATTATCAATTCTCAGCATTGCCTTTTGGCTTACCTAATGCGCCCAGAGTATTCACGAAATGCCTGGCATCAGTAATTGCAAATTGCAGACTTCAGGGGATACAAATATACCCTTATCTGGACGACTGCCTTATACAAGCGGACAGCCAGCAAGCCTTGATAAGAAACTTGGACTACGTCATTCACTTACTACAGGCTTTGGGATACACAGTCAACATTCAAAAATCAAGACTACTGCTATCCCAACAAATAATTTTTCTAGGAGCCAAACTGGACACAAATTCACAAATGGCTTTCCTCACAGAAGAAAAACAAGAACAATTACCAGATTACTTCAAAAGCCTAGCAGGGCACACCCAGATGACTGCAAGGAAAATCTGCAGGCCCTGGGTTTCATGGCATCTTGCATTCTCCTGATTCCACTGGCAAGACTACACATGAGAAAACTACAATGGTACCTAAAAAGTCTATGGTCTCAACACAGCCACAACTTAGAAGCAATTATTCCACTCATTCCATGTCTACAAAAGGAATTTTTGTGGTGGGCACAAGCAAGCCAGCTAAACAAAGGCATGCCCTTCAACAAACCTCAAGCAAGCCAAACCATTACAACGGACGCCTCGGATCATGGATGGGGGGCGCACATGGAAGGCAGATGCATTCAAGGGCAATGGGCTGCCTGGGAATTGCATCTGCACATCAATCAAAAAGAGATGCTGGCAGTGATTCATGCAATCGAGGCCTTCGGAAAATTTCTTCAACAAGGTCATCTGCTAATAAAGGCGGACAACACCACTGTTGTGTGGTACATAAACAGGGAGGCACCCATTCTTACCTCCTTTGCAGACTAACAATGACTCTTTGGGAAAAGTCCCTGAAACTGAACATACAGTTGCAATCCCAGTTTGTTCCAGGCAAGGACAATATTCTGGCGGACAGTCTAAGCAGAAACATTATGGACCCGCACGAATGGATGTTGCATCCAGACATTTTTTCACAAATAACTCGTGCATGGGGAAGGCTGGACATAGACCTCTTTGCCTCGCACCACAATCATCATCTGAAAAAGTTCTGCTCAAGGACACACCATCCTCAAGCCTGGAGAATAGATGCTCTCTCCTTCAGCTGGAATTCTCTAACAATCTATGCATTCCCGCCTCTACCCTTAATGACCAAGGTGTTACTGAAGATCAAAGCAGAACAACCGAAAGGCATTTTGATAGCTCCAGACTGGCCAAGACAGCACTGGTACCCATTACTAAGGAGCTTAACTCGCACCAAGCCGTGGCCTCTGCCTCTATGGCCTCTGCTTATAACTCAGCACAATTACAGGACTGTTCATCCAAACCTGCAAACATTGCAACTGACAGCGTGGAGGGTTACATGACTTCTCTCCATATATCTCTCTCCAAAAAAGTTCAAGAGATCCTACTGGAAGCACGCAGGCCTTCCACCAGAAAAACTTATTTAGCCAAATGGAAGAGGTTCAACATCTGGAATGCCAACAAGGGTCAGGATGCATCAGTAATGAACATTCCACTGATTCTAGAATACTTGGCAGAAATGCTTCACAATGGCCTTTCATATTCTTCCATAAAAATACACGCTTCAGCAATTTCAGCAAAATACAACTGTGATCCACCTGTGTTTTCACATCCTTTGCTAAGACAGTTTCTAAGAGGGGTAAAGAATATCAAACCTCCAAGAAAACCACCAGTGCCTGCATGGGACCTCAATTTCGTCTTGGAAAAATTAACTCTTCCTCCTTTTGAGCCAGCAGCATCTTCAGAATTGCAATTTCTCTCCTGGAAAACAGTTTTCCTGTTGGCAATTACTTCAG
Organism: Protopterus annectens; assembly: GCF_019279795.1. Lineage (NCBI taxonomy): Eukaryota > Metazoa > Chordata > Ceratodontiformes > Protopteridae > Protopterus > Protopterus annectens. The sequence goes on from NC_056731.1 coordinate 1,151,908,969, forward strand.
CAAGAAGAGTCTCGGAGATACAGGCCCTCATGGCAGTATCTCCATTTCTCATTTTCCATCAGGACAGAGTCTCTTTAAGAACCGATCCTTCATTCATGCCAAAAGTGATATCCAGGGTTTCTCTAAATCAAACAATTCACCTGTCTACTTTCTTTCCCAATCCTCAAAATAAAGGAGAAAAGCTTCTGCACACTTTGGACATACACAGACAATTGCGCTATTACTTGGGTAGAACAAAGGCCAACAGAAAGTCTGACCAACTATTTGTAGCTTACGCTCCTGGAGTACAAGGAAAGGTGATTTCCAAACAAACAATTTCAAAATGGATTGGAAACTGCATCAGATTCTGCTACTCTTTCCATGGAAAAGGTGTGCCAGCCAATATCAGGCCACACTCCACCAGAGCTACAGCCACCTCCACAGCCTTTTAAGAGGGGTGGCTACAAAGGACATTCTAGAAGCTGCTACATGGAGCTCCGTGCATACATTTTCCAAGCATTACAACCTGCCTTTATATTCCAGATCCCGAGCAGTCCTGCTGATGTCTTCATCTTGAAATACACCTTTATTTCTGCAGTCCTGCAGGGCATTTTAGCTACACCATCCTTATCTTAGATCCTACCACCCCCAGCTTGGCTATGGTATTCAACCCATATGTCAGGACTGCAGTTGCATTCTTGAAGGACATAGTACAGTTTTATACCTGCCATAAATGTAGATGTCCGATAGATATGCAACTGCAGTCAGGTTTCCCTCCCTCCTACCCCTCTGTAATTATCTTTTTTGGGTCCACTCCCCCTTTTTCAAATTAGCTGGGGATAGCATTTATGGTGCATCTGTTTATTACTGTTGTGCATGTCTGGAATTTTATCCATTCTCTAAATTTAGCCTTCCTTGGAGGGCACCTGGCATCTGGGGCAAGAAACACTGAAGAAGATGGCGTCGGCTGATGCTTTTATACCCCAGCCGCTCTGACGTTGGGGAGGAGGCGACATCAGCCGACGCCGGACCCAGACTTTGGAATCCGGCCGACCGAAGGGCTGCCTGAGGCAGGACAACTTATATGTCAGGACTGCAGTTGCATATCTATCGGACGTCTACATTTATGGTAGGTACAAAACTGTACTTTAGTGTACACGTACCTGTAAAATATAAACCTTTGTGTGCCTGAGTGTTGTCTCTGCTTCCAGATAAATGGGTTATGGCCCATGCACGCACACACACACTCCCCGTTGCCCAACTATGGCAAGCCTGCTGATGTCTTCATCTTGAAATACACCTTTGGGGATGGAGTAGCCCTATAAGCTCTGTAGCGTGTGCTCTAACTGTGTAATGCTGTAGTGTGATGTACTAGTTAGGCAAGGAGTTATATTCCCAGACATGGCAACTCTAGAACTTTGTGTGTGTGTTTCTGTGTAGGGATCAATACTTTTGAGGCCATTCACACTCGCTACAATTTCAGATGCCCTACTTTGGCAGGGCTGCTGATGTCATTCACTTGGAAATAAACCTTTGGGGAAAGAGTAGCCCTGTAATCTCTGTGGCGCCTGCTATAACTGCGTAATGCTGTAGTGTGATGTACTAGTTGGGTAGGAGTTCTAATCCCAGACATGGCAACTGAGAGACTTGTCGTGCATGTGTGCGTGCGCGTTTGTCATGCATATCCTGTGTAGAGGTAGCTGTGTGTGTGTGTGTGTGTGTGTGTGTGTGTGTGTGTGTGTGTGTGTGTGTGTGTGTGTAATAACAGGACTCCTTTTGGACTGGGTTTTGCATATTTCTTATATGGTGGGCATATTATATGTCACAATGTCCACCTTAGAAGGATAACAGATGTCAAATAGAGAGGCTGGGGTAGACCATTCATACCCCTACATGTGACATCATGGCTTGGGGAAAAATATAGGCAACCCTTGTATTACCCAGAGAACACTCCCCACCCATATCTCGTACACAAATGCACTTGGCTAGGCAGCAGCCATTATGTTGGTAGTTCCCTGCATATTACCTCCAGATAGTAGCCATGGTGTGATTGCAGTGGACTACAGAGGACATGGCACCCCCACTGGATGCCTGCAACAACTGTAGAGCCAGCAAATGTAACCCACAAAGGACATTTCATGCCTTATACACATGACCTGTATAGGCAGATACTAGCGACACCAGTGAATACGTGTATCATGCTGTCAGTGTAGGTGCAAGGTCAACCTGTTGTCCATTGCCATTTTTCACCACATGAGGTCAGGAATGGCACATCTGATAAGTCTCTCTGCACAACATGACCCAGACACCCCAGGAACGCTTTCACATTTCACAGAACATGCATGTGGGACGTGTGCATATCCCAGGCACCATCCATGTTATGAATATAGAACACATACATGGCAAGCACTGCACAGCACTGGCCACCCACAGTAGTAACCCAGATGACTGGATGGTGAATACAGTACCCACCTGTGTGGACCAGTCCAGACACTACACCCTTGAACCACACTGTAGACCATTGTCATGTGGCCTGATGCCAAGCTATACCCTTTACCTATCCTTGTATAGTCTTCTGGCACAGTCAACCACTACACACCTGCGAAGCAATGCATGTCAGTACTGGCAAACCTGTGTCCGTGTTTGGAGTATGATTTGGATTCCATTCACACTCACTACACCTCCCATTGGCCTACTGAAGCATGGCTTCTGATGTCAGACACTTTGACATACTCTTTGCCCATATATCATCCTGATAACCCCTGTGGCACATGTGATACCTGCATATTACTGTATTATGGCAAACTAGCTAGTTAGGAAGTCTAATCCTGACCCTGCCAACTGTGATAATGTGTGTAAGTCCCTGAGAGAGTGTGGCTGTGTCAACCTTTACACCTGTTCTTGTGGACAGGCACGTTTACTATACATACCTTATCTCTCCTTTTTTCACTGTTGCTTAAGTCACTCACAGTCAAATATACGTTTGGACAGCTCCCCAACATGTAAGCTCTGTGGCGCATGCAATAACTGCATTAGACATGTAATAGCAATACATAGGCAGGGGTTTGAAACCTTGTACTGGTAAGTGTGTGACAAACATGCTTAGGTTTACTCTCCCACCCCCTCCCTGTCTTACTTTGTCTCTGTCTCACTCCCTCTCTGGTGGATGTGGAGAAGTACACCTCCTTTGTTTGGACAGCAGCTTGTATTTTGTAAGTGATGTTCATGATCAGCTGATGGCCTCTGCACGAATTGCAGTCCCCCACTAGCTGATAGCATGTGGAACAGCTGTGGTAACATTTCCATAGCCAATTGCATGGAAATGCACTCCTATAGCTAGGAACATTATGTGGGTGTTGGCCCTTTGCATTCACTGTGAGCAGGACTTTGATGTTTGGCAAACAGCATCACAGATGGTAGTGGAATTATACCTCTAACAACATATACTGTGGAGACAGGCTAACAAACAGGAGGGGGATGTTCCAGACATGACTACAGAATGTTAGTGTTGCTATTCTGCATTTGGAGTAATGTTGGTTTAACAGGGTTTGTGTGGTTATGGCTGGTCTGCATGATTTAATACTGGTCATGACAGTGTTATGTGTTTGAGGAAACTCCCACCTGTAGGGTTATATGCAGACTGGCCAGTGTTTGGAGTCTTTTGTGTTACTCTCAGGTTACCTATTTTAGAACTGCAGAAGCAGTCTGAGGATTGCAGTCAGTACATGGCGACAGCCATGAGAGTTACTGACTTCATGTACCTCGTAGGACATATGTCACAACAAACCTTGTTACATTAAATGCATGTGGTTGTCGCAGCAACATGTAAATATTGGCCCTTGTTTGTGCCTCCAGCCACAAGTCTGTCAACCTTTGTGCATATGTCTTGCAGTAAGAAGTGCATATGTTCTGTACACCATTATTTACTGACGTCATACCTGATAAGCCAGTGAGATGTATCAGACTGCTAGACATGTTATGTATAGTAGGGGTTCTATTTGAGGACGTAACCTCGGCATTCTGTGGTTGTGTGTACAATAGTGAGGTCTGTTGTCGACAGTATGTGTATTGGGAATATGTACCTTGGCCTGTGTACAGACTGTGGTAGATGTCATTGTTCTTGGTCCTGTTCTATCTGATGTTACATGCTGCTCAAGTGTATGGTACCCTATCGGCTTGGATGTTTGTAGGCCCAAACACACACGTCCCATACCACAGACTGACATCGGACCACACTGTCGTGGCCCAGTATATGTACAGTTAGTGTGTGAGTGGCACATATGAGGATGGTGTTGATCAGACAGTCCATATACTGTAATATTAAGTTTGCTTTACCATATGTGGCTGTGTTCACATTGGTTGTGGGTATGCACTTTCACACAGATGTCTGCTGCTCTGTGCTGTGACATGCCTGTAGAGTCTGCTGTTTTTGCAGGTACATGTGTATTCCCCCCATAAGAAATGTAGGATTGTGGCAATCTCTGTAGTTTGCACAGTGCTTTGTTACATGCCTAGCAGCTTAGTGTAATTACCCAGTGTGATATGTCCAGATATTTGCCAGATGTACTGCTGCCGGGCCACTATAACTTTCATGCATTTCTGCCAAAGCAGAGTGGGATGCTGTACAGATATGTCACTAACTAGTGGGTAGGATGTGGCCATGTGACCTCTGCAGCACTGGTTGTGTCAGGATAGACAGGTGTGTCTGAATGCATAAACTGTGTTGGGCATATGTTGTCCAGTATTTACATGATATAACATCCACATTGTCAGGCTTGGTCCACATATCTTAAACTAAGGAGATCTGTGTAACCTCTGGACTGTCCAGTGTGTGTCACTGTCCACATTTATTGGTCATCTCTGCTGTAGTCCACCGGATCATTACTGTGATATTAGTGGTACTGTACTATGATGACTTTAGGATGTCTCGTCAGTAACTGGTGTACATGTCAATTACCGTAGCAACAATCTACATACATATACCTGCAATACATACATGACATCCCCTTGCACGAAGAGGTTGAGACTCTTGGTGCTGATGTATGACTCCACTCCATGTTCTGGACATATGGTGAGCGTGTGTGTGTATATGTGTGTTTGTATGTATGTATATGTATATATATATATGTATGTATATGTATATATATATATATATATATATATATATATATATATATATATATATATATATATATATATATATATATATATATATATATATATGTATGTATATATATGTATGTATGTATATATATGTATGTATATGTATGTATATATATATGTATGTATATGTATGTATATATATGTATGTATATGTATGTATATATATATATATATATATATGTATATATATATATATATATATATATATATATATATATATATATATATATATATATATATATATATATATATGTATATATATGTATATATATATATATATATATATATATATATATATATATATGTATATATATGTATGTATATATATATATATGTATATATATGTATATATATATATATATATATATATATATATATATATATATATATATATATGTATATGTATGTATATGTATGTATATATGTATATGTATATATATGTATATGTATATATATATATATATATGTATATATGTATATATATATATATATATATGTATATATATATATGTATATATATGTATATGTATATATATATATATATATACACACATACACAGAGATCCATATGTATGGTGCACTGTACGTATGTGTGTGTGTGTGTGTGTGTAAGATATATATATATATATATATATATATATATATATATATATATAATGTGTGTATGTACATGTACACATATAATCTATATATGTATATACACATAAGGATATGGATAAACATTACTGTCGTGTATAACTTCCCAGATGTATCACACCGTATGTATCTGATCTATATATTTAGATATATATGTGATGCAACAGTAATATCACTAACAAGTACTACACAACTGTAGAAGTCACAGCAGTTCAATACTAGCTGACAGATGTAGTGGAAAAACAACTGTCATGGCGTAGTGGTTAACTGTTGTGACTGTAGTGTACAGGGTCATGGGTTCAAGACCTGCAAGGGCTGTTTATTTTGTTGCTGGAAAGAACAAGGGCTGCTGGATACAGAGTGCTTAAGGCAGTTTTGAGCAGCTTGAAGCACGTTTGCACGAAGCTAAGCGGTGATAAGGTATGGTTAAACGTATGGGCGCTTACACCGTGTAGGCTTACCAGTGCGCAAATGAGCTAAGCAGACACCTGCTAAGCATGGCTCAGCCCTGATAACCACTGCTCACATTCCAGTCTGATAACCTAGCAAGGTAATGACATCTGTAATAAGTGTATGTAATGCTATGTACACGACATGCGTATATGTGCTGTCTTTACAGTAGCATGAGGTGTGAGTCTCCTGTCTGGGACACTTGAGTATATATGGCTTGTATAACACACTCATCCACTGTCACCATCAACCTTACAGGTAACTTATCCAGCCCAGTTATGCATGTGCTGTGTGCAACCTACCTGTACCACAATGGGCACTCTGACAATGTAGTTAGCACTGATAGGCCCAGGTCTCTCAGATGTGTGTCTGACTGTTGTGTTTGTTCATGTTTATAAGATGGTATGTCACACTATGTATTATCCATATACAAACATTACATCCCCCATTACCCTACTGTACATGCCTGGGGATGTTCTGCATGTAATATGTAACCTGGAACACACCTCATCTTAAAAGCTGTGTGCAATTAAAGCCACACGCATCAGTAGTACTACATACCTAGGTAGGGGTCTAGTCCCAGTGTTGCCAAGTAAGTGTGTGTGTGTGTGTATGTGGAGGGATCTACTTCATGTTGCAGAATATACATGCCCCACGGGGTTATCTGTCCAAGAACTGTGTGGCATATGCTAACATGTCACAGGTATCATCCTGTGGACATGCATTCCATCACGACTACTGCTAATGTGTAATTGTCCTCTTCCCCACTCTATGGGTGTGCAGCAATACTGGGGTTGGTATATATAGCTGGGTGTGGCTGTTGTGGACACAGCCAACATCATTGCAGTTACTATTGAGTGTATCCCCCCATGTAGCTGGCAGTAGTACTGTACAGTTCATGTTAACAGGTTAGGTATTTGTCTTTCACTATTTGTGGTTCTATAGCACCTGTCACTCTCCAAAGAATAGGGTTGTGCCAGCTACACCAGCACACACATGTTTACCGTGTTGAGGATTGCACTACAATGGGGAAGGGGACATGTACCCTGCCGGTCGTCAATGGCATTAAACTAGCGAACTGCTTATTCTACAAATTGTTCTGCATAGTTTGGATTGGTGGAATTACATAGGCTACAATGGGTTTTCTTGCACAGGTACATGCATCCATGTGTACAGTATTCTCTGTGTAGTGCATAAACACCAAAGCCTGTGTGTGCGTTATACACAAATGTGGTGTGTGCCACCCAGTACAACTACCATTGTCCAGTGTAGAAGGGCTAACAGCGGCCACCATACACTGAGTTGTATACACCACCTTAGAGACCTATGACGTGTTAACCTGTACCCAGGATATGGCACAGCCAAGGTGTCACCACAGTGCCATAGCCTTTGTGAGATATGTCAGCAGACCATCCTCCTGCTGACATATGGACAGCTACAACACAAACTGTCAACATTATGGAGACCGCTATCACTCAGTGTTAATAACAGCTGTAAAGCATCATGGCTGGACAGCTACACTTCTGACATGTAAGCATTTAAACGTTACTGTTGACAGCATGTTACACAGCAATACATTGGTACACTGAAGTACAGTCACCATGTGCATCAGAACCATATTAGCCTGTCCCTGCATAGATGTTATGGATGACAGGGATGTTTCACCGGTATCATATGCACAGGATGTGTTGTTGGTTTGCCAGAGACCTAGGCTGGGCCATGTATTAGACACCATGTGTGTGAGTGAGGGGTTTTAATTACTAATATGGACATGATGATGTGGTGTGTATGTATGGGGTTGCCCTAGGTGTGTTTTTATTGTGTGAGTATGCATGCACACAATTCTGCTATGTGGCTTCCCTATACAGGTGTATGTTGGACAGATACAGACCATACCTGGCAGGGTACACAGGTCACCTCCTCCGGCCACAGACATGAGAACTGTGCCTGCCAGGGGTTCCACGGGCACGTCCAGGTACAAGCCTAGATATGGTACTCTCCCCTGATGACATATGTCCTCTGGTAACGGGTCCCTTCTGGGACTGGCCAGGGCCATGTGCACGTGGCCTGGTGTGGACAGCGCCTCCCTGCAGTGCTGGGACTGGTACTGCCTCTACAGGAGCGGCTTGGTGTTCTTGCACATCCATGTCGACCTCCAGCTGTTGGTGTTGCTGGCCTATGTCCACGTGGCTGTTGCACCACTCCCACCACATGCTCTAGCACGGACAATCCACAATCGAGGAGTCCCACCATCTCACCCCACTGTCTATCCATGACCTCTGTAAAATAATGGAGGGCACCTGCAAGATCACGGATGTTGTCTGTTACAGCTGAAAGAGCAGCCCACTGTAGCCTGAGACTCTGGTGTACCGTTCCATACGTGCCTGCGCCTCCATGTTAGCCTGACCAGCAGCCCTCCCACGAGCACCCCTGTACATCTGCCTATGTGGTACCCTGCTGGACATCTGACTATGGCTGCTGTGTCCAGACACAGCATCTGTAGATAGCGCACTGTCCTGTGCACTGCCACCAACTGTCCCTCTGCTATGGCCACTGATTGGCATCTATAGGCACTGTGACTGTGTGTGGGGATGGGGTGAATAACTGGGGGTGTCGAACGATGGTGCAGTTTCTGCCTCTGACAAACCCCGCCTGTGCCTCAACTCACCTATCATAATTTTCAGTGTCTGTATGGACACCAACATCAGATTGCCTGCAGGAGTGACCCTGACGCACTTCACCACCTGTGAGGGGAAAATAAGAAACGCACTTTACGACCTGTACGTCATTGCTTAACAGTATACACACACTCATGCACACTGACATTCCACCATAATACTTAACTGTCCCTGAGTTTACAGACTGTCCCAAGTTTATTCTCTTTTATGTTCCCCATCCTGCATCACACTTGGAAACTTATACTCATTAATACCAATCATTAATGCATCATTCTTCTAATTGCCTAGACAAGTGATCACAAAACATGACCTATTACTCCATTACCTCTTTGATTTGATTGGAGTCTGTTTTACAAGGACTCACTGCTGTCATCCAGTGTTCACCCTGGGTTTGTCCAGACATTGTGAGCATGGCCCCCATATGTTAGGGGCTAGTACAGTCATTCAATAATGTCATGCACTGGAGTGGGATATGTAACTGTTGCTCGTTAGATGCAAGATCTGTTGCTCTATTAACTTATGTGGTCAACAGTAATATTTGGATGCACTCACTGGTGCTGTCTAGTAATTCCCCAATGCATCTGTAGTGCTGCATACGTGGGTGGTGTTTCACCTTTCTGCTGATTGCAACTATGACAGTATACCTGGTGTCTAGTTTCCCTCCCAATACATGTTCCATGCTCCAAACCTTATACTATTAGCTGTCCTGAGATTTCATGTCAGACAAGTGTTTCTGGTGTCTCGTGTCAGTCCGTGTCCATGTACTGCACGATTTCAAAGGGAAGTAGAGACTTATGAACAACCCCACAATCAGAAGTGCATACATGGACACACACACACACACACACACACACACACACACACACACACACACACACACACACACTACATATATCAACCCCCCCCCTCCACTCCATCTGATTTCACTTAGAATAACATACGATTCCATATTACATACTCGTTGCTCATGTTAGGACCACATTGCAGGTTGTAAGGGTTGTGGACTGCAGGATTGTGATATGCTGTAGTGTAGATCTGTAACAGTTGCCATTGTAATACTGGTATATACACTGTTGTAGCACTGTTTAAGGGTGATGTTTCACACGTCCCTACTGTAGGCCATTTGTCCCACCATTATGTTCATCTCTGTGCACACATTTTGTAATGACAGGATGTTGGTTTTACTGCAGGAGTCTGACATACCCTTCAGATACACCATCATGGTGACCACTGAAGAGTTTGCCATTTATACTTTCATAATCTCTCTGGTTCCAGAGAAAATGAATATTTGTTTGAAATGTGAGGACATAATTTGTTTCTGTCAAAAGGCTTGGGCTTCACCCACTGGAAGTTGTTTTGTAAACTTCTGAGCTCCACTGGAGTGAATAAGTTAAAGAAGGTGCTAGTTTTGCCACAGTCCCAAGTACAGTTGACAGCCATATCAAACTTTTTCACTCTGGAGACTATGCTTCTCCCCTGGCTACTTCCAAATTATGCAAGCCCTTCCTGAAGGGTACCTTTCTGTTCAGACCACCAGTGAAAGATCTTTCACCTCAGTGGGACTTGGCAGTAGTACTGCAAGGTTTAACATGAGAACATTTTGAACCTTCAGCAAAAATTGACAATTTGTCTTTCCAGAATGTTCAAACAAAGGCTGTGGATAGACAATTACATTTCTGCTTGCATAGAACTAAAGCATTCAGAAAAAGAGCAGCCATTTGTCTCTTCTTTTTTTCCACCGAGTCTGTTGGGTTCTTCAGTTTCTAAAGTTACATTGGTCAAATGGATAACTAATTGCATTTCCTGAATTTATTCTCAGCAAGGCCTGTCCCTACCAAAACCACCATTCAACTAGGTCCATGGCCACTTCCTTTGCCTTCTGATCTAGAACTTCTGTTGATGTTTGTGCAGAAGGCACATGTTCTAATTTACAAATTGGAATTGTTTTCCAGAAGCAGATCTACCTTTGCTTCAGCAGCTCCCTGCAATATCCCTCCGCGAGACCATCCAAGATTTATGTAGCTGGGGATTCTGTCCCATACGTTGAAGAATGAAAAGGACAACATCAGATATTAAAGTTAAGTACTTACCATAACTTGGCATTTTTTTTCACCCGTGGTAGTGGCGCTTCGGTAGTGTTGTCCCGTTCAATTCTCAGCTAGAGTGTCTTCTGTGTGGAGGCATGCATGAATGGGTGTGCCTTCGTTGAAGGTTGTGTGTCAGGGCTGGTAACTTGGCACGTAAAAATCCCCTACCGAACATTAGCGGACTGGAGTTCCGCTGTGGCGACCCCTAACCGGGATAAGCTGAAAGACACAAGAACTTACTATAACTTGACATCTGTGTTGTCCGTTTTCATTCTTTCTCTGCTCCACTTCTTGTCATCTTCTGGAGTGACCTAATAGATTACTGTTTTGGGAAGCTGTAGTTCTGGGTTTGAGCTCTGCTCTGTCTCTCTTTCTTTTCTTCTGTTATACACTGAAATCTTGTTGCAGCAAACTCTGGCAGAGGTATTTGGGATGGACTAAGGCATTATGGGTAGAGGGAGGAGCTTGAGAGTTGGATCTGAAGTCTATAGAGTGAGGCAGAGTTCGATTTGAGGATTGGATCCGTTACCCATACATTAAAGAATGAAAATGGAGTAACTGATGCTTAGTTTTGTTGAGGACATATATGCCTAGAAGGTTTTGTTTAAAGTTCACTTTCATCCCTCCTAGCTTCTAAACTTGCATAGGAACACCATCTGTTCCTGGAAACTTTACTGTAGATTGATTTATACATCACCATTTTCATCTCGTCTACTCATGTTAATTGAGCCTCATCTCTCTAACCCTGTTATATTTAATTTTTTCCATAAACATTTCCATTTATAATATTTCTTGATGTCCACATTTCTCTGCTTTATACAGCTTTTCATAACATTTCCAAAATATTTCTAATACCTCTACAGGATCTCTGTTTATTTTCCTTGTTATAGGCTCTGTAAGCTTGGTAACAACACTTCTTGTTGCCTGAGCTGTTGTGCCGAAAGCTTTTGTGATCAGGAGTTTGCCTAACAGCCATTCTAAATTTGGGCATATTATCTAGGTAGTCCCTTACCTTCTCCTTTGCACTCTGAGGTTGATGTTCATAGTGTTTCACTGTTGCAGTCATTACTCTTGGGTTATCCTGCTGGCAGGCTACCCTCAGTCGGCCAGAATTCCAAAGTCTAGGTCCGGCTTCGGTTGCTGTCGCCTCTTCCCTGACGTCAGTGCGCCAGGGGTATAAAAGATGCAGCAGATGCCATTTTCTTCAGTCTTTCTTGCCGCGCAGTGTCCGAAGCAAAAGCAGTTCGCAAGTGCCGGTCGGCCGATGCCTGAGATTCTCAAGTCCGAATTTCAGAACCAAAGTCTTTATTAAAGCTAAGTACCCCATTGGGGAAACTTTTTTTTGCTCCAGACAGATGTCAGAAAAAGTTATCAATTGTATTTCTTGTGGGAAGCAAATACCTCATAAGGATTTTCACTCTTACTGTATTCCTTGCCTAGGCCATGATCACAACGTTGTTAGCTGTCGGTTTTGTGCTAGATTTAACCAATGCACTATTAAGCGTCTGTTCGATTTTCATTTCATTACTTTGGCCGAAGATTTAATTGTATAATGCCATCAGAACAGCCGACAACTGGAGTTTACAAAAAACGCGAGGAAAAGGATAGGCATCAGAGGTCCAAAACTGATGAGGCCTCTGCTAGGCCAGTCGCCGGTTCTCAGTGAGGTGCTTTCGCAGCTCCTGGCGCCTGCTACCTCAGAGCAACAGGCCACTACCAACTCCCACGTGGAGCCGACTGGGCCTCTGGATACTCAAGGTATTGGACACTCGGAAATCATTCCCTCAGTTGGGTCCGGAGCCGCTGAGCAGGCATCGGCTTCTGAAGGTGTCTTCAGACCTACACATCTATATATAAGCCATCTTCAGCTTCAAAGACAAAGATTAAAGCAGCTCTAAAGACAAAGAAACGAGTACAGCATTCTCCTGCTCAGACTTCCATGCCTAAAAAACAGATGCTCAAAATGGCCGAAGACCTAATTACTTTGATCAGGGGCTCCCATCTCCCATCCCCCTCCTGATAATAGGCAAGAGACAGAGTATGGTATGATTCTTCTGATCAGGTTTCTATTTCTTCTGATTCCTCTTCTGACCAAGATTATTCCATGCTTCCCTATGAGGATTCTGATGCTGAAGAATCCATTCCTTCAGCCTCTCCTCCTGAGGATTATTCTTTTGGGGAAACCCTGCATACCATGAGGGAGCATTTCCACTGGGAGAGCAAAGATTATTCTGAATCTAAGAAAAGGCTCCGAGACTTTCTGCTACTTCCTCAGCACAGACCCCTTGCTTTTCCACCTGTTCTAGACATTATAGATGTATTTTCAGAGTCCGGCCTGTCCCCTGACTCTTTACCCCTTGCACCTGCTAAGCCAGACAGATACTACAGAGTACCGGATTCTCATAAATTCCTATATAAAAACCCCGCTGCTGACCCAGACACTATATCTCAGGGTCCCAAAGGGGTTAAAGCTTCCACTGCAAAAAACCCTGTTCCCTCTGATAGGGATTCTAGGGCTCTAGACAGATGGGGGAAAAAAGTCTACACTTATGCTACCTTGGCTGTAAGGGCTTTAAATTGTCAGTTTCATATGCTTAAATATCAGCAAAATTTAATGTCACTGCTTAAACAGAAATTGTTGACAAATACTGAATGTTCAGAGAACAAGGAACCGCAGGATTTATTGCATGCAGCTGAGCAAGTGGGAAAGCATACTTTGCAATGTGGTTGTGATTCACTGGAGGCCTCTTGCAGGGCTGCTGTTACAGGTTCTGTTATTAGAAGGCATGCTTGGTTAAAGGAACAGAATCTGCCTGATCATGTTAAAGCAAAATTATTAGATGCACCATTACAGCATGATACTTTGGTACTAAAGCAGAAGAGGTGTTGAAAAAAATGGAGGATAAAGCAAAATCCATGTAGACAGTCAAGGATTTCTTACAGGTACAGCCACCCAGGTTTAGCAGGAACTGGCCTTCTAAAAATTGGTCCTTTCCAGTGTCAGACTACAAAGAGGCAGATACAGGCGTCCCAGAGGCAGATCTCAGCCCCAAGGCTCATACAGGCCTAAACAATGGGGTGCTCCTACCTCCAAAAGCGGAGAAGACAAACCTTACAGGAAACAGTCCCAATGACTTTCCTCTGCCAGATCCAAGCACTTTTCTATTGACAGCCCCCTTAGGGGGAAAACTAGCACTTTTTCATCAAATTGGCAAAAGGTTACCCAAGACAAATGGGTCCTGAACATAGTGTCCCAAGGCTACAGGTTCCATTTTCACACTCTTTCAAGGTCAAAAGGTATGCCAGACCTGCCACACAATCAATGGGCAGAGGCACAAAAACAAATTGCAGCCCTCATGGATATGAGGGCCATTCAGCAAGTACCACAACAAGAGCAGGGGCAAGGATTTTACTCCAGACTTTAACTAGTACCCAGAAAGGACAAAACCTGGAGACCAGTACTGGACCTGTCTATACTAAATACGTTTCTGGAAGTTCCAAAATTCAAGATGTTGACTCTACAGCAGCTACTGCCCATGCTGGGCAAGAAGGCTTGGCTCGTAACTTTGAACCTAAAAGAGGCATACCTGCATGTCCCAATCGGACAATCTTGCAGAAGATACCTCAGATTCATAGCTGGCTCAATGCATTAACAATTGTCTGCACTGCCCTTTGGCTTATCTACTGTGCCCAGGGTCTTCACAAAATGCCTGGCACCAGTAATTGCATTTTGCAGACAGAGGAATCCAAATATATCCCTACTTGGACGACTGCCTAATTCAAGCAGAGAACAAAGACATTCTTCTAAAGCAGGGGTGTCCAACCTTTTCAGTTGCAAGGGCCACATTGAGTCAACAGAAATGGTCTGGGGGCAAACGACAAGTGAGTACCAAAAAAAAAAAAAAAAAAAAAAAAAAAAAGGTCTCACATTAACTGAAGAGCAAAAAAAAAAAAACACACAAGAGACCTCAGGTTTATGCGGTCTAATGTGATCAATTGCTCACGCTAAAATAAGTTCAAAAACAAGAACTATTAAGATATTTGACCAAGATCTTCCTATTATAAATAAAGGTGGAATCAATATAAGATGTTCTTTAAAAATAAAAAATATAATCCATTAACAGTACATCCAGTACTAAAAACATTAAGTACAATAGTTTCTTAGAATTAACAAAATGCATAAAATACATAAAAGTATTTTCGTTTAAAAACGGACATTTTAGCTTTAAGTTTAAACTAAGAACCCAAGTTCATCCAAACTATCATAAATAGTAGTAGTGATAAAATTATCAACCAGTACTAATAAATAAAAAGCTAGTACTAGGTTATACTCTGTTACTGTAGTACTACAATTATTAAAAAATGTTTGAACTACACATGAACTTGCAAGTCCCATGTGTTACTCTGGACCTAAGTGTGAAGCAACTATTAATTAAACCTAATAAAATTATGAAACTATTTGACATTGAAAATCTCTTAACGGTTAGTAGAATATCCCTCAGACTTCTACCCTACTGCCAACAGTTGCCCACTAGCAAAATTACTTGGAAAAAGAATCACTTGCGAATGACTGTCAAACACTGCTTCCATTCCAATTACAGTACCATGTCTGGTCTGATAACTGGTACAATACTTCTTGACCTCAATACAGGCTTTGAAACAGTCAGTTGTAAGCAATTACTAAATAGGTATACAATACTCAGCTTCTCTCCAGAGGTTTACAGTAGTTTCATAACTACCCATCCAATCAATCCTACACCACATGTGGAGCTTATGATTCCTCAGTAAATGGAAACATTTCTTGCAGAGTCCCACAAGTGTCCATTCTTGGAGCCATTGTATTCTTATTTATTAATAATGACTTCCTGACACTTGAAAACCACATCTACATACATCACGCAGTCACTAGGTATGGGAATTCAACTCATGAAATAATTAGAAAGCTACAGTTTGATTTTGCAGTACTTTGGAACTAGTTAGGCTAGCTTGCTGTAAATACCAACACAACTACAGTCAAGCTGCACAAAAAAATTAAACATGCCCTTATCCCTGTCATCACTGATCCCTCAACATTTTGCCTACAACCACCTCCAATTCATAGGAATAATGTTATATTCTTCTTGCTCTCACTCTCTACTTAGAGACCCAAGTTAACAAAGTAATAGGTAGGAGAACTTAAAGCAGATTATTTGATATCGGATCTCCTCACTCCAGAAGCCAGATGTTCCATAGCCATTAATGGACTCCTAGGATTGAACACTAACTGCCCCTTATTGTTGCAAACTCCGCTACTAATACCACCATGCTTCATCAACTGAGCTAACAACAAAAAACACCAATGTACTACCTACAATAAAGAATGGACAACGGCTTACATTACAGTATGAAATGAGTCACTGCCACCCTTACAGTCAATACTGGATGTTGTCCACCTTTAAAGACAAGACCCTAATACAGATTGTCAAGTATACCCTCAGAAATACAGACAGCACTCAGCCAGATCCCTTTCAAACTGGCCACTAATACAAAAAAAACTCCAAAAATGCACCTTCCAGACAACCCATTCTAAACTAAGGGAGCAGACACAGTGTCAAAATACTTAACTTACCTTTGGATATGTTGTAGTGTAGTCGGTGTGTACACAACGAAATAGTAAATCCTCTCTCCACGATCTCGCTTCAGCTTTTCTTTAGTTTACCAGTAATATAAAAATGCCCGAACGGTGTTTTCGCGCATGCGCATACCAGCGGAAAGATGCTGGTATGAAAAAAACGTGAAAAAAAGAAAGTTGGCGCATGCGCAGAACAGCAAAAGTACGCGGACGTGTAAACACACGGAAAAAAAGTTAAATTAAAATTAAATGTAAGGGTTGCGGGCCGCATGGAAGAGCTCTGAGGGCCGCGGGTTGGACACTCCTGTTCTAAAGCATCTGGTGTTTGTAAAAAGATTACTAATTGGCCTAGGGTACACAGTAAACGAAAAGAAATCAAAACTAGTACCCTCTCAAGAGATAATATTCCTGGGTGCAAGCTTAAATACAACTGCCCAGATGGCTGATCTCATGCCAGACAAACAAAAACAACTGACTTCTTACTTTAAGAAATTGGCAACAAAAACCCACTTATCTGCAAGGAAAATCCTGCAGGCCTTGGGTTACATGGCATCCTGCATTCTACTAATTCCATATGCCAGACTGCATATGAGGAAACTACAATGGTATCTAAAAAGTGTTTGGACTCAGCATTGCCACAACCTGGAGTGAGTAATTGCACTCATTCCCTGCCTGCAACAGGAGTTTCGATGGTGGGCAGAAGCCTGTCACCACAACAAGGGTCTGCCATTCAGTTTACCCACAGCCAGACAGTGAGAACGGATGCATCAGATTATGCCTGGGGAGCCCATATGGCAGGAAAATGTATTCAGGGCACATGGCCTGCAAACCAGATGCATCTTCACATCAATCAAAAAGAGATGCTAGCTGTTCAAAATGCCCTGACAGCTTTCAAGGACCTGCTTCATCCAGGACAGCTACTGATAAAGGCAGACAATACTACGGTCATGTGGTTCATAAACAAACGGAGGTTTACATTCCTATCCCCTCTGCAGACAAGCAATGACCTTATGGGACACAGCATTGGCTTTTCAAGTTCACCTGCAAGTACAATTCCTGCCAGGAAAAACAAATACTCTGGCAGACGAACTAAGTGGAAACCTCATGGATCCCCACGAATGGAAACTGGATCCGCAAGTCTTCAGCATGATGATAAGGAAATGGGGACGCCCAGACATAGATCTATTTGCCTCCCCTCACAACTGCCAATTGCAGAGATTTTGCACAAGGATTTATCACAAGCAAGCATGGAAAGTGGACACCCTATCCTTCAGCTAGAAAAATCTAACAGTATTTGCCTTTCCTCCACTGCCTCTCCTCCCCAGGGTACTCCTAAAGGTCAGACAAGAGAAGCCAAAAATGATACTGATTGCACGAGACTGGCCACGCCAGCACTGGTACCCAATCCTGAAGAGCTTGTCTCAAGGTCCAGCATGGATATTGCCTCAAACATCTCACTTGCTGACCCAACAAAACAATCGGATCCTGCACAGCCAACTCAGGACCTTAAATTTGGCAGCATGGCTGATGATGTAGCCATTCAGAACACTCCTCTTTCAAAAGCTGTTATGGATGTTATCTTGGAGGCCAGGAGGCCCAGTACCAGAAAATCTTATGCAGATAAATGGAACAGATTCTGTGCTTGGAACCAGGAACAAGGCATTGACATGTGTGTACCAAACATCCCTCAGATTTTACAATATCTAACTGAGATGCTGAACAAAGGCCTTTCTTTCTCATCAATTAAGATTCATGCCTCTGCCATTTCAGCCCATTACAATACGGAACCACCTGTCTTTTCTTATCCTTTAATAAGGCAGTACCTCAGAGGGGCCAAAAACATTAGGCCTCAAAGGAGAGCACCAATTCTGGCCTGGGACCTCAATTATGTTTTGGAAAAACTCACTCTGCCTCCTTTAGAGCCAGCATTAACAGCAGATATAAAATTCTTATCCTGGAAAACAGCTCTGCTCCTAGCAATAACCTCTGCAAGACGAGTCTCAGAGTTACAAGCACTCATGGCTGTGGAGCCTTTTTATCATTTTTCATCTAGACGACAGGGTTTCTCTGAGGACAAACCCTACATTTATGCCTAAGGTGGTGTCCAGTGTGGCCCTCAACCAAACCATTCACTTGCCTACCTTTTATCCAAATACACAGAACAAGGGTGAGAAAATTCTGCATTCTTTGGACATACACAGGCAGTTACGCTTCTACTTGGACAGAACTAAAGCTTTCAGAAAGACTGAGCAACTATGTGTCATATGCTGCAGGATCACAAGGAAAGGCCATCTCAAAACAGACTATTTCTAAATTGATAGGCCATTGCATCCGTTTCTGCTATTTTCAACATGGCAAATCAGTGCCTAAGGGCATTAGGCCTCATTCCACCAGAGCAGCAGCCTTCCTCAGAGGAGTACCAAAAAAAGATATCTTAGAGGCTGCAACTTGGAGTTCAGTGCACACTTTCACAAAGCACTACCATTTACCTCATTACTCTAAGTCCAGAACAGGCTTTGCCATTGCAGTTCTGCAGGGCCTCATAGCCTCTCCTAATCCTATTTAGCCCAGCCACCCATCCCCAGCTTTGGGATTCAACCCAAGAGTAATGACTGCAAGAGTGAAATACGTACCTACAATAAATGTAGATGTTCGAGTGTATTCACTGTTGCAGTCCAGGTTACCCACCCACCATCCCCCTTTTTCTATGCTGGGACTTATCTGCACTTCTCTATCCTATACAACCTATTTGGTGTATTTGCTTGTAGATGAAGGAATTGTTGTTTTTGTGCATGTATTTTTATTGGCATATTTTTCAGCCTACTAATTTGGGGGTAGCTGACATCTGGGGCAAGAAAAACTGAAGAAAATGGCATCGGCTGGATCTTTTATACCCCTGGCGCACTGACGTCAGGGAAGAGGTGACAGCATCTGATGCCTTTGGAATTCTGGCCGACTGAGGGTAGCCTGCCAGCAGGATAACCCAAGAGTAATGACTGCAGCAGTGAGTACACTCTAACATCTACATTTATGGTAGGTACACAACTGTACTTTCCTCCTCTTCTGTGAGATTCCCCAAATTCTGCAATACTTGAACCTTTTTCAGTCCCTTTAAATACTTCTTTTACTACTTAATCGTATGTATATTATTTTATTTCTACTGTATTTTTAAACTCCACTTTCTTTTTATCCCATTCCCAAGCTATATTTTCTAAAGAAATTTCATCTTCCGTAATAACATCTGAATAATTTCTACCACCCATTACTTAAATTCCTCTTAGCCAGTGTCTCATTTTTGTCATTGCTGGATGCATATCAAAAATTTCAGCTAAATGCACACATTCCTGTGAAATTTTGTCCAGCTTCGCCCAGGTTTTTGTAAGCTGGAGAATAATATGCAAATTCCGAGTTCCTACTACTGATTTCATGTCTTCCATACCAAATATTTTAATAAATGTCTTCAAAGATCTACGCTATATTTTCCCTTTCTAGGCTCTGCAGATACATCCTCACTTTTCCAAATTTAATTTTCATGTCTTTCACATATGATGTCAATTTTCATTCATTCCTCGACCGTTTGGTTCGGATCCGACCCTACTGTTTTAGCTTGTGGCCACTAAAAAGTTCTTGAGTACCTCCCTTATCCATAATTCTCCAACCTCTAACATACCTCAGATCTCATTTGCCGCTTTTGCGTTTGGACGTGGTCACTTTGAGCTCTCGAGCATTTGAATGGAGTAGGAAGATGAGTTCATTCTTTATTTCCTATTAAAAGTCTTAATTACGGTTTCCTATTACTAATACCTCCCTTTTACCCATTTTTAGTGTAATCTTGCCATACTTGATGAGCCTTTTTTTCCTGTTTTCCTGCTGTGCATGCGGTTAGTATAATTACAGTTACCATTGCTGGTATTTTTGTCCTGTCTTTTTTAACTACTTTTCTACTATTTTTTTTCTATTAAAAATGTCTGAAAAGGGGCCATTTGGCTTTAAAAAGTGCCAGAAATGTGGGCACAAGTTGTCGGGTCTCCAATGTACACGCTTTGTGCATCTACTGTTTGGGCCCAGACTATTTACAGGTGGATTTCTGCATCTGCAAGACCTTCAGCCTGCGAGCAGTAGCGAACAGAAAAAAATAAAATAAATTCTGAAAGGATTTATTTTCCTGTTCAGTGGCCATTTTTGGTGCCGCCCCAGCCTAAGCTTAAGGAGCCTTCAGGGCCTTCCAGATCCTGAAATCCTTTGTCAGATCCTACCATGGAACCACCACTGAAAAAAGTTTGATCTAAAGACTGCTCCAGCTCAGCCAGCATTGAAAACTGCTTCCTTTGATCCAAAGCATTTACCCAGGACCAGGTATTTCTCTCCCTTGACCCAGTACTCTCTAGAGTACCTTCCCTGCATCTTGAGTCCTGCTAGCACTTTAGATCCCCATCAGTAACTTCTTGTTTTGCCAGACGTCTGACCAAAGCCAATATGGACAGAATAATGAGGAAATTTTCTCCTGGCACAGATACAGATGGGAGTTCTACTAGCTCCTACCCCTTTGAGTCAGAAGTCCTATTTCTACTACTCAACCAATCTCTGCTCCTATTCTGATCTGACCTATCATTTTGGAGCCCTTGGATCAGAGTCTTCGGCTCCGTGTCTATCTGAGTGCACTAGCTTTGATGGTTTTGGAGCTGAGGTGTCTGTTGGATGTGAGAAGTTAGAGCTGATTTTTCCCATTGGAGCTTCAGCATTGGACAGCTCTGCTGTGACCGCAGCCTCTGGTGGACTGTCTTTGGGGCAGGGGGAGCCAGTGGGGAGGAAGCATGGCTTCTCGGCTTCCTTCTCCCCAGAGCTTTCTGCCTTTTGAGGTGGAGTGTTCTGTTTCTGCAGGACAGATGGTCCCTACCCTCTCAGATTTCCTCTCTGGATCCCATGTGCCTCTGCACCTTGAGCCTCAGCATTCTGTGCAACAAGGACAGCCAGCCAAAGTCTCCAGGTTACCCAGCAGGTTATTACTATCGCCTCTTCTTCCTAAGGATGACTTTGGGATGCTTCCTGAGAAGTATCTGAAGTGCAAGAGGAGACACTTGGTCTCCTGAGGGGAGTCTTCCATCTCCGAAGATGGTGATTTTGATTAAGGGCAAGGGTCCCCAAGATCAGCACCCGAAGACATCACATTCAAAGACATCCTTGATCCCTTTAAGGAAAGGGGTGACTGGTCTACCGATAACCCTTCACCAGAGGAATCTGTATTCCTGGAAGTGTTTTGGTCTGGCTCCTCTATCTAATAGGTAGCTCTGCCCATCGATGAGCTCATTGACTTTATCTCTAGGCGGGTGTGGAGGGAGCCAGACACAGTCGAGCCAATCCGCAAAAGACCAGATCAGATTCTGGCACTACCTGTAGGAAGGGAGTGTCTGTAGATGCTATGGTTGTGGCAGAAGCCACCAGGAAGGAACTTGCAGGGCAGAGTTCCTCTTTACATCCCCCTAACAGGGAGTCGGGGGCTTTGGAGAGATTTGGAAAATGTGTGTATGCTTCAGCAACTTTTGCCCTCAGATCACTGAACTACCTTATACACTTTATAAGACTACATAGGGACATGATAAGAGAAGTGTTTAATATTCCTTTCTGAGACTACTGCTGCTGAGACTCTGGCTTCTGTGGCCTCAAGGTCAGCGAGCCTACAATTAATTTCTAATTCATCCATGAGGCGTATCTCTCATACAGCTAAAGGTACCTCAAGGGCTGTGGGTTCAGGCATTTCCACTGGGAGGCATGCCTGGATGTGCTTGTGTGACTTTGCAGAGCCCTTCAAGTCCTCCTTCATTAATGCTCCTTTTGATGGAACCTCCTTACTTGGTCCCAAAGTGAAGGACATGCACTCCAGTATGAGTAGAATGGAAAGACCCTCTCTGCTGTGGGAGTGTGTGTGTTACCCTCTCAAAGGACTTTCTGCCGGAACCAGCAAGAAGGACGAAAAGTGTGGCTCAAGAAGTCTCAGGCTCCTTTTCAAAGTACACATTAGAGATAGTTCCCTCAGAGGTAGAGGGAGGAAGTTGAATGAAAGACGCCACCCACATGATAGAGGAGACCCACAGAACCAAAGGTCTAGAGATTCCTTCTCTGACAGACCCTACCTGTGCTCATGAAAGGAGGCCCGATTGTCCCCTATGGAGGCAGTGGGGGAGTCAATTATCCCTGCACCCGATAGCCTGGCTAGACATCATAAAAGATGCGTAGGTGCAGAGGATTTTCCTTGAGGTTATACATTTCCCTTTTCCTTTCCACCTCCATCTGTACACACATTTCCCAGTGTTCCTCCCAGTCAGAGGAAAGAAGCAGCACTAGAGATGCAAAAATTGCATCCAAGAGGTCCCACCAGACCAGACAGAATCCGGAGCTTACTTAAGATTCTTTTTAGTGTCAAAAAAAAACAGGGGACTGGAGACCAACTTTTTTTGATCTCAGTAACTTGAACAAATCAGTTTGACACACAGATGTTCATAGTGTTAGACTGCTGCAGTCATCACACTTGGGGTTATCCTGCCGTCAGGCGGTCCCACAGTTGGCCAGAGTTCCAAAGTCTTGGTCCGGCATTGGTTGCTGTCGCTTCTTCCCTGACGTCAGTTCGCCAGGGCTATATAAGAGGCATCTGACGCCATTTTCCCTAGTCTTTCTTGCCGCGCGGTGCCCAAAGCAGTTCGTAAGTGTCGGTCGGCCGACTCCTGAGATTTTCAAATTGAATTTAAAACCGAAGTCTTCAATAAAGCTAAGTACCCCGTTGGGGAACCTTTTCTTGCGTCAGTCCGATGTCAGAAAAAGTTAACAATTGCATTTCTTGTGAGAAGCAAATACCTCATAAGGACTTTCGTTCTTATTGTATTCCTTGCCAAGGCCCAGACCACGACTTCACAGGTTGTCGGTTTTGTGCTAGGTTTAATAAACAAACTATAAAACATCGGTTTGATTTTGCCCGACATTACTTTGGTAGGAAATTTAATTATACCATGCTGTTGGAACAACCGACCGGAATGCATAAAAAATGCAAGGATAAGGACAGGCAGCCGAGACCCAAACCAGACTCCGAGGCCTCTGCTGGGCCAGTCGCCGGTTCTCCTGTTTTCAGTGAGGCGCCTACGAAGCCCCTGACTACTGCTGATTTAGAACCTCAGACTGCTTCCGATTCCCAAGCGGAGATTACTCCTAAAGCCTTCATCTTTAGCCCCTTCCGACTCCAGGGCTGAAGGAGATTCCGGTGCAGTTGAAACGCCTTCAGTTGCAGAAGATGTCTTCAGACCGACTACACTCACCATTAAATCCTATGCAAAGCTGAAAACTCCTTTAAAAGCAAAAAAAGGCTGTACAGCAGTCTCCAGTACAAGGCCCCATGCCTAAGGAATAGATGCTTAAGATGGCTGAAGATTTAATTACCCTAATCAGGGGTTCCCATCCCCCTCCTGATAAAAGGCCAAGACAGGAGGAGGATTACGCTTCCTCTGACCAGGTCTCACTTTCCTCAGATTCTTCTGAGGAACAGGAATACTCTTTTCCCAGTTATGAAAATTCTAATGCTGAAGAGTCCATTCCCTCAGCATCTCCCCCAGAAGACCACTGTTTTGGGGAAACTTTACATACCATGAGGGAACATTTTCACTGGGAAGGCCAGGATTACTCTGATTCTAAGAAAAGGCTCCGAGAGTTCCTTTTACTACCCCAGCACAGACCACTTGCTATCCCACCTGTGTTAGACATTGTGGATGATGTTAATTTAGAATCTAGCCTTAACCCAGACTCTCTACCTCCTGCACCAGCCAAACCAGACAGTACTATAGAGTCCCTGACACTCTCAAATTCCTATATAAAAGCCCTGTTGCTGACCCAGAAACCATTTCCCAGGGTCCCAAAGGGGTTAAGGCCTCTATTGCTAAAAATCCTGTACCCTCTGAAAGGGATTCCAGAGCACTAGACAGATGGAGAAAGAAAGTATATACCTCAGCTACTCTAGCTATAAGGGCCTTAAATTGCCAGTTTCACATGCTGAAATATCAGCAATACCTGATGTCTCAATTAAAACAAAAAAATATCACACATTCAGAGCAGCCTGATTTCAAGGAAATGCAAGATTTGTTGCATGCAGCTGAACAAGTGGGAAAACATACTTTGCAATGTGGATTTGATTCATTGGAGGCTTCCTATAGAGCAGCAGTGACTGGGTCTGTCATACGTAGGCATGCTTGGTTAAAAGAACAAACCCTACCTGATCATGTTAAAGCAAAGTTATTGGATGCACCTCTACAGCTGGATGTTTTATTTGGTGTAAAAGCAGAAGAGGTTTTAAAGAAAATGGAGGATAAGGCAAAATCTATGCAGACGGTCAAGGATTTTTTACGGGTTGAACCCCCTCGTTTCAGCAGAAATTGGCCAACAAAAAACTGGTCCTTTCCAGCTTCTGACAGACCACAGAGGGGCAAATACAGACGCCCAAGGGGCAGAGGTCAGTCACAAGGCCTTTACAAGCCTCGACAATGGGGTACCACAACCCAGAAAGGAGGAGAAGACAGGTCCCAAGCTATCAGAAGAGAAACACAATGACTTAATCCTCAGACTCCCAAGCAAATCTCTCTTGGCAGCTCCCTTGGGAGGAAAATTAGCACTTTTTGCAGACAACTGGCACATCATCACAAGACAAATGGGTCCTAAATATTGTCTCACAAGGATACATATTCCACTTTCACACTTTACCAACGATAAAAGGAATGCCAAACCTGCCACCAAATCAATGGGCAGAGGCTAAAAAACAAATTACAGCTCTCATAGACATGAGAGCCATTCAACAGGTACCTACACAGGAAGCAAGGACAAGGATTTTACTCTAGTCTCTTTCTAGTCCCCAGAAAGGACAAAGCCTGGAGACCCATTCTGGACCTCTCAATTCTAAACACTTACCTGCAAGTACCCAAATTCAAGATGCTAACACTACAGCAACTTCTTCCCATGCTGGGCAAGAAGGCTTGGCTAGTAATGTTGGATCTCAAGGAGGCATACCTGCATGTCCCTATTAGACAAAATTGCAGTAGATACCTCCGATTTATTGCAGGTTCAACTCATTATCAATTCTCTGCACTGCCCTTTGGCTTATCTCCAGGGTCTTCACAAAATGCCTGGCACCAGTAATTGCATACTGCAGACAAAGAGGAATTCAAATATATCCATACTTGGACGACTGCCTTATTCAAGCAGAAAGCAAGGACATTATTTTAAAGCATCTGGCGCTTGTCAAACACCTATTAAGTTGCCTAGGGTACACAGTAAACGAAAAGAAATCAAAACTAGTGCCCTCACAAGACATAATATTCCTGGGTGCCAGCTTAAATACAGCGACCCAGATGGTTTATCTCACGCCAGACAAGCAAGAACAACTGACTCAATACTTCAAAATGATGGCAACAAAGACCCAACTCCCTGCAAGAAAAATTCTGCAGGCCTTGGGATTCATGGCATCTTGCGTACTACTAATACCATTTGCAAAACTGCATATGAGAATATTACAATGGTTACCTGAAAAGCGTATGGACTCAACACAGCCACAGCTTGGAAACAATAATACCACTCATTCCCGGTTTTCAACAGGTGTTTCTATGGTGGGCTCAGGCATGTCACCTCAACAAGGGTCAGCCTTTTATCTTACCCACAGCCAGGCAAACTATAACAACAGATGCATCGGATTATGCCTGGGGAGCACACATGGCAGGACAGTGCATTCAGGGCAAATGGTCTACACATCAAAGGCATCTGCATATCAATCAAAAAGAAATGCTAGCTGTTCAAAATGCCCTAACAGCTTTCAAGGACCTCCTACATCCAGGACAACTAATAAAGACAGACAACACCACAGTAATGTAGTACATAAACAAGCAAGGGGGCACACACTCCTACCCCCTATGCAGGCAAGCAATGACCTTGTGGAACACAGCACTGACCTACCAAGTTCAACTACAAGCACAATTCCTGCCAGGAAAGAAAAACACATTGGCAGACGGTCTGAGCAGAAACATCATGGATCCTCACGAGTGGAAACTAGATCCACAAGTATTTGCAATGATAACTCAAAAATGGGGGTGCCCAGACATAGACCTGTTTGCCAACCCCCAAAACTGCCAACTTCGGAAATTTTGCACAAGGACATACCACCCACTAGCTTGGAAAGTGGACGCCCTCTCATTCAGTTGGAAAACATTAACAGTGTATGCCTTTCCTCCACTGCCTCTTCTAGCAAAAGTGCTGCTGAAAGCCAGATTAGAGAGGCCACAAATGATACTCATTGCTCCAGACTGGCCACGCCAACACTGGTATCCAATACTAAGGAACATGGCTCAAGGCCCGCCATGGATTTTGCCTCAAATTCCTCACCTGCTCACTCAGCAAAACAATCAGATTCTACACAGCCAGCTCAAGACTTTATATCTGGCTGCATGGCAAATTACCTAAGCAACCAGTCGACACTTCTCTCTAAAGCTGTTATGGATGTCATCCTGGAGGCCAGGAGGCCCAGCACCAGGAAAACCTATTCAGACAAATGGAAAAGATTTTGCGCCTGGAACCAGGCTAAAGGCCAAAATCCCCTTGTTCCAAATATTCCTCCGATTCTACAATATTTAACTGAGATGTTACACAAAGGACTTTCTTTTTCATCTATTAAGATCCACGCCTCAGCGATTTCAGCTCACTACAACACCGATCCTCCTATATTTTCACATCCACTGCTAAGACAGTACCTCAGAGGGGCTAAGAACATAAGACTGCCCCGGAGAGCACCAACACCAACTTGGGATCTCAACTTTGTTGTGGAAAAGCTTACACTGCCGCCCTTTGAACCAGCTTTTACAGCTTCTATCATGGAAAACTGCCCTGCTGCTAGCAATAACTTCAGCACAAAGAGTCTCAGAGCTACAGGCCCTAATGGCAGTGGAGCCTTTCATCAATTTTCATCAAGACAGAGTCGCTCTACAAACTAACCCTTCCTTTATGCCAAAGGTGGTATCCAGTGTGGCCCTAAACCAAACCATTCATTTGCCCACCTTTTTCCCAAACCCCCAGAACAAAGGAGAAAGGCTCCTGCACTCTTTGGACATTCACAGGCAATTACATTACTACTTGGATAAAACTAAGGCTTTCAGAAAATCTGACCAGCTCTTTGTATCCTATGCTGCAGGATCACAAGGAAAAGCTATCTCAAAACAGACCATTTCAAAATGGATAGGGCATTGCATATATTTCTGCTACACGCTAGCATTAGGCCTCATTCCATCAGGGCTTACAGCTACATCAACAGCCTTTCTCAGAGGGGTACCAACCAAGGATATTTTGGAGGCTGCAACTTGGAGTTCAGTGCACACCTTCACCAAACACCATCACTTACCTCTATACTCTAAAACCAGAGCTGGCTTTGCCACTGCAGTTCTGCAGGGCCTGCTAGCTTCTCCAAACCCTGTTTAGTTCCACCGCCCATCCTTAGCTTTGGGATTCAACCCAAGTGTGATGACTGCAGCAGTGTAAGACTATGAACATAGTACAGTTTTGTACCTACCATAAATGTAGATGTTAGAGTGTTCACACTGCTGCAGTCCAGGTTACCCTCCCTCCATCCCCTCTGACCTAGCTGAACTTTTCTATACCTTTCTATCTTGTATAACCTTTGTGGTGTATTTGCTTGTAACTGAAGGTATTCCTTTTATTTCCTTTACATGTTTAATTAGCAATATGTATTGCCTACCTACTTGGGGGCACCTGACATCTGTGGCAAGAAAAACTGAAGAAAGTGGCGTCTGATGCCTCTTATATACCACTGTCGCACTGACGTCAGGGAAGAAGCGACAGCAACCGACGCCGGACCAAGACTTTGGATCTCTGGCTGACTGCGGGACAGCCTGACGGCAGGATAACCCCAAGTGTGATGACTGCAGCAGTGTGAACACTGTAACATCTACATTTATGGTAGGTACAAAACTGTACTTTTCTGATGGTCATGGTTCAATCCATTCTGGCCTTTTTGTGCAAGGACCATTGGATGTGCTCTATAGTATGCTTCCTGAAGGTCTGTCATATAAAAGTGAACAGATTATTCAGAAAGTATTTACACTTTTGACTGGGAACCAGTCATTACCAGTTCAGAACACTGCCTTTTGGTCTCCCCACAGCCCCCAGGGTGTTCACCAGAAATCTCTGAACAGTCTCTAACATTAGAATTCATAGGCGCAAATTTCAACAAGGTATCAGTGACTGCTTTTATTCGTGTCTCAAGAGTACAAACTATCAGATTTCAGGTTAGAATAATTCACAGTGCCATAATCTCAGCCCGATTGATCGCAAAGCTTGGTATAATCAATGTCGATGGCTATAGTTCTAGTTTCTTTAGCAAGACTTTGCATGAGAATTCTTCAAAGGATGTTAACACAATGGTCTGTTCTATTTCAGCTCAAATAATCACTCCGGATTTGATCAGATCAGGTTCTATAAGGCTATCCTTCCTGACACATCGCAGATTGGGTGTGGTGAGGCACTTCCTGGGGAAAACTGTCCAAGGCACTTGATCCCCTGAAGAGGCCAACATGCATGTCACTGTCCTGGAAATGAACATTCTGTTAGCATTGTAGGCTTTTTAAAAACTCTCACTCCCTTTTGGGACATTTCCAATTCAGACAGGCAGTATATCAGTAGCTTGGTACGTCAGCAAACAAGGAGGAACCAGGTCTTGCCCCTTGAGTCAAGAAGCTCTGAGTGTGGCAATGGGCAGTCTCATCCCACTGGTTTCTGATTAGTAATGCACATTCCGGGGAAGTCCAGCGTGATAGACAAATTGAGCAGGTCCATTCTAATACCTCACAAGTGGTTTGTCAACATGAAGGTTGCAGAAATGATTTTTCGCCAGTGGGGTTAGCCTGCTGCAATTTCTTTGCATCTCCCCTAAACAATTGCAGGAGCTTACTAATCCCCCTACCAGGAGAATCACTGAGGGGCCTGTACTTCACGGTTGGCCCTCCGTCTCCTCTCAGTATATCCTCCAACTTCCTTGATTCCCAAATTTCTGCAAAAAGCTTTCTGTTTGAAGAGCAAACTCACCCTCATTGCACCTTACTTGCCTGAACAGATTTGGTTCCATTTTTCTTTGGCCTCCTCTAATTTACCCACGTTGTATTCTGGATCTGATTCTAGACCTCCTTTTTTACTCAACAGGCACGATTCGCCCAGATATCTCAAACCTAAAGCTGACAGAGTGCTCTCTCCACTTCCTTTAATAGCCAGACAACCTATTCTCTCGTCCCCTGTCCATTAGATACTTTTATCTTCCCATATTGCTTCTGCAAGAAAACTTTACAGATGTAAATGGAAGAGGTTGGGGGGGGGGCATCAGAAACCTTATTGACCCCTTTTCAGCCACTGTACAGTGTGTCCTTGAATTTTTGGCAACAATTTTCAACAAAGGAGCTAGCTCCTCAACCATTATAGTTCAGTTTTCAGCCATCTCTAATTTTCACTTTGGATTTGAGAACTCCAGCTTGGCTTCATCTAAACTTTGTAAGACCTTTTTAAGAGGCACCCTTCTTTTGAGACCTCCTTCTAAAGTTCCAACTCCTGCATCGGACTTGCATTTGGTACTGCAGGCCTTGATTCATTCCCCTTTTGAACCTGCAGCAAAATGTGATCTAAAGTTTCTGACCTAGAAGACTATTTTTTGATGGCCATCACCTCTGCTAGAATGATTTCAGAAGTTCAAGCATAGTCTTCTAAACCATCCTACTTGATTTTTCACAGGGATAGAGTAATGTTACAAGCCAATCCTTTCCATCCCGACGTGGTGTCAGAATCTGACACCATCCAGACCATTAATCTGCCAGTTTTCTTTCCTAAATTTGCAAACAAAGGTGAATATATGTTGCACTATTTGCCATCTTCAGGCAGTTACATTTTTACATGCATAGAACAAAAGAAATTGGATCAATTATTTGTCTCCTTTGCGATTCTAAATTGGATAAATCTGTCGCCAAGGTAACTTTAGCCAGATGGCCGATGGATTATATCATTTGTCCGCAACAAGTTGGATCTGTACTTAACCAAACCTTTAAGAGCCCATTCAGCTAGGCCCATGGCATTGCCTTTAGTGTTTCTGTCTAGGGCTTCCATGGATGACCTACCAGAGGCTTCAACTTGGGCCAATCCTCAACTTTATTACTCATTGCAAGCTGGATCTGGTCTTGAGGGGAAGAGCAGTCTTTGACTCAAATTTGCTCAGGAATTTCCTTCCTTAGTCCACCTGTGATTTTAGGTAGCTGGGGGCTCTGTCCTAACTGTTTAAGAATTGCCAACATCAGATAAAATGAAAATTGACATCAGCTCTTTAACTGGTATCCGATCCTGACTTGGCTATTACTTTACCTTGTGGCCACCAAAAACCCTCTAGCTTCTCCCTTACCCACAATGCACCAAACCCTAACATGCCTCCGATCTTGTTTGCTGCTTTCAGAAATGGACTTGGTAATCTTGAGCTCTCAAGTGACATTATTTGTGTTTTTTCTAGTTATCTGTAAACTTATTTCTAGTCATCCTCCCTACTTCTTACAGTTAGTATAAGCTCTTTTTTAACCATAGTTGGTATTGTAATTAATTTCCTTTCTTCCTTGTACATCTCTTGTGTATTTCTTGAAACAGTTGTTGGCAACTGTTTCCTCTTTGACTCTTTTTGTTGCATAAACGCATTTCTGCTATAATTTTAATATTTTCTTGTGTGCAGGATGTCTGAAAAAGGTCCTTTGGGGTTTTAAAAAAAAATGCCAACAGTGCACGGACAAATTGCCCTTGGCCAGTGCCCACACTATGTGCCTGTTTGTGCCAGGACCATCTTCAGGTTGAGTGTACTATTTGTCAGAATTGTAATCGGCGTGCGATAGTGGACAGGAAAAAAATAAGCTGATTCTGAAGGTTTTAATTCTAACTTCCTTCTCAAAAGCTATTGCTGGGGCTCAATCCCACAAACCAGAAGCAAGGTTGTCTTATAGCAAGTCTCCGAAGCCCTCTGTATCATCGACTCAGTCCTGTTTGGAGCCACCTAAAAAGAAATGCAAGCTGGATATGAAGGCTGCTGCAATCGACCACCATTGGATCTAATAAAATCTTTTCAGATCTGAGAGGCTACTACCCAAAACAAGATATTCAACTTGTCTGGATCCAGATGTTCATCGTGTTTCACTGTTGCAGTCATTACATTTGGGTAATCTGCTGGCAGGTTGCCCTCAGTCGGCCTGATTAACAAAGTCTTGGGTCCTGCGTCTGTTGCTGTCCCTTCTTCCATAACATCAGGTTGTCAGGGCTATAAAACATGCAGCCGACAGTCTTTCTTGT
The DNA here is from genome assembly GCF_019279795.1 of Protopterus annectens. Classification (NCBI taxonomy): domain Eukaryota; kingdom Metazoa; phylum Chordata; order Ceratodontiformes; family Protopteridae; genus Protopterus; species Protopterus annectens. Next base: position 1,151,940,963 of record NC_056731.1, read on the forward strand.
CGCGCGGTGCCCGAAGCAGTTCGCAAGTGCCGGTCGTCCGACTCTTAAAATTTTCATTTTTGAGTTTCAGAACTGAAGTCTTCAACTAAAAGCTAAGTACCCTGTTGGGGGAAACTTTTTCTTGCTCCTTACCGATGTCAGTAAAAGTTAATAATTGCATTACTTGTGGGAAGCAAATACCTCATAAGGATTTTCATTTGTACTCTATATCCTTACCTAGGCCTTGACCACGACGTACCTTGCTGTTGGTTTTGTGCTTTATTTAATCAGCGCACTATCCGTCGTCGGTACATTTTTGCTACTAAATATTTCGGTTCTCTGTTTAATTATCCAGAAGTGACGTCTGTTAGCCATCCGACTACCGGAATACCGAAAAACGCAAAGAGACTGGCAGTTGAGGTCCAAAACTGCCGACTACTCTTCTCCTAAGCCAGTCGCCAGTTCGCCGGTACTCATTGAGGCGGTTTCGCAGCCCCTGATACCCGCTACTTCTGATTCGTAGGCCTCTACTGAGACCCATACTGTCTGGTATGCCGCAAGATGCTTCACATATGGAATCCACGGATGTCTCTACCTTGGATGGGTCCGGAGCCGCTGAGCAGGCACCGGCTTCTGAGCGTGTATTTAGGCCTACAGACTTGCATATTAAACAGACTCCAACTTCAGTGCTAAGGCTTAAATCTCGATGTAGGTCTAAAAAACCGACGCCCAGGCTACATGTTCAGGCCCCTATGCCTAAGGCCTAGGACTGAACTTGACTATGATTCTTCTGAACAGGACTCTGTTTCTTCTGACTCTTCTAATGATCTGGATTTGTCCATTCCTACTTATGAGAACTGATGCAGAGGATTCCATTCCCTCTGCTTCTCTGCCTGAGTATTGCTCTTTTGGGGAAACTTTACATACCTTTTAAGGGAACATTTCCACTAGGAAAGTCAGGATTTCTCTGAATCCAAAAAGAGGCTTGGGGATTTCCTCCTCCTTCCTCAGCATAGGCCTTTGGCTATACCTCCTGTACTATACATCGTTGATGTGTTTTTGGAATCCAGTATGGCCCCTGATTTCCTCCTCCTTCCTCAGCATAAGCCTTTGGCTATACCTCCTGTACCAGACATTGTTGATGTGTCTTTGGAATCCAGTATGGCCCCTGATTCCCTGTCTCCAGCCCTTAGCAAACCAGTCGGGTACTACAGGGTTCCTGAGTCCCACAAATTCCTTTTCAAAAATCCTGTTGCGGATCCTAAAACCATTTCTCAGGGGCCCAAGGGCATTAAGGCTTCTACTGTTAAAAATTCTACCCCTTCAGATAGACTCCAGGGCACTGGATAGATTGGGTAAAAAGGTTTATACTTCTGCAGCTTTAGCAATCAGGGCTTTAAGTTGTCAATTCCATATGCTGAAATATCAACAGCATTTCATGGGACTGCTTAAACAGAAAATGATGTTGATTTCTGACTGTGTGGAGAATAAAGAATTGCAGGATTTATTGCATTCAGCTGAACAAGTTGGCAAACATACTTTGCAATGTGGTTTTGATTCTTTCTGCCTGATCATGTTAAAGCAAAACTTTTGGATGCTCCTTTACAACAGGACCGCCTGTTTGGCAAGAAGGCTGAAGAAGTTCTAAAAAATATGGAAGATAAAGCTAAAATCTATGCAAACTGTGAAAGATTTCTTACAGGTACAACCTCCTAGATTTAGTAGGCATTGACCTTCTAAGAACTGGTCCTTTTCCAGCTCTTTCCAGAGCCACTACAGCCAAACCCAGACATTCCAAAAGCACCAGGTTTTAGTCCCAAGGGACTTTCAGAACTAAGCAATGGGGTGCTTCCATTTTCAAATCTGGAAACAAAAAGGTACCACCCTATGGTAAACAGTCTCAATGACTTCCCTTTAAAATTACCAAGCACTTACCTCTTAGCCACCCCTTTGGGGAGAAAACTGGCTCTTCATTAAAGAAACTGGCAACTTATAACCCAGGACAAATGGGTTTTATAGTGTCCCAGGGATACAGATTTCATTTCCACACGCTGCCAACACCAAACGGGTTGCCAGACCTGCCCCCAAATCAGTGAGCAGAGGCTCAGAAAACAAGTACTTATTCAAGATGCTGACTCTTCACCAGTTACTTCCTATACTAGGCAAGGATGCCTGGTTGGCAACTCTCTAGATTTAAGAGGCTTACCTGCATATTCCAATTAGGGAATCTTGCAGAAGATACCTACTCTTCAAAGCAGGCTGCATGCATTATTAGTTCTCTGCACTGCCCTTTGGCTTGTCTACTGCGCCCAGGGTATTCACAAAGTGCCTGGCTCCAGGAATGGCATTTTGCAGGCAAAGAAATATTTAAATATATCCATACCTGGACGATTGTCTAATTCAGGCAGAAAACCAGGCCATTCTTCAAAAACATCTGGCGTTTGTAAAAAGAGTTTTAACCTGTCTAGGGTACACCAAAAACGAAAAGAAATCTCAACTGGTTCCTTCTCAAAGTACATTCCTGGGGGCAAGCTTGAATACAACTGCCCAGATTTGCTTTCCTTACTCCAGAAAAGCAAATTCATTTGGTGACTTACTTCAGACAGGTGGCCACAAAAACCCTGCTATCTGCAAGGCAAATACTGCAAGCCTTGAGGTTCATGGCCTCCTACGTTCTTCTAATTCCATATGCAAGACTGCATATGAGGAAACTTCAGTGGTACTTAGTTTATGGAATCAACATTGTCACAGCCTGGAAACAATTATTCCTATCATACCTTGCCTGCGCCTAGAGTTCCTATGGTGGGCAGAGGCCTGCCACTAAAACAAGGGACTGCCATTCACACCACCCCCTGCTGCCCAAACCCTAACTACAGGCGCATCAGACTATGCATGGGGGGCTCATCTGGCAGGGAAGTGCATTCAGGGCAAATGGAGCCCAAATCAAATGCACCTTCATATCAATCAAAAAGAAATGCTAGCTGTACAGAATGCACTGACAGCCTTCAAGGACTACCTTCATCCAGAACAATTACTGATAAAGACTGACAACACCACGGTTATGTGGTACATAAACAAGCAGGGGGGTACACATTCCTACCCCCTCTGCAGACTAGGCTTGGCATTGTGGAACACTGCCTTGAGCTACCAAGTACAACTACAAGCTCAATTCCTGCCAGGAAAGCTGAATGTTCTGGCAGACTAAGCAGAAATCTCATGGACCCACATGAATGGAAACTGGAGCCACAGATTTTCATCATGTTGACATGGAAATAGGAGAGCCCAGACATAGATCTTTTTGCCTCACCCCAGAACTACCAGTTGGACAGATTTTGCACAAGAACTAATCACAAAAAAAGCCTGGAAAGTGGATTCTCTGTCCTTCAACTGGAAAAACCTATCAATCTATGCCTTTCCCCCTCTGCGTCTGCTCTCCAAAGTTCTTCTGAAAGTCAAACAGGACAAACCAAAAATGATTTTGATTGCTCCAGACTGGCCTCGCCAACACTGGTACCCACTCCTGCGCAGTGTCACACATTTCACTGTGGCACCTGCCTCAGACACCTTGCTTACTGTCTCAGCAGGAGAACCAAGTTCTGCACCCTCAGCTCCAAACATTGAATCTTGCAGCTTGGCTAATCACTTAAATTCCCCCTTAGCATCCCTCAGCAAACCTGTGATGGATGTCATTTTGGAGGCGAGAAGACCTAGTACAAGAAACTCTTATGCTGACAAATGGAAAAGATTCTGTGCCTCGAGTCTATTTCCAGGGATGAGCACAGCAGTGCCCAATTTACCTCAGATTTTGCAATACTTTACTGAGATGCTTCACAAGGGCCTGTGTTTTTCTTCCATAAAAATCCATGCCTCAGCCATTTCAGCTCATTACAACACAGAAGCCCCCTCTTCTCTCATTCTCTTCTAAAGCAGCATCTCAGAGGGGCCACAAACTTGAGACCACCCAGGAGAGCTTCAACCCCTGCCTGGGACCTTAACTTTGTATTGGAGAAACTCACTCTACCTCCTTTCGAGCCAGCTGCTACTGCAGACTTGAAATTTCTTTCCTGGAAGACAGCCTTCCTTTTAGCAATCACTTCAGCTAGAAGGATATCGGAACTACAGGCCCTTATGGCAGTGGAGCCTTTCATCATCTTTCATGCAGACAGGGTGTCACTCAGGACCAATCCATCATTCATGCCCAAGGTGGTATCCAGTGTGGCTCTTAATCAGTCCATTCATTTGCCAACTTTCTTTCCCAATCCACAGAACAAGGGGGAACGGATTCTGCATTCATTGGATGTACACAGGCATCTTAGATTCTACTTGGACAGGACTAAAACATCAAAGAAAATCTGAACAACTGCTGGTAGCATTTGCTGCAGGGGCAGAAGGGAAGGCTATTTCAAAGCAAACCATTTCTAAATCGATAAGCCATTGTATTTATTTCTATTATAAGCACCATGGAAAACCTGTTCCCCAGGGGGGATCAGATCTCGTTCCACCAGGGCTGCATCTACTTCAACAGCCTTTCTCTGAGGTGTTCCTACCAGGGATATTTTAGAAGCTGCTACCTGGAGTTAGTTCGTACTTTACACCAAGCATTATCACTTACCTATTTTCTCTAAATTCAGAGCTGGCTTTGCCACTGCTGTTTTGCAGGGCCTTATAGCTGGTCCTAATGCTGTATAAATCCATCCTCCCAACCATAGCTTTAGGAATCTACCCAAATGTAATGACTTCAACAGTGAAACAAGATGAATATAGTACAGTTGTGCACACTTGCCATAAATGTAGATGTTCGAATGTATTCACTGTTGCAGTCCTGGTTACCCTCTTTCCAGCCCCCTGTTTTTCTATTCCTATACCTCTACTTTCTTTTACTATGCTTAAAAGCCTTTTTGGTTTATTTGCTTTTGTTTGGAGGTATATTTTTGTGTTTTTAATTATATTTATTTATATATTTGGGGGGCACCTGACATCTGTGGCAAGACAAACTGATGTAATGGCATCGGCTGCATGTTTTATACTCCTGAAGTCAAGGAAGAAGGGACAGCAACCGATGCAGGACCCAAGACTTTGTTAGTCAGGCCGGCTGAGGGCAACCTTGCCTGCAGATTACCCAAATGTAATGCCTGCAACAGTGAATACACTCGAACATCTACATTTCTGGTAAGTGTACACAACTGTACTTTCCTTCAGAAGTACCTTCCCCCTTTCTGGAACAAAGACACCCCGTCTCCTTCCTTAGCTTCCTCTGATTTTTCCAGGAGTTTGAACAAAGCTGACCTGGAAAGAATTTTAAGGAGATTTCTCCCAGCTCCTACCCGTTTGGGTCAGGAAGCCCGCCCTTCTACCACTGTCCCGATTCCAGCACCTTCTCTGATTCAACCGTTTGTTTCAGAGCTGCTGGATCCAAGTCTTCTGGGTCCGTCTACTTCGGATCTGAAGATATCCCTATCTTCTGATCCAAAGCTTTCTGTAAGTGCACTGGCTCCAATGTCCATGGAGCAAGATGACTCTTGGAGCCGAAGTGCTCTTGTCAAGTCTATGGCATTTGAGGTTTTCAGAGCCATCTCTTCTTCTTGGAGCCTTTGCAGTAACTGTTCGGCTCCGACTTCCTCCTCTGTTAGGTTGCCTTTGGGGCAGAGGGAACTGATGGGCCAGAAACCTGGCTTCTCTTCTCCCTTGTTGGTTTCCTCCCTGGAGCAGTCTGCCTTTGAAGTAGTGAAGAATGTTATCTGCTCTAAAAGGATGGATGGATCCTAACCCCTCGGGTGATCTTTCCGGATACCAGATGTGTCTGCACCTTGAGCCACATTATTGTACGCCACAGGGACAGCCAGTTCAAAGTCTCCAGGCTACCCAGCAGGCCTTTACAGTCTTTTCCAATACTTCACTGGAGTATCCCACCAAGGAAGTCCCTAGGAAGAGGAAGTGCAAGAGGAGGCAGTTGGACTCCCCTCAGAAGTTTGTCACTGAGAATATTGATTTTGATGAGTCCCCAAGATCCCCCTGGAGACTATCTTAACATCCTTAAGCAGAGGAGTGGGTGGTCCTCTGATGACAGTTTCCCCAGAGGAATCTGTGTTCCTGGAAGTCTTTTGAAGCTGGCCTGTCTACCTTCTGGGTTAGCTCTGCCCACCGGATGAGCTCATTGACTTTGATCTCTAGATGGGTGTAGGAGTAGCCTGACTCTGAGCCAGTCCCCAAAAGACCAGGTCAGATTCTGGCTCCACCAGTAGGCAGTGAATACTGAAGCAAGGGAGTGCCCATAGATGGTCATGGCAGTGGCCACAAAGAAGGAACTTGCCAAGCAAATTTCTTCTGTCCATCCCAGTAACAGGGAGCCTAGGGCATTGGACAGATTTGGGAAGTGCCTGTGGTTCAGTGACTTTTGCCCCTTAGGTTGCGGAGTTACCTGGCACACTTTTAAGAGATTGCAAATGGATTTGATAAAGGAACTGTCAAAATCTCATTTGGGGGACAGATGCTGCTAAGGCTGAAACTTCTGTAGCTTCAGTTGGCTACCCTACAGCCTATTTCTAACTCGTCCATGAGGCTTATTTCACATGTAGATGAAGGTGCCTCAAAGGCAGCGGGTTCAGGCATTTCCATTAGGAGACCTGCTCGGATCTGCTTGTGTGATTTTTTTTTTTTTTTTTTTTTTTTTTTTTGTGGAGCCCTTAATGTCCTCATTCACTAGTGCTACTTTTGTCGGCAGTTGTGCCTTTAATTTTACAGCCAAGCATTACTTTCCAGGTGTGAAAACGATGGGAAGACCCCTTCTACAGTAGGCATACATTTTTCATCTCCTCAAAAGATCCTTCTCTAGGAATTAACAAGGTCAAAAAATGTGGTTCAAGAATTCCCAGGGTCCTTTTCAAGATCATGTGGAGATAGTTCCCCCAGAGGTGGGGGGGGGGATTCTAATGGATGACTGTGCCCACGTGGCAGAGGAGGCCTGCAGAACCAAGGATCTAGCGATTCCTTCTCTGACAGACCCGGCCAGTGCTCCTGAAAGGAAGCTCGATTGTCCACCTCTGGAGGCAGTCGGGGGTCATTTATCCATGCACCAGAGAGCCTGGCTAGATATAACAAAAGACGCATGGGAGCAGAGAAGTATTTCCAGAGGTTATACAGTTCCCTTTTCCCTACCACCTGTAAGCAAATGTCCTGATGTTCCACCCAGTCAGAGGAAAGCAGCAACACTAGAGATGCAAAAACTGCTAAAAGAGTCATCCAAGAGGTCCAATCAAACCAGATAGATACCAGAACTTGCACACAATTCTTTTTAGTGCTGAAAAAAAAAACAGGGGACTGGAGATCTACTCTAGATCTCTGTAAACCGAACAAAGCTGTTAGACACACAGATTTGGATGGTCACAGTTCAGTCCATTTTACCTTTTTCTAGGCAAGGATGACTGGATGTGCTTGCTAGATCCATAGAAAGGCCTAGCACATAAAAATGAGCAGACAGTCCAGAAGGTATTTATGCTTACAGCTGGTAGCCAGTCAGACAGTTCAGATCAGTGCCCTTTGGTGTCACCCCAGCCCCCAGGGTGTTCACCAAATTCATAGCAGTGATAGCAGTGATAGCAGCTCTCTTGAAACTGCAGGGATTCAGAGTGTTTTTGTACTTAGACTGGCTCATTACTGCCCCCACCAGGCATCGACTAATAAAAGCACGAAATCTGGTACACCAGACTCTCTCCCTTCTAGGGATAATCATAAGTTACAAGTCTCTGTTACAACAGTCTCAAACTTTGGAATTCATAGGAGCGATTTTTAACGCAGTTTCCTTGACAGCTTCTCTTCCTCCCTCTCTCAAGAGTGCAGACTGTCAGATTCCAGGTCAGGAAAATAATGTACAGTACTACAATTTCAGCCTGTTTGACCCTTTAAGCATTGGGGTTAGTGTTGGCCATAATTTTAGTTCCTCTGGCAAGATTTCATATGAGAATTGTTCAGTGGATGTTAGCAATACAATGGTCTATTTTGAGTTTTTTTTTCAACACATCGGCCAAAATAAGGCAAGGAAGAGATTCTTTTGGTGGTGGATTCAGTTGGATCAAATTTTTCAAGGTCACCCATTTCATTTTCCCTCAACCCAAGGCTGTAATGACCATGGATGCTGGTGGGCACATCTGGGGAAGACCATCCAAGGCACTTGGTCCCCTGAAGAGGTCAGCATGCCCATCAATGTTCTGGAAATGAGAGCAGTGCTCTTAGCATTGCTAGCCTTTCAAGACTCTCCTTTCAGGACAGTTGTGATTCAAACGGACTTCGTCAGTAGTCTGGTACATAAATAAGAAGGAACTAGGTCTTACTCCTTGTGCCCAGAAGCTCTCTGTGTGGCAATTGGCAGTCTCTTTCAAGCTCTTTCTGATAGTGTACATTCTGGGGAAGTTCAACATAATGGCAGATAAATTGAGCAGGTCTGTTTACCTCACGAGTGGTTTCTCAACTTGAAAGTGATGGAAATGACTTTCCATCAGTGGAGCCAGCCTTGCTGAGATTTTTGCTTCTCTAAACAACAAATGCAGCAGCTTCTTTGCCCTTATTCCCTTCACTGGAGGAGTCTCCGAGGATGCTGAACTCCACGATTGGCCCCTCAGTTTCCTTTATCCTTGCCCACCAACTCCCCTATTTTCAAAATGTCTGCAGAAACCTGACAGGTAGAAGAGCAAAGTCAGTCTTCATTGCATCTTATTGGCCTCATCAGATTTGTTTCCCTATTCTTTGGCCTCCTCTACTTTACCCTCCTTGGATTCTGGATCAGATTCCAGAATTCTTTTCACCCTGATATCATACCTAAAGCTGACAGTGTGGTTTCTCCAGTCCTGTTAATAGCCAGACAACTGAAGCAGTCTTCCTCTGTCTGTCATATATCTTCCCATAAAGCTTCTCGAAGAAAACTTTACAGGAGTAAATGGAAGTTTGTTGTTTGAGGCGCATCAGAAATGCACTGACCTATTCTCATCTCTTGTGCGAAGTGTTCTTGACTTTTTGGCAATGATTTTTAATGAAGGAGTAATGATTAGAGTTTAGTTAGTAGCAATTTCTAACTTCCATATTGGGTTTGAAATTCCTTCCTTGGCTTCATCTAAGCTTTGTAAGACCTAAGGCCTTTTTGAGAGGCACTCTCTTGGTGTGGCTGCCTTATAAAGATCCTACTCCAGCATGGGATTTGAATCTGGTACTGCAGGCCTTAATTCACTCCCTTTTTGAACCAGCAGCAAAATGTGATTTTCAGTTTCTGACCTCGGAAGTGGCCATTACCTTCACTTGAAGAATTTCAGAAGTTCAAGCATTGTCCTATAAACCTCCTTACTTAATTTTTTCATAAGGATGAGTATTGTTGCCTACCAATCCTCCTTTCCTTCCTAAGGTTTTATCAGAATCCAATATAACCAATGCATTAATCTGCCAGCCTTTCTGAAATTTCCAAAGATGAATGTGGACATTCAGTAAATGCAGCATTTAGACAATTACATTTCTACATGCATAGAGCAAAAAAAATTAGGAATACTGATCAATTATTTTCCTTTGCGAATTCTGAATTGGGCATATCAGTTGCAAGGGTAACTCTAGTCATATTCATGAAGTGCATATCATTTGTCTACAACAAATTGGGCCTGTCCTTACCAAGACCTTTAAGAGCTCTCTCAGCTATGTCCATGGCTACTTCTGCGGTGTTTGTCTAAAGCTTCCACAGATGAAATGTGTAGTATACCTTGGTCCAATCCTCATACTTTTGTTGCTCATTACAAACTACATCTGTCCTTGAGGGGAAGAGCAGCGTTTGGCTAAACTGTGCTCATCAATATCCTTCCGTAGAGTTCACCCAGGAATTCAGTATTTATTGATGAGTGCTTTCAGTCTTTAAAACTAGAGCTTCTTCAGACCATATAAAATAGAATTGAGTGAAAGCGCTTGCCAATAAAGTATATACGTTTCTACCATTGTTTCATGCATTGGTGCTGTGTTTGCAACAAGATTGTTTTCTTCTAATCATTTATCCGCTGTGGGAGTAGCTACTTCTGATAAGTGTGTACCTCATGTAATCTATTCTCAGCTTCCCTTTAATTATAGTCCCTTTGCTTAAAATCATCACAATCAAAGACTTAGAGCGGGTCCTTCAGCACTTAGGAGATGTTAGGAATAGAAATATCTCAAGTGCCCTTTATAAACATGTTAAGGATAATGATGGACATTCTTTTAAGTTTACAGTAGTGGAAACTGATAGTAATGACCTTAGAGGAGGCGATTTGTTCAGTAAAACTGAATGTAGGGATATGAAATGGATAGCCATTTTTCAGGCACAAAAGTGGTCAGGTTTGAATTGTACAATACCTTTGAAGCCTGCCTTAAAGGCAAGGCCATTACATCACTAATGGGAAAGTTTCTGATTGGTTAAATGTTTTTTTTTTTTTTTTTAAATAATTGGTGTTAGCTTGTTTTTATGTTAGGATCTGAAGAAGCACTATTGTGAAAGCGCTTATCCTGTTAAAATAAGAGTTTTGTTTTTACTTTGTGTCTGAGATTTTTATGCCTGGAACCTTGGTGGACATACTGAGTTGTGGATTTATCAGAAGAATAAGTGGAATCCACTTCTGTTTGATAGCTATAGGTTTTGTTGGACAGACTTTTTGTACTTCCTTCTTGGCATGTTCTGCATCACAAAATGACTAACCCTCCAGGAAAAAATATTTTGAATACTGCTGGATACAGCAGCTTGAAACTTGCACCTGTATTTCGACATTCCCTTATTGCTGGAATAAACTTCTCTTCTGCCTGGTATGCAGTGAGTAATCATTTTCTGCAAATGCTTTCTCCATTTTTAGTGCTTTGCCTTTCAGCCACAGTTTTGTCAATCCACTCTGAATGCATTTTTATTATTGGAGGTCGTGGCTGATGTTCTCCATGTTTCACTGTTTGTCATCACATTTGGGTTGTCTGCCTGCAGGTAGCCCTCAGCCGGCCTGAATACCAGAGTCTTCGGATTTCTGCGTTGGATGCTGTCGCTTCTTCCATGACATCAGGTCGTCAGGGGTACAAAACATGCAGCCAATGCCATTACATCGGTCTTTCTTGCCGTGCAGTGCCTGAAGCAGAAGCAGTTTGCAAGTGCCAGTCGGGTGACTCCTGAAATTTTCGGTTTTGAGTTTCAGACCTGAAGTCTTCAAAAAGATAAATACCTTGTTGGGGATCCTTTTTTTCTTGCTCCAACCAATGTCAGAAAAAATTAACAATTGTCTTGCCTGTGGAAAACAAGTAGCTCATAGAGATCTTCATTCTTACTGCGTCACCTGTTTAGGCCCAGACCACGACGTCCCTAGTTGTCGGTTTTATCTCTTGTTCAATGCCCGAACCATTTGTTGTCGGGCTGTTTTTGTAGCTAAATACTTTCATTCTCTATCTCCGTACTACCGATCTGAAAAAACGTAAGGATAAAGACAGACACACTGCATAGGTCCAAAACTGCCGACGCTTCTGATAAGCTAGTCGCCAGTCCGGCGGTACTCAGTGAGGCGCTTTCAAAGCCCCTGATACCTGCTACTACAGATTCGTAGGCCTCTACTGAGACACATTCAGAGTCCGGTATGCCGCAAGATGCTTCGATTATGGAACCTGCGGATGTCTCTACCTTGGATGGGTCCGGAGCTGCTGTGCAGGCACCTGCTTCTGAGGGTGTATTCAGGCCTACAGATTTTCATATCAAACCGACGACTGTTTCAAGCTAAGAAATACAGAATTCCTCAGGCCTAAAGCTCACACTAAGTCTAGAAAACAGACGACCAAAGCGTATTCTCAGGCCCAAATGCCTCAAAAACAAATGATTAGAATGGCTTAAGACCGTATTACCTTAATTAGGGGAAGCCAGCCTTCCCCCTCTAAGGGATCTAGAACTGATTTTCTTTCTGATTCTTCTGATCAGGAATCTGATATCGCTGTTCCTTCTGACTACCAGGATTTACCCTTATCTACTTATGAGGATTCCATTCCCTCTGCTTCCCCTCCAGAAAATTTTTCTTTTGGTGAAACCTTGCATACCCTTTGGGAGCATTTCCGCTGGGAAAGCCAGGACTATTCTCAGTCCAAAAAGAGACGTGGGGAAGTTTTAAACCTGCCTCATCACTAGCCTCTAGCTATCCCTCCTGTTCTGGAGATTGTAGATGTTTTCTTGGAATCCAGCCTTACCCCAGACACTTTAGCTCCAGCTCCCAGGAAACCTGACCAGTACTACAGAGTACCTGACTCTCAAATTCCTTTTCAAGAATCCTGCTGCGGATCCAGAGACCATTTCCCAAGGACCAAAAGGCATTAAGGCTACTGATGCCAAAAATCCTACCCCCTCTGATAGGGATTCTAGAGCTTTAGACAGATTTGGTAAGAAGGTATATACTTCTGCTACTTTGGCCATTAGGGCTTTCAATTGCCAGTTTCATATGTTAAAGTATCAGCATAATATTATGGGATTAATTAAACAGAAAATGATCTTGATTCCTGACTGTTCTGAACACACACAGATTTACAAGAATTAATGCATTCTGCTGACCAAGTAGGTAAATATACTTTGCAATGTGGTTTTGATGTTTTAGAAGCATCTTGCAGGGCAGCTGTCACTGGGTCTGTGCTTAGAAGGCATGCTTGGCTTAAGGAACAAAACTTGCCAGATCATGTTAAAGCTAAATTACTGAATGCACCCTTACACCAAGAGCACCTTTTTGGCAACAAAGCAGAAGAAGTCCTCAAATGGATGGAGGAAAAAGCTAAATATATGCAAACTGTTTCTTACAAGTACAGCCACCTAGATTCAGTAGACATTGGCCTTCAAAGAACTGATCCTTTCCAGTCCCTTCCAGGCCTTCTCAGTCCAAACCCAGGAGCAGCAGACCACCAAGACTTTAGTCTCAGGCTATGCACAGATCTAAGCAGTGGGGGGCCCCCGCTTCCAAAGCAGGGAGTAGTAAGCCACCCCCTATGGAAAAATGGCACTGGGACTTATCCTCAACTCTACCACGCCTTGCTCAACTACTTGTTCCCTTAGGAGGAAAGCTCGCTGTGCATGCAAAAAAACTGGGAACTCATTGCCCAAGACAAATGGGTTTTAAATTTCCCTAGGATACAGATTCCAATTCCACTCACTCCCAACCCCAAGTGGATGGCCAGACCTGCCCCCAAACCAGTGGGTGGAGGCCCCAAAACAAGTGCTCTCTCTCCTCAGTATCAGGGCTATTCAGCCTGTCCCAACAGAACAAAGGGGACAAGGTTTTTATTCAAGACTGTTCCTGTTTCCCAGAAAGGAAACTTCTGGCGTCCTATCATGGACATTTCTATTCTCAGCACCTTTCTGGTGGTTCCAAAATTCAAAATGCTAACTCTTCAGCAGCTTCTTCTTATGCTAGCCAAGGATGCCTGGCTGGCAGCTCTAGACTTAAAAGAAGCTTACCTGCACATCCCAATAAGGGAATCCTGCAGAAAAGTCCTACGCTTCAGGGCAGGCTCCAGGCACAGTCAGTACTCTGCACTACCCTTTGGCTTGTCTACTGTGCCCAGGGTATTCACAAAGTGCCTAGCTCCTGCCATTGCATTTTGCAGGCAGAGAACTGTTCAGATTTACCCATACTTGGACTATTGCCTGATTCAGGCAGAGAGTCAGGACTTGCTATTACAGCACCTGGCATTTGTAAAGAGACTTCTAACTTCACTGGGGTACACCATCAATGAGAAGAAATCACACCCATTACCCTGTCAACAGATTGTATTCCTTATTCCTGGGAGCAAGCTTGAACACAACTTCCCAGATGGCATTCCTCACTCCAGAGAAACAAGTTCATTTGACAACCTACTTCAAACTACTGGCCACAAAAAAACAGCTATCTGCAAGGAAAATCCTGCAAGCCCTGGGGTCCATGGCCTCTTGCATTCTGTTAATTCCATATGCAAGACTGCATATGAGGAAACTTCAATGGTATCTAAAAAGTCTATGGTGTCAACATTCTCAGGACCTGGAAACAATGATTCTTATTATACCTTGTCTAAGGGCAGAGTTCCTTTGGTGGGCAGAGACCTGCTACCACAACAGGGGACTCCCTTTCACTCTACTCCTGCCGCCCAAACCCTAAGAGATGCATCAGACTATGCATGAGGGGCTCGCATGGCAGGGCAGTGGATTCAGGGCAAACGGAACCCAAAACAGATGCACCTGCATATCGATCAAAAAGAAATTAGCTGTACAGAATGCTCTGACAGCATTCGGAGACCTTATTCTTCCTGGACAACTATTGGTAAAGGCAGACAAAACCACGGTTATGTGGTACATAAACAAGCAAAGGGAACCCATTTCTATCCACTCTGCAGACTAGCCATGACTCTGTGGAACACAGCCTTGAGCTACCAAGAGAACCTACAAGCTCAATTCCTGCCAAGCAAACTAAATTCACTGGCAGACGACTTGAGCAGAAATCTCATGGACCCACACGAATGGAAACTGGAACCCAAAAAATTCAAGCTCTTGAGGAACAAATGGGGGACACAAGAGGTAGACCTGTTTGCCTTCCCTCAGAACTACCAATTGAACAAATTCTGCACCAGAACTCCCCACAGTCAAGCTTGGAAAGTGGATGCCTTGTCCTTTACCTGGGAAAGCCTTTCAGTTTATGCCTTTCCCCCTCTGCCTCTCCTCTCAAAGGTTCTACTAAAGATCAAACCGGACAAGCCAAGGACAATACTGATTGCACCACACTGGCCACGCCAGCACTGGTATCCCCTTTTGTGCAGTCTCAGTGCTACAACCATGGCACCTGCCTCAGACCCCTTCCCTGCTGTCCCAGCAGGTGGGCCAGATTCTGCACCCTCCGCTTCAAACCCTGAACCTTGCGGCCTGGCTAATTCACTGACCTCACCTCCAGCAACCCTCAGTAAGCAGGTGCTGAATGTCATTCTTGGGGCAAGGAGGCCTAGTACTAGAAAATCCTATGCAGAAAAGTGGAAAATATACTGTTTCTGGAGCCAGGCTCAGTGGATGGGCACAACGGTGCCCAGCTTGCCTCATATTCTAGATTATTTAACAGAAATGCTCCACAAGGGCCTATTTTTCTTTTCAGTTGTCATGCCTCTGCCATATCAGCACATTATAATACTGAGCCACCCCTCTTCTCTCATCCCCTGCTAAAACAGTTCCTTAGAGGGGCCAAAACTTTAAGACCCCCCCCCAGAAGGGCTCCCACTCTAGCCTGGGACCTTAACTTTGTATTGGAAAAACTTACTCCTCCCCTCTTTTGAATCAGCTGCTGCAGCAGAGTTAAAATTCCTTTTTGGGAAAATGGCTTTAATTCTAGCCATCACTTCAACAAGAAGAGTGTCTGAACTGCAGGCCCTCATGGCAGAGGAACCCTTCATTATCTTCCGTGCAGACAAGGTTTCCCTCAGGACTAATCCATCCTTTATGCCTAAGGTGGTGTCTAGTGTGGCTCTAAACCAGTCCATTCATTTGCCTACTTTTTTTCTCCTAATCACTCAGAATAAAGGGGAAAGGATACTCCATTCTCTGGACGTACACAGCTTACATTCTATTTGGACAGGACTAAGCCTTCCAGAAAATCTGACAAGCTGCTAGTTAGCTTTGCTGCAGGGCCAGAGGGGAAGGCCATTTCAAAAGCAAACAATTTCCAAATGGATAGCACATTGCATCCATTTGTGCTACAAACACCATGGAAAACCTATCCCACAGGGCATAAGAACACATTCCACCAGGGCTGCATCTACCTCTCCTGCATTTCTCAGAGGATTCCCTACCGGGGACATCCTGGAAGCTGCAACCTGGAGCTCTGTACATACTTTCACCAAGCATTACCACCTGCCTATCTTTTCTAAATGCAGAGCTGGATTTGCCACAGCAGTCTTAAAGGGCCTTATTGCTAGACCTAATGCTCTTTAACTAACTCCACCCTTCCTTAGCTTTGGGAATCAACCCAAATGTGATGACTGCAACAGTGAAACACTAAGAACATAGTACAGTTGTGTACACTTACCATAAATATCAATGTTTGAATGGTATTCACTGTTGCAGTCCTGGTTACCCTCCCCCCAGCCCCCCTGACTTCTCTTGACTTTTACCTTTCCTCCTTGTTTGGCATATATTATATCATGTGTATTTGCTTTTTGCTGGGGGTGTTCCATATCATATAATTGCTTCCTATTGTGGGGGCACCTGACCTCTGGGGCAAGGAAAACTGATGTAATGGCTTTGGCTGCAAGTTTTATACTCTTGATGACCTAACGTCATGGAAGAAGTGACTGCATCCAACGCAGAAATCTGAAGACTGTTATTCAGGCTGGCTGAGGGCTACTTGCAGGCAGATAACCCAAATATGATGACTATAACAGTGAATACACTCTAACATCTACATTTATGGTAAGTGTACACAACTGTACTTTTCTCATGGTCAGGTTTGGAGCGTACAAACAATATGCCCTTTCACTTAACTCCTGCTGTGGAGTACCAGTCCAGTTGCTTATTTGTGTTTTGTGAATATCTGTTTAAAGCTTCCATTTTTTCCTTTAGTGTTAAATTGGCTCTGAGCACATTAGATTACTGGAAGTCAAGTGTTGAACCAGAGCTGGAGTTTGAGCTGATAGTTTGCTGAACAGCTGCTGGATTCTTCCCAGCCAGTGTTTAGTCCTCGCCTTTTGAGGTTTCTTTTCTTTTTCAGGTTCCGTCAACGTCTTTGCTGGCATCCAGGCAGTGCACTTACTAGCCTGAAATTGAAATTTACCCAAAAAGACAATTTCACTGGCTCTTTTGAGTTACTATTTTCATACTGAGATAGCTGAAATTAATCTGATCTGAAGTAGTTACTTCATTTGCTCTGCAACCTGTGGGTATCGGATCCGACCTCGGATCCGAGCCGGCAGCTTTACTAGCTAAAAGATCCGAGCTCCTGGCTCCTCCCCTTCACCCATAACCCCCTGCTACATGCTCTCTTAACTCGGATCGAGTTTGCCGCAGCTGAAAGAAGCTTCTAGTGAAGAGCTCCTTAAGCTTGGGTGATATCTTTTCAGTGAATCTTTGTCAAAAATTAGAGCAAAAAGTTTAATTTTTGTTAGTGTGTGAGTGGTGCAGCTCCTATTCGTCAAGTGATAGCCTTAGTTTTATTTTCTTGTGGTAATTTTTAGTTTTATACGTTGTTTTTGTCCCTCCCCTTAGTGTGTGGGTGTGTTAGTGTGATGGCTGAAGGGCCCAAAGCCGTCTTTTCTAAGTGCACTGAGTGTGGCTATAAGCTTTCCCCGGCTGATGGCCAACACTCAGTGCGTTTTGTGTCTGGAGGTGGCCCACTTATCCACCAGCTGCCAGATATGTGCAGCGTTTAACCCTCGGGCCATTAGGGATAGGAAGAACAAGTTGATCCTGGTGGGCTTGTTACCGCAAGACACTTCTTCCTCTCTGTCTAAGGCACAGGCTGCTACTGCAGCCCCCGTGCCTTTAGGTCCCCCGACTCTGCCTGGGACTCTATACCTCCCTCTGCTGCGCAGAGTTTAGGGGACTCGTCTGCCTCTTCAGGAGAGAAGAGGCATAAGGAGAAGGATAGGGACAAACATAAGTCATAAGAGGCGGGCTGAGGCTCATCCCTCAGCCCCACCATCTAAAGTTACTAGTCCCTCTACGAGGGCTTCCAGATCCTCTCCCTCTCGGCTCTACTAGTCCCTCTACGAGGGCTTCCAGATCCTCTCCCTCTCGGCTCTGTTCGCCTCGTTTTTCGCCGGAGGCGGAGGAGTACCGGTCTCCCTCGAGGTCGTCGAGGCGGCCCTCCCGGCCCGCCTCGACGACATCTTCTAGGTCTACAAGAAAGCCTGACCGACGTGGACATGGATCAGATGATGCGTCGATTTCTGCAGACTCAGATGCAGATGGGGGTGCTTCTGCCACAGCCCCCCTTTTTGCCCCGATCACTCTTTCTCCAACCCGTTTTTGGGTTTTGGAGTCATCGGATCTGGGCCCTTTCGGAACCGGGGATTTGTCGGCGCAGATAGTTCCGGTAGCTTCAACGCCGACTGTACCCTCGAGCGTTTCGGATCCCAGCTCTTGGGGGCCGAGAGCTGAGCGTCGGATCCATAGGGGTTGGTGCGTCTTCTGTGCTCTTCAGGTCGGAGCACACTTCCCTCTCTTATCCGGCCGCTTCGGCTCCGACACCGATCCCTGCTTCGGAGCCGAGGAGACTGCTTTTGGAGCTTGGGGAAAGCGGCTCGCCTTCGGCTTTTGAGGTAGTGGAGAGGGTTTTGTCGAGGCCTTCCAGATCCCCAGTCCGGGCGTCAGATCCTTCCGCTCCCCCTATGCATTTGGGTCTATCCCCCATCATCCGACCACTGGGACAGCCTGCTCAAACCCTCCAGTTAGTTCCCTTAGAGCAACAGGACCCCTTAGGTGAGCCCTCCTCAGATAGTCCCACTGAGGAGGTCCCTCGCAAATGGAAGTGTAAAAGGAGGCACCTGGACTCCCCTGAGTCATTCACAATAGACACGGATTTGGATGAAGGGGAAGGTTCCCCAAGGTCACCCTCTGAGGATGTCTCCTTCGGAGACATCATGGAAATGTTGCGAATTAGAGGGGGGTGGTCTGCCCAAAAACTGTTTCTGGAGGCGTCTGAGGCAGGCCCGTCTACCTCCTGGGTGTCCCCCCCCCGGCTGACCCCCTGGTAGACTTAATTACTACCAGGGCGTGGAAGGAGCCCGACACCGTGGAGCCCATTCCAAGACGGCCAGACAAAATTCTTAGACCAGGCCTGCCTATCAGAGGGAGGGCTAAGGGTTCACCTGTGGATGCCATGTTGGTGGCGGCTGCCTCGAAGAAGGAATTCGCGCAGGAGAGTTCCTCGGTCTGCCCTCCGGATAAGGAATCTTGGGTGTTGGACTGCATTGGGAAGCGGATGTTTGCTTCAGCCACCTTCTCTGTAAGGGCGCTGAACTACATGGCACACATTATCAAGCTACAGCGAGACCTAATAAAGGAATACGCTGCAGCTCCCACTGAGTCCATGACGGTCGAGGATAAAAAGACTTTCTCTACTCGTATGGCCACAAACACGTCTATGCGGCTACTCTCCCATGCTACGTTGGGAGCTGCTAGAGCTAGCGGAGCGGGGGTCATCTTACGGCGTAATGTTGGCTCCGCCTTTGCTATTTCGCGGAACCCTTTAAGGCGTCCTTCGCAAATGCGTCCTTTGACTTCTTCGCTCTTTGGCAAGACTGTACGCGAGACGCTGGTCCAAAGCGAAAAGGACGGGAAGATGCTGTCTGCCATCAGAGTCAGCTTCTCTAATCCCCAATGATCCTTTTCGAAGAATCAGAGGGGACAAAAGAAGATGTGGTTCCGGAAGTCTCAGCAGTCCTGTCCAGCTTCGGACCCCTTGTCCTTCAGAGGCAGAGGAGGACAAGGTGGACGCTGGCCGAGAGGCATAGGAGGGCTGCATAACTTCTGGTCTAGAGAACCGTTCTCAGACAGGCCCGCGCAACAGTCCTGAGGGCTTACCCGGCTGTCCCTCTCTGGAGGCAGTCGGGGGGCATTTGTCGGAGCACCTACTAAATTGGGAGTCCATCATGACGGATCAATGGGTGCTCCGAATCATATCCAGAGATTATTCCATTCCCTTCCTAAGTTTTCCCCACCCCATGAAACACCTCCCCGACGTCCCACCCGATCAAAGGGAGGTGGCAGCTTCAGAGATTTCGAAGCTGCTAGAAAAAAGAGCCATCCAGCGTGTCCCCCCAGACCAGTTCGGATTGGGCTATTACTCCAGGTTCTTTTTGGTGCCAAAAAGATGGGGGACTTAAGGCCAGTTCTAGATCTCTCTTCCCTGAACCTGTTCATTCCCAAAGAGAAATTCCGGATGGTCACTCTTCAGTCAATTCTCCCCCTCCTTCGGGAGAACGACTGGATGTGCTCCATAGACCTCAAAGATGCGTACTACCACATTTTCATGGACAGACGATCCAGGAGGTTTCTCCGCTTCCGGCTGGGAGCCAGTCATTATCAATTCAGGGTTCTTCCGTTCGGCCTCACCTCAGCCCCCAGGGTGTTCACCAAGGTCATGGCAGTGGTTGCAGCCCACCTGAGACTCCAGGGCATTCAGGTCTTTCCATACCTGGACGCAACTGGCTCCTCACCGCCTCCGACAGGCATCAACTGTGTGTTGCCCAGGGATTATGCTCTAACTCTTGCCCAGAGTTTGGGCATTTCGGTAAACCTTCAAAAGTCCTTTCTTCATCCTGTGCAGGTTCTGGAATTTATAGGGGCCAAATTGGACACTCGCTTCTCTCGGGCCCTACTAACTTCGGACAGGGTGAACAGTTTGTCATGTCAGGTTATAGCCCTCCTTCAGAACCTGGCTCCATCGGCAGAGTTAGTCCTGAGACCACTAGGCTCTATGGCGGTGGCAATCAGTCTTTGTCTACACGCGCATCTACGAATGAGGATTCTGCAATGGACCCTTAATGTCCAATGGTCTCTGTTGCTACATCCGTTGAACACCCCTATTCCCCTGAGCAGGGCTTGCAGGGACTCCCTCCTCTGGTGGCTTCGCTCACGGGAGCTGCGAGAAGGGAGACCCTTTGTGATGCCTCCGTGCCAAGCCATGTTGACCACGGATGCTTCTCGCCGCGGGTGGGGGGCATTTTTCGGGCAGAACCGTCCAAGGCACGTGGACCCCCTTAGAGACCGCCTTGCATATCAATGTCCTAGAGATGAGGGCGGTGCTTCTGGCGTTGCAAGCTCTCCACGACCTTCTTCCTCTAGGGACTATTGCGGTTCAAACAGACAACATGGCGGTAGTCTGGTACATAAACAAACAGGGAGGAACCAGATCTTATCCCCTTTGTCGGAAGGCTATGAGAGTGGGTGATATCCACCAACTGCTTTCTGGTAGCAACGCACATTCCAGGTCGGTCCAACATTCTGGCTCCTGTAGCCTGTAGGTAGCTGTCACTGAAGGTGCGTGTACTGTCAATTAGCCACAAGGTAATTGTACAGTTCCATTTCACACCAGTTTTATTTTTTTGTTGGTTTAGTCAGGGAAAGCAGGCAAATATGTCAGCAGAGGATTATGGTAAGCTGACAGAGATGTAGTTGGCTAAGGTGTGTGAAGCCAAAGGACTGGAGCATGCCGACTTGACTAAAGAGGAAATGATTTTAGCCTCAGTCACAACTCAGACCAGCAACCAGGAGGATAACCAGTCTGGTGATGGGAATTTGCAGCCCTCAGAAACGGGACAGTTCACCTTTTCCTCAGAGGACTTCTAAATCCATCTAGAGTTAGAGACTTGAATTGGAGGCTAAACTTTTGGAATTGGAATAAGCACCGAGACTGCAATATTTAGAGGCTGAAGAAAATGAGAAGCGGCATCAATATCTGCGGGAGATGCTGACTCTTCGCCAGGGTCATGTGGATAATGGGGAAGGGAATAGTCAAACCCCAGAAGCAATAAATGTCAGCAAATTTCTTTAACAATTTAGAGAGTGATTGATAGTTTTATTTTTATATTTGAAAGAATATTTAAACAGTATAATGTTGAAGGGCTCTTGGTAGAGTTCCTGACCCACTTACTACAAGGTAAAGCTGTAACTGCTGTTTTAAATTGTCTGATAGTGACTAAACTATGATAAAGTAAAGAAATGTGTACTTGAATTTTTTAAGTTGACACCTAAAGCTTCCAGAAAAAAGTTTTGTGAGCATAGACCCAAGGCAGGTGTGTGTGTGTGTGTGTGTGTGTGTGTGTGTGTGTGTGTGTGTGTGTGTGTGTGTGTGTGTGTGTGTGTGTGTGTGTGTGTGTGTGTGAGATTTATATTGCGGAGTTAAGCATTTACTTTCATGGGTGGATAAGTGGGTATCGGGTTACCACTTTTGAAGGTCTGGTAGGCCTTTTGGTGAGGGAAGAAGCCCATAGCACTTTGTCTGAGGACATAAAAATCTGGTTGGCAGACTGAAAATGTAACTCTGTAGTTGAGCTGAGGGGAAAAAGGGGGATCTCTTCTTAGCAAGCAGGGAAATTATGGCACAGGAAAGGGATACCCAATGCTGCACATGGATATAAGGGAACCTACATTTCCAGTCTAAACTACCCCAACAGACTTCTTCAGTAATGGGGAAGCCACTAGTTCAGATACACACCTAGGATCAATGGTTAAATGTTTTAAATTTAACCAGTGGGGCCGTGTATCATATAGATGTCCACAGAGACATTGTGGGGAACAAAATGTGGGGGAGCCAGCAAGTGGGAAATGGTATGCTAGTAGTAAGCTGTTTGGAGACAACAGGGGTACCAAACTATCACCAGAGTTTATATCCAATCTTGGTGAATGAAAACAGACCACTGCTAAGAGAGAGAGAGCCTCCGACATAACCATTGTAAAGCCTGCAGTGGTTAAAGAAGAGCAGTACTTGCTTGCGCAGTCCAGTGCAGTCGGAGCTTTAGGAGGGACCCAATTCCAAATGCCTTTGACCAGGGTTCACATGGACTGGGAGGGTGGAAAAGTAAGCAAGCCAAGTAGGTGTGTGTGAGGATATTCCTGCAGATGTCTTGAGAGGGAATGATGATGCAGTACCTTGTGTGCGTGCAGTTACATGCAGTCAGGCTTAGAGATAGGCATGTGGGTCTGGTAGCCTGGGGGAGACCCAGATAGACCCCACACCTGAAGCCAGGGCTGGTGAGGTGGCTATTTGGGAAGAAGCTAACCTGTAGCCGTGAGCCTGAAGGTGAGCTACCACTGCTGGTAGGTACTGATGTTCCCTTGGATAGAGTGACTGCAAGGACAGAGGTGAGTGGTAGTACCCAGGCTGACAATGGGGCACCACTCTGAGGATAACAGGCTTCCTTTGGAAGTGGAGCTGGGAAGAGTTGCTAAGATAGTTGAGGATGCATTCAACTCTTGGACTGTACACTGAGGCTTGAGGGAGGTAGCTAGGGAGATGCCCGTTTCTCAAGGATAACGGGAGTCTGTATACTGCAACAAAGAGTTACTGTATAGAGAGTGGACCCCTGAGGGAGGGCTAGAGGATGAGGTAATACAGCAGTTGGTAGTGCCTAGAGCCTACCATGTGGCCCTTTTAGCTATAACCTATGATATTTCTTTTGCAGGTTATATTGGTATAAACCGTACCAAGAGATTTATTATGCAGAACTTTTACTGGCCTAGGATTGCAAGGGATGTAACCGGGTGTTGCAGGACCTGTGAGCAGTGCCAAAAGGTAGGCAAAGCAGGAGACAAGGTCAAATTTTGATGCCTTTGCTTGTGATTGAGGAGCCATTTCAGGAGGGTAGCTGTGGGTATTTTGGGGCCCCAAATTCCACAGGGAAGAGGTTTATCCTGGTATTGGTAGATTATGCTGCTAGATACCCTGAGGCGGTGGGTCTGTTTTCCAAGGCAGAGTAGGTAGCAAATGCTTTTAGACATGTTTCAGCAAGGTAGGTTTCCTGAGAAAAATACTAATAGGTGCCAGTTTCATGTCCGATCTCCTGGCTTGTCTGTAGCAGCCCTGTGGGGTGAAGAACCTAAGGACTAACCCCGTACCATCCCCAGACTAATAGTCATGGAGAGGTTAAACTCTACACTAAAAACCAAGCTATGGTCATTTGCAGACCAGTTTGCGAGAGTGGGACAAATATTTGCCCCATCTGCTGTTGGCATGGTTTTCACCCTTTAAGTTGCTGTATGGGCATAGGGTGAGGGGGGTCTGTAGATGTGATTCATGAGTGGGAGGGTGTGTGTGAATCCCACAAGGATTCTGTGGCATATGCCTAAAACCTCAGGCCAGGGCTTGGGGAGCTTATGGGCTTGACCCTGGAGAACCTGCCCTTTGGGATGAAAAATGCCCCAGTGATCTTCCAGAGGCTGGTAGATCATATCCTAGCTGGAGGTATGCCCTTGTTTTACCTGGATGATATTGCCATGTATAGCCTTTCCTGGCATGAGCACCTGCAGCAGGTGAGGACATTCTTGGGGACAGCGGGCTACTATAGAAAATTTGTTACCAAATATAGTACAATAGAAGCTGCACTCACAGACCTGATGAGAAAAAAAAAGTCAGACAAGGTAGTGTGGACTCCATCCTGTGCGCAGGCATTCCAAACGATAAAGGGGCTTTGGGAGGGGCCCCCAAGTGTTAGCCAGTCCAGATTACAGCAAAGAATTTGTTGCGCAGGTGGATATTTCAAACGTGTTTTGTCAGTGGGAGAAGAGCACCCAGTGGTATATATAAGCCGTAGACTCCAATCTAGGGAGGAACGTTGTGCAGCAGTAGAAAAATATCTAGCCGTAGTATTGGCAGAAATTTCAACCCTATCTGTAAGGAAGGAAGTTCACTGTAGTTATAGACCATAATCCCTTAACGTGGCTACATCGAGACAGCCAGCAAAATGCTCTGTTAAGGTGGAGCCTAGGGTTGCCGGCATATGATATGATGGTGCAGCACTGTAGTGGGGTCAGCAATGCCAATGCAGATGGGGTTTCAAGACAGGGTATGGGTCAATGTTTTTCCAGACAGGCTCGTTTCTCTCGAGCAGTATTTCTCTAGGGTAGCATGAGAAACTAGCTCGAGTCTTCAAAGGGGGGAGAGATGTGACTATGGTGGGAGAGATGAGACTATGTGAGGTATTGCCAGCTATGCCAGGAGAAGTAGGACATGGATGTGCAAAAGAATTGTCATTTGTATATCAAACTGATTTGTACAGATACTTGTGTTGAAAAATGTATTTGTAAAGCTGCTCATGTTAAAAAATGTAACAGCAGTGGTTCCTGACTGTATTGTAATTGATTAAATGTATATGCTTTAAGTGAGGATACCAGGAGAAGAGATTCATCTCAGTCCACCTAACTTTAAAAAACTGCAAGAAATTCAAGTACTTGGTTTAGGCCATAAAGATTCAATCTTGCAGTTCTGATTGCAGCCAGAGACTAAATGTCTGTGCCAGAGAATGGTTTAGTAGCTCATTTACGAAGAGTGGAAATGTTTTATGGTTTTATAGCTTCCAGATGCTTCCAGATGCTGTAACACATCTCAGCAAAGCTATATCTGTATGTATGATAACAGATATGTGCTAAATTCTGGTTCAGTTTCTAGCAATGAGGGTAATGGGATTCCGATGACGCGATGTATGTGATGTCATTCTGTAATCTAGGACAAAAATGATGTTTTATTATGAGATAAGGCTGAAGTCTCAGAGCACTCAGTTTTTGGAACCTGACAAAGAAGGACCCCCCCCCCCCCACCTACTTCATCTTGCCTTGCTCTAGTAAGTGAAGTAAGTGATCAGGGAATGGTAGTTCTTTAGGTCAGTGAGGAAAATATAGTGAGATTAAGTACTGATCTGAAGTAGTTACTTCATTTGATCTGCAACCTGTGGGATCCGGATCAGACCTCGGATCCGAGCCGGCAGCTTTCCAAGCTTCAAGATCCGAGCTCCTAGCTCCTCCCCCTACCCATAGTCCCTTGCTACCAACCACATTACCTCAGATCGTTTTTTGCCGCGGCTAAAGACGGTTGCTTCTCTGTGAAGAGCTCCTAGCATTTGGTGAGATTGTTCCTTTTTTCTATAGAAAACCTTGAATATTTTTAGTTAAATTATTGTCTCTCCCCCTCCCCCCCTTTGTGTTTGAGTTTGTGTGTGTGTGTGAGAGGATAATGGCTGAATCCAAAGCTATTTTTTCGGAGTGTACTGAGTGTGGCCACAAGCTTTCCCCTGCTGATGGCCACACTCAGTGTGTTTTGTGTCTGGGGGCAGTACATTTGTCGGAGGCCTGCCAAATCTGTGCGGCCTTCAACCCACGGGCACTCAGGGACAGGAAGAACAAGCTGATCCTGGCGGGAAAACTCCCTCAGGAGTCAGCTTCTTCTTCCTCTCCCAGCCGGGCCCAAGCTACTTCTGTAGCTTCGGCGCCGGCCACTCCGGTAGCTGTACCAGGGACTCGACCTCCCTTATCCGGTACTAGCTCTGTGGAGTCTGGGTCTTCTCATAAGGAAAAGAAAAAGCATAGAGAGAGGGAAAGTCATTCTACTAAAAGACGGGCCGAGTCTCATCCCTCTGCTCCGCCTGAGAAGTTGCTTAAGTCCCCTGAGAGGGTCTCCGGATCCTTGTCCTCTCGGCTCCATTCTCCTTCTTTTTCTCCGGAGCCAGAGGAGGAGGATAGGTCTCCCTCGAGGTCTTCGAGGCGGCCTTCTCGGCCTGCCTCGACTACCTCTTCGCAGTCCACCAGAAGCATCTCCGAGGCAGACATGGATCGGATGATGCGAAGATTTTTGCAGACCCAGATGCAGATGGGGATGCTCTTGCCTCCCCCCCCCCCCTTGGGAGGGACAGCGGCCCCCATCTTTGCCCCGATCGCTCCTTCTCCGACCCGATTTCGGGTCTCGGAGTTGTCGGATCCAGGCCCTTTCGGATCCGGGGATACGTCGGTGCCGACAGGGTTGGTATCTTCGCCGATTATGCCTTCGAGCTTGTCGGATCCAAGCTCTCGAGGCCGAGGGTTGAGCATCGGATCCGAGGGGGTGGTTGTGTCTTCGGCGCCGATTTGGGTCGGAGCACACCACTACCTCGGGTCCGATTGCTTCGGCTCCGACCCCTATCATCTCCTCGGAGCCGAGGAGGTTGCCTTCTCAGGCTGGTGATGGCGAATCTCCTTCGGCTTTTGAGTTGGTTGAGAGGGTACTGTCGAGATCATCCAGGTCCCCGATCGGGCCTTCGGATCCACCCGTACCCCCACTGTATCAGGGTCTGTCTTCCATCATCCGTTCATCTGGACAGCCTGCCCAAAGCCTCCAGTTAGTTCCCAGGGAGGAACACCCGGTGGACGAGCCTTCTTCGGACAGTCCCGCCGAAGAGGTACCTCGAAAGCACCAGTGCAAAAGGAGGCACCTGGACTCCCCAGAGTCCATTACCACAGATACGGATTTGGAGGATACGGAGGGTTCCCCAAGGTCACCCCCCGAAGATGTCTCATTTGGAGACATCATGGAAATGTTGCGTATAAGAGGGGGGTGGTCTGCCCAAAAACCCTCCCTGGATGAATCCGTATTTCTGGAGGCCTTTGAGGCAGGCCCATCTACCTCCTGGGTGTCCCCCCCAGCCGACCCCTTGGTGGACTTAATTACCACCAGGGCTTGGAAGGAGCCCGACACCGTGGAGCCTATCCCTAGACGCCCGGATAAGGTCCTCAGCCCTCCTTCTGATAGACCTTCTTGGTCCAAAGGCGCACCGGTTGATGCTATGTTGGTGGCGGCTGCCACTAAGAGAACTTGCCCAAGAAAGTTCCTCGGTCCATCCGCCGGAGAAGGAGTCCCGAGTGTTGGACCGGATTGGGAAGCGGATGTTTGCGTCGGCAACCTTTGCCATAAGGTCGCTGAACTACATGGCACACACTATCCGGCTGCAACGTGACGTAATCAAGGAGTACGCGGCAGCCCCTCCAGAGGCCATGTCGGTCTTGGACAAAAAGGTTTTTGAGACTCGAATGGCCACTCTAAAGTCCATCTCAAATACATCTATGCGGCTTCTTTCTCATGCCACGGAAGGAGCCGCTAGAGCCAGCGGAGCGGGAGTTGTCTTAAGACGGCACTCCTGGCTCCGCCTCTGTGACTTCATGGATCCCTTCAAGGCGTCCTTCACGAACGCCCCGTACGATGGTTCGGCCTTATTTGGCTCAGCAGTTCGCGACACGCTTGTCCAAAGCGAGAAGGATGGGAAGACGCTGTCGGCCGTCTGAGTCCGCTTCTCTAACCCCCAAAGATCCTTTTCTAGGAATCAGAGGGGCCAAAAGAAGCTGTGGTTTCGAAAATCTCAGCAATCCCGTCCTGCTGCGAACAACTCGTCCTCTAGAGGCAGAGGAGGACAAGGTGGACGCCGGCCCAGAGGCAGAGGGGGCCCGCGCAACTTCGGGTCGAGAGAACCTTTCTCGGAGGGACCCGCGCAACAGCCCTGAGGGCTTGCCCGACTGTCCCTCTCTGGAGGCAGTCGGGGGGGGCGATTGTCGGAGCACCGATCAAAGTGGGAGTCCATTACAAACGATCGATGGGTGCTCCGGATAATATCCAGAGGTTACGCTATACCGTTCTTGCACCCCCCCCCAAGCCCAAACATCTCCCCGATGTTCCACCCCATCAAAGGGAGTCCACAACTTTAGAAATTTCGGAGTTGCTAAGAAAGAGCCATCCAGCCCGTCCCCCCAGATCAGTCCAGATCGGGTTAGTACTCCAGGTTCTTTTTGGTGCCAAAGAAAACGGGGGACCTCAGACCCATCCTAGACCTTTCATCCTTGAATCTGTTCATACCCAAGGGAAAGTTCCGGATGGTCACCCTCCAATTTATTCTCCCCCTTCTGCAGGAGAACGACTGGATCTGCTCGTTGGATCTCAAGGACGCGTACTACCATATACTAATGGACAGACGGTCCAGGAGATTCCTCTGCTTCCGGCTAGGAGCCAGTCATTATCAGTTCAGGGTTCTTCCATTTGGCCTAACCTCAGCCCCCAGAGTGTTTACCAAAGTCATGGCAGTGGTAGCAGCCCACCTGAGACTCCAGGGCATTCAGGTGTTCCCTTACCTGGACGATTGGCTCCTCACCGCCCCCAACAAGCATCTTCTGGTTACAGCGAGAGATTCTGCCCTATCTCTGTTTGCTCAATTGGGCATCTCAGTCAATTTAAAGAAGTCCTGCCTGTGCCCCACTCAAGCCCTAGATTTCATAGGGGCCAGGTTGGATACTCAGATCTCCAGAGTGGTTCTCACACCGACCAGAATAAACAGTTTGTACCGCCAAGTCTTGGATATTCTTCAGAGCCCAACCCCCCAGCAGAATTAGTCCTGAGGGCATTAAGATCTATGTCGGTGGCGATCGGCCTTTCTCTCCATGCCCGTCTGCGAATGCGTGTATTGCAGTGGACTCTCCAGGTCCAATGGTCTCTGTTGACCCATCCTTTGGACATGCCGATTCCCCTGAGCAGGGCATGCAGGGACTCCCTACTTTGGTGGCTGCAAGCAGAAGAACTCAAAGAAGGGGGACCCTTTGTGATTCCCCCAGTTGAAGCCACGTTGACCACGGACGCTTCCTGCCTCGGGTGGGGCGGGCATTACGCAGGCAAGTCAGTCCAAGGAACGTTGACTCCTCTAGAGACTGCATTGCATATCAGTGTCCTAGAGATGAGGGCAGTGCTATTGGCGTTGCAAGCTCTCAATCACCTTCTACCTCTGTGGACTATTGCAATCCAGACGGACAACATGTCCGTTGTCTGGTACATAAACAAACGGGGAGGAACCAGGTCTTACCCCCTGTGTCGAGAAGCCATGAGAGTGTGGGAATGGGCTATTTCCACCAACCGCTTTCTCATAGCAACGCACATTCCGGGGCGGACCAATATATTAGCAGACAGCCTAAGTCTGGTATTTCTCAGCCCTTACGAGTGGTCTCTGAATCCCTCTGTCGCGGAAGAGATATTCCACAAATGGGGTCAACCTCGCTGCGACCTTTTTGCCTCTCCCCTAAACTCAAAATGCAGCGATTACTTCGCGATAGTTCCCCCCAAAGGGGAATCCACCAGGGACGCCTTGGTTCATGCTTGGCCGCCCGGTCTTCTTTATGCATATCCTCCTCTTCCTCTGATGATGAAATTCATCCAGAAAGCCTGTCGGTTGGGGAGCAGAGTAATTCTCATTGCCCCATTCTGGCCTCAACAAGTCTGGTTCCCCTTTCTGCAGTCTCACAGTGTGGCTCCCCCATGGATTCTGGATCCCAGACCAGACCTAATCTCGCATCCGACGAGATGCCACACCAAACCTGGACAGCCTCCGGCTCACAGCCTGGCTGATCCAGTTCCATTAATGGCAAGGACTCCCGGTATCTCTTCCCCAGTTAAAGCTATTCTGGTGGCAGCTCATAAGCCATCCACCAGAAAACTCTACAACAGTAAATGGAAACGTTTTTCCATCTGGGCAAAGGATAAGGAATTAGATCCCTTTACAGTTCCTATTCCCACCATTCTGGACTTTCTATCCCTCCTTTTTAAGCAGGGAGCTAGTGCGTCCACCATTAAAGTCCAACTTGCAGCCATTTCTCATTATCATGTGGGAGATGGCATAAGTTCTTTGGCGTCAGCTAAAATATGCAAAGCCTTCCTAAAAGGCGTGTTTCTCTTGAAGCCTCCCATTAAACCGGCTATGCCTCCATGGGATCTTACCTTGGTCTTACAAGCTTTAACAGGACCACCTTTCGAACCTGCGGCCTCAGTGCCCTTAAAATTCTTATCTTGGAAGACAGCCTTCTTGGTAGCGATTACCTCTGCCAAGCGGGTATCAGAGTTACAAGCCTTGTGCATTAAGTATCCATACCTTATTTTTCACAAAGATAGGGTTGCCCTCAGGACTAATCCTTCTTTTCTACCTAAGGTAGCCACAGAATCTAACATTAATCAATCTATTAACCTCCCTGTTTTCTTTCCTAGCTTCCAAAACAAAGGTGAATACACATTGCACAAACTGGATGTACACAGGCAACTGCGTTTTTACTTGCATAGGACTAAATATTTCCGCAAGTCAGACCAGTTGTTTGTTTCTTATGCTAAATCAGCCATGGGCAAACCAATTTCTAAGGTGACAGTAGCAAATTGGATTTCTCAATGTATCAGACAGGCATACATTTCAATTGGGAGACCAGCTCCGGTTGTCATTCGGGCACATTCTACCAGATCTGTGGCTACCTCAACAGCGTTTTGGTCTAGAGTTCCAGTAGACTATATTTGCTCAGCAGCTACCTGGTCCTCTTCCCATACGTTCATTTCTCATTACAAGCTGGACATGATCTCCAGAAGTAGGGCTTCCTTTGGCTCCGCGGTGCTTCGGAATATCCTTCTGTAGGGACCACCCAGGGCCTTTAGGTAAGCTGGGGACTCTGTCCCACAGGTTGCAGATCAAATGAAGTAACTACTTCAGATATAGAAGTTATGTACTCACCATAACGTTCCATCTGAGTAGATACTTCATTTGTCTGCAACCGACCACCCCCTGCCATCCCCCGAACCTTGGTAAAATATTGTCCTGTGGAGAATTCTCTCCGTCTTTAGCTTATAGGGCAAAATAACCGATCTGAGGTAATGTGGTTGGTAGCAAGGGATTATGGGTAGGGGGAGGAGCTGGGAGCTCGGATCTTGAAGCTTGGAAAGCTGCCTGCTCTGATCCGAGGTCTGATCCGAATCCCACAGGTTGCAGACAAATGAAGTATCTACTCAGATGGAACGTTATGGTGAGTACATAACTTGTATTTTTTCTGTCTCTGTGGTTGAAACGCTGGTGTTTATTTTAAATAGATATTCCATATTTTCATGTTCTTTTATTAAATGCATTTAAACTTATCATTGTGGCTGGTCCTTTAGAGAATATTTTAACCTGTGAGAGTACTTGTATATATTTAGTGACTCTGTGGCCACTCCTCAAAGCCTTACTGCATTGGCCAAACACTACTATTGGTATCAATATTAATGTCATTCAGTATAATTGGGTACCCTTGTAAGAGCCTTAGAGGAGCTGGCTTTGGATTATCTGGTGGCAGTAACTACCTTATAGTCTGGGCAGAAGGGAGCCATAGCTAGTAAATTTGTGTCAACCTTTCGAGTGTGCGTGCGTGTGTGCAGATCAAATCTCCAGGTGTGTGCGTGTGTTGGCTGCTTGGAGCAAGGACTCGCACTGATTTCACAGAGAGGGTGCTGGAGGACTTGGTTTAGATACTCAGCTGAGGAGTCATCTCTACAGCTGTGCGAGTGGGGAGTCTCACTGGGGCATGAGAGAGAAAGAAATCCAGACCCCTGACTGTGCGTGTTCCCTTTGCATCAAGCACAATTTCCCTTAAGAGCACAGAGAGCTGCATCTGGAAATACTGGGTGTATCCATTGTTGTTCCAAGTGAATGTTCCTCTCCAGTGTCAGTGGTTTGGATTCAGGCTCCTTGATTACTGGCCCTGAGTGGAGACATCACAGTCCCTTCACCAAGAAACCCTACCAATACTTTCTGAAAGGTTGCCCAACTGTTGCACTCTGGAGGCATTTGGGGGGGGGGGGCACTTTTTATCTCTATCCACAAGCCTGTCAAAACCTCACAACAGATGCCTTTGTGTTAAGGATCATAACCAGAGGCCACTCCATTCCCTTTTCTTACCCACCAAAGAAAGATTCCCGATGTGCTACTCAAGTCAGTGGAATCAGAAGCAGCAGAGGTTCCAGGCTGTTAGAACAAGAATCATCTAACAGGTCCCCTGAGAGTTTATTCCAGGGTCTTTTTAGTATTCAGAAAGACAGGGGATCTCAGATTAGTTTTGGACCTGAACCATCTGAATCAGATTGTGAAATGGACAAATTTTTGGATGGTCAGTCCTCAGTCCATGCTACTATTTTTGAGGAAGGACAATTGGATATGCTCTGTGGATCTCCATGATGCTTTATTATTATATAAAGATAGAGCTGCAATCTAGGAAATATCTCAGTTTGTGGCTGGGAGCCAATCGGTACTGGTTCAGAGCGTTACCCTTCGGTCTCGCCACAGCCCCCAGGGTGTTTAGAAAGATGATGGCAGTAATAGCATATCTTCTTCTGATAGGTATCCAAGTTTTCCCGTACTTGGGTGATTGGCTCCTCAGTACTACTACCAGGGATCTATTGCTGCAAAATTGGGACCTTTTGCTCCAATTGTTACAGAATCCTGGTATAATGGTGACTGAATCCCAACACAACATATTGTAGAAATGTTTAGGTGACATCCAGTAAATTGAGATAGCCAAATTACATGGTACTTTCTCTGCATTTAGTTGCCACCTAGCTCATTCATTGATCTTCTCTGGTAAGACTGGTACTTCAGCTACTCTATCTAATGGCTTCGACAGTCACTTGTACATCTAGCCAGGTTCCACATGGGAGTTCTTCAGTGGTCTCAAGACTGAATGTGAATCCCTGTCCATTCAAGGATTTGTATTGCACAAGTGTGCAAGGATCACATTAGTTGGGGGATTACTTCTCTATCCGTACCAGAAGGACGACTATTCTGCCAGGCCCAGCCTTCATCTACAGTAACCACAGGTGCCCTTGCTGGGGTGGGGAGGGGCATTTTGAAGGGAGGATGACCCAAGGTTCCTGGCCACATTTAGAGGCCAGTCTTCATGTCTGTGTCGTTGAGATGAGCGTGGCTGCCCTAGAGTTAAGGACTTCCTCTACAAGGGTATGATTTCTGTCCAGACAGACAATATGGTAGTAGTTTGGTATGTCTATAAATAAGGGGGAACCCAATCACATCCTCTCTGCTTAGAGGCCATGAGAATGTGGCAGTGGGCAGTGTCTTCACATCATGTTCTGTTAGCAATGAACAGTGAACTAGCAGACAAGCTGAGCAGGTTGATACTTAAGCATCATGAGTGGTCCCTCAGCCAGGCAGTGGCAAACTGGATCTTCAGCTGCTGGCCAACGTTGTTATGACTTTTTTGTATCTTGCCTGAAAAACAAATGCAGCAGTTCCTTTGTTTCTGTGGACAGATCACGGTGATCCCCAAGGGTTGCTTCAGTCTGCAACTGGCCCCTGGACTCCTCTGTGTCTTTTCTCTAATATCCCCTCTTAACCATATTTAAAGCCAGAAGGTGCAAGACTGGCGTGATGCTCTTTGCAGCTTTTTGGCCCTGGTAAGTTTGTTTCCCCATTCCTGTGGCCTCATCTAGCACATCTGGCTAGATGTTGGATTAGTATGTAAACCTTCTAAACCACCCATACGGAATGCCTCATCTGGACCAAAAGCCTAGGTTCCACATGGGAGTTTTTGGTTCCCCCAGTTTCAACTATAGCCAGAGATGCCTGGCTTTTGCCTCAGTGGTCTGAATTATCTCCACTTCTCAGACATCTACGTAGAAGATAAACCAGGGTAAATGGACAAGGTTTGGACCCTTTCTTGGCACCTCTCCCTTCTGTTAGTTTCGTTAGTTTATCATAGCAGATTCAGTTTTTCTGCTGTCTTGGTGCAAATGGCTGCCATTTCCAATTTTCAGATTGGACAAAATGATGCTTCCATAGTATGTCTGAAAATTTCAAAGCCCTTCTGTAGGGAACTTTTTTGCCGAGATCCCCTGATTTAAGGATGCAGTGCCTCCCTTGGGATATCTCCATTTTGCTCCAAACCTTGACTCCAACACTCAACCTTGAATCAGCAGCTTCTGCAAACCTAAAATTTCTTTCTTGGAAGACCATTTTTCCTAGTTAGACTCTTCAGCAAGACAAATTTCTGAGCTACAGTTTTCTTTAATCAACCCTATTTAGTTTTCCATAAAGACGGTGGTGCTTAGAGGAAGTGACATCTGAAGCAAATCTAAATCGATATGTTATATCATTGTCTTTCCCAAGATGCTCAAAGGAGAGTATATCTTGCAAATGCTAGATGTACATCAACTCTGATCCTATCTTCATAGAACAATGGACTTCAGAAAGTTAGACAAACTACTTGTAACTTTCTCCAGGGCAAAACTGGGTTATGAAGTATCTAAAGTTAACCTATCAAAGTTCATTTATTTTGCTTAACTAAATGAAGTTTATCTTTGTGTACAAAATCCAAAACCTATTCTTCAAAGGCTATAGCTATCTCTACAGCCTTTGAATAGAATTCTAATTGATACTTGTGCGGCAGCAACGTGGTCCAAGGTTCACAAATTTGTCTGGTTATAAATTGAATGAAAATTTTAAATAGTGTTCACCCTTTGGTTCCACCATCCTCTGGAATGTCCTCCTTTGATGCCACCCTGGTGATTGACAGTTTGGGAATCTGTCCCAAAGGTGGAATCAATTGAAAATAGAAATTGGCTACAATTAAGTACTTAACATAACAAGTCTGTGTGGTCTTATTTTTATCTGATTAAATAGCCCTCCATCCTTCCCCTTTCCAGTATTCTCATTGCCATCTCCTAGCGTCGGGGTAGTGCTTGCATGAGACCCTGTCTGTTAACAGCTGTCTATACTGTTGTCTTTCTTTGTTACCTACATATTTATATTCTCTACTATTATAGTTCTATATAGAGGTTTAAATGAAATTTGGCAAACTCGCTTATCTGAGGTACTAAAGTGGAGTGGAGGGAATTACTGGTAGAGGAGCCATCAGGACCCTGATCTGAAGCATCTGAAGTTCCACAACAGGTGCTGAGGTCAGATCTGGTCAGCTCCAACAACCCAAAGGTTGAACCAGATGAAAATATAACTAAATGGATCTATCATTATGGTAAATATTATTTAACTTTTGTTTAAGCACTAAAGGGTGTACAAAAGTACTGAATTTAATTAAATGGAACACATCACACACAGATGCAAAGTGTTGGAAGGTCTAAGAAGTGACAATGGCACACATTACCGGACATCAAAACAGGAAATTCAATATAAATGTAACAACACCACTAAGTAGTAGCAAGTATCAAAATTTAGTAGCTAAATTAATGTGGTATGCATCTATGTTTTTGCGGCACTACAGGAGAAAGGTGATCAAAGTTACATGTAAACAAGTCGATACTTTAGTGATGAGCGTCATCCTAATAATTCTTCAGTCATTCCAGGATGCCGTGTCTTTAGGGATCATTATAGTCAAAACAGGTAACATGATTAAAGTTTGGTGCATCAACTTTTCAAGAGTGCATTCGTTCTTGCATCCTCAGCAGTGAAGCATTTTAGGTATGGTATTGGTCAACCCAATTACAGAGGTTTCCAACAATAGTAAAACATTTTTTGGACCATAAACTTGCTGAGGAAATGAGATTTGTCTACTCCTGCATTTAAAAATGGTTGTGCTATCACAAAAAGAGCAGAATAGCTGTTCAGGAGGTTGTGTACCAGTTTCTTTTAGCAACATTGCCTAATGCAAACTACAGTGGATATAAAAAGTGTACACACCCCTGTTAAAATGCCAGGTTTTTGTGATATTAAAAAAATGAGACCACAATAAATCATTTCACTACTTTTCCCACCTTTAATGTGACCTATAACCTGTACAATTCAGTTTTTCTGTTGGGGGGGGATATAAAATATAAAAAAAAATACAGTAAGCTGGTTGCATAAGTGTGCAAACCCTTAAACTAATACTTTGTCGAAGCACCTTTTGATTTAATAACAGCATTCAGTCGTCTTGGGTAGAGTCTGTCAGCATGGCACATATTGACTTGACAATATTTACCCACTCTTCCTTGCAAAAGGACTCCAAATCTGTCAGATTGTGAGGGCATCTCTTGTACAGCCCTCTTCAGGTCACCCCACAGATTTTCTATTGGATTTAGGTCTGGGCTCTGGCTGGGCCATTCCATAACTTCAATTTTCTTGTGGTGAAGCCATTCTTTTGTTGATTTTAGATGTATGCTTGGGGTCATTGTCATGTGGAAAGCTGAAATTCCTCTTCATTTTCAGCTTTCTAGTAGATGCCTGAAGGTTTTGGGCCAAAAGTGACTGGTATTTGTAACTGTTCATAATTCCCTCCACCTTGACTAAAGCGCCAGTTGTAGCTGAAGAAAAGCAACCCCAAAGCATGATACTGCCACCACCATGCTTCACCATGGGATGGTGTAGTTTTGGTGATGCGATGTGTTTTTGCAGCAAACATACCAGTATGATAATCTTCGTTCAGTCCTTACTGATGGGTTATCAGTTCTGTCCTCGGAAATGAGCCGGCCATATATCAAGCTCGCATCAGCCAAAAAACTCTCGAGCCAAGGTCCTACCCAGAATGTTCTGCTCCCTGTTACCTCAGATCTCGTTTGCCACATTGCTGTACAGCCGTGTCAAGCCACTCTCTCAGCCAAGTGAATAATTTTTGAAACTTTATATATTGTTACTACTTTAAAAGTTTTTCTTTCAGTTACTTTTATTATTTTCTTACCCTATCGTACCTTTAAGACTCTCTCCCTTTAATCTTTTTCCCTTTATTGCCCTTTTTCTTACCTTTGAGGTAATTCTTCATTACCATCGTTGGTAATCCTTCCTTCTTTCTCTTTCTTCTTACCATTTTGGGTACCCTTTCTTATTCTTGGTACTGTCATTTTAAGTTACTGATTTCTGATGGCCATGACTTGTGTCTATTGTTTGAATGTCTCCCACCTTACTGTGGATCCCCCATGTGGGATTTGTATAAATTTTTTGACCAGGACTATTAACGAGAGAAAGAACAAGTTAACCCTGAAAGGTCTCCTCAAATCTCCTTTTTGTGAGGCTCTCTCTGGGTCTGAGGGCTCACCCCCTCTTGTTAAATCCTGTAAGAGGCATTCTTTCTCTTCCTCATTGAGGTTGCTCACTTCATCTCCGTCTGGAGATCGTAGGGAGTCGACTCATAAGAAAGTAAAAATTGCTTCTCTGGTGGTGCCACCTGTAACCCTTTCGGCTCCAGGCATGGCACCGCCCCAGTTAATTCTTGCTCCAGCCATGTCCTCCTTATCGACATCGGCACCGGAGTTCCCGGTGTAGACACTTATGGCTCCGACAGTTCCGTTGCAGCCCTTACCGGCACCGTCCCTGCAGGTACAGTTTCCTTCAGCACCGTTGGCGCAGTCCCCTTTGACCCAGAGTATAACGATACTGTCCTCCACAGTGCAGTTACTTTCGGCACTGGTATGCTCTTCGGTGCAGTCCTTTTTGGCACCGTCATTGTTACCGGTGCAGACACCTTCCTCGATGGCACCATAGCCATCGGTGCAGACACCTTCGACTTCTATGGCGCTGACTTCGTCAGTGCAGACTACTACGACACCATTTTCCTCTGTACAGACATCCTCTGTTTCGGGCTCGGAACCACTCAAATTAGCAAAGACCAAGTACTCTCCTCCTTTGGTTCCATTCGTTGGTAGCCAATATAGTCCTTTTCTAGAAAAGCCAGAATCGCCTTCAGGTTTCTCTATGAGGTCGACCAGGAGCCTCTCTGAACAAGATGTGTTGCGGCTTGTTAACCAGTTGCTGGTGGCCAGAGGTCTCTCTCAACCATGTAAACCTGCATTCCCTCCTTCAGGTGAACGTATTTCTCCTCCAACTCCAATGTACACTCCTCCTTCGACTTCCTCCCAAGTTTTGAAGCCCATTCTTCCAACAGCAGCTTCCCTCCCTCCGACCCCAAAAGTGGATCTCACTTTGGAGCCGGAGTAATTCTTGTGGCCCTCAGTGCACTGTGCATCGGTCCCGCTCCGGAGGTTCTTGGTTGATCTCCTATGCTCCTTTATTGTAGGTCTGTTATGACCAGAGGTGCCTCTACTTTTGTCTATCAACTTGCAAACTCGATCTGAAGTAACAGGGAGAAGAGCATTCTGGGTAGGACCTTGGCTCGAGAGTTCTTTGGCTGACGCAAGCTTGATATATGGCCGGCTCGGTTTCTGAGGACGGATCCGGTAACCCATTAGTAATGAATGAACAAAGATCAACAACACAGATGGAACGTTATGGTAAGACTTAACTTCTTTTTTTGGAATTGTGGCCAAAAAGTTCAACCTTGGTCCCATCAGACCATAACACATTTTCCCATATGCTTTTGGAATACTTGATGTATTGTTTTGCAAATTTTAGCCGGACCTGGATGTTTTTCTGTGTAAGAAAAGGCTTACAACCCTACCCCATAGTCCAGACATATGGAGAATACAGGAGATATTTGTCACATGTAGTACACACCAGTACTTGCCAGAAATTCCTGCAGTTTCTTCAGTGTTGTTTTAGTTCTCTTGGCACCCTCCCTGACCAGTTATTTTGTCTTTTCATCATTTTTGGAAGGAAGTCTAGTTCTTTGCAATGTCACTGTTGTCCCATATTTTCTCCACTTTTTGACTGTTCACTGTGTTCCATGGTATATCCAGTGCTGTGGAAATTTTTTTGTACCCTTCTGACTGATCTCTTTCAACAATGAGATCCCTTTAAAGCTTTGTAAGCTGTCTGCGAACCATGGCTTTTGCTGTAGCAGGCAACTGAGTAAATGTGAGGAAAATCCTACTAGGACAGCTGAACTTTATTTGGGGTTTATCAGTGTCTCTTTAATTGATGGCAGGTGTGTACCCAAGAAGATTGAATGTTGTAATTAAATCAAAAGGTGCTTCAGCAAAGTATTAGTTTAAGGGTGTGCACACTTACGCAACCAGCTTATTGTACGCTTTTTATTTTTTATATTTTTCCACTAACAGATTTGTTTGAATTGTACAGGTTATAGGCCACATTAAAGGTGGGTGTGTAAACTTTTTTATATCCACTGTATGTGTGGAGTCCCAAGATTGCAGATCTATATATGTAATCAATTTAGAGGAGTCCCATCCCTCCTTCGGAATGAGGAATATATAATCTTGGTATATATTGATTTTTATAAATCATTTGGTGAGCATTGAAGCATCCTTCCTGTTTTCCTATCTAATCTGTCCAACACGTTTTGGGGCCAGTCAATCACTGCAAAACTGTAAGTTAGGACAGGAAGAACAAATTGGTTTATAGCTTGGATTTTGTTCCTTGATGTCCACAATGTTTTCAGGATTAATTTAAATCTTCTGAAGTATTCCTTACTAATTTTATTCACATTTGTTCATGTTTAATTGTTAAACCTTCATCATTTCCCAAATATGTATTCACTCTCTCTTGCTCATGTTTTTATATCTCATTTCTGTCCCAAACTGATCTTTTCTTGGTGCTGCATCTTTCCGGATTTAAAGGTTGCTTTTGCATATTATCAAGACCAAATGACATTCTTATATCATCTGAAAAAAATTTTGACCACTTAGCAGTTGTGCTTTCAGTTCTGCATCTGATGAACTATACCGTTTTAAATTATCGACAAATAGAATCTTTACACTTTGTTGTTTTCTAGGATCCAAATTGTAACCATGGCCTAAGCTAAGTAAACAGTTTAATGAGTTAAGGGCAAGGCAGAATAGCAACGGTGATAGTCACCCTGGAATATCCTCCTTTGAATTTTTATCCCTGGGATAATATTTTGTCCTTCATCATGGCTTAATTGCAGAGTGGTCTGTCACTGTTTCATGGTCACTGTAATGTAGTTGATAGTGTAGGGTGCATTTTATTTTTAAGCGCTCTTATCCATGAATGTGGGATACTATCATGCTTTTTTGTAGTCAATCCATGTCATACTTAGATTCTTCCCCTTTTTTTACAGTTCTCCACTCTGACTATTTAATAACAAATGATCCTTTGTTCCATGCAACTTTCTTTTATTGTCCTTTTGTTCTACTGCCATAATTGAGTTTTCTTCTAAATGACTAAACTCTGTCAGCATTAATTCCCTTGTATAGTTTATAGTTTATATGTCGTCGGAGGGCAAGTTATTGACCTATAATTTTTAGGGTAACTTGCATGTTCATGCTCAAGTAGCAGCATTGTTTTTCCTGTCAGCCCAGTTGATGTCTGTTCGGGATGCACATATAAATTGTTCTTACTCACGGCTAAAGCTTCGTGCAAAGATGTTAATACTTTTAACCAAAAGTTAGGTACTGCATCTGGGCATGGGGTTTTCTAACTAGAGGCTTTTCTTAACATTGTTACAATCTCTGTGGCCATTACTTCATCCCATTTTGTATCCTGTACATTTAAACTTCTTATTCTGTTTTACTTCTATCCATTTAGCATCTTATGTTCCACAGGATCTTCATAGTTAGTTCTCCAAAATGTATCTGTTTCTTCCTTTTTTGGCAGTTTTTCAATTCCTTTTACTTTGTTTCCCAATTCTCTGTAAAAAAAAAAATTTTGGATCGTCAACAAAATTGCTTTTGTACTTTTATATTTATTTGCGTATTTTCTAAGCTTTTCTGCCTGTGCTGAAATTTTTAGTTTATTTGCGATGGTTCTGGTCTGATGTTCATCGTGTTACACTGTTGCAGTCATTACACTTGGGTTATCCTGCTGGCAGGCTACCCGTAGTCTGCCTGAATTCCAAAGTCCTGGTCCAGCGTCGGTTGCTGTCGCCTCTTCCCTGACGTCAGAGCGCCAGCGGTATAAAAGATGCAGCCAACGCCATTTTCTCCAGTCTTTCTTGCCGCGCGGTGCCCGAAGCAAAAGCAGTTCTCAAGTGCCAGTCGGCCGACTCCTGAGATTTTCGAATTTCAGATCCGAAGTCTTCATTAAAGCTAAGTACCCCATTGGGGAAACTTTTTTCTTGCTCCAGACCTATGTCAGAAAAAGTTAACAATTGTATTTCTTGTGGGAAGCAAATACCTCATAAAGATTTTCACTCTTACTGTATTCCTTGCCTAGGCTCTGACCACGACGTTGCTTGTCAGTTTTGTGCTAGATTTAACCAATGCACTGTAAAGTGTCTGTATGATTTTGCCTTTCATTACTTCGGCCGAAGATTCAATTATACTATGCCATCGGAACAACCGACTACCGGAGTCTATAAAAAAATGCAAGGATAAAGACAAGGACAGGCATTAGAGGTCCAAAACAGACTATGAGGCTTCCTCTAAGCTAATTGTCGGTTCGCCGATTCTCAGTGAGGTGCTTTCGCAGCCCCTGACACCCGCTTCCTCAGAGCCACAGACCGCTTCCGACTGGGTGGAGCTGACTGGGCCTTTGAAAATTCAAGGTATTGGATCCTCTGAAACTATTCCCTCAGATGGGTCCGGAGCCGCTGTGCAGGCATCGGCTTCTGAGGGTGTTTTCAGACCAACACAGTTATATGTCAAGCCATCTTCAGCTCCAAAGACTAAAGCAGCTCAAAAGACAAAGAAACAAGTACAGCATGCTCCAGGACAGACTTCCATGCCTAACAAACAGATGCTCAGAATGGTTGAAGACCTTATTACTTTGATCAGGGGTTCCCATCTCCCTCCTGATAAGAGGTCTAGGCAAGAGACAGAATATGAATCTTCAGATCAGGTTTCCATTTCCTCTAATTCTTCCTCTGATCAGGAATGCTCTCTTCCTCCCTATGAGGATTCTGATGCTGAAGAATCTATTCCTTCAGCTTCTCCTCCTGAGGATTACTCTTTTGGGAAAACCCTGCATACTATGAGGGAGCACTTTCATTGGGAGAGCCAGGATTATTCAGAATCCAAGAAAAGGCTCCGAGATTTTCTTTTACTTCCTCAGCACAGGCCCCTTGCTATTCCTCCTGTTCTGGACATTGTAGATGATGTTTTTTCAGAGTCCGGTCTGTCTCCAGACTCTATACCCCCTGCACCCGTTAAGCGGCCGGTACTATAGGGTTCCAGACTCTCATAAATTTCTATATAAAAACCCTGCTGCTGACCCAGAAACTACATCTCAGGGTCCCAAAAGGGGTCAAGGCTTCCATTGCAAAAAACCCTGTTCCCTCCGACAGGGAGTCTAGAGCACTGGAAAACTGGGGAAAAAAGTTTGCACTTCTGCTACCTTGGCTGTAAGGGCTTTAAATTGTCAGTTTCATATGCTTAAATATCAGCAAAACTTAATGTCACTGTTAAAACAGAAAATGTTGACA
The DNA here is from genome assembly GCF_019279795.1 of Protopterus annectens. Classification (NCBI taxonomy): domain Eukaryota; kingdom Metazoa; phylum Chordata; order Ceratodontiformes; family Protopteridae; genus Protopterus; species Protopterus annectens. Next base: position 1,151,983,405 of record NC_056731.1, read on the forward strand.
AATACTGAATGTGCTGAAAACAAGGAATTGTAGGAATTATTGCATGCAGCTGAACAGGTGGGAAAACATACTTTGCAATGTGGTTTTGATTCTTTGGAGGCCTCTTGTAGGGCCGCTGTAACGGGTTCTGTGATTAGTAGGCATGCTTGGTTAAAGGAACAGAATCTGCCTGATCATGCTAAAGCAAAATTATTAGATGCTCCATTAAAGCATGATACTTTGTTTGGTGTTAAGGCAGAAGAGGTGTTGAAGAAAATGGAGGATAAAGCGAAATCTATGCAGACAGTTAAGGATTTCTTGCACTTACAGCCACCCAGATTTAGCAGGAACTGCCCTTCAAAAAAATTGGTTCTTTACAGTGTCAGGCCACAGAGGCAGATACAGGCGCCCTAGAGTCAGCTCCCAGCCCCAAGGCTCATACAGGCCTAAGCAATGGGGTGCTTCTACCTCCAAAAGCGGAGAAGACAAATCTCAACCTTATAGGAAACTGTCCCAATGACTTTCCTCTACCAGTGCCAAGCACTTATTTTTTGGATGCTCACTTAGGGGGGGGATAACTAGCACTTTTTTCACAAAACTGGCACATGATCACCCAGGAGAAATGGGTCTTGAATATAGTGTCTCAGGGTTACAGGTTCCACTTTCATACCCTGCCAAAGGCAAAAGGCATGCCGGACCTGCTACACAATCAATGGGCAGAGGCACAAAAGCAAGTTTCATCCCTCATGGACATGAGGGCCATTCAGCGAGTACCACTGCAGGAGCAGGGACAAGGATTTTACTCGCGTCTTTTCTTGGTTCCCAGAAAGGACAAAGCCTGGAGACCAATACTGGACCTGTCTATTCTAAACACTTTTTTCTGGACGTTCCAAAGTTCAAAATGTTGACTCTGCAGCAGCTTCTGCCCATGCTGGGCAAGAAGGCTTGGCTTGTAACCTTGGACTTCTTGCAGAAGATACCTCAGATTCATAGCTGGCTCAATGCACTACCAATTCTCTGCACTGCCTTTTGGCTTGTCTACTGCGCCCAGGGTCTTCACAAAATTCCTGGCACCAGTAATTGCTTTTTGCAGACAAAGAGGAATTCAAATATATCCTTACTTGGACGACTGCCTTATTCAAGCAGAGAACAAGGACATTCTACTAAAGCATCTGGCGTTTGTAAAAAGATTGCTAATTTGCCTAGGGTACACAGTAAACCAAAATAAATCAAAACAAGTACCCTCTCGGGATAATATTCCTGGGCGCAAGCTTAAATACAACTGCCCAGATGGCCTATCTCATGCCAGACAGAGGCAACTGCCTTCTTACTTCAAAATGTTGGCAACAAAATCCCAGTGATCTGCAAGAAAAATTCTGCAGGCTTTGGGCTTCATGGCATCCTGCATTCTGTTAATTCCATACGCAAGACTGCATATGAGGAAACTTCAGTGGTATCTAAAAAGTGTTTGGACTCAACATTGCCACAGCCTGGAAAAACTTATTACCCTCATTCCTTGCCTGCAACAGGAGTTTCGATGGTGGGCACAGGCCTGTCACCACAACACGGGACAGCCTTTCACTTTACCCACTGCCAGGCAGACAATAACAGATGCATCAGATTATGCTTGGGGTGCCCACATGGCAGGAAAATGTATTCAGGGCACATGGCCCACAAGCCAAATGCATCTTCATATCAATCTTAAAGGAATGCTGGCTGTCCAGAATGCCCTGACAGCTTTCAAGGATCTACTTCATCCAGGATAACTGCTGATAAAGACAGACAATACTACAGTCATGTGGTGCATAAACAAGCCGGGAGGGACGCATTCCTACCCCCTCTGCAGACGAGCCATGATTTTGTGGAACACAGCATTGACTTATCAAGTATACCTGCAAGCACAATTCCTGCCAGGAAAAACAAATACTCTGGCAGACGAACTAAGCAGAAACCTCATGGATCCTCACGAGTGGAAACTAGATCCACAAATCTTCAGCCTAATAACAAGGAAATGGGGATGCCCAGGCATAGATCTATTTGCCTCCCCTCACAACTGCCAACTACAGAGATTTTGTACAAGGACTTATCACAAGCTAGCATGGAAAGTGGATGCTCTATCATTCAGCTGGAAAAAACTTGCAGTATATGCCTTTCCTCCACTGCCTCTCCTCCCCAGGGTACTCAAGGTCAGACAAGAGAAGCCAAAAGTGATCCTGATTGCCCCAGACTGGCCACGCCAGCACTGATGCCCAATCCTAAAGAGCTGGTCTCAAGGCACAGCCTGGTCATTACCTCAAATTCCTCATTTACTGACCCAACAAAGCAATCGGATACTGCACAGCCAACTCAGAACCCTAAATCTGGCTGCATGGTGGGTAATGTAACTTTTCAGGACACACCTCTCTCTAAAGCAGTTATGGATGTGATTCTGGAGGCCAGGAGGCCCAGCACCAGAAAATCATATGCAGAAAAATGGAAGAGATTCTGTGCTTGGAACCAGGCACAAGGAATTGACATGACAGTACCAAATATTCCTCAGATTTTACAATACCTAACTGAGATGTTGGACAAAGGCCTATCCTTTTCATAGATTAAGATCCATGCCTCTCTCATTTCAACTCATTACAATACAGACCCACCTATGTTTTCACATCCATTACTAAGGCAGTACCTCAGAGGGGCCAAAAACATAAGACCCCCAAGAAGAGCACCAGTGTCTGCATGGGACCTCAAATTTGTCTTGGAAAACCTCACTCTGACTCCTTTTGAGCCAGCCAATACAGCCGAGATAAGAATTTTATCATGGAAAACAGCTCTGCTCCAAGCAATAACTTCAGCAAGAAGAGTCTCAGAGTTACAGGCATTAATGGCTGTGGAACCTTTTATCATTTTCCATCCAGACAGGGTTTCTCTAAGGGCAAACCCAACATTTATGCCTAAGGTAGTATCCAGTGTGGCTCTCAATCAAACCATTCATTTGCCTACATTTTATCCAAATCCCCAGAATAAAGGGGAGAGACTTCTGCATTCTTTGGACATACACAGACAGCTACACTTGGACAAAACTAAAGCTTTCAGAAAGACTGAACAACTTTTAGTGGCATATGCTGCAGGATCACAAGGAAAAGCTATCTCAAAGCAGACTATTTCAAAATGGATAGGACACTGCATTCGTTTGTGCTATTCACAACATGGCAAATCAGTGCCTAAGGGCATTAGGCCACATTCGACCAGGGCAGCAGCCACCTCAGCAGCTTTCCTCAGAGGAGTACCAACCAAGGGTATTTTGGAGGCTGCTACTTGGACTTCAGTGCACACTTTACAAAGCACTACCACTTACCTCTTTACTCTAAATCCAGAGCAGGCTTTGCCACTGCAGTTCTGCAGGGCCTCATAGCCACTCCTAACTCTATTTAGACCCAGCCACCCAACTTCAGCTTTGGGATTCAACCCAAGTGTAATGACTGCAACAGTGAAACACTATGAACATAGTACAGTTGTGTACCTACCATAAATGTAGATGTTCGAGTGTATTCACTGTTGCAGTCCAGGTTACCCACCCACCATCCCCCTTTTTTTGCTGGGACTTATCTGTACTTCTCTGTTCTATACAACCTATGTGGTGTATTTGCTTGTAGATGAAGGTTATGTTTATTTTAGTGCATGCTTTTTATAAGCAATGTTTTTAGCCTACCTTTTTGGGGGCACCTGACATCTGGGGCAAGAAAAACTGAAGAAAATGGCGTCTGCTGCATCTTTTATACCCCTGGCGCTCTGACGTCAGGGAAGAGGCGACGGCAACAGACGCCGGACCAGGACTTTGGAATTCAGGCCGACTGCGGGTAGCCTGCCAGCAGGATAACCCAAGTGTAATGACTGCAACAGTGAATACACTCTAACATCTACATCTATGGTAGGGTACACAACTGTACTTTATAATACTGCTCTTTGCTTTTATCACATCTATCTTTCTTAGAAAAATATAAGAGAGAATAGATCAACAACAATACTAACAATGACACTTGTCTTAATTGCTTTTTAGTTTTCTGTAGCCATTACTTCCATGATGGTATTAGAGTTCTCCCCTTCCTTTCCCTCACTACTGTATGTTCTTGTGATACAACTTTATCGGTTATTAATTTAGCTGCATGGTAATATATCCAGTTTCCGTCTGTTATATCGCATGGATCTTTATGGACAGCCCTAATTACCGTGTTCATTTGTTTTATCAGATTTCTGACATTTTGGGTTTCATTATCTTCTGCAGTCTTATTTCTTTCATTGATCTTAATATATCTATTTATGTCTTAAATCAAGCAGCTCTTCTGTTAGCTTGTTTTCTTCCAAACTGAGGGCACGTCCCTTGTTTTCCACTTTCTGCGGGCATTCTGTAGAAAGTTCCATAGCATCTTCCTGTGGCACATTACCTTCACTTTTCATCCTCTGCCATGTTGCTCTGACATATGGGAACTCACTGGTCTATCACTCCTCAACATTGACTGCTTCAGAGTTTCCACAGTTTCCTGTTTCTTCCCTTGATGTCCAACGTCAAGTGAACGTTTATATTGGTTTCCTGTGGAAGGCTCCAAAATATCTTGATATGGCACCTGACCAATTCCTTCCTGTTCATATGTAGGTACTAGGCTATTGGCCCTAGTATAAGCCTAGCCAAAAAAGGTACCTTGGCTTTTGCCATCCAAGAAAGTTATTTTCCTGTGCCACTGTCGAGCAGAGCCACAGAAGTGATCCCCGGGGTAAATTTCATATTTCCCATCCAGTTATCAAGATTTTTCTTGGAAGAGTGCTAATGAGCTTTGTTTGATGTAGATAAGTAGTTTGTTCCAGAGTATGGGGAGTCTCTGGGACAGGAATCTATTCCTCCAGCATGTTCTGTTTTATTGTGGTGACCAGGTTTAGATCCCTAGAGTGTGTAGCTCGGAGGGATTGGGATTTCTTTAAGTGGAGCATGTCCAACAGCTCTGGGTTTGACATAGCTTTGTACGTTAGGCAAAGATTGCCTCTGAGTAGGCGATATGCAACGGAGTAAAGCTGGAGTTTTTTGAGACTGTCTGCATAGGGCATCTGAGGTCGGTAGTCATCTTTGTGAGGTATTTCTGCAGCCTTTCCAGTTGTTGTAGAAGTCTTGTGAGGTACATACCAAAAGGGGCATTGTACTTTATAATGGGTCTAATGAGTGACGAGTAGAGGGGGAACAATGACCTCTTTTTTTTTTTTTTTTTTTTCCTGGATGAGAAACCTTTTGTAATGTGTGCCACGTAGAAGGATTTCCTGACTACTGTGGAGATGTGATTATCAAAGGAGAGACTACTGTCCACCTGTGTCCCAAAGTCTCGGTGTCAAGTAGACTACCGCCTATGTGGTAGTTCATGGGTACAGAGTTTTTACCAAAGGGTATGACGTTGCACTTTTTTGCATTGAGCTTGAGGCCATGGCTTTGACACCAGGCATCTGTCTCAGTGAGACCCTGTTGTAGGATGTCCACATCATTTGGAGTTTCAATTATGGCTCCTAGTTTGCAGTCTTCTGCGAACTTTGTTAGGCAAAGACCTTCTGTGTTAGCCTGTACTTCAGAGAAGTAGATACCAAACAGGAACGGTCCCAGGACTGAACCTTGTGGTACTCCACTTGTCACTGGTCTGAAGTCTGATTTTGGAGTCTGCTACTTTCACAGTGTGGATTCTGTCAGTGAGCCAGTTGGAAACCCATCTTGTAACATAGGGATTTATACCTAGTTTAGTGAATTTATCTATAATTCCAGAGTAGGGGATGGTGTCGAAAGCCTTGACGAGATCTAGATAGGCTGTGTGAACCACCTTACCCTAGTCTACAGCTTTGCTGACTGCTTCAAAGAAGTCTATCAGGTTTTGGAGACATGATCTGCCTTTTACAAACTCAAACTGGGTAGGGTCCAGAGTTTGGAGATTACCATTGTCTTTGTTTATAAGTTTCATGATGATACGTTCCATGGCCTTGCATACCAGGCTTGTCAAGCTAATGGGGCAGTAGTTCCCGGGGTCCGTGGTAGCTCCCCTTTGTGGAGTGGGATAACCGTCTCTGTGCGTCATTCAGTGGGCACAAAGCCTGAGGTGAGGCTATGATTGAACATGGCACTTAGTTGGGGTGTCAGTTTGTTTTGTAGTTTGTTTAGAACGCAGCCTGGGATGTTGTCGCATCCCATGGATGCTGTGTTCTTGGCTTTGGAGAGTGTGGTTTTTACCTGTGCAGCCGTGATTACAGGAACTTTGCATTCTTCTGGTATAGAGATGGGTCCTTTAGGGGGTGAGAAGGGGGTAAAGTTAGCACTGAACTCGTCTGCCAGGATGTTGGCAATATCCGTTGGTTCTGTATATTTAGTGTCATTGTGCTGCAACTCAGAGCAGATATGAGTGTTGCCATTGAGATGCTTGACATAGCTATAGAATGCTTTGTGGTTGTCTTTAGAATCAGTGGCAATTTTGTTTTCGTAACTAGCTTTGGAGGATTTTGTGAAGGATCTCAGCTTCTTACTGAGGCTGACCAGCGAGTTCCTCCAATCATGGGATTTTACTCTTTTTTTGCAACAGTTTTTCTTCTGTTGTAGAGTTTATGGCAAGGGACTACCAAATTGGCCTCATTTTTTTTTGGAGAATAGCATCTTGGTTCTGTTAGGGATAGCACAATCCATGCACTTGTGTAAGTGCTTATAAAGTGCATTTGTGTAGGATTCAGCAGTCGTACCTCTATTGTCTGTCTGCATGGGTGTCGCAAAGTTTGCCCCTTCTGTCTTAAGAAGCATGAAGTTGGCTTTGGAGAAATTTTTTACAGTAGTTTCCCTAGTGGGGGTGAAATGTGGATGTCCAGGGTGATTAGCTTGTGGTCGGATCTGACCAACGAGAAATTGACCTTTGGTGTGGAACACCAGTCACCCATGTTGGTAATGACCATGTCTCTGATATTGCTGCCCCTGGTGGGGGTGTGGATAAGTTGATCCAAGGCGTTGGAATTTATGAATTCCAGAAAACATTGAGCAAAAGAGTTGGAACATGAGTAGTTTTCCCAGTTAATGGTGGGGTAGTTGAAATCGCCCATTATTAGGGTGTTGGGTTATACCCTAATATTTTCCAGTTTATCAAGAAATGAGGAGTGGGAATCCTGGGGCATGGTGTGGGATCTGTAGCAAGCTACAATTTGGATTGCGGTCTTGCCCGGAGTTAGTTGCACTTGGATAATCTCGGATGCATTATGCTTAACAACTAGCTTGGAGGTGTGGCTATCCTTAATGAATATGGGCACACCTCTGCCTTCAGTATTTCTGTCCCGGTTAGGTGGCCGAAAGGTGTGGTATGAATTAGAGCCTGGTAATGCAGGGGTGTTCTCTGGATCCTTGAACCAGGTTTCTGACACTGCACAGATGTCAATGTTATCCATTTTAAGGAGTGCCTCGAGTGAGTGCATTTTGAGGTTTAGACTTCCAGCACTGAGTAGCAATACTCTCAGATTTTTCTTGCTTGTACCCGTTTATGGTGGTGAATTTGTCATTTGAACCTTGCCAAAAAGGCACTATAGGGGTGGCAAGTGTCTTAGCCAGTATCTGTAATCCCAAGGGCGACAGGTGCAGGCCATCTCAGGCAAAGCATCATGGTCTGTCGATCATGTCGTCCCAGGCAGACAAATACTGGATCCCCTTTGAATGACACCCGACGTTTAGCCATTTGTTGAAGTCAATCATTTTGTCCTTGTTATGTGGTGTCATTCTGGGTGATGGCAGGATGCTACTCAGGGCTAGGGTCATGCCTGCCTGGGCTACAAGATCAGAGAGCTCCTCCACGTCTCTTTTCTTGTAGTCCAGGGAGGTACGTCTCAGGTCATTCACACCAACATGGACAATGACACAGTCATATTTGTACTTGTTGTGGAGTGACCTGAGTGTGTGCGTTGTGTTAGATCCTGGCACCTGACAGGCAGCTGACAGTAACTTTCTCCTTGTTTATCCTGGTGAGTGGAACATCAGTGTGCCTGACTATGGAGTCACGTATGACTAGAGTATTGGGTACATTGTTATGCCTTATGGGCTGTGGTCGAGTGGCACACTGAGTTTGTGGGCTATGTGTCATTTGGGTTGTGTTGGGGGGGTGGAGGTTGCTTGCGTTTCTGCTTTGGAGAGCTCTGTTGCTTGGGCAGGTTTTTATTGAGAGCCTCCGTGAATGTAGCTGTGTGTTTTGTGTTTCTATGTGAGTGTTTTGATGGTGTAGGTTTTGAGGGACTATGTGATGAGTGTGGTGTGGTTCCCCTTAATTCGGATATCCATTGCTCTAGCCCGTTGTTGTACTTTCTTAATTAGATATTCTACACTGAATCCTTCACTTTGCAGGTACTCCATAACCACAGTTTCTATTTCCTTAATTTCTTCATTACCAATCTCCTTTTCTACTTTTCCTCTGTCTTCTTATTTTTTGTATTGTAAAGTTTTCCATGTCTGGATTCCTTTGCCTGTATTTCTCTTCAAATATCTTTGGTGCTGCTCTTTTTGTATTGGTTAGTTTTGCTTTCTCCTTTGTATAAATATTACAGCATAATTCAATCTTTCTTTCCCATGTCCATATTTCTTCTTCCAATGTCTCCCTGATCTTCCTTACTTTGGGGACTCACTCCATCATGCTGTGATGTAACTTGTGATCTGAAGTAGGGAGTTCATTTGTCAGCAACCTGTGGGTCTTGGATCCGATATCGGATCCGAGCTGGCAACTTGTTTCAAGCTAATGGATCCAAGCTCCTAGCTCCTCCCTTCACCCATAATGCCCTGCTAACCCTCCATAACCTCCGATCTAGTTTGACGCGCTTGTGGATAGCTGGATCCCCTTGAGCTCAGCAAGTGAATTGTCAGATAAGTTCATATTTTCTGTCAAACTTTCCTTTTTTCTTTCAAATTTTAATGTTTGTAAGTGTTGGGTACCCTTTAGTATAAAAATATTTTTCTTTAATTAGTTCCCTCCCTTCGTTTGGTCGTTAGTGAGTGTGTGTGTTTGTTGTGTTTTTGGGGCAAGTGTGTTTGTGTAGTTCTACCTTTTACTTTTAAGTATGGCTGGGGCCCCAAAAGCCATTTTCTCGAAATGTACCGAGTGTGGCCATAAGCTCTCCCAGGCTGATGGCCACACTCGGTGTGTTCGGTGCCTTGGGGTTGAACACCTCTCCTCAGGCTGTACCATTTGTGCAGCGTTCAATCCCAGGGCACTGAAAGAGCGGAAGTCGAAGCTGGTCTTGGCGGGACTTTTACCCCCGGCCTCCGCTGCTCCCATGGCTCCACCACAGCCTGTGGTTGCTGCCATTCCTGCCCCCCTTCCTCCGTCCGGGACTCAAACTCCCGCTAAAGCGTCGGAGGACAGGGAGGCCAGGAGGGAGAAACGGAGGGAGAAGCACCATAAGCGGCGGGCCGAGACCTCCGTTTCGGCCTTGCCAGCTAAGCGGGCTTCTCCCGCCACTGCTAGGTCTCCTTCTCCTCGGCTCCGATCTCCCGGTTTCTCCCCGGGGCCCGAGGAGGAGGCCCGATCTCCATTGAGGTCATCGAGGCGGCATTCCAGGCCTGCCTCGGTGACCTCTTCGAGATCTACCTTTAGTTTATCCAATGCAGACTTGGACCGGATGATGCGAAGGTTCATCCAGGCCCAGCTGCAGATGAGTGCTCTTGCCCCCCCCCCCTTTGGGGGGGAGCTCGACACCTTTTTTCCACCCTATTGCTCCTTCTCCGACCCGCTATCCAGGTTCGGAGCGTTCGGAGCCGAGCAGTGTTGGAGCCGGGGGTGGGTCGGCGCCGACAGTACTCTGTACTTCGGATCCGACCCTGCCCTCGAGCCTGTCGGATCTGACCTCTCGGAGCCGTGGCCCGAGCTTCGGATCCGAGGGATTCAGTGTGCCTTCGGCTCCGTCCAGGTCGGAGCGCACTGGTCCTTCGGATCCGATGGTCTCAGCGCCGGTTCTGATCCCTTCATCGGATCCGAGTGGGAGCCAACTTTCGGATCCAAGAGAGAGTGGTTCTCCCTCGGCCTTCGATGTTGTGGAGAGGGCTCTGTTGAGAGCATCCGGACCCCCGGTCCTTGTTTCGGCTCCTCCCTGCACTCCCTCTCTGCTGGGCCAGGCTTCCATCACCCAGCCAAAGGGACAGCCTGCTTCAATGTCACAGATGGTTCCATTGGAACAAGATGTTGCTGGCGAGGCCTCCTCGGACAGCCCCCCCGAGGAAGTGCCCCGCAAGCATAAGTGCAAGAGGAGGCACGTGGACTCCCCTGAGTCCTTAACCGAGGGCACTAACTTGGAAGAAGGGGAAGGCTTCCCAAGATCGCCCCCTGAGGATGTCTCCTTTGGAGACATCATGGAGATGCTGAGGATCAGAGGTGGGTGGTCTGCCCCCAAGTCTTCCTCCGATGAGTCCGTGTTTCTGGAGGCATTTGAAGCAGGCCCGTCTACCTCTTGGGTGTCCCCTCCGGCTGACCCCCTGGTGGACCTCACCACCACCAGGGCGTGGAAGGATCTGGACACCGTGGAGCCAATACCAAAACGCCCGGACAAAATGCTTAGCCCCCCCTCAGACCGATCACACTGGAGTAAGGGCCCCCCCGTAGATGCTATGTTGACAGCGGCAGCCACGAAGAGGGAATTGGCTCAGGAGAGCCCCACTGTCCATCCACCGAGCAAGGAGTCCCGCTCGATGGACCGCTTAAGGAAGCGAGTTTTTAGTTCAGCGACCTTCTCGGTAAGGTCTCTGAACTATATGGCACATGTCATCAGGATGCAGCGGGATCTTATCAAAGAATACGCTGCCCCCCCCCCCCGAGTCCATGTCGGCGGATGACGAGCAATTGTACTCCACCCGAATGGCCACTCTGAGATCAATTTCTAATACCTCTATGCGGCTATTGTCCCACGCCACAGAGGGAGCCGCTAGGGCTAGCGGAGCAGGCCTAGTCATGAGATGTCAGGCCTGGCTCCGTCATTGTGACTTTGCGGAGCCTTTTAAAGCGTACTCTGCGAACGCCCCCATTGATGGTTCTGCCCTGTTTGGCAAAACGGTTCGCGAGACACTTGTCCAGAGCGAAAAGGACGGGAAGACGTTGTCTGCCGTCGGAGTCTGCTTCTCTGCTCCCCAGCGGTCCTTCTCGAAGAACCAAAAGGGTCAGAAGAAGATGTGGTTCTGGAAATCGCAACATTCCCAACCCGCTCCGGACAACCGGTCCTACCGTGGCAGAGGAGGACAGGTAGGACGCCGCCCCAGGGGCAGAGGGGCTCCGAGAAACTTTGGGTCCAGAAAACCTTTCTCTGAGCGGCCCATGCAGCAGCCCTGAAGGGTTGCCCGGCTGCTCCACTCTGGAGGCAGTCGGGGGGCGCTTCTCGGAGCACCTAGTGGCATGGGAGTCCATCACTACAGACCACTGGGTGCTTCGCATTATATCCAGATGGTACAAAATACCATTACTCCATGTTCCCAAACTCAAAAACCTCCCCAATGTACCACCCGATCAGAGGGAGGCCGCAGCTGCAGAAATTCAGCAGCTGCTAAGAAAAAGAGCCATCCAGCCCGTCCCCCAAGACCAGCTCGGATTAGGGTTCTACTCCAGGTTCTTTTTGGTGCCAAAAAAGACGGGGGACTTGACTGATTCTAGACCTTTCCCGCTTGAACCTGTCAGTAACCAAGAAAAAATTCCGAATGGTCACTCTTCAATCTATTCTTCCCCTTTTAAGGGAAAACCATTGGATGTGCTCTATAGACCTCAAGGATGCGTACTACCACATTCTAATGGACAGACGATCCAGGAGGTTCCTCCGCTTCCGGCTGGGAGCCAGTCACTATCAGTTCAGGGTCCTTCCCTTTGGCCTCACCACAGCCCCCAGGGTGTTCACCAAGGTATTAGCAGTGATTGCGGCCCACCTGAGACTCCAGGGAATACAGGTCTTTCCGTACCTGGACGACTGGCTCCTGACCGCCTCAACAAGGCATCTACTTTGCTCAGCTAGAGACTTCTTTCTCTGCCTAGCTCCACAATTAGGCATTACCATCAATGTCGACAAATCTCTTCTGGCCCCAACACAAGTCATAGAATTCATAGGTGCCAGAATAAACACCAGAGAGCTACGAGCCTTCCTAACCTCTGGGAGAATCCGGAATTTGCAACTCCATGTGCGGGCCATCCTCCAATCAGAGACTTCTCCAGCGGAATTGGTCTTGAGGGCACTAGGCTCCATGGCGGCAGCGATTACGCTTCTTCCATGCGCCCGTCTGAACATGCGGGTACTGCAATGGACACTTCTAGTGCAGTGGTCCTTTCTATCCCTTCCTCTTCACCACCCCATTGCTATCAGCAAGGTTTGCAGGAGGGCTCTATTATGATGGCTCCAAGCCTTGGACCTTCTTACGGGCCGTCCCTTCTGCACCTCTCCCCCTCTCACCACGGTGACCACGGACGCCTCCCGCCTCGGGTGGGGGGGGGGGCATTATTCTGGCAGGACAGTCCAAGGCACGTGGAACAACACAGAGACCTCCCTGCATATCAACGTTCTGGAGATGAGTGGTGCTGTTCGCGTTGCAAGCACTTCAGGATCTCCTCCCCATAGGAACGATTGCGATTCAGTCGGACAACATGTCGGTTGTCTGGTACATCTACAAACAGGGGGGAACCAAATCTTATCCCCTATGCCGTGAAGCCGTGAGAGTATGGGAATGGGCGATCTCCACCAACCGCTTTCTCATTGCAACGCACATTCCGGGATGGACCAACATCCTAGCGGACAAGCTCAGTCGCACCCTTCTTACCCCGTACGAGTGGTCTCTCAATCCACTAGTAGCGAAGCAGATATTCACAAAATGGGGGCAACCCTGCTGCGATCTTTTTGCGTCTCCATCAAACACCAAATGCGACAATTTCTTCGCTCTAATCCCCCCTCCAGGGGAAACTCCAAGAGACAGACGCTCTGGTGCATGCTTGGCCACCCGGTCTACTTTATGCCTATCCTCCGCTACCCCTGATGCTGCAACTCTTACAGAAAGCCTCACGGTTGGGGAGCAGGATGATCCTCATCGCCCCATTCTGGCCTCGGCAAATTTTGGTTCCCTTACCTGTGGTCTCGCCTTGTGAATCCTCCTTGGATTCTAGATCCCACTCCGGATCTCATCTCCCATCCGTCGAACTTACCGACCCCAAACCTGGGCAATCTCAAACTAACAGCTTGGTTGCTCCAGTTCCACTCCTAGTTAGGACTCCCGGTATCTCTTCACCAGTCAAAGCCATCCTTGTGGCAGCGCATAAGCCTTCCACCAGGAAAGTGTACAGCAGTAAATGGAAACGTTTTTCCATCTGGGCAGAGCATCATGATCTAGATCCCTTTACGGCTCCTCTTCTGTCTATATTAGACTTCCTAACCGAACTCTTTCAGGAAGGCGCTAGTTGTTCAACTGTCAAAGTGCAATTAGCAGCCATATCACATTACAATGTGGGACATGATACAGGGCCTTTGATGTCAGCCAAGTTGTGTAAAACCTTTCTCAAGGGCACCTTCTTACTTAGACCCCCTATAAAGGAAGCTGTGCCACCATGGGATCTTGCATTAGTTCTTCAAGCCCTGACTGCTCCACCTTTTGAACCCGCTGCTTCAGTAGATCTCGAATTCCTTTCTTGGAAAACAGCATTCCTTGTAGCCATCACTTCAGCAAAGAGAGTTTCGGAGCTTCAAACTCTTTCTGTGAAGCCTCCTTATTTGATCTTTCACCCAGACAGAGAGTGTACCTCAAGATCAGTCCCTCTTTTCTTCCCAAGATAGCATCAGAAACCAACATAAATCAATCCATAAATTTACCGGTTTTCTTCTCTAAATATCAAAATAAGGGAGAGTACAAGCTGCATTCATTAGATGTTCATAGGCAGCTTCGTTTTTATACTCATAGAACAGCTGGCCATAGGCAATCCGACCAGCTGTTCGTTTCCTTTGCCAAATTTAATTTGGGTAAAGCAATTTCAAAAGTATCTTTATCACGCTGGATTTCTCAATGTATCCTATTGGCGTATCAAGTCTCTGGGAGACCCGCACCAGAAGGAATTTGTGCTCATTCCACCCGCTCCATTTCTACTTCTGCAGCCTTCAAGTCTAGAGTCCCATTGGATGATATTTGTTCAGCAGCCACTTGGGCTTCATCTCATACCTTTATTAACCACTACAAACTAGACGTGATTTCTAGAGGGAGAGCATCCTTTGGCTCTGCGGTGCTTCGCAATATCCTTCCATGATGGCCACCCAAGGTGCAGGTAGCTGGGGACTCTGTCCCACAGGTTGCTGACAAGTGAACTCCCTACTTCAGATTTAGAAGTTATGTACTCGCCATAACGTTCCATCTGAGTAGGTAGCTTCATTTGTCTGCAACCATCCCCCTCCTTCCCCCTGGCCTTCTTCGGATCTATTGGTAGTTGGATACCCATTGGGTAAATATTGAGGGGCAAACTCTATCTGAGGTCATGGAGGGTTAGCAGGGCATTATGGGTGAAGGGAGGAGCTAGGAGCTCGGATCCATTAGCTTGAAACAAGTTGCCGGCTCGGATCCGATATCGGATCCAAGACCCACAGGTTGCAGACAAATGAAGCTACCTACTCAAATGGAACATTATGGTGAGTACATAACTTCTAATTAGACCTTGTACACCTAATCCTTCACTTCACAGGCATTCCATAATTTCAACTTCTATTTTTTTTTTAACTTCTGCTTTACAAATCTTTTTTACATTCCATCTTTGTGATATTTTTGTTCTCTTGTGCTGTTTCAAATAAAGAATATCTCTAAAGCTTTCAAAGGTCATTGTTGGAGCTTTAGTGATGGTTGCACACACTGGAGCAGATCGCAAAATAGTTTCTCTGTGTAGGTGACTTGCTGTGGTGTAGTGCATCACTGTGTCTTTTGGAATCGGGCCTATTGTCTTCTTGAAGAAAGTTTCCGTAGAGGACACTTCCACGGGTGGACATGGTCTTTCGCACATCTTTCAGGTAGTATTTCATATTAGATATTGCACTGCGAGTGAAAGTGTTTTTTTGTTAAGAGCTGTTTTCTTCAGCATCGTGACATAATGGTCTTGGTGCCTTCATTGGATAACCTAAGGTAATGGGGCCAGTGGACTGACCGTGTCTTAGCATGTTTTCTTTAAATGCAACTTTGTGGTTAGGTGTAGCAGCTACTTAACACAGAGTCTGGGTGGCTGTTGAAGTGGAAAACTATCATATTGAGGATGTGATCTCGGAGGATGTGATCTTTTATCCTTTGCTTATTTGCTACTTCTGTAGACATATGTCCCTTTATTGCTGTCAACAATCTATCTCAATCTGTCCATGTTCCGTTGCTCATCTTTATACCCTCATGTTACTGTCCTCTTCCCCCAATTAGTCTGACTTCTAATTCCCACCCCCCCCCCCCAAAAAAAAAAGCCTGGCTAGATTTCTTCTTTCATAACACTGTTAAGAAATCATTGTCTTGATGGCAGTGATGGATCCCTTTATGTCCTTTTGATGTCTGTTGGGATTGTATTTCCTGTACTTCAGTTGCATGGATACAGTTGTGTGACTGCCACCACTTGCAAGAGTCTCAGCATGTGATATTCTAAAAAGAGTGCAAATGTGCAAGCAGTGATTCTTTCTCTTTTCCTCTGTCTTTATCTGTTGTCCCCCCCACCCCTGCGCGCGAACACACACACACACACACACACACACACACACACACACACACACACACTAGTAGGTTGCTGGTACATTAGGTGAAAGTACTTTATCCATGTCTTTATACCTTGCTTGCTGTGCAGCAGTGTTTGTTCAGTACAGGGGTCAGGAAAGAGTTGGAGAATATATGATACACTACTCTTTTATGTTAGTATGGGAAAGAGCTGGGAGTTGGATATTGGGAGAGACTTATGATGGTCCTAAAGGAAGACATTTGAAAAAGCAGTGAAGCCAGATGATTAAAGCAAGGAACAACCCATGCTTAGATTTAACATAGCATGCAAAAGTCACTTTAGATGCACCTTTATTGTGGTGAGTACCTCAGATAATTGCTTTGTGGAAATTGGACAGTTTAAATGCATTAAACCTGAAATAAATGCAGCAATCTTTTAATCTTCATTTATCCTTGACCAATAGAACTGTTCAGAGTCTTGGAACCAGTTTGGCCTTTACAAAAGCCCGCATGAACCAAAAACTCCTGAACGAAATTCCTACTCAGAATGCCTCTCTGTAAATTACCTCAGATCTTGTTTGTCGCGCTTCTTTTAAAGACTCATCAGCCGAACTCTCCTTGAGCTAAGTAAAATTCTTGCTTCTTTCACTGCTATTTCAGATTTTCTAAAACCCCTTTCTTCTACCCAGTTAGCTTACTTGTATCCTTTTTCTAGTGGTTTCGTAATCCTTACAGTTTTTTGAGTGAGTATACTATCCCTTTCTTCCTTCTTACTGTGTGGTATATATCCTACCATTGCTGGTAGTCCTATCCTGTTCTTCTCCCACTGGTAGTTTCTGGCTTACCATCGTTTGTAGCCTTTCTCTCTTCTCTCTCATTTTGTGTGTGTCTGTGTGTGTCTGTGTGTGTCTGTGTGTGTCTGTGTGTGTCTGTGTGTGTCTGTGTGTGTCTGTGTGTGTCTGTGTGTGTCTGTGTGTGTCTGTGTGTGTCTGTGTGTGTTGTTGATCTCTTCCATTCAACATGGCAGGTAAGAGCAAAGGAACAATTGGTTTCAAACAATGTTCTGGCTGTGGCAGAAAAATGCAAAATTCTGCTGGTCATGCTTCGTGTGTTTATTGCTTGGGACTGGCACACTTGGAAAAATAGTGTGATATTTGTCAGGCATTTAGTCACCAGGCCCTTGTAGAGAGGAAAAATAAGCTTATTCTAAAAGGTTTAATAATGCTCTATAAAGAGGTCTTGTCCTGTCTAACTAAAGGTGCTAAATCGGAGGTGGTGTTGCCATCATCTTCAAAACCTGAGTATCTAAACAGAGAAGCCTATCTGTGTCTCCTTCAGCTCCGGCTCAAAAGAAATCAAAATCTTCGGTTCCCACAGGTTCTGCAGAACCCAAGGTGGATGCCACAAAACTTACAGAACGGTCTCCCTCTGTTCCAATTGCAGTTACTACCTCGGCACCTCAAGTTTCTTTTCTGTCCACCTTGACTAATATCACCTTCCCGTCCTCTGTGCTGGTTATGGTGCCGACCAGTTTTTTCAGAACTAGCTCCCAGGAACTATGGATGTTATGTGATCCTATCTCGCCTACATTCTGACTGATGGGTTCGGAGCCGATCCCTCGGCTCCGACTCGGCACGCTTATGCCAAAGAGCGAAGTCTCTTATTGGCTGAGCTTACTATATCCCAGGATGCACCACTACCAGTCCCCCAGATCTCGTTTGCCGCTAATCTGCGAAGACGTGGTCCCGAGCTGGCTGAGCTGAGTAGTAAATTTACTAACTTTTTTCTGTCAGAATTTTGCTGTTCTTGTCTAAAAAAGCTGTTTTAACGGCTATTCTTCACTTTTGTGTGTGTTTGGAGTTTGTGAAAAGACTTTGTTGTGTGATTGGGTTGAGTTTGGTTAGGCCTCCTTCATCTTAGGGCCTTCCCGGTCAGTCAACCCTCCTAAAATACAGGGTTTCAAAGTACCCTTAGTATTTTGTGACGCTTTCTTTACCTAACCGATAACTGTAAAACCTATTATTAGGTAGTGTCAGTAAACAGAAAGTCAGTGGATAGTGTATTTTTCTGTCAAAGTTACTGATTTTTTTGTCATAATGTCTCAAAATCCTAGGCCTTCGGGCTTTAAAAAATGCACCAAATGCAATTTCAAAATGTCTATCACAGACGATCACTCGCTCTGTGTGTATTGTTTGGGTGCAAAACACTTACAGGAGTCATGCAGTGTGTGTCACGCTTTTTCCTCAAGGGTCCTCCAGGAGAGGAAAAATAAACTGATTCTTAAAGGGTTAATAAAACCTTCCTTTGAAGAAGCCTTGGCATCCTCTCCTTCTCCGGCTAAAAAGAAAAGGGCGTCGGCTCCGACCAGTCCGTCGGATCCGACCGCCAAAAGACATAGGCAGGCTTCTCCTTCGGCTCCAAGGACTTCGGAGCCGAGGCGAACGGTCTGCCTCGATGCCACCAGTCTCGACTCCTCTGGCTTCGGAGCCGATGGCTGGGGCATCGAGAGGCGGGTCACCTTCGTCGGCTCCACTGGTCTCGGAGCCGACAAGGGTTGCCCGCTCAGACACTTCCTCCTCGGCGCCGAAGTCCACCTCGGCACCGATGGAATCTAGTGTGTGTATTCCTTCGGCGCCGATAGTCATCGGGTCGCCTCGGAGCCGGTCCCTTAGCCCTTTGGGGCCGTTGGAGAGGCCATCTCGAACCCGTTCAGTATCCTCTCGGTCTTCGAGGATGTCGGATTCAGATATAGACAGGGTGCTCCAAAGACTGTTCCAGTCTCCAGTCTTCCAAAAATTTGTTTCGGCTCCGACCCAGTTGGCTTCGGAGCCGATTGCCCAGGCCCATCCCATTGCTATTCCTCCTCCGACCGCTTCGGCTCCGTCGGAGCAGGTGCTGTTGGAGCCGGTGGAGATCTTAGGGTCGGCTCCGACCCTTACTCCAACCCGGGCCTTCGGGTCCGAGTTTGGTACACGGACTTCTTCGGCTGGACCCGGGGGTGATGTTTCGGGACCTATGCTTTCGGTTCCGAGCCTCCCTCTCGGTGCTTCGGCTGCGGGACTTCCGTCGGCTATCATGGCTCCGGGGACCGGACACTCCCAGGATTCTGGGGGTCCGGCTTTCAGAGCTATGAGGAGTGCCTTGGCCAAGTCTTCTTCGGCCATCTCTCCGGCTTTACCGGCACCTTCCCTGGGCGTGGAGACTGGGTCTTTGGCAGTTCCCTGTCCGTAGGCAGCGGAGCCCCTGGGCCTGAGGTTACCCCCATTGGGGTTCCCTCCTCCTGAGGGTTCTTCGAGTTGTCTTCGGAGGAACCCCCAAGGAAGAGATCGTGCAAGAGGAAGCACGTGGACTCCCGAGTCTATTACATCGGACACTGATCTTGATGATGCAGAGGGGTCCCAGTCGTCCTCGGATGATGTCTCATTTGCAGACATCTTAGAGATCCTCAAACAACGAGGCGGCTGGATATCCAAACCCCTCTGCTGATGAGTCAGTGCTCCTCAAGGCCTTTGGGGCTCAGCCCTCCGCCTCCTGGGTGTCTCCGCCTTCGACGAGCTTCTGGATTTAGTTTGTCGGGCGTGGGAACATCCAGATACCGTGGAACCAGTCCCTTCTCGTCCTAATAAATTTTTGTCTGCCCCACCCGAGAAGGAGTTCCTCACTAAAGGCGTGGCTGTAGATGCCATGGTGGTGGCATCTGCTACACAACAGGACGTGGCAGAGGCTTCAACGTCCGTCCATCCTCCTAATAAGGAGTCTAGGAGCATGGACAGACGGGAAGCGCACCCTGACTTCAGCGGCCTTTACTTTAAGGTCTCTGAATTATTTGGCACATTTTACCAGGCTTCAGAGGGATCTGGTCAAGGAGCTGTCAGATTCCCTCTCGGGTAACCTACCTGAGCAGCTAGCCCAGTCGGTTAGCTCTCAGTTGGCTATCCTTACGTCAATTTCTAACTCGTCCATGAGGCTCATTTCCTATGCGGCCGAAGGGGCGGGTAGAGCGGCAGGCACAGGCGTGGCTCTACGGAGACAAGCCTGGCTCCGCTTGTGTCAGTTTGCGGAGGCCTTCAAGTCTTCCTTCGCCGACGCTCCCTTTGATGGGTCCTCTTTGTTTGGACTTAAGGTTAAAGACACCCTTACCCGCTGTGAGCAAGAGGGAAAAACTTTATCTGCCGTAGGGGCCCGTTATTCCACTCCCTTTCGGCCTTACCCAAGGCTAAAGGAGGGGGGAAGATGTGGTTCCGTAAATCACGTAAGTTTTTCCCCCAACAGCAGGAAGATTCCCCTTCCAGAGGCAGAGGACGGGGAAATTTTTCTGGGAGACGCCGTCCCAGAGGCGGCAGAGGGCCCCGCAATTCTGGAGACCGCGAGTCCTTTCGTGGCTCTTCAGCCTCCCACACATCATGAGGGATTGCCCGGCTGTGCTGCTCCGGAGCCAGTCGGGTGTCGTTTTGCCAAGCACCTAAAAGCCTGGGAGTCAATCACTCAGGACAGATGGGTGCTTCGGATCATTGCCGGAGGTTACACCATCCCATTCACATACACACCCCCACCGTCCAAAAAAATCCCGGACCCACCACCCAGTCAAAGGGAAATTGCAGCCGCAGAAGCTTTAAAGCTGCTAGAAAAAGGAGTTATCCAACCGGTCCCCACAGACCAGATCGGATCCGGAAATTACTCCAGGTTCTTTTTAGTGCCAAAAAAGACAGGGGACCTGAGACCAATATTGGATCTCAGCAGACTGAACCAATCCGTCACGAAATCCAAATTCCGAATGGTCACGTTACAATCCATTCTCCCATTGTTGGAGAAGGATGTTTGGATGTGCTCCATAGACCTCAAGGACGCCTATTATCACATACCGATACATCAGGCGTCCAGGAGGTATCTGCGCTTCAGCCTGGGAGTCAGTCATTACCAATTTTGTGCACTGCCCTTTGGTCTCACCACAGCCGCCAGGGTGTTCACCAAGTGTTTGGCAGTAGTGACGGCTCACCTGAGGAGTCTTGGATTCCAAGTGTTTCCCTATCTGGACGACTGGCTCCTGACTGCCACCACCAGGCATCTACTAATGGACAACCTCAAAGCCACCATCTCCTGGGTGCTACCCTGGGGATTACATTCAATTGGTCAAAGTCTGTCTTGCTGCCCTCTCAGCGCATAAGGTTCATAGGAGCAGAGATAGACTCAAAATTGATGCTGCTTTTCTTCCTGCCGAAAGGATCCAAACTTTACAGGGCCAAGTTCAAGCTCTGATTTCAAGATCCAAAGCCCCAGCCAGGATGGTTCTACAAGTTTTAGGTTCAATGTCTGCCACGGTTCTTTTAGTTCCTCTGGCAAGATTGCACATGAGGATTCTTCAGTGGCTATTGTCAACTCAATGGTCCTTTCAGGACCTTCCCTCAATCATCCCATCATGATTACAGAAACATGCAAACGGGACCTTCGCTGGTGGCTTCAGACATCCAATCTAAATCAAGGAAGTCCCTTTATTATTCCCTCTCCAGTGGTCACCCTGACGACAGATGCCTCCCAGACAGGGTGGGGGGGGCATTGTCTGGGCAGGTTAGTTCAGGGATCCTGGCTTCCAGACGAAACTCTTCTCCACATCAATGTATTGGAGATGAGGGCGGTACTTCTTTCCCTACAGGCCTTACACAGGTTTCTCCCTCAGGGCATAATCGCCATCCACACAGACAACATGTCGGTGGTCTGGTACCTAAACAAGCAAGGAGGGACCAGATCTTACCCCCTTTGCAGAGAAGCCATGAGGGTGTGGGAATGGGCGGTAGCTACCAGCCGTTTCTTGGTAGCGACCCACATTCCGGGGAAATCGAATATACTGGCAGACAGATTAAGCAGGACAATTCTCTCTCCTCACGAGTGGTCCTTAAACAAAACAGTAGCAGATCAGGTTTTCCGGAGATGGGGGGCGCCGTGCTGCGACCTATTTGCAACTCCACTTAACACCAAAGGGCAAAGGTTCTTCTCCTTGACTCCACATCAGGGAGTACCAGCTATGGATGCTCTAGCACAACCTTGGCCAACAGGGCTACTTTATGCCTTTCCTCCGATCCCACTTCTCTCCAAAGTCATTCAAAAAGCTTCTCAATTGACGTGCGGAATGATACTGATTGCCCCATACTGGCCTCGTCAGGTATGGTTTCCTTACCTGAAGAAACATGCGGTGGACGATCCGTGGACTTTAGACCTAATTCCGGACCTGCTGATTCATCAGTCGGGACAACAGCATCAGTCCCTTCGATCCTTGAAGTTGACAGCTTGGCTCCTCCACTTCCGACTTTAGTCAGAAGTCACACATTAGACCCGGAAGTTATTCACATTTTATCTTCGGCCCACAAACCCACCACTAAGAAATTGTACCTCAGTAAGTGGAAGAGGTTTGCTATCTGGGCTCAACTCAGGGGCTTAGACCCTATCACTGCTCCTATCCCAGAGGTTTTGAACTTCTTAACATCCCTATTTAATCAAGGATCTTCTGTCTCTACTATTAAAGTCCAACTAGCGGCTATCTCTAAATTTCACGAGTCCATGGATCTGCCATTGATGAGCAGCAGACTATGCAAAACTTTCATTAAAGGTGCGGGTCTGTTAAGACCCCCAGTTTTTCATCCTGCGCCTCCGTGGGATCTAGATTTAGTGCTTCGTGCATTGACATCTTCCCCTTTCGAACCGGCTGCTACATGTGAGTTAAAATATCTGTCTTGGAAAACTGCCTTCTTAGTTGCAATTACTTCTGCAAGAAGAGTTTCAGAGCTTCAAGCCCTGTCTATTAAACCACCGTACTTGATTTTCCACAAGGACAGAGTATCACTTAGGCCTAATCCATCCTTTGTCCCAAAGGTCTGTTCTAATCTCTGTCTCCAACAGTCTCTAGAGCTACCAGTTTTCTTCCCAAATTTCTCCAATGAAGCAGAATACACTCTCCATAAATTGGATGTTCACAGGCAATTACGCTTCTATTTAGACAGGACTCAGCAACTTCGTAAGTCAGGCCAGTTGTTTGTGTCCTTCTCAGACAATAAATTGGGTAATACCATCACAAAAGCTACTATCTCCAAATGGATTAGAGATTGCATAACTCAGGCTTATTCTTCTTCGAATAAGCAACTTACAACATCTATCAAAGCTCACTCTACCAGAGCTATGGCTACTTCTATAGCTTTTCATTCCAAGCTCGCTATATCGGAGATTTGTGCTGCGGCTACTTGGTCCAATCCGCACACGTTCATTTCCCACTATAAATTGGATGTGGCATCTAAAGGACGAGCATCATTTGGTTCCACGGTACTCAGGAGTGTTTTCCAGTGAGCCACCCAGGATTCAGGTGCTAGGACGCTGTCCCATCAGTCAGAATGTAGGCGAGATAGGATCACATAACATCTTTTAGTTATGTACTCACCATAACTTCAGATGTTTGGGATCCATATCGCCTACATTCCTAATACCCACCCTCCTTCCCCCTGCCTTGGAGATCAGAAGAGATTGAACGGTTTGAGTTCTACTGTTTTTATCTTGTTCATCTGACGATGTTATATAATCAGAGCGTGCATGTGTGCATGTATGCGGACAAACTAGATCTGGGGGACTGGTAGTGGTGCATCCTGGGATATAGTAAGCTCAGCCAATAAGAGACTTCGCTCTTTGGCATAAGCGTGCCGAGTCGGAGCCGAGGGATCGGCTCCGAACCCATCAGTCAGAATGTAGGCGAGATGGATCCCAAACATCTGAAGTTATGGTGAGTACATAACTAAAAGTTTCCTTTGGTTCCTAGAACAAGGTATTCTTCTTCAGTAGGCTTTTTTGTGGGGCACCTGCCAAGTCCCTTTTTGGAGAGGCCAGAATCTCCTTCAGCCTTTTTGGTACATTCCTCTAGGAGTCTGTCAGAAGTTGATGTTTTGAGGTTTGTGGATCAGCTCCTTGTAGCGAGAGGTCTTTCCATTTCTTCCCAGGCTTCACTTTCTTCTGGAGTTGGGCACTTTTCTCCAAGGACTCCACCAGACATTCCTCTTCTGACCCCTGCGGCTTTAGAGATCTCTGCTCAGATTTTTCCCAACATTGGTTGTCTTGGTGCCGACAGCTCCCATGTCTTCAGCACCAGTCTCTGCCCAGAGTTCCCCAGTTTCTTCGGAACTGATGGATTTCTGGGGTCGTAGCTACACGACACTGTTTGTGGCTCTTCCTTGACTTCGTCTTTGATGGCAGTATCCTCAGAGTGGGGTGGGGGACCACCTTTTCGAGGTTGTCGCTGCTGGTTCTGGGCTCCCATCCCTCTTTCGGGGGGACCTGCCTTTCAAGTTTGAGAGGGCCTTTGCCTTTGTAGGCTTCCAGCTGGGTTCTTCCCCATCAGAGTGTTTTCCTGGGACCCCCTCTGGTCCAGAGCTACCACCAACCTCCATGCTAGGACAGAGACCACCAAAGCTGCAGGACAACCCCGTACAGGGCCCCACCTCTTCAGATTCCTCCATAGAAGCTCCCACTGAAGGGGGTACCTCGAAGAGGTTGTGTAAGAGGAAACACTTTGATTCTCCAGAGGAATCTGTCACAGAAGACATAGACTTCGATGATGAGGAGGGTTTCCCCAGGTCACACCCAGAAGTCTCCTTTGGCGACATTCTTGAAATATTAAAATAGAGGTGTGGCTGGAAGTCCCAAGACCCATCCTGAGAGGAGTTTGTGTATCTGCAAGCCTTCGGTGCTCATCCATCTACCTCTTGGGTGACCCCGCTGGCTTGACTATCTTATTAAAACTAATCACCCAGTGGGCATGGAAGGCCCCTGACTTCGTAGAACCAATCCCAAGGAGACGAGATAAAATCCTTTCAGCTCCAGAGGACAATCAACACTGGACCAAAGGTTTAGTAGTGGATGCCATGATGATTGTGGCAACCACCAAGAAAGAACTAGAAGAAAGTTCCATGTTTCGTCCCCCTAACTGGGAGTCTAGGGCTACGGACAGATTTGGGAAGCAAGTCTATGCTTCTTTGACTTTTGCCTTGTGGTCATTGAATTTCTTGGCACATTTCACTAGACTTCAGAGGGATCTGATCAAGGAGTTCTGATACCCTCGCAGGAGCTGTGTCTGAAGTACAAGAGAAAGTAACATCCTAGCTTGCCACCCTGGAGTCTGTTTCCAGCTCATCCATGAGGCTTTTTGCTTGTGCAGCCGAAGGGACGACTAGGGCAGCGGCTTCTGGCATAGCCATAAGGAGGCATGCCTGGATGTGCTTGAGAGTTTGTGGAGCCATTCAGGTCTTTGTCAGTGCTCCGTTTGATAGATCTTCCCTTTTTGGCCCCAGAGTGAAAGACACAGCCAGGTGTGAAAAGGATGAAAAATCCCTGACTGCTGTGGGCATACATTTTTTCACTCCTCAACGCTCCTATTCTAAGAATCAGAGAAGTGGGAAAATGTGGTTCAGGAAGACCCAAAGGCCTTTCCAGGATACATGTGGTTGTCCTCCCAGGGCAGAAGGGGGGAGTTATAATGGAAGGTGCCAACCATGTGGCAGAGTTGGCCTGCAAAATCAGGGTTCCAGAGATTCCTTCTCAGGACAATCCTACCAGCGCTCCTGAAAGGAGGCCGGATTGTTTACCTCTGGAGGCATTTGAGGGAAGATTATCCTTGTACCCACTAGCCTGGCAAAAGATAGCCAGCGATGCTTGGGTGCTAAGGATCATTACCAGAGGTTACTATATTCCATTCGACCTTACTCTAAAACTAGGAAGAAAGATCCCCAGTGTTCCATCCAATCAGAGGGATCAGACAGTTCTGGAAATTCAAAAGCTGCTAGAAAAAGCCATCCAAGCAATCCTGCCACACCAGATAGGATCTGGATTCTACTCGTGGTACTTTTTGGTGCCAAAAAAGACGGGACTGGAGACTAATATTTTGTATCTAAAGTATTCTGAACAAGTTTGTTCAACAGACAAAATTCTGGATGGTCCTGGGTCAGTCTGTTCTTCCCTTAGGGAAAGATGATTGGATCTGCTTTGTAGACCTCCAGGACATGTATTACCACATAAAAATAGACAAATGCTCCAGGAGGTTCCTCCGCTTCTGGCTGGGAACCGCTCGTCAGTTCCGAGCTCTGCCCTTCGGTCTCACCACAGCCCCCCAAATGTAATGCAGCAGTAGCAGCTCACTTGAGACTGCACTTCCACCAGGCATCTACTTGAACAGACAAGAGATTTCACCCTAATCATTTGCTCTCGTCTAGGTGTTAACAGTGAATCTTGCCGAATCTCAGCTAAGCCCAGCCCAGCAATTGGAATTCATAGAAGCCTGCCTGAATACGACCTCTTGCATGGCCTCCTTTCCTATTCACAGACTGCAGAAAATATCACATGTTGACATTCTTCTCTCCAATGACTGTGTTCCCCCTTTCATTAGTTCTACATGCTCTGGGATCCATGGCGGTGGCCATTACTTTAGTACTAATAGCAAGGTTCCACACGAGAATCCTACAGTGGCTTCTATCCTCCCAGTGGCCTATTCTCAGTCATCCTCTGTCTCACCTCATCCAAATTACCAATCATTTATAGAAGGATTTATTTTGGTGAATGGAATCCAAGGAAATTCTTTTGGGTTGACAGTTTTTCTCCTCATCCACTGACCATAGTGACTATGAATGCCTCCCAGATCGGGTGGGAGGGCATTTTCAGGGAAAGACTGTCCCAAGGCACTTGGTCCCCGATAGAGGTCAAGCTGCATATTGGTGTTCTGGAACTGAGGGTAGTGCTCTTAGCATTGCAAGTCTTTTGAACTGTCCTCCCTCTATGAAAGATTGCAGTTCAGTCAGACATGTCAGTAGTCTGGTACATCAACAAGCAAGGCTGAACTGAGTCTTAGCCCTTTTGTCAAGAAGCCCTCGGAGTGAGGCAATGGGAAATTTCTTCAAACTGCTTTCTAGTAACAACACACATCCCCAGGGAGCTTGAATGTGATAGCGGACAAATTGAGCAGATGCATCCTCCTGCCTCACGAGTGGCCCCTCAATTCCAGAGTGGCAAAAGAGATTTTCCTTTGTTGAGGCCAGCCTTGCTGCGACCTATTTGCATCCTCCCCACAACCACAAGTGTAGCAGCTGTTTTGCCTTAATCCCCACCTCAGGGGGAGTCCTCGAGAGATGCTTTCCTTCATGATTGGCCGTCGTGACTACTCTATGCCTTCCCCGCCGTTCCTCTTTTTTTTTTTTTTTGTTCCACCTCTTCTTGAAGGCCATAGAATTGAAGAGCAAAGTGATTCTTATTGCCCCATTTTGGCCTTTGCAAGTTTGGTTCCTCTTTCTTTTGACCTTACCTACTTCAACGTCCATGGACACTGGATCCAGATCTCTTGTCCTATCCTTGGGGGGCTAGTTCATCCCAACCTGAAAAACATCAAGCTTACAGCTTGTTTGCTCCAGTTCTATTAACTGCTGTGCGAATTAACTTTTCTTCCCCAGTTTGAGACATTTTGCTTGCTTCCCATAAACCTTTCACAAAGAGACTCTACTTCAGTAAATGGAAAAGGTTTTCCATATGGGCACACGATAAGAAAACTTGATCCTTTCTCCGTAACAGTTGAAGAGGTTTTCAATGTTTATCGACACTGTTCAAGCAAGGTGCTTTTTCTACCATCAAAGTAAAGCTTGCTGCAATTTCTAATTTCCATAATTGGTGTGAAGGGCAGTCTTCAATTTCACATAAGCTGTGCAAGGCTTTTCTAAAGGGAAGGTTAAGGTTAAAGCCTCCTTTATAAGGGAACCCCTTGTCCCCTGGGATCTTTGTATTGTTTTGCAGTCCTTGATCCAATCCCCTTTTGAGCCTGCTACCTGTGATTTGAAATTTCTTTCATGTAAGACTATTTTTTGATAGCTATTACATCCACTAGGAGGATTTCAGAGATCCATAAGTTATCTTAAAGACCTTCATATTTGATTTTTCATAGAGACAGTGTATCGTTGAGAACCAGTCCATCCTTTCTTCCAAAGGTCATATCTGAGACTAACATTAATCAGTCCACTGAATTGCCAGTGTTTCCTAATTTTTCCAACAAAAGAGAGGACTGCTTACATATGTTTGATGTCCACAGACAGTTGCATTTTTATCTCAACAGAACTAGATTTCAGAAAGTCGGACAAGTTATTTTCTTTTTCAGGTCCTTCCATGGGTAAATCAGTTTCTAAGGTTACGTTGTCTAAATGGCTAAGAGAATGCATTACCTTTGTCTACAACAGGAACAACCTCAAATTGACACCCCCATTTAGAGCACACTGCAGAAGAGCTATAGCCACATCTGGAGTTTTTCACTCCATATGATTAAAGCAAGGGGAAGTCCGTGTTTAGATTTAACATCTCTTGCAAAGGTTACTTTAGATACCACCTTTATTGTGGTGAGTACCTCACATAATGTCTTTGTGGAAATTCTACATTTTAAATGTGTTAAAACTGATGAAATAAAGCAGCATTATGTAATGTAATATTAGAAGACCAGTGGTAGGGAAAGTAGTAGAAAAAACTGCTGCAGGTATCATTTAGATATTTCACTTTCCTCACCATAATGCCTTAACTTAAATTTCAACTGCCACTGGTGGCTGATTTCCTCCTTAATAGGATTAGGACCCCACTGGGTGTTTGTCATTCTTTCCTTTCTGTAAAGATATTGAAATTATGCCACCTAAATCATGGTGGGATTATGAAGAGAAGTCCTAGTTTGTAACTGTTAGGAAACGGAGAAGGAATTTCATTCCCATGATTTTAGAGGGGAGGTGCAAGGGTGGGGACATGGGACTTGCTGTGGCATCAGGTAGAAATGCATATATTTATTCATCTAGCTTTGGGGAGTTTCGGATAATGCCCCTTTTATCTAAGGGGTGCCCCACCATTAATTTTCCGTTATCTTCCGCCAGAATTTGCTTGCAGAACTCAAATACTTAAACTTGAGGATGTCACACATGCTTTTTCAAAAGGCAGGTTTGACAGCATTTGTCTAAAAGAATGTGTAAATGACAGTTTACTTTTTCATTTTTTCCATTTACTTCCATTATCCATATTGCTGCTTTATTTCTCTTTCAGGTGCTAACTTGCTGTATACTGTTCAGCAGTCATGATAGAAGCAAAGAAACTTATTGGAAAATCTCTTCAGCCTGCTAGACCATTGCGCCGCTCACTGTTACATTGTGGTTAGTGACTTGCTACTTTCACCTATACTGATCTTGGAAGAAGAGTGTATGTATGTTTATATATATATATATATATATATATATATATATATATATATAGCATATCACCTTTTCAGTGGCTAAATTATAATGTATTACATGAAAGATGTGAATATTGTCAGTCATCTACTGTTAAAGCAAATACCTCACAACTATTTTTTTCACTTCGTTATGAAAAGTCACTTATTTTCTTTTACATATTTTGTTTACTCTCCCTTGCCAGCCAGCAAACCACTTTTTGGTCACCTAGTTGGACTCTCATCCTGACAGTCATTTGGTATGCGTGCTTTAATGCGATTTGCTCCCCCCTTTTCATACTTTGCATTTGGTAAATAGCCATCTAAATCTCAGTGGCCTTAGGGTCCAGCTTTTAGTCCCCTGACCAGGACAGCTGAGGAATTGCATAGTATCCCCACAAGCAATTTACATAGTATCCCCACAAGCAATAAGGTGGGATATTTGTATTTTGAAGTCTGTATTCCGTGTCTTTGTGGCTTTTCAGTGTGTGTTCTGCAGTACTGACCTCCTGTATGTCTGCTCCTGCTCATACCCAGTCCAGCTACATCATTTATGCTGCTTGTCAAGCATAAGCACTTGTGGGCTAAACACTTTCTGCAAAAAATTGCTATGATGTCTGGTTTCTGCTAGATGTCTGTCCAGGAAATGAGCCTTTCAGCTTTCCCCATTGTAGGATGCATAATCCATTTGCTCACTCCTTTCTCCAGTCAGATTCTCCTGCTTGATCACTAGTTGTCTGGGTCACAGTCCTGCTTTATCACTCCAAGTCACAGATCTGGGTAGGATTTTGTGCGTGTAATTTTTTTTTTAGTTCTGCCTGTAATTTTAAAGCCAGATAAAGAAATTCCCTAGTTTTGTGAAGGATTAGCTCTTCTGGGTGTTGGCTCAGTTTTAGAGGATCCTGTGGAGAAAACCACATTCAACAGTCCTACATAGTACTTAGAGGGGTAAAAGAGCAGCCCATTAATGGTACAGAGATGACTAAATAATGCTGATGTAGCTGTGACACTAAGTCAGTTGATCTAGGATGGGGAATGCAATTTTCAACAGCCATGACCAAGGCTGAAAGGACTTAACCTGGCATCTAAAGCATTCTCAGGCATATGGCAACTCTCCATTTGCCCATAATCCTCTGGAAAGGACTTTCTCCAGATATTTTATCCTGCATGCTGAGAATCTCTCCAAAAGGGCCATGGACTACTTTTAGCACCCCCCCCCCCCCCCCCCGTTTGAGAGAACGTTCTTGCTTCCAACTTATTCTTGACTTATCTTAACTGCAAGAAATGGTACAAAAATGTAAATGAATAAATATTATTTGCATTGAGAAAATGTCTTCCCCTCTCCTTCACTGGGGTGTTTTTCATTGCTGTTTCATCTGCTGTTTAACTGTTTTGTACATGTCCTTCTATTCAATGTTACAGTGTTCTTTACATGTGGGAAGTCCTCTGCCCAAGCGACCTGACATTCGGCCAGCATGCAACCGCTATAAGCTACTGCAAGGTACGTGGGACATTGCCCGTATGCACTGATGTCAACCACAAAAGGACATCCACATGTAACATCCTCAGAACTTTTCTGCCGCCATTCAGAATGCTTGACTCGTATGTCAGTCTCCTGCTGATTCTGTTGGTTGCTGCCAGCTTTCAGGTAAATGCCCCGTTGGAGATTTATTTCTTTGTTGCTGCCTTTTGCGCTTTCTTCATGTTATCCAGGAAAGGCAAGTGTAGGTGTGGAGGGCAGATTCCACACAAGGACAGCCATGATCTTTGCCTGTTCTGTTTAGGTCCCAGTCACTACCATCATTCTTGTTCCATTAGTCAGGCCTTTGTCCCAAAAACTTGGTGTAGCTGACTTTTGGTTTTAAGTCTTTAGAGAATCAATGACTTGAACATCTAACCAAGGACGTTATGGAGGGTTTTATGGGTCCTTCGGCTGAGATGATTTTGAAGTTGAAAGTCAGTAATCCTAGGCCTGAATCCCTCTTCAGCTGTGCCTCTTACCACCAATGTACGCCTTGTGGGTAGTGAAGACCTGGTGTTACTTTCGGTGGTTGGGTCCGATTCATTGGCTGGTACCTCATCTGAAGCCATTAAGGAATTTGACCGTAGTACGTCCTCAGAGGCAGTGCAGACATCCATTTTGGATGGACAAGGGGAGCCACGCCTCATTGTGTTTGAGGGCCCTAGGGACATGTGTTACCCCAGTTAGGGAACAGATTCTGGAGTTGGTTGTAGAAGTCAAGTCTATCTCGGGTTCTTCTACATCTCAACATCTGGAAATGCTTTTTAAGAAACAAAAAAAGACAGTCCCACGTACCTTCCTTTCCATAGTAGGTACTTTGTCTCTGGGGCTCATTAAGGCTTTGAAACCTTCCTCTGCTGTTTCTGTTCCTTCTTATACATTCTCTTCTGTTAAAAGGGTTGGGGAGAACAAGTTGTATCTGATGATGATTCTTCTAATGAGGATTCCTTAGCATACTCCACACAGATTGCTTCCCCTTTAGAATATCCCTCTCCAAAGGAGGAGTCAAATGGGGTGATTCTCCAGTAGAAGAGGTTTCCTTTGAGGAGACCATTAACAAAATGAGAGAATTTTTTAAATGGGACTGTGCAGATTTCAGAAGAGCAAAAAAGGTATTATGACCTTTTACAAATGGAAGTACTTTCTCCTTCTGCTGTGCCTCCTGTTTTGCCAGCCTTTTTAGACACTTTCTCATCCTCTTATAAGGCCCCTGACTCGCAGGCTTCAGCTCCTAAGAGGCCAGACAGGTTCTACAAGGTGCACAGTGACTGCGAATCGTGTATAATTGTCCTTCGGCTGATCCAGCAGTTGTTTTCCATTGCTTCAGACTGGTCTTCTAGTTTGTCTCCTTCAAAACTATTGCCTTCTGACCGAGAGTAAAGTTTTGGAAAGACTTTGTAAGAAAGTTTATACGTCCTCTTTGGCCATCAGAGCTATGAATGAACAAACTCGTATGTCCAGGTATTCATTGGCCCTTCTTTCTCAGGCTTCTCAAGCTATTTCTGAACTTCCAGAGTCTGACATTAAAAGTCAAGTTATGTCTCTCTCATCAGCTTCTTTTCAAGTGGCTAGACACTTTATTAAATGCAGTTATGATACTGTTGAAGCATTCTCCAGAGCAGTTGCATCTGGTTCTGTACTTAGAAGGCACTCTTGGTTGAGGCTTCAACCTTTGCCAGACAACATAAAAGCAAAATTGCTGGATGCACCTCTAAATTCTGCTCTTTTTTGATTCTGAAGCTGCAGACTTATTTAAGACATTTCAAGAGAAGGGAAAGGATCTTCAAGATTTGAAGTACCTTTTTGTTTCTCCTGTTCCAACATTTCACAGAATTTTCCTTCTGAGACATAGTCTGTTAGATGGCAGGCACTCCTGTACCCTCATCTGCTTCTTCCTCTAGACCTAAAAAGATTGCTAGTGGAGCGCCTCAGTCTAAAACTACTAGTTATTCCCCTTCCTCCGAGCAGTCCTTTTCAGCCAGGCATAGTACTCTTACTACCAGCCTTTTTCAAATCTTACCCCTCTATCTTTGTCTCTCTCTCTCTCTCTCTCTTTTCCAGTTTGGGCAAGGATTATCTTGGGTTCTATCCACTATCAATAAGGATGTTTCACGACTTGGAAAGATTGCTCTCCTTTCATGGGGGTTCCACAGCCTCCTACAAACCAGTTGCATTTGTTTCCACATGCTGTAAGATTTATTTTCTCAAGGCACAATTCAGCAGGTGCCACTGGAGCAGAGAGGCAGAGGTTTTTACTTAAATGCTTCTTGTCCCCAGAAAAGATGGTCCTTGTAGACCAATTCTGGACCTTTCCCACTTTTAAACATATTCCTAAAAGTTCCAATTTTTTGCATGCTAGCTTTACAGACTTTATTTCCCCTGATTCCTCCTCACTCTTTCATGGCTTCACTAGACATCAGAGATGCTTACCTTCACATCCATCTTCTTTACAGGAGATTTTTACATTTCTCTGTGGCTTCTTTGCACTTTAAGTTCTCTGCCTTGCCTTTTGGACTTTCAACTGCCCCAAGGGTATTCACAACGTGCTTGGCTCTTGTGATTGTTTTTCTCAGGGTCAAGGGTATTCTGATATATCCATACCTGGAAGATCTTCTCTTTCTGGCTCCTCTATCAGAACAGCTGAGTCGCAGTCTGCAGTCTTCTATCTTTCTCTTACAAACGTTGGGGTTCACCATAAATTTCAAAAAGTCTTCCCTGTCCCCATCACAAGACCACATCTTTCTAGGGTGCAGGTTCAGAACAGACATCGTGATGGCTTTTCTTCCATCAGAAAAGATTTGGTTCCTCACTTCCTTCTCTGAAAACCTTCTGCCTATCCTCCATTACAGCAAGGGAGTTTCTGAGACTTCTAGGTTTCATGGCATCCACGATACCCATGCAGCCTCTTTGGTAGACTTCACATGAGGAAATTTCAGTGGTATCTAGAATAAGTCTGGATGCAGCATGCTCACACTCTGGAATTTGTGATCCCTCTTCTCCCATGCCTAAAATCCAAGCTTTGGATTCAGCAATTTACTCTGAATCCAGGACTTCCTCTTCATTTGCCCCAGCCTACTCAAGAGTTGTTCACGGTTGCCTAGGACATAGGTTGGGGGGGAGCAACGCACTCAAGTCACTCCAAAGCAAGTACAAATATGACTCCGTCATTGTCCATGCTGGCGTGAATGACCTGAGACGTACCTCTCTGGACTACATGAAAAGAGACATAGAGGAGCTCTCCGATTATGTAGCCCAGGCTGGTATGACCCTGACCCTGAGCAGCGTCTTGCCCTCACCAAGAATGATACCACATTACAAAGACAAGATGATCAGCTTTAATAATTGGCTCAAGTACTGGTGTCATTCTAAGGGGATCCAATGTCTGTCTGCCTGGGATGACATGTTGGACAAGCCACGCTGCTTCGCAAGGGATGGCTTACACCTGTCACCACTGGGCTTCCGGATATTGGCTAAGGCTCTTGCCACCCCCATAGTGCCTTTTTTAGGCAAGGCTCAAAAGACAAACCCACCTCCTTAGAAAACAAAAATGGAAAAAAACTAAGGGTAATGCTGCTCAACGCCAGAAGTCTAAATCGCAAGATGCAGGCACTCGATGCACTTCTCAGCATGGAGAACATTGACGTCTGTGCAGTAACTGAAACCTGGTTCAAGGCTCCTGAGAGCACCCCAGCGCTACCAGGCTATACCTCGTATCATGCTTTTCGGCCCCAAAACCCGGGCCGCACCACAAAGGGAGGGGGAGTGTCCATATTCATCAAGGACACCCACACCTCCAGGTTAGTAGCAACACATGAAGCATCAGAGACCATACAGGTGCAACTAACCATAGGCAAAACTGCTATACAACTGGTAGCATGTTACAGACCACCCTCCCAATCTCAGGAACCCCACTCAGCCTTCCTGAAGACATTGGAGGATATGAATGTATCACAAAATACCATCATACTGGGAGACTTCAACTACCCAAACATAGATTGGATACATTATTCTAGCGCTAATACCCTAGCCTAAAGGTTCCTGGAATTCATAAATTCAAATGCACTGGAACAACTAGTCACCTCTCCCACTAGGGGAGATAATATACTAGACCTGATCATCACAAACATGGGGACAAAATGCTCCACACCGGAAGTATACCCCTCACTAGTGAGATCTGACTAAACTAATCACCCTGGATATACATATCCCACCTCCACCCCCAGCACAAAAGAACACAGTGAA
The DNA here is from genome assembly GCF_019279795.1 of Protopterus annectens. Lineage (NCBI taxonomy): Eukaryota > Metazoa > Chordata > Ceratodontiformes > Protopteridae > Protopterus > Protopterus annectens. The sequence continues at coordinate 1,152,018,082 of NC_056731.1, forward strand.
AAACTTCTCAAAAGTAGACTTCACTCTTAAGACCAAGATGGTATCCTTTAAGCCCACTGTGCCAGTGGATACCACATCCTACAATGCCGAATCCTTCACAAATGCTTTCTATGGGCATCTCCAAGAATGCATGGATCATGCAATCCCAAATAAATCCAAGTGACTCTCCACCAAAGGCAAGCGTCCTGTCTGGTGGACCTCAGTCATTAACAAATTGTATAACAAAAGAAGGAAGCTACTGCACGTCAGAGCAAAATCCCATGAAGGGAAGACATCTCTGATCAACATTAGCAGAAAACTACGTTCTCTCATAAAACGTCCAGGGCCAACTTTGAGAGAAAAATCGCTAACAACACTAAAGATGACCACAAAGCCTTCTTCAGCTATGTTAGAAACCTGGGCGGAAACCCTCAGATATGCTCAGAGTTAGTTCACAACAACAAAAAATGCACTGAACCCACAGATATTGCCAACATTCTGGCTGACAGGTTCAGTGCAAATTTCTCCCCTCCCTCACCCCCAAAAGAAGAAATACTTATCCCGGCTGAATGTAATCTCCATGTCATCTCAGATGTCCAAGTGAGAACCGCCCTAAACAAAGCTAAAAACACAGCATCAATGGGACCTGACGATATCCCGGGTTGCATGTTACGTGACCTCCAAGAGGAGCTAAACCCACACATAGAAATGCTATTTAACCGTAGCCTTACTTCAGGATATGTACCTGAACAGTGGCGTACAGCAACAGTGGTCCCACTCCACAAAGGGGGTACCTCTACAGACCCTGGAAACTACCGCCCCATAAGCTTAACTAGCCTGGTCTGCAAAGCTATGGAAAGAACCATTAGGGAACTCATAAACAGAGACATAGGGGACCTACAGACACTTGACCCCACCCAGTTCGGCTTTGTAAGGGGCAGATCCTGCCTTTTGAACCTGGTTGACTTTTTCGAAACAGTCACTAGAGCCATTGATGAGGGCAAAGCAAGTCCATACAGCCTACCTGGACTTGGCTAAGGCCTTCGACACAATACCCCACTCAGGCATCATAGATGAGCTCAACATCTTAAACGTAAACCCTTATTTCACTAGATGGGTTGCAAACTGGCTAAAGGACAGAACCCATAAAGTTAAAATCGCTGGAGCAATGTCAGACTCAAAGCCAGTCACAAGTGGTGTCCCACAGGGATCTGTCCTGGGACCCCTCTTGTTCGGCATTTATTTCTCAGATGTTAAAGCAAACATGGGAGGGTTGTGGCTGACAAAGTTCGCAGATGACTGCAAACTAGGCGCCATAGTCGATACACCAGCGGAGACATACATCCTACAAAAAGGCCTCACAGAAACGGACAACTGGTGCCGGAGTCACGGCCTTTAAACTAAATGCCAAAAAATGTATAGTCATCCCCTTTGGGAAAAACAAAGTACCCGCAAATTATCACATAGACAGCAACCCACCGAGTACGGAAAAAGTAATCAGAGACCTAGGGACCCAAGTCGACAGCGACCTCTCATGTGACACCCACGTTGCCAGAGTGGTTAGAAAAACATTCTACCTTGCACACCTCATCATGAAGGGATTCACATCCAGATCCAGGGATGTCATTGTACCCCTATACTCCTCCCTCATCAGACCCATGATTGAGTACAGTGCCCCATTTGGTATGTACCTCACCCGGCATTTGCAACAGCTGGAGAGACCACAGAAGTACCTCACCAAGAGGATCAAGGGTCTCCAACATATGTCTTATTCTGCCAGACTAAAGAAACTTCAGCTCTATTCAGTAGCATACCGCCTGCTCAGAGGTGATCTCTGCCTGACGTACAAGGCCATGTCCAATCAGGATCTGATGGACATGCTCCACCTCAAAAGATCCAAATCCATCAGGACCACGAGAGCTAAAGACTTAAACCTCAGCACAAGTATGAATAGAACATGCTGGAGGTATAGATTCATAACCCAAAGTCTTCCCATGCTTTGGAACAGGATCCCATTTCGTATTAGGCAGAGCCCCTCACTGACTCTCTTCAAGAGAAATCTTGAGTGGATGGGAGATCGTAAGTTTACCCCAGGGGTCACATCTGTGTCACTGCTAGACAGGGGCACAGTAAACTAATTCTATTATATAAGGGGAACTTCATTGTGTCACTACTAGACAGAGGCACAGTATTCTAATTTTATTCTGTACATTTTTGTACCACTTCATGGGGTGGCAAAAGCCACATCACTATGGCTAGGCTTACAAATGCCCTAGGGCAGATAGCCTAGTACTATACTATGAAACTATGAAACTTTGCATTAAAAAAGGTACAGGGTTGTATCAAAAAAGGTACAGGGTCTTTGGTCTCTTTCATAAAGGAAAAGCATATCAACATCAAGGAGATGAGTGTTCTTATTGTAGTCCTGCAGGCTTTTCATCGTCTTTCAGCCAGGCACTCTGAAAGTGTTACAACACCACAGTTCTGTGGTATGCTAACAAGCAAGGGTGACAAAGTCTTGCCTTTTTTGAAGATTAGCTCATATGGCATGGGATCTGGCAGTTCAGTACAAGGTGACTCTTCAAGTGGTTTACATCCCGTCCACTCAAAACAGTGTGGCAGACACACTAAGCAGGCCTGTGACTCAGTCCCATGAATGGATGCTTCACAGGAATGTTTGTGAACTTGGTCCACCAGTGGAGTACTCCTGTTCTGGATCTGTTTGCCTCCCATCTGAACAGACAACTTCCTCTGTTTTGTGCTAGACTCCCACATCATCTGGCTTGGAAGGTGGGCGCCCTGCCTTTTTCATAGGGGATGTTAAGCATTCCTCCCCTTTTCCTCTCATTCAAAATGTCTGCTCCAAAATTCAGCAGGACAAACCAAAAATCTTGCTGGTGACTCCTTTTTGGCCAAGAAAGCATTGGTTCCCTCTTTTGCATTTAGCCAAAGGCAATCATCACAAGTTGTCATGGAGTGGACCTGCTCACACAGGACAAGTGATCTCTGTGTCATCCATATTTGTCACAACTGACCATGTGGGTGGTCAACATTTGATTACTTTTAGAAACCTTTACTCAGAGGACGTGCTTAAGGTTCTGCAGGTGGCCTGGATGCCCAGTAGTAGAAAATCTTACTTATCCAAACAGAAGAGATTTCCAGTTTGGTGTCTTTCACAAAATCTGGATCCATTTTCAGTGAATGCTCCAGTGGTTCATTCTTTCTTGTGTGTGTTTGAGTGGCTTAACGTATTCATCAGTGAAAGTTCACTTGTCAGCTGTTTCTGCATGTCTGCCATTATCTCCTCCTTTGGCTTCTAGATTGGAAGTAAAACTTTTTCTTGAAGTCCTTCATATTAAGCCTCCCAGGAAACCAGTACCACCTCCTTGGATTTGAATTATGTCTGAGAAGCTTACTGTCGCCCCTTTTGAACCTGCAGTCTTTTGTTAGCTTTAACCTCTTGCTAGGAGAGTTTGAGATTCATGGTTTGGCTTCTCCACCTTTTCTGCTTTTCCACAAGGAATTGCATACCAATCCTTCTTTTATGCCCAAGGTGGTGAATGAGTTATTTTTTAATCTCTTCAGTTGCCCACCTTCTTCTCCTCTTAATCCTCCAGTGAGACTATCTTGCACACCTTAGATGTGAATACGCAACTCAGATTTTTTGGATAAGACTAGGGCTATCCGTCTGATCGGCTTTTTGTTTATTTTCATACTAGGGCTCTGGGTTTGCCTGTCTCTAAACAGACAAGTTCTTGGATTTCTAAGTCTGTTCTGTTTTGTTATGATTTCTGTGGTAAAACTGTGTTCCTTCTCCTGTTAAGGCTCACTCCACTAATTCTGCAGCTTCCTCAGGTGCATTCTTTTAAAGGCCTGGATACTAGCACCATTTTAGAGGCTGGTACATGGTCTACTGTGCATACTTGCACCAACCATTTCAAGTTGGACAGCATTTCTAGGTCTAGAGCAGGGTTCGTTAGAGCCATTCTCCATGGCTTTGTTGAAAGCCTTCCTCTTCCTAGGGTTGTTCTTAAGCTTTTTATACTCTCCCACATGTAAAGAGTACTTCAACACTGAACAGAAGGACATAAGAGTAGTTGTGTAAAATCTTACCAGAACTACAGATGTCCTCCTCTTTTGTGTTGCAGTATCCTGTCCCTTCCCGAAATATCTTGTTTTCTTTTCTTGGGTGGCATACTTTTGATCCTTAGGTCTAGTGTTTCTTCTGGGACATTACAGTTCTGAGGATGGTACGTACGGATGCCCATTTTATGGCCGACGTCAGTGCATGTATGTGACGTCTCATGTACCTTGCAGTAGCTTAAAGCTGTTGTATGCTGGCCAAGCCATCTGGTCCCTTGGGTGAAGGACTTCCAACATGTAAAGAATACTGCAAAATAGGGAAGGGCATCTATGGTTATGGTAAGATTTTACACAACTGTTCTTTCTTTATGTAACTTGGAAGTTAAGTTCACTGATGCTTCTTTTTGTAAATCAAAACCAATACATTTTCCTTTCATGTCATTTTTTTCCCCCCTGTCTGTGACTTTCATTGCAGGTTCTTGGTGACTGTCAATCCTCTTAAGCTGTTTTTTTTTGGACATTTTAAATTCTTGTGCCTATCTATTTAGGGAAAAGTGCAGGTGTGAGAGGACGAGATTCCCCATTAGGACAAACTTACCCTCTCACTTGCCTGCTTAGATAAGTATTTTACAGATGACTGATTTTTTTGCTGCCTTTAAATCTTCTATGGGGAAAAGCATATTAGCTCTAGAAATGCTGAAAGCTAATTTAGCTCCTACCCTTGTTGAGGCTTTGACCTTGTTCTCAATTTTGAGGCCAACTCCTTCAGGAGTTGGGATAGATGAAGGCAAATATGATGATAAGAAATGTAAATCTAATTGGACTGAATTGGACTATTCTATGCCTAGAGACAAAGATATTAAAAGGAACTGTAAATTGGACTAAAGTGAATCAAGCCATTCTAAGGATTCTAGTCCAGGTCTGAGGATGGTCTCTCAACTTTACCTTTTCAGGTATTTGAACTTCTAGGAGTAGTAGTTTCTGTAATAGTTACACATACCAGAGCTGATGGCATTTCTTCTGTTTTTGATATATCTCTTAAAATATTTATCCTCTTCCTAGGACTGCTGGGTCATGTTGCATCACCATTGTTGAACTGGACTACAAGATGGTGCAGAAATTTTTTGATCTGTTACGCAGTCTTAGCCCCTCCTGCCCACCAGTTACACTGGGGTGGTTAGAGGCCATTCATCTTTGCAAAGATTCTCTGCTGTCATTACAGGATCAGACACAGGCCCTAGTTCCTGGGAGGCTAACTGTGTACCTCTAGGTGCTAGCATTGATGTATACTAGACTGCTGTGGATGCTAGAGTCTCAAGTGTCAGGTCTCCAAATGTAGTTCTCAATGTCATCAACACCAATGCCATTGGAAAATCCCAGGGCTCAGGCTTGATCCTTGCACCATTGGTGTCACCTCCCCCACCATTGCTGGGCTGACCTTAACTTTACTGGAGTAGAATCTTCAGCCTTCTATGTTGTCTCTGTCTGTCTTTGGGTAGACTTTTTTCTCTGTCAGGCTGTTGATGTTTTGGTATGGGAAATTTTTTTTTTGCACTTTACTTTGGACGTGGTGCCGGTGTTGACCTCAGTGCTGCTGATGCAGGCTGCTCTGCATTTTCCCCACGTCTGCATTCACTTTGGCCACAGCTAGAGATCTGCAGTTGGCTGGTACTACCACTCATCAGCTGTTTGCTAGGATGTTGAAATTGGAGAGCCACTGCAGGGTGCCTCTCCTACTGCAGGTAAGAAGTAATCTTTCTTCATAGGCAAGAAGGGCGAGTGCCAGAGAAAGCACATGAACTTACCCACACGATTTGCCCTCTCCGAATGTAGATGACGATGAGGGAGTTGATTTTCCACCTTTCCATGGTTACCCATAATACACAATCCCCCCCCCCCCCAATAAAAAAAATTTGTTCAGAAGGCTGACCCCTAAAACCCTGTTACTGGAAAGTTTCCCCCAGATGACCGAATTGTACAAATAATGATCATGACATCATGATAGACCTCTGACATTGTGTGTGACCTGTTTTTGCAGACTCCAGATAGCCTCTGGTGACTACCTATAAGATTTCTGCACCAGAGTCTGCTGCTGATTATCTACCAAGTGAGTCACTTCTGTTAGACTTGGGAAGCATGTTTTGAGTCCTCAACTTTTTTCCTTAAGGGCTTTAAAGTGTTTATTGCATATGCTCCATGTCCAAATTTAGTTCTCTCTCTGTTTTGGCCTTTTCTTCTGGCGAAGCCAGTACATCTGAGGTCCCTCAAAAGGCTGACTTGCCTATCTAGCAGGCCTACATGGACATGTGGCCCAAATTCTGACTTCTTACAAGAGACCTGCTTAGTTAAACTTGTAAGAGCAAATGGACATATTTAGTTTGAGCTATAGACAATGGCTTGTATTCATGTATTACTCCTTTCAGCCATTATTGATTATTACTTAAAATGTTTAACTCTGTTTTAGTTACTTATTCATTAATATTCATTAGGCACCACACTGCCATTTTCATCAGGGATAGGACTTAAATCTTTGAAAGGCTTTCTTGAGGGATATATTTTTTTATTGCATCCTACACTCCATGACCTTGTTTCTCAATGGGACCTGTATTGTGTGCTGTAAAAGTCTATCATGGAATACTTTTTTTTCTCTTGTGGCATTCACTCCACCAGATAAATTTGAGCTGCAAGTCTTGTTTTAATTCTCCATACTTACATTCTCAAAATGATAGAATGTCCTTGGCCACTCTGGAGGCATAGAGGTATAAAGCCTTGACTACTGTCCAGCTGACCCAGTTTTGATTAGTGTCTTGGGTGACTGAAGTGGCAGAGAGGAATGGGTGTGGCAGTTCTGGGTCGGTCCATAGAGGTAAATTTCCCTCTGGTCGATGAGTAGGAGGATGGGGTGCATGTAAACTAGTTAGGGCAAAAAAATGGTTGGAAGCAAAGAAGGCTGAGCTCCCGTGATACTTTTAGTATCCAGGTCTGGCCCCAGCAATTCTGCATTAAGTCGGGAAGGGGGTTATACCTGGTGTGGATGTGGCACACTGGGGGTTGGGCCGTATGTACAAGGGGAGGGGGAAGCCAAAAAATGTCCTTGAGAACAAGTCCTCCGTACATGCACAGTAAAGTTGCAAGTATCTAAAAGTCCAAGAATCTTTTATAAATTCTAACAAAGGTGAATTTTTGTCACATTGCACGATGTGCACCAGCAGCTCTGATTTTGTGGACAGATCTAAGCCTATGAGAAGAGGTTCCCAACTTTTGGTTTTACTTTCCAAAAAGTTTTTTAAGGTGGCTTTGCAGAAGTGGCTGTGTTGAATTCTACTGAAAGAAATACAATTAAACCTTTATTTTCTGAGCTTAGAACCTATTCAACAAGAGCAGTTACACTTCTGAAGAAAGTCTGAGAGGTAGTATCTTTAGTTAATATTTTTGAACTGACTATGTGGGCATCAGTAACTTTTGCAAGACACTTTAAGCTGGATGTTAAGTTTAGTTCCAGGCCATCTTCATCCACAGTCACTGGAGGACTTTTCCCGCGAAGAACCACCTAGGAAGATGAGACTGGGGCTCTGAGTGGTTTTACAAAGATGGAACTTCCAATCTGTCCGATATGAAAGTTGTGCTTACTGTAATGTTTGTGGATGAGCACTTGCATCTTAATATATAACCCTAAATCTTCCACACTGGGCTGGGAAGACTATTTTCTGTTGGGAAGCTGTTCTTTCTGCTTAGATTTACCCATTGCACTGCCTTAATCAAAAAAGTGGAGTTGGACCTTCTTTGAAGATGAGAGGGACCAATAGACTGTAAAAAAGTTTAGCGTCTGGGTTGTCCAGTTTTTGCCTGTTTTAATCCTAGTGGTTGATGACAGTAGAACTACCCATCCATATCTGGTATTGAGTTAAGTTCATAACTTTTGATCCTATTTCATCAGTCCATCTGATATGACTAGTGGGTACTGAGCTGCTTGTTGGATCTGACCTGGATGTCCGTGCTCCAGTGCCTCCAGCTCCTTCAAAAATTTTCTTTAATCCCATGTGGACCTCTTTCCAAATCTTGTCACCGTCATGAACAGAAGGATTCTTAGCTTGCAGCTAACTGCTCCAGCTTTTCTTTGAGTGTTGTGCTGCTGCTTGTTCATTTTTGCTTAGATTATAACAATTTCTTCAACTTGTTGTTAAAAGCTTTATTCTATAGGTAGTGCAGCAGCTTCTTTGTAATGCTCAGGCAGCTGGCCTAGTGTCTACTTTGCATTTTTTGTGTAGTTATCTTGCTGTTTTAGACATGGATAAAACATTCAAAAGTGTAGCATCTGTAGACAGAGAATTCCACTGATGGATGGACATAATTTATGGGCAAAAAGATAGGAAGAAATTGATAAAGGTCGTCTTCTTAATGCAACCAAGAAAGCAGAGGGAAAATGGCTGACTCAATATTTTTGACCTCTCCAATCCAGGCCTGTTCATCTCTTTTAAGGCAAACTGGGTAGTTTTTCAATGACTGGAATTAGCCAGTGTAATTTTTTTTTTGCTTTGTGCTTGTGTAGGATGTACTGTTTTCTCAGTTTACAAAGATTCATAATTTCTAATTCTTACTCCAGAATAATTCCTGTATCTGCTGCATGTTTAACTTTTGCAGTAAAATAACTATTGAATATCTTTCTGAAAGCTGTACATTGTCCCTTTGATTGCTGTCAAACAAGCTCTGATTATATGCCTTTACAAAAAATAGGCTTATACAAAACAAGTGCCTTTTTAAACTTTTTAAAACTGCATTTCTGACTTAATGCCTGTGCCCACAGACTGTTTACTCATTGTCTGAACACCAATACTTGGTGTGTGTTCCTGAGATGTGATGCAGTAGTGCAAGTTTATTTTAAGTCTTTTCTTTTCCCTGTGTGATTTTTTCCCTCTGTGCTATCCCCACTCAGGGGCAGTAATCAAGGAGCCTGAATCTTCACCACTGACACGGGAGAGGGACGTTCACTTGGAACAAAAATGGATACACTCAGTATTTCCAGATGCAGCTCTCCGCATAAAGCACAATTTCCCTTAAGAGCACACAGGGAACACACACAGTCTGAGGTCTGGATCTCTCTTTCTCAGGCCCCAATGAGACTTCCCACTGGCACAGCTGTAGAGTTGAGTCCTCAGCAGTGTGTCCAAACCAAGTTGTCCAGCACCCTCTTTTTGAAACCAGTGCTGTGTGTCACTGCTGCAAGCAGCTGACATGCACTCTCTTGGAGATTTAATTTTCACACACACAGGAAAGGCTGGCACAGATTTACTAGCTATTCCCCCTTCTGCCCAAACTATAAGATAGTTACACCACCACCAGACATTCCAAAGCCAGCTACTCTAAGGCTGTTGCAGAGGTACCCAATTTTACTGAGTGAAATTTAATATTAATACAAATGGTAATGTTGTTCAAACAGCAAAGCTTTCAGGAGTGGCTGCAGTGTCACCAAATAAATGTGTTCTCAAAGGTTAAAATATTCTCAAGGTCCAGGCACAATGAAAAGTTTAAATATATGTAATAAATAAAAGAAAATGAAATACTAAATATCTATTTACAAGAAACACCAGAGTTTCACTCACAGGAAATATTAAAATAATACAGACTAATAGATTCACACAGATGCAGACAAAACAGTACATGACTAATCTTGCCATATTTTCCTGACTGATGTAAAGGAATTTCTATTCCTTGGTCATTTACTAGAGCAAGGCAAGAGGAAGTAGGTCTGGGGTCCTTCTGTCAGGTTCCAGAAACCGACTGTAATGAGACTTCAGTCTCACCTAGTATTAAAATATAATTTTTAGTGATGGAGTATAGAATGTCATCATGTACATCCGGTCATCTGACTTCTGGTTCTCTTGATACCCCCTTTGGCTAGAAGCTGTCAGGATTTAGCACACATGTCAGTAATACACTGAGTCTTGCTAAGCTCTGCTTCAGCTTTTGGAAGTCCTAAACAGTTGTGACCTCCACCCTTTCGGAGTAGCAAGTAGTTCACCTCAAAGGCAATGCAGAAAGCTTCCTAGTACAGATTTTGTCTCTGGCTGCATTGAGAACTGTAAGATACAGTCTTTATGGCCTAAGCCAGGTACTTTTAATTTCTAGCGATTTTCATAGTTAGGTCATTTCAGATTACGTATATATTTAAACAGTTACAATAATATATGTATATTTCTTTTTTTGTCCAGCAGGACGCATTGCTAATACATTTATAACGCAAGCAGCTTTACAAATACATTTTTCAACGCAAGCATCTGTAGAACTCAAGTTTGATCTACAAATGACATATAATTCTTTACAAAATTCCAGCTAACTGTGCTGGCATATGTTAACACATCCACTGCCCTACTTCTGGCATAGTTGGCAATACCTCACATAGTCACACGCTCCATGGCTGCTGACCATCAGTTCCGATCACTGTTGTCCATTCATCTACCCAAGTGCCTGTGAATTCCCCATTAAGTGGACAGGAGCCAAATGGAAGTGTTCACTCATAGAGACAGCCATGGAGGTGTCCAGTAATATGAAAAATGAGGGCATATCTTCAAATGCCCTCACCCTACCACTGATGGTTAATGTGTCCGTCACTATATACAGAGACCTACTGTATCCTCTGCATGTATCTGATTGCTCTTAAATACAAGCCAGTAAGAACTACCACCATCAGATAGGTAACCAGCTTTGTGTCCCAAATTACAACTGGCCAGCTACAAGCCTCCACTTCAATGTGATGAAGCAGCAAAGTACACCACCACTCCTTTACCCCAGGAAAGGTGAACAGACGTAGTTGCTTGCTCTTCCTTCCTGCAAGACTGTTCCAGTCCCATTATCTGAATTTGGGTCATCTGGATCATGCTTTATTCCTTTATATTCTACAGACAGGCACATTTAGTTTTAAACCAGTATACCATTGTGGGTCACCACTTGAAATGTTCATATAGATAACACTTTCAGTATGTGACCCAGAGAGGTCCTTGGCTTTGTGAGAGGGTCATATCAAGGGGCAATTTAAGATAAAATTCCCCAGTGCATGAAATGTTCTGCATATATTTTACATTGTGATAAAATTTTGAGAATCAAGGTCCATTGTCCAGAGTGGTTAACTAGAAGCTATGCAAGCAGTCAAAATGCACCAAACAGTGGCAAAGCTGTACAAGTTTAAAAAATGCATACTTTTCAACTAAGCATTAAACAGTTAAATACAGCATTGCAGTATTTGTTTTCAAATTTGGAAGTACCAGGTATGAAGCCTGGTGTGTAGAGAAATTAGGTTTGGCACAATATTGTAAACTGAAGAGTAGGACATGTGGAAGAAATAACAAAAAGAGAAAAAAAATGAAATATTTATCAGTGGTTCACTATTGCAGTAACATGTTTTGTGGGATGTATCTTGCCAAGGATCAGCCATGCAGCTAGTATGCATAAGCCTTTAGGCCCCTTCCTCAGTGTGTATCCGAGTATGACTGTACAAGGTGCAAGTGTGCACATATGCTCAGTACTTTCTTGCCACTGAAGAGTTCAGTCACACATTTACACTGCAACTTCATTTTTGGAGATCTTCTCCTATATTGGCTCCTAGGCAGATAAGTACTCTTCTGGGAACCTTCCTTGTAATGTTTCAGAAAAAGTTGTGATAAAAATATTTTCTTGTCTATCAGAAAGGGAAATTTTTGTGTGGTGGACAAATCCCATATTAGGATTCCCACATTGCCGGTCTCGTTTGTGAGAATCCCATGACAGCTGTTCATGCAAGATTCACCTCTTTTACTCCAGACTGTCTGCAGTTGGCTTAATGTATTTTTGGAGAATAAATACTTGAAACCCTTTTTCTGCTTTCCATGGCCACTGGCTCTCCTCTAGATGTCCCCCTTTCAGGTAAGGATCCTGTTGAGGATTTTTCTTTCCCCTTAAGCTACCGTGCCTTTGATCTCTTACCCAGGCAGAGACCTTGGAATGCCTGATACTCCCAGTCCCTCCAGGATTGTTCTGTGGGGTGTTTGTTAAGGTTCAGGAAATATGCACATCCTCCACAGCAGCTGCTGAGAAGGGAGAAAATTTGATTTTATCTGAAGGGGTGATTTAAATATCCAAAGTGTTTGTATTGGAGGAGGTAACTGGTTCCCATATGGAGGTCCAGATGTCTGATGCATCTAAAACAATCAAGCTAGGTTCCCAAAGGGAAAACCATCTCAAAGCAACATACCTTTTAGTATCTTCTACTCCTTGTATAAAGGGGTTAAATGAATAGTTCATGGTTGAATTTTACCAAAGTGTTTTTCGGTACGTTTGTCTCTCCAGTCCTCTTCTCCTATTTACTCTCATTTGAAGAATAAAAGGACTCTCTTGAGGAAGAGTAAGTTTCAGATTCAGAAGCAGAAGGAATTGATTGTGCATCCCAAGTCTCTTCTACTCAAGTAAGTCAGAATTTGAAGAAAACCTCTCTTCTGCTTCTTCAGTTGAGATTCATTTTTGAAACCGTGCCTGAGAAATAATTTGTTTTGGGATGGTGAAAGAAGGGAAATTTCAGAAACCTAGAAGAGGTATTCTGATCTCCTTCATTTAGGTTCACCAGCCCTTATCTGTTTCACCCATTACTGGGGCTTTGGAGGATGCATTTAATTTTGCTAATTCTTTCCCTGATGCTCAATCTCCTGCACCATGAAAATCTGATATCTGTTGGATCACTGTTGCAGTATTCAAGAATGGGATAGCCTGCCAAGAGTAGTTGTACATCTGACAAGCATATCAAAGCCTGGGCCCCTTCCTGTCAATACTGTATGACCTCTAAGGGATGTACAAGTGCAAATTTACCTCAAAATTCTAGCCTGCTAGCCAAATGCTGAACTATCGTTCCAACTTCATTCTTTTAAGGCATATAGTAGACTCCATCTTTTCCGGCTTCTCTTTAACCATCCATCAAATTTCTGCCATAGCCCTAGGAAAAGATAACAAAACAACACTCCCGCCCTCCTGTGGGCTAAATGGCAGACATTTGAGTTTTAGACGCCGTATTCATTAGAAAAATGCATACTAATACAAATCCTGTTCTAGCTGATTTATAACCTATAAATGATATTCTGTATGTTTTTTTTTTTTCTGATTAACCAGCCATTTGTCTATCCAGCCTAAGGTCCGGCCCCAGCGAGAACTGATGAGGGAGTCTACTGTATAATATTTGCCTGTTACCCATTGGGCAGTTAAGTGTTTGCATTGTGGACTCTTCCTGCTGTTGTATTTTCAGAGGGACATGTGGGCATACATCAAATATTAGTGAAGAAATTCCCGGTTCCTTAATGTGAGGTGCATCAGGGTTTGGACCCACTAGATTTTGTGCAGGCAGTCATACCAGCTAAGCAGCAGAAGTCTGTTTCCCAGCAGCAGATGTTTAGGAATCTCTCAAAAGCAATAGCAAGATTTTTGCATAGGGGCTTTTCGAACTTTTTTTTTTTTTTTTGCCCTTGAAGCCTCCATTTTTCTTCCTGCTGCTGCATCCATTCCTTTTAAGATGCAAACAGTTTCTGAAAAAGAGTATTCTGAAGCTAATGGGGCTGATTAATTTGCTTATTCTTTCCAAATCCATTCTCCAGTGGCTTGTACCTCTGCTGAGCATACCTTGCCTCTTGATTTGTCCTCCGGAAGAACTTTCTTTTGGAGATGTACAGTACATTTTCAAATGGAAAGTTCCCTGTTAATCTGAGCAGAAAAGATACTGTGCCCTTTTGGAAATGGGCATTCCTAAACCCTCTGCCATTCCTCCTGTTTTTGGAGGCTGTGTTAGATAGCTGTTGTATGGATTTTCTTAATTCTGAGTTTCCGCCTCTTGTTGCAAAGAAACGGGATAGATTCTATAAGGTGCCAGACAGAAAAATTAAGGACCCCATCTCATATCCAGCTATTATCTTCTGCCATTCCACTGAAAAGCCTACTAAGTTGCTTACCTTCTATAATGTGTTGCAGATTGATAAAGATAGAGCAATTGACAAGTGTGCCATAGGTAAACTCCTTTTTGTTATGTCTATCTTTAAGGGCCACCACTTAACAAACCATATGATCAGCTATCTTTTGTTTATTTTGGGCAATTTAGGCAATGTCCTATCAGTTTTGGATTACTGTGACACTGTTCTGCATTGTCTGTTCTTATCCCCGCTCTTCTAGTGGTTAGGCATTCTTTTAAATGCAGTTTCTATAGCTCTTCTAGTGCAGCTGCTGCTGGGGCTGTTCTTTGTCAATTTTTGTGGCTTAAACTTCACCTTTTACCTGAAGAAGTCAAAGCTAAGCTTCTGGACTCTCCTCTCAAACATTTTTTTTGGCTGTGCTGCTGCTGAACATTTCAGAACTTTGCCTGAAATTTTCCATGAGTTGACCTTTCTCCAGTAGTTTCCTTTCTTTCCAAACCTTCCAGAAGAACTAGCGTTCTGAGGCTGGGCTCTTCCTATGCAAGATCAAAAACACATTTCAGGACAAATCACAGCAGACTTTCAAGGGTTCTAAACCCTCTTTCTGGTAAACCAGCCTCTTTGTCAACCTCTTACTTCCTTTCCCTCTCTACCATGGCTGACCCCTGTTCCCCTGCCCAAAAGCCATCTTTGTCCTTCACAACCTGTTAACCTATAACATCAAACAAGTTGGTTCTGTCCATCATCCAAAATTGTTTACAACATATCTTGGATTGCTCTTCCACGTCTTGGTCTTCAACAACCATCTCTAAACCAGATTCTTCTCACTCTCTTCAAGAGCTGATTACTCAGGGCACAGTCAAATTTGTGCTCCTTTATCAGTTAGGAAGAAGATTTTACTTGAAGGTTTCTGTCCTCCATAAAGGACAGCTGTAGATCTATTCTTGACCTTTTTGCACTCAATGTCTATCTCAAAATTCCCAAGTTTTAAGACTGACATTATTGTCCTTGTTTCCAGTGATCCTTATCCAAACCTTTTTGGTGACATTGGATTTAAAGGACACTTGCTTTCAAAAACCTATTCATATGACATGCCATAAGTCCTTAAGGTTCTGTCTCTTCATTTCAGTTTTCTGCTTTGCCCTTTTTTTTCATTTGCCCAAACATTATTCACAAAATGCTGTGCTCCTGTCATTGCCTTTTACAGGCTTCGGAGTTCAGATTTTTCCCTAAGAGATCCTATTAAAGGATTTGAATTTACTGTCTTCTAAACAGTCCGGGGTTCACTTTGGTTAAATCCATCCATCCCAGGATAAGATTTTCCTAGGGTGCCGAATCAATAGTTTGTGAATCATAGCCTGCCTTTGTGCAGGCAAAAGTTCAGTTCCCATCAGATTACTTGACAACAGCAAGAGAGATGCCAAGATCCCTGGGATATATGGCATCAACAGTTTCTGTGGTACCTGTATGCCAGATCCTATGAGGAAGATTTAGTGGTTTCTCAAGTTTATTTAAACTCTGCAGTGCTATCCTTGGATTCTTTTCTGGCCCTTCATCAAGGAAGAGTTTCTTTGATGGATCAACCAGATTTCAAAGGCATTGGGATCCAGGGGATTTGATCTTCCAGAGAGAGAAACGAATGTATAAAAGTAATGTGAATGAACGTCCTTATCTTGGTCCTTCAGTTCTTTTATTACCTTTTGGACTCCAGGTTCACTTTGGATTTACAAAGAGAGCACCACAGTAGTGTGCATAAACAGGCAGGAAGGCACAAAGTCTTACTGCTTCTGCAGATCAGCATTTGTTGCATGGAATACAGCTGTTTAACACAGCAATCTGATATTGCCAATTTTCATTCTATACTCAACTGCTGAGTGTGGATCGGATCCTACTCTGCCATTACTTGAGCTTGTGGCCACCAAAAAGCTCTCGCTCTGTTACCCATAATGCAATAACCCCAAACATACCCCAGATCTCTTTTGCTGCTTTCGCGAATAGAAGTGTTCTCTTTCAGCTTTCGAGCAATTGGATAAAATAAAAAAATCTGATGTTGTCCTCTTCATTCTTCCTCACTGATGGGTTATGGATCCAATCCTCTGTTCGGACTCCCAGATGCCAAGTTATAGTAAGTACCTAACTCCTAATTTTTTCCATTTTCTATTTTTCTGTAATAGTTTATCCTGTTCTTTTCTGTAAACCCTCCCCCTTCTTACACTGTGTAGTCCTTTTTTACCATTGTTGGTAGTTCATTTTTCCCCCTTTATATTAGTTATAATTCTTTGTACCATCATTGTCATTTCCTTCTTTCCCTATTAAAAAAAAAAAAAAAAAAAAAAAAAAAAAAAAAGATTTTTCCCTCTTATCTTTTTTGTATGATATCCTTTAAAATGTCAGGCCTTCCTGCTTTAAGAAGTGCCAAAAGTGCAGGCACAAATTGCCCTTGTCTGACGCTTATGCATTATGCATTTATTGTTTGGGGTCAGATTGCCTTCAAATAGACCATCAGATCTGCAAAAACCTTAATCTGTGTGCCATTGAGGACCGGAAAAAAAATAATTTTGAAAGAGTTGCTCCCTACGTCTTTCTCTGAGACTATTGCTAGAACTCAGGCCTCCAAGTCTAAAACTAATCGCCTTCCTTGAAGTCTC
Organism: Protopterus annectens; assembly: GCF_019279795.1. Taxonomy (NCBI): domain Eukaryota; kingdom Metazoa; phylum Chordata; order Ceratodontiformes; family Protopteridae; genus Protopterus; species Protopterus annectens. Next base: position 1,152,034,709 of record NC_056731.1, read on the forward strand.
CCAGACCTTCAGGATCCGAGACTCCTTCATTCGTGGAGCCACCAAAGAAAGACATATAAAAATGGATTTGAAGGCTGCTACTATTTATGTCCATGTCTGATCCAACAATGGCCTTCTCAGGTCCAAGCTCTTAAGATCCTAGGTTCTTGTCAAGAACTAGGTACTCGCCCAGTATTTCTCCAGTACCTTTCAGAGTACATTCTCCTTTTATGGAACACCGACACTTTTAGTCCCCCATCTCATTTTTCCAGAAGTCTGACCAAAGCTGATGACAGAATGAGATTTCTCTCTTGTGCAGATATGGATGGGAGCTCTCTCAGCTCTTACCCCTTTGGGGAAGGAAGCCTTAGTTTGCATCACTACTCCACCTCTCTGTTCCTCCTCTGATCCGTCCAACTGTTTCAGAGTCTCTGGATCCGAGTATGCCAGGACAGTCTGGATCAGATCCAAAGATATTTGTAGCTTTGGCTCCAAGGAAGACTCCAAAATTGTCGGAGTCTCTGCCCCTCTGAGCTTCTGTAGTGGACATCTCTGTTCCAGCCTCTGGTGGATGGCCCTCTGGTCAAACTTGAGCCGATAGAGTGGAAGCGTGGCTTCTCTGCTCCAGTGTCTACTTTCTACCTGGGGCATTCTGCCTTTGAGGTGGGGAAAATATCCCACAGAGGAAGTCCCTAGGAAGAGGAAGTGCAAGGGGAGGCACTTGGACTCCCCTAAGGAGTCCATTACTGAAGCTACGGATTTTGATGAAGGGTAAGGCCCCCTCAAGATCACCACCTGAAGATGTCTCATTCGGAGATCTGCTTGATCCTTAAGCAGAGGGGTGGTTGGTCTTCTGATAACCCTTCTCCAGAGGAATCTGTATTTCTGGAGGCATTTGGAGCTTGGCCCATCTACCCTCCTGGTTTATTCTGCCTGCCAGAGTGCTTGACTTCATCTCTAGGCAGACATGAAAGGAGCCTGACTTGGTTGAGACAGTCCCCAAAACACCAGCTCAGATTCTGGCTCCACCTGTAGGTGGGGAATTCTGGAGTAAAGGAATGCCTGTAGATGTTGTGGTCGTAGCAGTGGCCACCAAGAAGGAACTTGCTGAGTAGAATTTCTCTGTTCATCCCCTTATCAGGGAGTCTAGGGTGTTGGACAGATTTGGCAATCGTGTGTATGCTTAAGCAACCTTTACCCTCCGGTCTCTGAAGTACCTGGCACATTTTGCAAGACTACAAAGGGACTTGACAAAGGAAGTATCAAATTCTCTTTCTGGGACCACTACTGCTGAGACTACAACTTCTGTGGCCTCGCAGTTGGCTATCCTACAGTATTTATAATTTGTCCATTAGGCTTATTTTGCGTGCAGCTGAAGGTACCTCCAAGGGCAGCGGTTTCAAGCATTTCCATCAGGAGGCATGCCTGGATGAGCTTGTGTGGTTTTGTGGAGCCCGTCAGGTCTTCGTTCATCAGTGCACCATTTGACAGCAGTTGGTTGTTTTGGCCCTAAAGTTAGACAAACTCCAGGTGTGAGAAAGATGGAAAAATCCTGTCTGGAGTGGCCATAATTTTTTGAGCACTGAAAGATCCTTTTCTAGGCAATCAATGAGATGGACAAAAAATGTGGTTTAGAAAGTCCCAGGGTCCTTTCCAAGATCCATGTGGAGATGATTACCTCAGGGCAAAGGGGGGGGAACTCAAGTGGATGATGACACCTACACGAGGCCTGCAGAGCCAGGGGTCCAGAGATTCCTTCCCTGATGGACCCTACCATCGCCCCTGAAAGGAGGCCCAGTTGTCTCCCTCTGGAGACAATTGGGGGTCAATTTTATACCTGCACCAGAGAGCCTGGCTAGACATCACAAGAGATTTGTCGATGCAGAGGATCCTATCCAGAGGTTATCATTCCTTTTCCATCCCACCTCCTTCTGTATCAAACTTTCTTGATGTTTCACCCAGTCAGAGGAAAGCAGCAGCAATAGAAATACAAAAGCTGCTAGAAAAGTCATCCAAGAGATCCCACCAGACCAGATAGAAATCCGGAACTTAATCAAGATTCTTTTTCGTGCTAATGAAAATGGGAGACTGGAGATCAATTTTGGATCTTAGCGACTTGAACAAATCAGTCCGATAGAGTTTCGGATGCTCATGGTTCACTCCATCCTGCCCTTTTTGGGGAAGGATGACTGGATGTGCTCAGTAGTACACATCCTGAAGGTCTATCACATAAAAATGAACAAACAATCCAGAAGAGATTTATGCTTCAGCTAGGAGCAAGTCATTACCAGTTCCAAGCACTGCATTTTGGCCTCAACACAATCCCCAGGGTGTTCACCAAATGCATGGCAGTGGTAGCAGCTCACTTGAGACTGCAGAAATTCAGAGTATTTCCACAACTGGCTCATTACCACCCCAACCAAGTCATCTGCTAAGTGTGAGAGGTCAAGTACTACAGACTTGCTCCCATCTGGGAATAACTAAATTTCAACAAGTCTCATTTACAACCATCTTCAACATTGGAATTCATAGGAGTGGCTTTCAGCACAGTATCGGTGACTGCTTCTTTTCCCCTCTCAAGAGTGCAGCCCATCAGATTCCAGGTTAGGAGGATAATTCACAGTACCACAACGTCTAGCTGGTTGATTCTTCAAGCTTTGGGGGGTCAGTATTCCTCTAGCAAGATTTCAAATGAGAATTCTTCAGTGGATGCTAGCAACACAATGGTAGATTTCTTTCAGCACATGTCAACCCAAATAATCATTCAGGCATGCAAGAAATACCTTTTGGCAGATTCTATCAGATCACGTTGTACAGGGCTGTCCTTTTGGTCTCCCACAGCCCAAGGCTGTAGTGACAACAAACACTTCGCAGATTGGGTGGGGGGGGGCACTTCCTGGGGGAAACGGTCCAAGGCACTTGGCCTCTTGAAGAGGTCAGTATGCATATCAGTGTTCTGGAAATGATAGCAATGCAGTTAGCTTTGCAAGACTCTCCCCATTTGGGACAATTGTGATTCAGGCTGACAGTATCTCAGTAGTTTGATAATCCGTGAACAAGAGGGAAGCCAGGTCTTACCCCTTGTGTCACAAAGCCCTCGAAGTGTGACAATGGGTTATCTCTTCCAACTGCTATCAGATAGCAATGCACATTCTGGGGAAGTCCAACATGATAGTAAACAAACTGAGCAGGTCCATTCTAGTACCTCACAAGTGGTCTCAACATGAAAGTGGCAGAAATGGATTTTTTATCAGTGGAGCTGGCCTTTGCTGCAACCTTTTTGCATCTCCGCTAAACAAGTGCAGCAGCTTCTTTGCCGTGATCCCCCCCCCCCCCACACTGGGGAAATTGCTGAAGAATGCTCTACTCCACGATTGCCCCCCCCCCCCAATCTCCTGTATGCGTATCCAAAACAAAAAATTGGCTAGAGAGCGGAACCACAGCCGGTGTTACAGCTAAAACTGAGTTTAATAAAGAATTAAGCACTTCCATCAAGACAACGCAAGGCTTCTTCTGAGTCCTCTGTGCCTATCACCCAACTCCCTTAATTCCCAGATTTCTGCAGAAAGCTTCCAGGTAGAAGAACAAAGTCCTCATTGCATCTGACTTGCCTCGTCAGATTTGGTTCCCCTTCTTTGGCCTCCTGTTCTTTATCTGCCTTGGATTCTGGACCAGATTCCAGACCTCCTGTCTTGTTTGACGGGCATGACTCGTCTAGATAGCTCAAACCTGAAGTGAACTACGTAGTTTCTCCAATTTCTTCAATAGCCAGACAACCGATACTCTCTTCCCTTGACTATCATATACTCTTATCTTCCCATAAGGCTTCTACAGGAATACTTTACAGAAGTAAATGGAAAAGGTTTGTTTCTGATGTGCCCAAAAACATATTGACCCTTTCTCAGCTCCTGTACAAAGTGTTGAATTTTGGTAACTCTTTATAATGAGGGAGCTAGCTGCTAAACAATTAGAGCTCAGCTAGTGGCAGTCTCAACTTTCATGTTGGATTTGAGAATTCTTCCTTGGCTTCATTTAATAAATTTTTTTGAGAAGCACTGTCCTGCTGAGACCTCCCTGTAAAGATCCTACTCCACCATGGGATTTAAATTTGGTACTGCAGGGTAATTCATCCCCCTTTGAAAAAGCAGCAAAATGTGATTTTATTCCTGACTTGGGAAACTCTTTCTATTTGCCAATACGTCTGCTAGGAAAACTTTAGAATTTCAAGTATTGTCATCTAAACCTACTTGATTTTTAATAGGGATAGAATAACATTACATACCAACCCTTCTTTCATTCCTAAGATGGTGTCAGAATCCGATATCAACCAGCCCATTAATCTGCCAGTTTTTTATCCTAAATTTGCAAAGGTGAATATGTCCACAGGCAATTACATTTTTGCTTGCATAGAACAAAAGAAATTAGGAAGATTGATCAGTTATTTGTCTCCTTTACAGATTCTAAACTGGGAGAATCAGTTGCAAAGGTAATTTTAGCTGGATGGCTGACTGGTTGGATATCCTTTGTCTACAAGTTGGATTTGCCCTTATCAAAACCTTTAAGAGCCCATTCAACTAGGTCCATGGCAACTTCGTCAGTGTGTTTTTTTGTAGGGCCTCCATGGATGGCATATGTGTGGCATGCATTTGGAGCTACTCCTCATTACAAACTGGATCTGGGCTTGGGGGAACTGTGCTCAGGAATATCCTTCCTTAGAATTCACATTGGATTTAAGGTAGCTGGGGACTCTGTCCCAACAGATGAGGATAGAATAAAAAACTGACAGCATCAGATAAAAAGTTATGAACATATCATCATGTTCCATCTGTGTCCTCCATTTTTACTCTTTTTCATCTTGCCATTCACCAACCTTTAACACAGTTGATTTCTGGAGGACTGAGGTTTTATAAGGACACCACTGTCCCTCATGGTGAACTCCATTTAAGGTTTGTCACATTAGTACTCACTACACTATGTAAACCAGCAAACAAGGTCTGGGGTATGTTAAGGGTTGGTGCATTATAGGTAAGGGAGGAGCTTGAGAGCTTTTTAGTGGCCACGAGCTGAAGTAACGGCTGAGGATTGGATCCAAACCCAACAGTTGAAGAATGAAAATGGACAGCGCAGATAGAATGTTATGGTAAGTACATAACTTTTTTTTCTCTCCTTGAAGCTGTGTACACCCTATCAGAAAAAGATACTCTAACATTTTTTTTGAGCAGATCTAGAGCTGACCCTTGTTAAGAGATCTTTATTCCCCAACTATATCTTTTTGCCTTCAAGTACAACATATGCCCTGGCTGTTCTGTTTCAGACTGTCATGCTTTTTGGACAGATTTCCCTTTTTGAAGGAAAGTTCCTTTATATATATATATATATATATATATATATATATATATATATATATATATATATATATATATATATATATATATATATATAAAATGTGTATATATATATAATGTGTATAGATGTATATATAGGGTCTATATTACATTGTCAAACTCACAGGAGTTTGAACGTTGTAATATCAAACCGTACAGTTCGAATCCCAATAACAACGAAAACACAGAACAGAGATTTTTTTTTTCCCAGGGGAAAAAAAATCACTGTTCCCGTGACAAAAAAAAAAAAGGTACTCCCTCCCCCCCCCCCCACACACACACACACTTAAATATACCACAGTAGAGGAAATGGCAAAGCCTCGAAAATGACTCACCGATTTTTTTTTTTTTTTTTTTTTCCCCTGGGAAAAAAAATCTGTGTGCTCTCTTTCCTCCAATTCTCAAAATCCTTCTAAAAATCACAAAGCCAAAAATCTTGCTGGCAACTCCCCTTTTCACTTGCCTGGAGGAAATCCCTGACTGGATGAAATCCCTGCAGTTACCTCACAGAATGGACTTGCTCACATAATCTCTCTGAGTAACTTACAGACCCAGAATATCATTCTTTGGTGATTTGAATTTTAATTCCATGTACATATTACTTTACTGAGGATGTACTCAAGGTCCTACAGGAGGTAAAAAAAAAAAAGCTGCTACAATGAAATCTTATCCAGTGTTGCCAATTTTTGTCCAATTCAACCTTTGGGTAATTGGGTACGATACAAAAACCTTTTTATGAATCTGTGGATTCGAGGCTCTGACTACTTTCACTACCCAGGATTCCCTCCATTCCACCAAAGTACCCCAGATCTCAGTTGCCACTCTATTACATCAGAAGTGTTTCCAAGGGCTTTGTATTTTCGTGTGGGATAAGTGAATTTCCTTAGAAATAATTTTTCTCTTTCCTTCCCTACCTTTATCTAAGTAGGTATTGTTGGTAATAGCTCTTAGCTGTTTATAGATATTCATAGCTGTTAACAGTTTGGTATTAGCATTTAGATTGAGTTTAGAAATCTTTGCTGTTTTTTTCCTAAGTGCATACTGATACAGCTGTTAAACCTATTCCCTAATAGTATAGTTTTATAGATTTAAAGCAAGTTAAAATAGGTTAGAATTCATTTTTAGTCTTTTTCTACATTATAATTAGTGTTCATAAACTTAGAATTATTCCTCTGTGTGACAAAATCCAGGGATTTAAGTGCATGGCCTATACACACAAATTTCCACCACAATACCTGTTCTCACTCACTACATGTCTGTTTGGGTGCTGCCCATCTAAATGTCAATTGTAACATTTGTGCCTCATTTGGGGCTAGGGCCATTCGAGGCTGTGGAGAAAAATTAACATGTGAGAGGCTTGCTTCCCCCTCGCACAGGGTCTGCTTCTCAACCTTCCACCTCTACAACTTCTAGGCCAGTTTCACCTTCCCCTGGGAAAAAGATGGACAAGGAGGATGAGGATAAGGAAAAGTCCAAAGAACGAGAAAGATCTGAAGAAAAAAGACAGAAAAGACTAGAAAAAGGTCTCCTGATCTGACATACTTTGGGTTTGGCACCCAAGACTTGGCAGAAGTCAGATCCACTTGTTACTCTGATCCGATCTTTCTCATCTTACCTAAGGTTTTCTCCAGATGTGGCTAGTCCTAGACTTCATTTTCTGATCTACAGGAATGACAACACTCCAGACTTCTGTTGGTGGCATCCTCCTAAAGGTCTGTTTAGTCTGTGATGCAGAGGTTTGAGGAAGCAACTTCAACTAGAGGTTCTTGTGACGGTCTCCCCTTTTGGCTACAGGTTCGACTACTCCTCCATTGATATCTCTGCTACTGGTCTATCCTGTCAGATGTAGTTCCCATGGGTCCAAACCCCACCTCTTGGAGCCACAAGTTCTGGCAACTTTGAGTCTGGCAGCTAGTCTCTCAACTCTGATGCTTTTGGATTGGGATGAGTCTGAGTGTCAGTGATAGCGCTGTGGCCCCAGGAGTGGAATTGACTCCAAAGTTATTGGAACTATCTCTGCCTCTTGGTGCTTTGGCTCTAGATACCTCTGGTCTGAGGTCAGCCTTGAAGCCGTTGGTCAGGGGTGGGGTTACTTCGGATAGGAGAGCCATTCACTCTACTTTGATCACAGCATCAGCTTTCAAGGCATTTAACAGGGTTTTGGTTGGCAAAAGGAGTCAGGTGTCCCCTTCAAGCTCAGATCTGTCCTACCCTCTCTTGCCTTCTGCATCTTATTCTGCTCATTCAGACTGGGGCAGTCAGTTCTATTGGGCCTGGAGGATACTGGACATTCAAGTTCCCAGTCTGATTTGGATCCATCTCCTGAGATTCCATGGAGAAAGGGTCCTAGGAAAACAGACATGTAAATGGAAAATTCTACTCTCCAGAGTCTGTTACAGAAGATGCATTGACTTTGATGATGTCCTGGAATTGATGAAGTGAGGGTATTGGTCCACCATAGCCCTTTCACCAGACAAATCCATGTTCCTCGTGGCCTTTTGTGCTGGCTCCTCTGCATCCTGGGTGGTACCATCTACTGATGCCCTTGTAGATTTAGTGCCTGGAACGATCTTGATGTAGTGGAACCCATCCCCATGAAACCAGAGAGTATTTTAGTATCTCCAAAAGATAGTTAACACTGGAGCAAGGGTCCACCGGTAGATGCCATAGTATTGGCAGTACTAAGAAGAAACTGTCAGAGGAGAATTCTTCTGTCCATCCTCCTAACAGGGAGTCAAGGGCATTGGACAGATTCAGAAAACAGTCGTATGCTTCAGTGACCTTCGCACTCAAGATTGCTGATCTATGTTGCTCACATGGCATGTTTTCAGTGAGACCTGACCAAGGAGCTTACGAAGTCCATCTTGGGAAACCTACTGGTGGATCTAAGTAGTGGACTCCCAGCTGCCTAATCTTCAGTCCATCTAATGTGCTCATTCATTTAATGTGCTTTCCAGTGTAGCTGATGGCACCGCTAGGACAGTAAGCGCAGGCATAACTGTCAGCTTTGATGCACCTTTACAACTTTGCAGAAGGCTTTAAGGCATCCTAAGTCAGTGTCCCTTTTAATGGTTTTACAGTGTTCAGACCCAAAGTCAAAGAAGTTTATACCAGGAGTGAACAAGAAGGTAAAACCATGCTGGCTGTTTTGATCTGCTTCTCCACCCCTCAAAGGGTCTTTTTTAGGAACCAAAGGGGTGGTAAGTTGTGGTTTAAAAAGTCACTGGGATACTCCTGGAGACAGACCCTCCCAGGGCACGGGGGTGGGGTGGGAACTCAAACAAGCATCGTTCTAGTGGCAGAGGCAGACCACGCAGTGTGGGATTTTGTGGTCCCTTTACCGAGAAACCCTATCAGTGTTCTTGAAAATGTACCTGACTGCTGCACTCTGGTGTACCCACAAACCTGGAAAAATATTGCAGATGATTCTTGGGTGCTAAGGATAATCACCAGAGGCTATTCCATTCCCTGTTCTTATCCTCCAAAGAAAGAGATTCCCAGCGTTCCACCCAGCCAGTTGGAATAGAAAGAGTCCTTTAATTCTCCCAAGACCAATCCAGGTTCTTGGTTCCAAAGATGATTGGAGCCCTCAGGCCGATCTTTGACCCAAGTCATCTCTAGAAATTTATAAGTCAGACAAAATTCCAAATTGTTACGGTGCAGTTCCAAACATTCTGTCTTATGGCAGTGGTAGCTGCTAATCTCCAACAACTGCAAGATATCCAGGTCTTCCCATACCTAGACAGTTGACTCCCCACTACTACTTCAGGGATCTTCTGGTTTGGCATTGGGACATTTTGATTCACCTTGTACAGAAACTGAGAATTATAATTAACTGGTTCAAAATCAGTTTGCCCCCAGTCAGCACATTGTGACATCCCATAAACTTAGTCCTTTAAATTACCAGTCTCCCAGACACCAGAGTAGTTTCTCTTCGTCTGGTGGCCACGCAGGTCATTCAACATCAGTTTTCTAAAGCAAGGTTTAATCCTTCATTTGCTAGGCTTGATGGACTGTGCAATTTGTATTAATGTCCTTCTGTATCACTGTTGCGGTATTCATAACTGAATGGATCTCCTCTTAAGGCTAGTCCAACATCTGGCCAGTATACCAAAGCCTTTAGTACTTGCAAGCACCGTATGTCACACACACACACACACACACACACACTTCTCTGCAAGACATAAAGGAGATGTATGGATGCACATACAACTTTTGCCGCCAGTCCAGACGCTATCGTTGAACATTGGTCTGAACGCCCTTTTGTGCCGATACCAAGCCATGCTTTAGATAAGTGCCCCACTGGGCTTTCTTATCTTTCTTATTTAGTGCTATTGGGTTAATGTTATCAAGAAAGAAAATGTCAGTGTGGGAGGTAGATTCCACATAAACATGATGGCGACCAGTGTCTCTTCTGTTTGTGTGCTTCCCACGACTATATGCAGTGTTCTGTCAGCAAAGCTTTTGCCCCTAAGACCCTATGTAGTCATCTCTCCTCTTTGTCTCAAGGTGCTATGGTGGAGTCTTCCATCCTGAGGGTCAGCTGTCTTGGCAAGAAAAAGGCTAAGAAGGTCTAATACTGCTGCTGTCCAGCCTCCTTTGTACATCACTCTTGAGGCTACCGAAAGCCCAGAGGATCGATTGGTGGTTGCCTCGGATTCCTTTGCAGCGACCCTAGTTGGAGGCCAGCATGGATCTGACCTCTCCTACATCTTGAAGGCTTTACAAGCATGTGCTCCTGACATTGAGAGGAAACGTCGGCTGATTTATAATGCAGGAACAAGGGGGATTCTGCAGATCTTTGGGAGGAGATGTATGCTTACTTGATGTTGCTAGGGGTCTGACCTTCCAAGGGTGTTTCATGCAGATGTCCTGCAGAAAAAGAAATGGAAAGCCAAGTACATTTCCCCTGTAGTTAAGGATCGCAACTTGAATGGCAGGATTTTATCTGAAGCTTTAATGCTTTAAAGCCTCCCAAAGGGATGTCTGTGCCTGCCTCTCTGTGATCTTCCACTCCTCTTAAAAGACCCAGGGAAGCAGACCCTTCAGATGAGGATCTGGTTTCTGGGATAGAGTCTCTGGCTTAGTCTTTTCAGATCTCTTCCCCTTGTACTATGGCTCAGAGGAAGAGGATTCTATTAGTCCAGATTCCTTTTTGGAGGAACTTTCCTTTGGGGATACTTTATTCTGCAAGGTAGACTTTTTAAATTGTATTTTTATCAAGTCTCTGATATTCAGAAAAGGTATTACGAGCTCCTCTACAATGTCTCTCTTAAGCCATCAGCTCTTCCCCCTGTTCTGGCTGCCCTCCTGGATACCTTTTCAGCAGCTTCTGTGGCCCCTGATTCTCAGCTCCTGCTCCCAAGAAACTTGATGGATTTTACAAGGTGCCTGACTAATTCAAATTTCTTCAGAAATATCCTCCTGATCCTTCTGTAGTGTGTCTCTTGTGACAAGCCCTCCAAGTTGTTGCCCCTACCAAGTTACTTTCTTCAGATACAAAATGTTTTATACTGTTGTCTTATTCCTTCAGGCCGTCATGTACCAGACTCTTATGACCAGGTATGTTTTCGCCCTCCTTTCTCAGGTTTCCAAAGTGTTTTCTACTTTTCCTGACTCTGGGGGGAAGGCTTGTGCCCTTTACCTGTTGGTCTCTACCTCCAACATTACTTGCCATTTTAGCAAATGTAGCTATGATGCAGCTGATGCCTGCTCCAGGACTACTGCCTTTGATTCTGTTATGAGGTGTTACCTAGGCTTCGTCTGATATTAATGTCAAACTGATGGATGCTCATTTGGATGATGGTGATACTTTTGGTGCTGCTGCTGAACTTTTCAAATCTCTCCCAGGATAAAAGGTAAAGCCTTGCAGGAGCTGAAATGTTTTTGTTTCTCCTTTTCTTAAGTTTCAGAGGAATTACCCCCCTCCAAATCTGCTTTTATTCACAGCAGTCTTGCACTCCACCTAAGGGAAAAAAATCTAGACTTGTGCTCCCAAAGTTTACTCAAACCTCTACTTTCCAGAAACCTGCTTTTCAGGATAAGCCGGGTTTCATTTGACAGTTTGCTTCCCCTTTCCCTCAGCCAGGTTCCCTTATCACTCCGTCTGTCCCTGTTTCTTCCAAATTGGTTAGAGGTTTAAACAGACTGGCTTCTGTCCATTATTAACCAGAGATATTTCATAGTTTAGAAATCCCTTCCTCCCCTTTTGAATATCCCTCAACCTCCTTGAGAACAGATTCCTCTTTTCCGAGAGGTGCTCCATTCTGTTTTGATCCCAGGGCAGCATTCAAGGTGTACCTCCTGCCCAGGTGGGGAGAGTTTTATTCCAGAATGTTTTTGGTTCCCAGAAAGGAGAGCACTTGGAGACCAATTCTGGACCTTTCCCAGCTCAACACCTTTCTCAAGATTCCTTCCTTTCGAATGTTGTCTCTTCAGACTCTTCCCCCGTTCTACCTCAGACCTTTCTGGTCTGTCTGGATCTCAAGGATGCCTACCTTCATATTCCCCATCATCCCCTTTTCAGAAACCGTTTTTTTTTTTTTTTTTTTAAACATTTCTCTGTTTCTTCCTTGCATTTTCAGCTCTCTGCTTTGCCCTTTGGCCTCTGTATTGCCCAGGGATATTCACTCAATGCTTTGCTCCTGTCTTATCCTTTTGCAGGATGAGGAGTTCATGTCTTTCTCTATCTGGACGATCTACTCATTCGAGCGTCTTGCTCTGCTTAAGGATCTCCAGTTTACCATTTCCCTGTTGCAGAGTCAGGGGTTCACCATAACCTTTCAGAAATCGGCTTTGATGCCTTTTCAGGATGTTTTTTCCCTTTGTTGCAGGCTTCAGCCAATTCCCGTGCTGACATCTCTGCCCATCTCCAAGATCCTGTCTCTTACTACCTTTTTGAGTGTCTTTCTCTGACTTCAGTTATGGCCAGAGACTTTCTCACGGTCCTCTGGTTCATGAGTTCCACCCATTCCCATGCTCTCTCTGGCCAGGCTCTACATGAGAAAGCTACAGTGATGGCAAAAGTCAGTGTGGCTCTAACATTGCCACCCCCTGCACTTCCCAGTCCCCTTCCTTTTTAGTCTCAAGCTTGAGCTTCAGTGGTAGATTCATCAACTTTCAATCCAGGGCTTCCTTTCCTGGCTTCAGCTCTTACTTGAGCTCTTTATAGATGTTTCAGACAGGGGAATGAGGGGCCTCCTTCAGCTCTCTCCATGTTCAGGGTTTCTGGCCTCTTCATCAGAGGTCGGATCACATCCAGTACAAAGGAGATGAGAGCTCTACGTCTAGCTCTTCAGACTTTTCATTTCCTCTTTCATCCCGGGCCCCTCAACACTTTACAGACAGTACCACAGTGATGTGTTATGTCAGCAAGCAAGGGGGGTACAAGGTCCTATCTCTTCAGATCTGGGATCTAGCTCTCCAGTATCAAGTGAATCTTCAGTCTGTTTACTTTCCCTAGAAGTGCAGTCTAATGGCACACAAGCTCACGAATAGATGCTTCACAGAGATGTGTTCCTGGACATTGTCCATCAGTGGTTTATTCCTCAGGTATATCTTTTTTCCTTCCCTCTGAACAGACAACTTCCTCTGTTCTGTTCCAGAAGTCCCAAGTCTTCTGGCTTGGAAAGTGGACACCCTGGCTTTTCCTTGTAAGAGGCTATTTCTGTACACTTTCCCTCCCCTTTGTTCATAAGTAGGTACTAGGCTATCGGCCCTAGGGCCCATACAAGCCTAGCCAAAAAATGTACCCTGGCTTTTGCCACCCAAGAAAATTATTTTCCTGTGCCCCTGTCGAGCAGAGCCACAGAAGTGATCCCCGGGGTGAATTTCCCATCCAATCGTCAAGATTTTTCTTGGAGTGCTAATGAGGAGCTCTGTTTGACATAGGTAGTCTGTTCTCGAGTATGGGAAGTCTCTGGGACAGGAATCTATCCCTCCAGCATGTTCTGTTTATTGTGGTGACAAGGTTAAGGTCCCTAGAGCGTGTAGCTCGGAGGGATTGGGATTTCTTTAAGTGGAGCATGTCCAACAGCTCTGGATTTGGCATAGCTTTGTATGTTAGACAGAGATCACCCCTGAGTAGGCGATATGCGATGGGAGTAAAGCTGTAGATGTTAAGTTGTCAATCTCGCCTTCATTCTTGCTGGATGGGGGTCGGCTCCGACTCGGCCTATACTAAAGCTCGAGAGCTATTTATACTGGCTCGAGGCTACCCTATATCCCACAATGCTAGGCGCTAACTACCTAGATCTCATTTGCCGCTTACAGCTGCGAGGTGCATGTATTACTGGCTCTGCAGGTTAGATATTATAATTCTTGAATTTCTCCCTTTTAGTCAGATTTTCAGTTAGTTTTTTATTAGCGACCATCCCATTAGCTTCCCTTCATAGCTAATCTCCCTTCCGGTCCCTTTTAATCCCTTATCCTAACCCCTTATTTGGTTAGAAGGTTAGGCCTTTGGGCCTATTCCTCTTTCTTTAACTTGTCAGTTTAAATAGTTGTGCGACTGACTTAGCTTATGTTAAAGGGTGTCTGTGTGTGTGTGTATATATTTTTTGTACTTTTTAGGATGTCTAAAGACACCAGGGTCTCAGGCTTCAAGAAGTGCGACTCGTGCTGACAGACGGTCGCACTTCTTGTGTTTATTGCCTGGGCCCTCTGCACCTGCAGGACTCTTGTTCGGTCTGTCATGTGTTCAGTCCAAGAGTCCTGCAGGAACGCAGAAATAAGTTAATTTTGAGGGGCTTATTAAAGCCTGAAGGTTCCCCGACCAAGTCATTGTCGGGGAAGCCTTCAAAGCCATCTAAGCTGTCAGCTCCGTGTTCAGAGCCTTCGACTAGTGGTGCTGTGCTGCTACATCGGCTCCGGCTGGAGCCAATGTTTCTAAGACACAGTCTTCCTCATCGGCTCCGGCTGGAGTTGACGTTTCTCAAATTCAGTCTTCTACATCGGCTCGAGCCGGAGCCGATGATTCAAGGACTCAGTCGGCGCCAATAGTGGTGTCGGCGCCATCTGCTAGCCATAAACGATCCATGTCTCCGTCCTTGGAATCTGTTCACTCTGCTCTGAGGTCTCCCTTACTCTCGGAGTGGAGCCATCGAACCCATTCCTCTAGGTCTTCCAGGCTCTCGGACCATGACCTCGAGGGGGTGGTTAGTAGACTTAAGTCTCAGGCACTAGCCCAGATGCTCCATAGCCCTTCTCAATAGACAGTGGCTATTCCCACCCCATCTTCGATCCCTCCTCCGACTCTTCCTCTGAGTTTAGAGCCGGAGCTTGTGAGAGCCGTGGCCGTTGACACGTCGGAGCTGATACCTCACCTTTCGGCTTAGTCGTCGGCTCTGATCTCTTCCATGGTCCCATCCTTGGAGGGATCCGGGCGCATGGACTTCCTCGTCTGCTCCGAGGGGGGCGAGTGGCATCGGACCCTTGTCCGACCCCGTTCTCCCTCTCGGAGCTTCGGCGCTGGTAAGTTTAGCCCCAGCATTGGCTTCGGAGCCGTCCCTCTCGGTGCCGGGAGGGGTCCTTATCTCTTCGGAGCGGGGACCTTCTACCCTGCCTGATAGGGGCGCCTTCGAAGTCATGAGCGTGCTGGCCCCTGTGCCTGCTCCACGGTCGGCTCCCTCCGCTCCTCCCTCTGTAGTGCCTGCTGCGGTGTCTACCCACCCTCTCATTCCTGACCGTAGAGATCCAACGCCTCAGGTTTCCCCATTGGGAATATACTCCTCTTCCGAGGTTTCCCCTGATCCGTCAGGGGAACCCCCTCGGAAGAGGAGATGTAAGAGGAAGCATGTGGACTCCCCTGAGTCCATTACATTGGATACCGACTTGGATGAGTCGGAAGGGTCCCCATGGTCCCCCTCTGAGGATGTCTCCTTTTCAGACATCCTTGAGACCCTGAAGCAGAGGGGGAACTGGTCTACCCTTAATCCTTCCGAGGACGAGTCTGTTTATCTAGAGGCGTTTGGCTCTCGCCCTTCCACCTCCTGGGTGTCTCCGCCCTTTGACCCCCTCATGGAAGTGGTGGTGAGGAAGGCGTGGACGGCCCCTGATACGATGGAACCTACCCCACGGAGGCCTTCAAAATTCATAACAGCCCCTTCGGACAACCAGTCTTTAGGCAAGGGTGTCCCGGTTGACGCCATGGTGGTGGCTGCAGCCACTAAGAAGGAACTGGCTGATCCTTCAGTACCTGTCCATCCTCCTAACAAGGAGTCTAGGACTATGGATAGGTACGGCAAGTGGATGTTTTCTTCAGCGACCTTTGTCATGCGGTCGCTGAATTATCTGTGCTACTTCACCCGCCTTCAAAGAGACATGCTCAAAGAAGTGGGTGAGGTCTTACAGGATCCAACAGCTGCGGGGTCTCAGGACAAAATAAACTCCCAGCTGGCAACCCTGAATTCCATTGTCAACTCCTCCATGCGGCTTATTTCCTATGCGGCCGATGGGACGAGTAGGGCTGCAGGCACAGGCATGGCCTTACGGTGTCACGCCTGGATGCGGCTTTGTAACTTTGCAGACCCCTTTAAGGCATCCTTCACTAACTCCCCCTTTGACACTTCAGCTTATTTTGGACCTCAGGTAAAGGATACTTTGATCCGATGCAAGAAGGCAAGACTCTCTCTGCCATGGGAGTCCGTTTTTCCACCCCGTCTAGACCATACCCTAAGGGTCAGAAGGGTGGGAAAATGTGGTTCCGTAAACCACAAGAGATCGTGCCTGACGCAAGAGGTCAGTTCCCCTCTATAGGCAGGGGGGGGGGGAACAATAACAGACTCCGTCCTAGGGGCAGAGGAGGTCCGCAAAAATCAGGGTAGCAGAGAGTCTCTTTCTGACAAACCCTTCCAGCATCCCTGAGAAGCTGCCCGACTGTCCGCCTTCGGAGGCAGTCGGGGGAAGGTTATCGCTGTACCCAGAAGCCTGGCTTTCACTCACCCAAGACAAATGGGTACAGTCGATTATATCAGAGGGTTACAAAATTCCTTTTATCCACACCCCAACTCATCCAAAAGGACCCCTCCCAGACGTTCCACCCAGTCTAAGGGAACAAGCAATACTAGAAATATCAAAACTGCTAACAAAAAGAGCCATCCAGCCAGTCCCAGCAGACCAACAAGGATCCGGAATCTACTCCAAGTTCTTTTTGGTACCAAAAAAGACAGGGGACTGGAGACCAATATTGGATCTTAGCAGACTAAACAAGTCTGTAAGAAGAACGAAGTTCTGGATGGTCACGCTACAGTCCATTCTACCCTTTCTGGGTCAGGACGATTGGATGTGCTCAGTAGACCTTCAGGATGCGTACTACCACATCAAGATGCACAGGCGCTCCAGGAGGTTTCTCAGCTTCCGGCTGGGAGTCGGTCACTATCAGTTCAGAGCACTGCCCTTTGGTCTCACTACAGCCCCCCGAGTGTTTACCAAATGCATGGCAGCGGTTACGGCTCATCTGAGGCATCAAGGATTCCAGGTGTTTCCATACCTAGACGACTGGCTCCCCACTGCCACCACCAGGCGTCAGCTTTTCCTCTCCAGAGATTACACCATTCATACTTGCAAAGGGCTAGGTATCTCCATAAATTTCGAAAAGTCTGCCTTGTCGCTTTGTCAGTCTATTACCTTCATAGGCGCCACCTTGGACACAGTCCGGCTCTCTGCAAAGCTAACCGATCAAAGAGTTCTAGATATTTGCAGGCGTGTTCACATCCTTCTTCAGAACAACAAAATCCAAGCCAGGTTTGTCCTGAAGGTATTAGGTCTCATGGCGGCAGCCATTACTCTACTTCCCCTAGCTCGCTTTCATATGCGGATCCTTCAGTGGATGCTTTTTTCCTAGTGGTCTTTTCAACAGCTTCCAATGTCACAACATTTTAATAACCCTGTCTTGCAAGAAACCCCTTTCTTGGTGGATGGTCTCCCCTCAAGTCCTTCAGGGCAGACCATTTGTTCAAGAATCACAAAAAGGAGGTTAAACCAATAATTCCAACAAGAACGTAATTCAGCCACCAAGTTTATTAGAACAATCTGCACGACAGGCAGATGTAAGAGGAAGCAGGGGCAGCCCTGGCATCTGGACCCAGTGCCAGATCTCTTGACCCATCAGTCAGGACAGCTGCACCACTCCCTCCAATCTCACAACCTCACAGCTTGGTTGCTCCAATTCCAACCCTAGCCAGGCTTCCCCTTATTTCCCATTCCATGCGTGACATACTTATAGCTTCCCTAAAGTCATCTAACAGAAGGATTTATGCCAACAAGTGGAAGCGTTTTTCCTTCTGGGCAGGAGCTAGAAATATAGATCCTTTTACTGCCCCTATTCAATCAGTCCTAGACTTCCTAGCCGAACTGTTTCACTCAGGGCCTTCTTCCTCCACCATCAGAGTACAGTTAGCGGCTATTTCGAACTTTCATGCAGGCTTTTCGGACTCCAGTATCATGTCCCATAAGCTTTGTAAAACCTTTCTTAAAGGTATATTTTTGCTTAAGCCCCCAATCAGAGACCCCCCACCGCAGTGGGACTTAAATTTGGTTCTAACTTCCTTGATTCTTCCCCCCTTTGAACCTGCGGCTTCCTGCTCCTTGAAATTGCTCTCTTGGAAGACTCTTTTTCTAGTCGCCATAACATCTGCGAGAAGAGTATCAGAACTTCATGCCCTTTGCATTCGTCCACCTTGTCTAGTTTTCTGTAAAGACAGAGTGTCCCTCAGGACTAACCCGTCCTTTTTACTCAAGGTTTCTTCTGAGGCGAATCTAAACCAGACTATCGATCTTCCAGTTTTCTTCCCCAACTACTCCAACAGAGCAGAACAAAAGCTGCATTTTCTGGACGTTCATTGTCAGCTCCGTTACTATCTGGATAGAACCAAGCAAGCTAGGAAATCTGAGCAGCTCTTCCTATCTTTTATGCGGCAGGGAAGAAAGGCCTTCCAGAACCCTTTCTAGATGGCTGGCCTCTGTGATTACTTTCATCTATCAGCTCAGACGCCAAAAGCTACCGTCAAGGCCCAGGGCTCACTCAACTAGAGCATTAGCCACGTCAATAGCTTTTCAGGCTAGATTACCAATAGATTCCATTTGTGCGGCAGCCACTTGGGCCTCTCCTCACCATTCTCAAGAGTCTGTTCCGATGAGCCACCCAGGGTGAAGGTGCTAGGGACGCGGTCCTATCTAGCAAGAATGAAGGCGAGATTGACAACTCAACATTGAGAAGTTATGTACCTACCATAACGTTCCATGTTAGTTGTCGTCTTCTCGCCTTCTTTCTTGCATCCCACCCCCCATCCTCCTAGCCTGGACAGACCTAAGGATCCTTGGGGATCTTCTTCCTGCCTCAGTATTGGCCCCCTTGGCTATCCTTACTGGTAGCTATAGGTCTAGGTGACTTACGAGTGAGGTTTCCTCTCCTCCTTATTTTGGAGATCAGAACTGCTATGGTTTCAGCTATCAAACGAGATCTTGGTAGTTAGCGCCTAGCATTGTGGGATATAGGGTAACCTCGAGCCAGTATAAATAGCTCTTGAGCTTTAGTATAGGCCGAGTCGGAGCAGAGGGTCGGCTCCGAACCCCATCCAGCAAGAAAGAAGGCGAGAAGAAGACAACTAACATGGAACGTTATGGTAGGTACGTAACTTCTCATTTTTTGAGACGGTCTGCATAGGGCATCTGTTTGAGGCCAGTAATCCTCTTTGTGAGGTATTTCTGTAGTCTTTCCAGTTGTTGTAGATGTCTTGTGAGGTACATACCAAAAGGGGCGTTGTACTCTATAATGGGTCTAATGAGTGATGAGTAGAGGGTAACAATGACCTCTTTTTTTCTGGATGAGAATCCTTTTGTGATGAGATGAGCCACGTAGAAGGATTTCCTGACCACTGTGGCAATGTGATTATCAAAGGAGAGACTACTGTCCACCTGTGTCCCAAGGCCTCATCACATTTTCGGCATCAAGTAGACTACCAGCTATGTGGTAGTTCATGGGTACAGAGTTTTTACCAAAGGGGATGACAATACACTTTTTGGCATTGAGCTTCAGGCCATGACTTTGACACCAGGTATCTGTCTCAGCGAGGCCCTTTTGTCCACATAGTTTCGATTATGGCTCCTAGTTTGCAGTCATCTGCAAACTTTATTAGTCAAAGACCTTCTGTGTTGGCCTACACTTCAGAGAAGTAGATACCGAACAGGAGAGGACCGAACCCTGTGGTACTCCACTTGTCACTGGTCTGATGTCCGATTTGGAATCCGCTACTTTCACAGTGTGGGTTCTGTCTGTGAGCCAGTTGGCAACCCATCTTGTGACATAGGGATTTATACCTAGTATAGTGAGCTTATCTATAATTCCAGAGTGGGGGATGGTGTTGAAAGCCTTGGTGAGATCTAGATAAACTGTGTGAACCATTTTACCCTCATCTATGGCTTTTGGTGACTGCTTCAAAGAAGTCAGTCAGGTTTAGGAGACAGGATCTGCCTTTTACAAATCCAAACTGAGTAGGGTCCAGAGTTTGGAGATTACCAATGTCTTTGTTTAAGAGTTCCACGATGATACAATGTTCATCGTGTTTCACTGTTGCAGTCATCACTGTAGGGCTCTTCCTGCCGGCAGGCAGCCCTCGGTCAGCCAGAATCCCAAAGTCTGGGTCCGGCGTCGGCTGTTCAGTCATGCTCCCTGACGTCAGAGTGCCAGGAGTACAAAGCTGCCACCCGACGCCATGTTCTCCAGTCTTTCTTGCCGTGCGGTGAAAGCAGTTTGCAAGTGCCGATCGGCTGACTCCTGATATTTTTTCGTGCTTCAGTCCGATGACTTACTACTTCTTCTCAAGCTAAGTACCCCGTTGGGGAAACTTTTTTCTTGCTCCAGTCCGATGTCAGAAAAAGTTAATTGCATTTCTTGTGGGAAGCAAATACCTCATAAGGATTTCCACTCTTACTGTTTTCCTTGTTTAGGCCCTGACCACGACGTAGCTAGTTGTCGGTTTTGTGCTAGATTTAACCAACGTACGATTAAGCGGAGGTACGATTTTGCTTTTCACTACTTTGGCAGGCGATTTAATTATAAAATCTCGTCTGACACGCTTCAGACTACTGGAGTTCACAAACGACGCAAGGATAAGGACAGGCCTCCGAGGTCCAAATTAAACGACGTTTTACAAGCAGAACCAGCTACAGGTTCGGCCGTCGTCAGTGAGGTGCTTTTGCAGCCCCTGTCGTCGGCCATTTCAGAACTGATTGCCGAAACGGACTCCCACGAGGAGCCAACTAGGCCTTTGAGTACTCCAGCTGCAGGACCTTCAGGCAATGCTCCCTCGAATGGGTCTGGAGCCGCTGTGCAGGTACCGGCTTCCGAGGGGGTTTTCAGGCCTACACAGCTTCTGATAAAAGGCAAAGCCAAAGGCAAAGACTCCTTCTAAATCTAAGACACCAGCCCAGGCCTCTTCTGATCCGGGACCCAAATCTCAGAAACAGCTACTTAAAATGGAGGATTTACTAACCATGATTAGGGGTTCACATCCCCCTCCAGACAAAAGGCCAAGGCAAGAATTGGATTATGAATCCTCTGATCAGGCATCTATTTCTTCAGTGTCTTCTTCTGAACAGGAATATACTTTCCCTCCTTATGAGGATTCTGATGCTGAGGAATCCATTCCATCAGCTTCTCCCCCTGAGGATTTTTCCTTTGGGGAAACTTTACATGACATGAGGGAACATTTTCACTGGGAAGGACAGGAGTACTCTGAATCTAAGAGAAGGCTTAGGGATTTTCTTCTTCCCCAACATAGACCCCTGGCTATTCCTCCTATTTTGGATATTGTGGATGATGCCTTTTCTGAGGCTAATTTAACTCCTGACTCCTTTCCTCCAGCCCCTGCTAAGCCTGACCGATATTACAGGGTCCCTGACTCCCACCAGTTCCTTTACAAAAATCCTACTGCTGATCCAGAAACCATTTCTCAAGGTCCTAAGGGGGTTAAGGCCACCTCTGCTAAAAACCCTATTCCGACAGATGAGGATTCTAGAGCTTTGGAGAGTTGGGGCAAAAAAGTGTACACTTCTGCTACTGTATCTGTTAGGGCTTTAAATTGTCAATTTCATATGCTAAAATATCAGCAATTCCTGCTGTCTGTTATGAAACAAAAGTTAGGTACCATTTCTGCATGTGCAGATAATAAGGAATTACACAATTTGATGCATGCTACTGAGCAAGTGGGGAAGCATGGTTTACACTGTGGTTTTGATGCCTAGGAGGCTTCATGCAGGGCGGCTGCCTCTGGCACAGTCATTAGAAGGCATGCTTGGTTAAAAGAACAAAACTTACCTGATTAAGTGAAAGCAAAGTTACTGGATGCTCCTGTTCAGCATAATGTTTTGTTTGGGTCAAAGGCTGAAGAGGTGAGAGAGAAAATGGAGGATAAGGCAAAATCCATGCAAACGGTTAAGGATTTCTTACAAGTTCAGCCCCCAAGATTTAGCAGAAATTAGCCAACTAAAAAGTGGTCCTTTCCCAGCTCGGACAGGCCTCAGAGAGGTAGATATAGGCGCTCCAGAGGGAGGGCCCAAGCACAGACCTCTTATAGACCTAGACAGTGGAGTGCTTCCACCCCCAGGGGTGGAGAGGACAGACCTCAATCTTGTAGAAAACAGGCTCAATGACTCCCCTTGCATGGCTCCAGGAACTTCTCTCCTGGAAGCCCCTCAAGGAGGTAAACTCTCTCTCTTTCAATAAAATTGGACTTGCATAACCCAAGACAAGTGGGTTCTGGATGTAGTTTCAAGAGGTTACAAAATCCACTTTCATACCTTGCCAAGACCAAACGGATGGCCATACCTACCAAAACACCAATGGGCAGAGGCATTAAACCAGGTGAGATCCCTCATGGCTATGAGGGCCATAGAACTGGTTCCACAATCAGAGACTGGGCAAGGCTTACTCAAGGCTCTTTCTTGTTCCCAGAAAACAAAATTCTGGAGACCCATCCTGGATCTGTCCGCCTTAAATACTTTCCTGGAGATATCAAAGTTCAAGATGCTTACTCTACAGCAGCTCCTGCCAATGTTGAGCAAAAATGCATGGATGGTGACATTGGATTTAAAGGAGGCTTACCTACACATCCCTAACAGACAGGAGTGCAGAAAATACCTCGGGTTCAAGGCTGGCTCGAAACATTACCAATTCTCTGTGCTGCCCTTTGGCTTGTCTGCTGCGCCCAGGGTCTTCACCAAGTGCCTGGCACCGGTAGTAGCTTATTGCAGACTCAAGGGAATTCAAATTTACCCTTATCTGGACTGCCTTATTCAAGCAGACAGCAAGGATGTCTTACTCCAAAACCTGGAATTTGTTCAAAATTTATTCAAGTACCTGGGATTCACTGTGAACATAATCAAATTTGACACCCACACAACAGATAACTTTTCTGGGTGCTCTTCTAAACGCAACAACCCAGATGGCATTCCTGACATCCGAAAAACAACTACAGCTGGCTTCAATTTTCAAAACCTTAGCGTCAATGTCTCAGCTAACTGCAAGGAAATTCCTGCAGGCTTTGGGTTACATGGCCTCCTGCATCCTTCTCATACCAAATGCAAGGCTACATATGAGAAAAATACAATGGTACCTAAAAAGTGTATGGTACTAGCATTGCCACAGCCTAGAGACACAGATTGCTGTCTTGCCTTGCCTACTAAAGGAATTCCATTGGTGGGCCATGGCATGTCTTCACAGCAAAGGGAAAGCCTTCAATCTGCCCCCAGCCAGCCAAGTGTTAACCACGGACGCTTCGGATTACGCATGGGGAGCCCACTTGCAGGGGAAAGGCCTGCAAGGTTTTTGGACAGGGGATCAGAAGCACCTACATATCAATTTAAAAGAGATGCTAGCTGTACAGAATGCCCTCTTGGCTTTCAGGGATCTTCTACAATGGGGACAACTACTGATACGGACAGACAACACCACAGTTATGTGGTACATAAACAAGCAATGGGGTTCACACTCCTACCCCCTTTGCAGACTAGCCATGACTCTATGGATCACAGCTCTAGCTTGCAAAGTGGATCTACAAGCTCAGTTCCTGCCAGGGAAACAAAATATTCTGGCAGACAGCCTGAGCAGGAACCTGTCAGACCCACACGAGTGGATGCTAGACGCCCAAACATTCAAGATGATTACAGAAGCCTGGGGCTGCCCGGACATAGATCTATTTGCATCCCCTCCACTACTACTTCCACGGGTGTTATTAAAGATCAATCAGGACAAACCCAAGTTGACTATCTTACTGGCCCCAAATTGGCCTTGTCAATTTTGGTACTCAACACTGATGAATCTATCCCAGGAGCCTCCTTGGATCTTACCTCGGATTCCAAATCTTTTGTTCCAACACCAGGGCCAGGTTCTGCACTCTCATATCAAGACCCTCAGCCTGGCAAATTCAGGGTCTATGATTAATCCTACCCTTCCCAAACAGGTCATGGATGTCATCTTGGAAGTCAGACGGCCTAGCACTAGAAAATCTTATGCAGGTAAATGGAAGAGATTTTGCACCTGGATGCATGTTCAGGTTTCGGATCCTCTCATTCCTAATATCCCACTGATTTTACTTTACCTGACAGACATGGTACATAAGGGTTTATCCTTCTCCTCCATAAAAATACATGCCTCCGCTATCTCTACACATTACAATACAGATCCTCCAATCTTTTTGCATCCACTTCTGAAACAGTATCTCAGAGGAGCAAATAATTTAAGGCCCCCTAGGACACCACCCATACATGCTTGGGACCTCAACTATGTTCTGGAAAAACTCACTCTGCCTCCTTTTGAGCCTGCTGCCACATCTGATATAAGTATTGATCATGGAAGACAGCTATCCTACTGGCTTTCACTTCAGCCAGGAGAGTCTCGGAGTTACAAGCACTCATGGCTGTGGAGCCTTATATTATATTTCACCAAGATAGGGTGTCTTTAAGGACTAATCCTACTTTCATGCTTAAAGTGGTTTCCAAAGTGGCTTTAAATCAAACCATTCACCTCCCAACTTTTTTCACTAGTCCATAAAATAAGGGGGAAAGGATCTTGCATTCCTTGGATGTACACAGGCAACTTTGTTTTTACCTGGACAGAACCAAGGATATCAGGAAAACAGAGCAACTGTTTGTTTTTATGCAACAAATTCTCAAGGCAAAGCTATTTCAAAACATACCATCTCTAAATGGATTGCTCATGGAATCAGATTTTGTTACTCTCATCATGGAAAGCAAATCCCAGGAAAAGTTAGGACTCACTCTACCAGAGCTGCTGCTACTTCAGCTGCCTTTCTTAGGGGAGTACCTACCCAAGATATTTTGGAAGCTGCAACATGGAGTTCAGTGCGTACTTTCTCTAAGCACTATAATCTACCTCTTTACTCTAAGTCTAGGGCAGGCTTTGCTTCTGCAGTCTTGCAGGGCCTTCTAGCCGCCCCTTCTACTCTATAACCACCACCCTTTATCTCAGCTTTGGGATTCAACCCTACAGTGATGACTGCAACAGTGAAACACGATGAACATAGTACAGTTGTGTACACTTACCATAAATGTAGATGTTCGAGTATCTTCACTGTTGCAGTCTGGGTTACCCACCCTCTTGTCCCCTCTTATACTTTCATTAGTGTGGTTTCCTACTTCACCCTTCTGAGGTGTATTTGCTACAGGGTATGGGGTTTGTTGTATGTTACGTTTTTGTTTTACCATTAGCCCTCACTTTTGGGCACCTGACATCTGGGGCAAGAAAAACTGGAGAACATGGCTTCGGTTGGCAACTTTGTACTCCTGGTGCTCTTGACGTCAGGGAGCATGACTGAACAGCCGACGCCGGACCCAGACTTTGGGATTCTGGCCGACCAAGGGCTGCCTGCCTTCATGAAGAGCCCTACAGTGATGACTGCAACAGTGAAGACACTCTAACATCTACATTTATGGTAAGTGTACACAACTGTACTTTCCATGGCCTTGCAGACCAGGCTCGTCAGGCTAATGGGGCGGTAGTTCCCGGGGTCAGTCGTGGCTACCCCTTTGTGGAGTGGGATAATTGTCGCGGTGCGCCATTCAGTGGGTACAAAGCCTGAGGTGAGGCTGTGATTGAACATGGTACTTGGGTAGGGTGCCAGTTCATTCTGTAGTTCGTGTAGAACGCAGCCTGGGATATTGTCAGGTCCCATGGATGCTGTGTTCTTGGCTTTGGAGAGTGTGTTTATTACCTGTGCAGCCGTGATTATAGGAACTTTGCATTCTTCCGGTATAGAGAGGGGCCCTCTAGGGGGTGAGAGGGGGGTAAAGTTAGCACTGAACCTATTTGCTAGGATGTTGGCAATATCAGTTGGTTCTGTATATTTAGTGCCATTATGCTGTATCTCAGAGCAGATCTGAGTGTTCCCATTTAGATTCTTGACATAGCTATAGAATGCGTTGTGGTTGTCTTTAGAGTCCGTGGCAATTTTGTTTTCGTAACTAGCTTTGGAGGATTTTATGAGGGATCTCAGCTTCTTACTGAGGCTGACCAGGGAGTTCCTCCAGTCATGGGATTTTACTCATTTTTGCAACAGTTTCTTTCTTCTATTGTAGAGTTTGTTTATGGCAGAGGACCACCAGACTGGCTTCCTTTTTTTGGAGGATAACATCTTGGTTCTATTAGGGATAGCATGATCCATGCACTCGTATAAGTGCTTATAAAGTGCATTTGTATAGGATTCGGCAGTCGTACCTCTATTGTCCGTCTGCATGGGTGTCATGAAGTTTGCCACTTCTGACTTAAGAAGTGTGAAGTTGGCTTTTGAGAAGTTTTTGAATATGGTCAGGCAGGACTCTCCCAAAGTCTTGCTAGAGACTCTCTTTCTGGGCCAGACTGCATTGGTTTCCTTCTCCTTACTCACTTGGTCAGGGGCAATCACCAGGTTCTCGCACAAGACAAGGTGCCCTTTTCTATCCTCCCTTGTCAGCTTTTCAGCTGACACTGTGGGTGATAAGATTTTGATCCATTTTAGGCACCTATTTTCTGAGGACATGCTTCGAGTCCTGTAGGTGGCTAGGAAGCCCACTACCATGAAGTCCTATTTGTTCAAATGGAAAAGGTTTTCTGTCAAGGGATCCTGATGACAAGATGGACACCAATCTGTTGAAAGTCCTCTGATTATTGTGTGTTATCTGTTCCATGCTGTGTTGGCATATTTTTCAGTTAAAGCTCACCTGTTTGCAGTTATTGCTTGTTTGAGGTCAAGCAATTTCTTAAAGGCATTCTTGTCAGACCTCCCAGGAAGCCAATTCCGCTTTCCTGGGACCTTTGATTAAAGGAAAAAAAAGGATGTTATGTGATCCTATCTCGCCTACATTCTGACTGATGGGTTCGGAGCCGATCCCTCGGCTCCGACTCGGCACGCTTATGCCAAAGAGCGAAGTCTCTTATTGGCTGAGCTTACTATATCCCAGGATGCACCACTACCAGTCCCCCAGATCTCGTTTGCC
Source organism: Protopterus annectens (assembly GCF_019279795.1). NCBI lineage: Eukaryota > Metazoa > Chordata > Ceratodontiformes > Protopteridae > Protopterus > Protopterus annectens. Next base: position 1,152,061,561 of record NC_056731.1, read on the forward strand.
GCTAATCTGCGAAGACGTGGTCTCGAGCTGGCTGAGCTAAGTAGTAAATTTACTAACTTTTTTCTGTCAGGAATTTCCTGTTCTTGTCATAAAAAGCTGTTTTCACGGCTATTCTTCTCTTTTGTGTGTGTTTGGAGTTTATCAAAAGACTTTGTTGTGTGATTGGGTTGAGTTTGGTTAGGTCTCCTTCATCTAGGGCCTTCCTGGTCTTTCAACCCTCCTAAAACCTTACAGGGTTTCAAAGTACCCTTAGTATTTTGTGACGCTTTCTTTACCTAAGCGATAACTGTAGTAGGTAGTGTCAGTAAACAGAAAGTAGGTGATTTTTTCTGTCAAAGTTACTGATTGTTTTGCCATAATGTCTCAAAATCCTAGGCCTTCGGGCTTTAAAAAATGCACCAAATGCAATTTCAAAATGTCTATCACAGACGATCACTCGCTCTGTGTGTATTGTTTGGGTGCAAAACACTTACAGGAGTCATGCAGTGTGTGTCACGCTTTTTCCTCAAGGGTCCTCCAGGAGAGGAAAAATAAACTGATTCTTAAAGGGTTAATAAAACCTTCCTTTGAAGAAGCCTTGGCATCCTCTCCTTCTCCGACTAAAAAGAAAAGGGCGTCGGTTCCGACCAGTCCGTCGGATCCGACCGCCAAAAGACATAGGCAGGCTTCTCCTTCGGCTCCAAGGACTTCGGAGCCGAGGCGAACGTCTGCCTCGATGCCACCAGTCTCGACTCCTCTGGTTTCGGAGCCGATGGCTGGGGCATCGAGAGGCGGGTCACCTTCGGCTCCACTGGTCTCGGAGCCGACAAGGGTTGCCCGCTCAGACACTTCCTCCTCGGCGCCGAAGTCCACCTCGGCACCGATGGAATCTAGTGTGGGTATTCCTTCGGCGCCGATAGTAATCGGGTCGCCTCGGAGCCGGTCCCCTAGCCCTTTGGGGCCGTTGGAGAAGCCATCTCGAACCCGTTCAGTATCCTCTCGGTCTTCGAGGATGTCGGATTCAGATATAGACAGGGTGCTCCAAAGACTGTTCCAGTCTCCAGTCTTCCAAAAATTTGTTTCGGCTCCGACCCAGTTGGCTTCGGAGCCGATAGCCCAGGCCCATCCCATTGCTATTCCTCCTCCGACCGCTTCGGCGCTGTTGGAGCCGGTGGAGATCTTAGGGTCGGCTCCGACCCTTACTCCAACCCGGGCCTTCGGGTCCGAGTTTGGTACACGGACTTCTTCGGCTGGACCCGGGGGTGATGTTTGGGACCTATGCTTTCGGTTCCGAGCCTCCCTCTCGGTGCTTCGGCTGCGGGACTTCCATCGGCTATCATGGCTCCGGAGACCGGACACTCCCAGGATTCTGGGGGTCCGGCTTTCAGAGCTATGAGGAGTGCCTTGGCCAAGTCTTCGCCATCTCTCCGGCTTTACCGGCACCTTCCCTGGGCGTGGAGACTGGGTCTTTGGCAGTTCCTGTCCGTAGGCAGCGGAGCCCCTGGGCCTGAGGTTACCCCCATTGGGGTTCCCTCCTCCTGAGGGTTCTTCGAGTTGTCTTGGAGGAACCCCAAGGAAGAGATCGTGCAAGAGGAAGCACGTGGACTCCCCGAGTCTATTACATCAGACACTGATCTTGATGATGCAGAGGGGTCCCGAAGTCGTCCTCGGATGATGTCTCATTTGCAGACATCTTAGAGATCCTCAAACAACGAGGCGGCTGGATATCCAAACCCCTCTGCTGATGAGTCAGTGCTCCTCAAGGCCTTTGGGGCTCAGCCCTCCGCCTCCTGGGTGTCTCCGCCCTTCGAGCTTCTGGATTTAGTTTGTCGAAGGCGGGAACATCCGGATACCGTGGAACCAGTCCTTCTCGCCCTAATAAATTTTTGTCTGCCCCACCCGAGAAGGAGTTCCTCACTAAAGGCGTGGCTGTAGATGCAATGGTGGTGGCATCTGCTACACAACAGGACGTGGCAGAGGCTTCAACGTCCGTCCATCCTCCTAATAAGGAGTCTAGGAGCATGGACAGGTACGGGAAGCGCACCCTGACTTCAGCGGCCTTTACTTTAAGGTCTATGAATTATTTGGCACATTTTACCAGGCTTCAGAGGGATCTGGTCAAGGAGCTGTCAGATTCCCTCTCGGGTAACCTACCTGAGCAGCTAGCCCAGTCGGTTAGCTCTCAGTTGGCTATCCTTACGTCAATTTCTAACTCGTCCATGAGGCTCATTTCCTATGCGGCCGAAGGCGGGTAGAGCGCAGGCACAGGCGTGGCTCACGGAGACAAGCCTGGCTCCGCTTGTGTCAGTTCATGGAGTCCTTCAAATCTTCCTTCGACGCTCCCTTTGGTGGGTCTTCTTTGTTTGGACCTAAGCTTACAGCCACCCTTACCGCTGTGAGCAAGAGGGAAAAACTTTATCTGCCGTAGGTGCCCGTTATTCCACTCCCTTCGGCCTTATCCCAAGGCTAAAGGAGGGAAGATGTGGTTCCGTAAATCACGTAAGTTTTTCCCCCAACAGCAGGAAGATTCCCCTTCCAGAGGCAGAGGACGGGGAAATTTTTCTGGGAGACGCCGTCCCAGAGGCGGCAGAGGGCCCCGCAATTCTGGAGACCGCGAGTCCTTTCGTGGCTCTTCAGCCTCCCACACATCATGAGGGATTGCCCGGCTGTGCTGCTCCAGAGCCAGTCGGGTGTCGTTTTGCCAAGCACCTAAAAGCCTGGGAGTCAATCACTCAGGACAGATGGGTGCTTCGGATCATTGCCGGAGGTTACACCATTCCGTTCATATACTCACCCCCACCGTCCAAAAAAATCCCGTACCCACCACCCAGTCAAAGGGAAATTGCAGCCGCAGAAGCTTTAAAGCTGCTAGAAAAAGGAGTCCTCCAACCGGTCCCCACAGACCAGATCGGATCCGGAAATTACTCCAGGTTCTTTTTAGTGCCAAAAAAGACAGGGGACCTGAGACCAATATTGGATCTCAGCAGACTAAACCAATCCGTCACGAAATCCAAATTCCGAATGGTCACGTTACAATCCATTCTCCCATTGTTGGAGAAGGATGTTTGGATGTGCTCCATAGACCTCAAGGACGCCTATTATCATATACCGATACATCAGGCGTCCAGGAGGTATCTGCGCTTCAGCCTGGGAGTCAGTCATTACCAATTTTGTGCACTGCCCTTTGGTCTCACCACAGCCCCCAGGGTGTTCACCAAGTGTTTGGCAGTAATGACGGCTCACCTGAGAAGTCTTGGATTCCAAGTGTTTCCCTATCTGGACGACTGGCTCCTGACTGCCACCACCAGGCATCTACTAATGGACAACCTCAAAGCCACCATCTCCCTAGGTGCTACCCTGGGGATTACATTCAATTGGTCAAAGTCTGTCTTGCTGCCCTCTCAGCGCATAAAGTTCATAGGAGCAGAGATAGACTCAAAATTGATGCGCGTTTTTCTTCCTGCCGAAAGGATCCAAACTTTACAGGGCCAAGTTCAAGCTCTGATTTCAAGATCCAAAGCCCCAGCCAGGATGGTTCTACAAGTTTTAGGTTCAATGTCTGCCACGGTTCTTTTAGTTCCTCTGGCAAGATTGCACATGAGGATTCTTCAGTGGCTATTGTCAACTCAATGGTCCTTTCAGGACCTTCCCCTCAATCATCCCATCATAATTACAGAAACATGCAAACGGGACCTGCGCTGGTGGCTTCAGACATCCAATCTAAATCTAGGAAGTCCTTTTGTTATTCCCTCTCCAGTGGTCACCCTGACGACAGATGCCTCCCAGACAGGGTGGGGGGGGCATTGTCTGGGCAGGTTAGTTCAGGGATCCTGGCTTCCAGACGAAACTCTTCTCCATATCAATGTATTGGAGATGAGGGCGGTACTTCTATCCCTACAGGCCTTACACAGGTTTCTCCCTCAGGGCATAATCGCCATCCACACAGACAACATGTCGGTGGTCTGGTACCTAAACAAGCAAGGAGGGACCAGATCTTACCCCTTTGCAGAGAGGCCATGAGGGTGTGGGAATGGGCGGTAGCTACCAGCCGTTTCTTGGTAGCGACCCACATTCCGGGGAAATCGAATATACTGGCAGACAGATTAAGCAGGACAATTCTCTCTCCTCACGAGTGGTCCTTAAACAAAACAGTAGCAGATCAGGTTTTCCGGAGATGGGGGACACCGTGCTGCGACCTATTTGCAACTCCACTAAACACCAAGTGCAAAAGGTTCTTCTCCTTGACTCCACATCAGGGAGTACCAGCTATGGATGCTCTAGCACAACCTTGGCCAACAGGGCTACTTTATGCTTTTCCTCCGATTCCACTTCTCTCCAAAGTCATTCAAACAGCTTCTCAATTGGGGTCCGCAATGATACTGATTGCCCCATACTGGCCTCGTCAGGTATGGTTTCCTTACCTGAAGAAACATGCGGTGGACGATCCGTGGACTTCAGACCTAATTCCGGACCTGTTAATTCATCAGTCGGGACAACAGCACCAGTCCCTTCACTCCTTGAAGTTGACAGCTTGGTTCCTCCACTTCCGACTTTAGTCAGAAGTCACACATTAGACCCGGAAGTTATTCACATTTTATCTTCAGCCCACAAACCCACCACTAAGAAATTGTACCTCAGTAAGTGGAAGAGGTTTGCTATCTGGGCTCAACTCAGGGGCTTAGACCCTATCACTGCTCCTATCCCAGAGGTTTTGAAATTCTTAACATCCCTGTTTAATCAAGGATCTTCTGTCTCCACTATTAAAGTCCAACTAGCGGCTATCTCTAAATTTCACGAGTCCATGGATCCTCCACTGATGAGCAGCAGACTATGCAAAACTTTCATTAAAGGTGCGGGTCTGTTAAGACCCCCAGTTTTTCATCCTGCCCCTCCGTGGGATCTAGATTTAGTGCTTCGTGCATTGACATCTTCCCCTTTCGAACCGGCTGCTACATGTGAGTTAAAATATCTGTCTTGGAAAACTGCCTTCTTAGTTGCAATTATTTCTGCAAGAAGAGTTTCAGAGCTCCAAGCCCTGTCTATTAAACCACCGTACTTGATTTTCCACAAGGATAGAGTATCACTTAGGCCTAATCCATCCTTTGTCCCTAAGGTCTGTTGTAATCTCTGTCTCCAACAGTCTCTAGAGCTACCAGTTTTCTTCCCAAAATTCTCCAATCAGGCAGAATACACTCTCCATAAATTGGATGTTCACAGGCAATTGCGCTTCTATTTAGACAGGACTCAGCAACTTCGTAAGTCAGACCAGTTGTTTGTGTCCTTCTCAGACAATAAATTGGGTAAAACCATCACAAAAGCTACTATCTCCAAATGGATTAGAGATTGCATAACTCAGGCTTATTCTTCTTGAATAAGCAACTTACAACATCTATCAAAGCTCACTCTACCAGAGCTATGGCTACTTCTATAGCTTTTCATTCCAAGCTCGCTATATCGGAGATTTGTGCTGCGGCTACTTGGTCCAATCCGCACACTTTCATTTCCCACTATAAATTGGATGTGGCATCTAAAGGACGAGCATCGTTTGGTTCCACGGTACTCAGGAGTGTTTTCCAGTGAGCCACCCAGGATTCAGGTGCTAGGACGCTGTCCCATCAGTCAGAATGTAGGCGAGATAGGATCACATAACATCTTTTAGTTATGTACTCACCATAACTTCAGATGTTTGGGATCCATCTCGCCTACATTCCTAATACCCACCCTCCTTCCCCCTGCCTTGGAGATCAGAAGAGATTGAACGGTTTGAGTTCTACTGTTTTTATCTTGTTCATCTGACGATGTTATATAATCAGAGCGTGCATGTGTGCATGTATGCGGACAAACTAGATCTGGGGGACTGGTAGTGGTGCATCCTGGGATATAGTAAGCTCAGCCAATAAGAGACTTCGCTCTTTGGCATAAGCGTGCCGAGTCGGAGCCGAGGGATCGGCTCTGAACCCATCAGTCAGAATGTAGGCGAGATGGATCCCAAACATCTGAAGTTATGGTGAGTACATAACTAAAAGTTTATCTGCCCCCCCTTCCTTCAATGGAATCTGCCAGTGAGAGGGTTCGTCACACCTTGGAGTTGCATAGACAGCTCCAGTTATTTGGATAAAAGTAGTCCTTCGCAAATCTAAATAGACTTTTGTTTCCTTTCACAAACTATCTCCTCTTAGATTCCTAAGGTAATTTTTCTTGTTCTTTTCATGGTAAATGTCTTTCCTCATTAGTAAAGGATCATTTTGCTAGGGCTGTTGCTTTATTTCAAGGTGCTGGATACAAATTCCTTCCTGGAGGCTATACTTGGGCCTCTACTCATACTTTCACTAAGCATTGCAAATTGGATGTTATTTCTGGAATAGAGCTGGCATAGGTTTCTGGAGGGCTCTTCATGCTGTCCTCATCTTTGGTTTCCTCTTGAACTTTTGTACTCTCCCTTTGGTTATGAATACTGCAACAGAGGTATGGAAAAACATAGTAAAATTCTGTAAAATCTTGCCATAACAATAATGTCCTCTACATTGTTGCAATATTCGCTCTCTCCCTCCTGTTCTGTGTTGCCTTCCTGGCTGAAGGGCTCTTCTCCCTTTTCTCCTTCTGGATGAACATGTTCTTCCTTGTCCCTTGGGACATTCTGTTCCTTCTGTGGCTTGTGTGTGTGCACACATCTGTATGTTACCTTTATGCCCTTAGTCTTGCATGGGGAGTGCACATGTGGCATATGGTGCCTGTAAGTTCTGAAGACTTTGGTATACTGGCTGGATGTTAGGCTGTGCTTAGCAGGAGGTCCCTTTGGTTATGCGTACAGCAGTAGTGAAGAGGCAGACATCTACTGTTAAGATTTTCCTCTGGCCAAGGTACCATATGCGAGTACTCCAATGGACTCTCTGTTCAAAGGTCGTAAAGTCTTCATCCCCTTCAAACCAGGACTTGCCTCACTCAGGTTTGCAGATGGTGGATAATCTCCATGTTGGTGACTGAAGGACAGGCTTTTTGTCCGCCAAACCCATGGGGCACAGTAACGACGGGCACTTCCTTGGTGGGGTAGAGTGCATTTCAAAGGGAAGACAATTCAAGGTGCTTGGTCACCCCTAGAGGCCAGTCTTCACATCATTGTTTTGGAGATGAGCATTCTTGCTAGTGTTGTGGACATTCCAGGACCCCTTCCCCAAAGGAATGATTACTGCCATATTGTTTGTATGAATAGAAGTCTGGTATATCTGTTAGCATCATGTATCCCAGGGACATGAAATGTACTAACAGACAATTTGAGCAGGTCAGTTCTTCTGCCTCTTCAGTGGTCCCTCAGTCAAATGGTGGCAGCAGAGTTTCAGCCACTGGGGCTAACCTTGCTGCGATTTGTTTGGCTCACACCTAAACAAGTGTAGCAGTTATTCTGCCTTGATCCCTTCGCAGGGACAGTCACCAAGGGATGCTGTAGTTCTCATTTGGCCCCCAGGTCTCTTCTGCTCCTTTTCTCCAATATACCTTTTAACAAAATTCATTCAGAAAGCCAGAATGTGCAAGACCAGAGTGATCCTCATAGACCTATTTTGGCTCTGGAGTTAATTTGCTACATCCTAAATGGGTGTTGTGGATCTGAATCCAGACCTTCTGAGTCACCAGTCGAGATTGCCTCCACCAGATCTAAAAGCCATGAAGTTTATTGCTTGGTTTCTCCAAATCTAACAATAGCCAGAGATGCTAGGCTATCTTTTTTAGTTGTCTGTGTTGTTGCTGCTTCTCAGAATCCACCAAAAAGATATAACAAAACAAGTGAGATAATGTTCTATTTGGGCCTTATCAAAGGGATTAGACACTTTCTCTGCTCCCCTTTCACTGATTTTTGGATTACTACTTTGAACATTTTTCAGAAATGTTCCGGTTTCTTGACTATCATTGCACAGATGACATGTATCTCCAAATTTCATGTAGGGCAGAATGACACTTACTTCCATAGCCTCTTAAAATTTCTGAAGCCTTCCTTAAGGGCACTTTCTTGCACAGACCTTTGATCAGAGACCCAGTTCCTCCCTTGATCACAGACCCAATTCCTCCCTGGGATATCACTATTATGTTTCATGATGTTCGTGTTACACTGCTGCAGTCATTACACTTGAGTTATCCTGCCGTCAGGCGGTCCCTCAGTCGGCCAGAGTTCCAAAGTCTTGGTCCGGCATCGGTTGCTGTCGCTTCTTCCCTGATGTCAGTGCGCCAGGGGTATATAAGATGCAGTCAACGCCATTTTCTTCAGTCTTTCTTGCCGCATGGTGCCCAAAGCAAAAGCAGTTCGCAAGTGCCGGTCGGCCGACTCCTGAGATTTTCATTCAGAATCCAGAACCGAAGTCTTCTACAAAGCGAAGTACCCCGTTGGGCAAACTTTTTCTTGCCTCAGACCGATGTCGGTAAAAGTTAATAATTGTATTTCTTGTGGGAAGCAAATACCTCATAAGGATTTCCATTCTTATTGTATCTCATGCCTAGGCCCAGACCACGACGTCACAGGTTGTTGGTTTTGTGCTAGGTTTAACAAGTGCACTATTAAACATCTGATTGATTTTGCCCGATATTATTTTGGCAGCAAATTCAATTACAGCATGCCATCGGAACAACAGACGACCGGTACACACAAAAAACGCAAAGATAAGGACAGGCATCCGAGGCCCAAAACTGACGACAAAGCCTCTTCTAGGCCAGTCACCGGTTCTCAGGTTTTCAGCGAGGCGCCTTCGCAGCCCCTGACGACCGCTTCTTTGGAACCACAGGCCGCCTCTGACTCCCACGTGGAGATGGCTGGGCCTTCGGATACACCAGATTTACGACCAACGGATACTAACCCTTCAGAGGGATTCGGAGTAGCTGAACAACCCGCAGTTTCAGAGGGTGTATTCAGACCTGCTCAGTTAACCATTAAATCTTCTGCTAAGTCTAAAACTCTTCTAAAAACAAAGAAACAACTTCAACATTCACCAGGACAGGCCTCCATACCTAAGAAACAGATGCTCAAAACTGGCCGAAGACTTAATTACTCTGATCAGGGGTCCCATCCTCCTCCTGATAAAAGGCTTAGACAGGATGCAGACTATGACTCATCTGACCAGGTGTCCATCTCTTCAGATTCATTCTCAGCCAAAGGATATTCTTTACCCCCTTATGAGGATTCTGATGCTGAGGAATCAATTCCTTCAGCCTCTCCACCAGAGGACTACTCTTTTGGGGAAACCTTACATACCATGAGGGAGCATTTCCATTGGGAAGGCCAGGATTATTCAGAATCCAAGAAAAGGCTCTGAGATTTTCTTTTACTGCCTCAACACGGACCCTTTGCAATTCGTCATTGTTAGATATTGTGGATGATGTGTATTCTGAATCCAGTTTAAATCCTGATTCTTTACCTCCTGCTCCAGTTAAGCCAGACTGATAACTACATGAGTCCCTTACTCTCACAAATTTCTTTATAAAAGCCCTGATGTTCTTCATCCCACATTGTTGCAGTCCTGACACTTGGGTAGTCCGCTGTCCACGGTCGGCCCGAATATCAAAGTATAAGGCTGACGTCGGTCAGGGCGCATTTAACTGACGTCAGGACGTCGGGGTACAAATGCGCATGACCAACGTCATATCCTCAGTCTTTTTTGCCGCATGGTCCGATGCAGAAGCAGCATTGCAAGTGCCGGTTGGCGTTCTGAGATTTTTCGATTAGAAGTTTCAGACCGAGTTCAAAGTTGGCTAAGTACCCCGTTGGGGAATATTTTAGTTTTTTTTCTTGCCTCAGTCATTTACCGGATGTCAGAAAAAGTTAATAATTGCGTTTCTTGTGGGAAACAGATACCGCATAGAGATTATCATACTTTGTGTATTCCTTGCTTAGGGCCTGAGCACGACGTTGTTGGCTGCCGCTCTTGTGCTAGATTTAATAAACGCACTATAAAGAGAAGGTTGGATTGTGCAAGGTTAGTCTTTGGGAAGCGGTGTAATTATAAAATGCCGTCGGATGCTCCGACGCCCGCTCCCTCAAAGAAGCGCAAGGACAAGGCAGTTAAGCCTAGGCTAGAAGAACCGTCTGTACCGGACGCCGGTTCTTTAGAGGTGTCGGTGGAGCCGGTGGCTCCACCGGAGGTTTCTTTGTGTTTCCAGAGTGAGACCTTATTATTGCAGGATGTGGCCTCTCAGTAGGCAAGTCAGGCTGAGGGGGCTTCTCAGGTTACTATACTCCCCTCCCTTCCTAAGGTGGCTAGGCCCTCTCCTTCTGTTTCTAAGGCTTCTCCCAGGGGCAGGCCAGGTTTAGCTTCAGTTGGTGTTACCCCTAGCTCTTCAGGTACTATGCCCGAGAAGCATATGCTTAAAATGGCAGAAGATTTTATTACTTTGATTAGGGGTTCTATGCCCCCTCCTGCTAAGAGACCTAGGGTAGATCCTGAGCTGGGGGGTTTTGAGCAAGCTTCAGATGTTTCAGAGTCTTCGGCTGAAGACTTGCAGGAGTACTCTCCTTATTCTGATTCTGATGTGGATGATTCTACTCCTTCTGCTACTCCTCCTGAGGATTTTTCTTTTTCAGAAACTCTTCATTCCATGAGGGAGCATTTTCAGTGGGAGGGTCAGGACTTCTCTGATTCCAGGAAACGGCTTAGGGAATTTCTGTTTTTACCCCAGCATAGGCCTTTGGCTATTCCTCCTGTTTTGGATGTAGTGGAAGATGTTTTTACAGAGGCTTCTCTTAATCCTGATTCTTTGCCTCCTGCTCCTGTTAAGCCGGATAGGTATTACAGGGTGCCTGAAGTTCATGAGTCCTAGGGCAGACCCAGAAACTGTTAGCCAGGGGCCTAAGGGTGTTAAGGCTTCTGTTGTTAAGAATCCGGTTCCTACAGACAAGGAGGCTAGGGCCTTGGATAGATGGGGAAAGAAAGTTTATACTTCTTCCACTCTTGCTATGAGGGCTCTGAATTGCCAGTTTCATATGTTGAAATACCAAAACTATCTCCTTTCACAATTAAAGTCTAAGGTTGATGCTCTGGCAGTAGGTATTGATTGTAAAGAGTTGCTAGATTTAGTACATGTTTCTGAACAGGTGGGTAAGCATTCTTTGCAGTGTGGTTTTGATGCTGTACAGGCCTCGTCTAGGGTGGCTGCCACTGGGACTGTTCTTCGCAGGCACGCCTGGCTGAGGGATCAGAATTTGTCTGAACATGTTAAAACAAGGATTTTAGATGCTCCTTTACAATCTGACGTGTTGTTTGGTCCTCCTGTTGAGTCAGTCTTGAAGAACATGGAAGACCAGGCTAAGTCGATGCAGACTGTTAAAGATTTTTTGCAGGTCCAGCCTCCAAAGTTTAGTAGAAATTGGCCTACTAAGGGGTGGACGTATCCTTCTTATGATTCCCAGTCTAGGGGTAGATCTAGACGTGGTAAGGGCAGAGCTCAGGGCTCTTTCAGGCCTAGAACAGGGAGTTCTCCTGCACAGGCTTCGGGTGAGGGCAGGGGTCAGTCCTTTCGTAAGCAGACCCAATGACCTACCTTTTCAGCTGCCAGAGCCTGCTCGTCTGGCAGCACCTTTGGGAGGAAGGTTGGCACTTTTCAAAGAAAATTGGAGTTTAATTACCCAGGACAGATGGGTATTGGATATCATACACCACGGCTACAGGTTTTATTTCCATACCTTGCCTCCTTTCAAAGGCATGCCAGACGTTCCTCCTCAACAAGGAATAGAGGCTCACAAACAGGTTTCTCTGTTGCTCCAACTAGGGGCCATACAGCCGGTCCCTCTGCCAGAAGTGGGCCTAGGATTTTATTCTCGCCTGTTCCTAGTACCAAAGAAGGGGAACACGTGGAGACCAATTTTGGATTTATCTATCCTCAACACTTATCTGGACATTCCCAAGTTCAAATTGTTGACGTTGCAGCAGCTTTTACTTCTGCTGGGCAAAGATCATTGGATGGTAACTTTGGATCTCAAGGAGGCTTACCTTCATGTTCCTGTCAGACTCAGTTGCAGGAAGTATCTGCGTTTTCGAGCTGGGACTTCTCACTATCAGTTCTCTGCATTGCCCTTTGGCTTATCTACTGCGCCCAGAGTCTTCATGAAAGTTCTGGCTCCAGTGATAGCTTTCTTCAGACTAAAAGGAATACAGATCTATCCTTATTTGGACGACTGCCTAATTCTGGCTCAAGGAAGCGAAGAGCTTCTTCATCATTTAGAATATGTGATAGCAGTGCTAAGATGCCTAGGGTATTCTGTGAACGAAATAAAGTCCAGTCTAGTACCCTCTCAAGACATGTGCTTTCTGGGTGTGAGACTGAATACAGCAGCCCAGATGGCCTTTTTAACCCCGGACAAACAAAAGAGTCTATCCCTTTACTTCCATCAACTATCTCATCAGTCCGGGCTGACTGCAAGGACAGTCCTTCAAGCCTTAGGGTTCATGGCATCTTGTATTCTGGTACTTCCCAATGCCAAACTGCATATGAGGAAGCTACAATGGTATCTCAAAAATGTATGGACTCAGCACTGCCAGGATCTGGACACTGTCATTCAAATAATACCTTGCATTCAGAAGGAATTTTTGTGGTGGGCTCAGGAATGTCACCTAAACAAGGGACTCTCTGTGACCCGGCCAGAGGCAAGTCAGATTTTAACGACAGATGCCTCAGACAAAGCTTGGGGAGCTCATCTAAATGGAAAGTGGATACAAAACAAGTCGCCTGTCAGACTACAACATCTACATATCAACATGAAGGAGATGTTAGCAGTCCAGTTTGCATTAATAGCTTTCAAGGAATTCCTTCTTCCAGGACAGGTGTTGATTCTAACAGACAACACAACTGTCATGTGGTACATCAACAAGCAAGGGGACATTCTTATCCTCTATGCAGGCAAGCAATGATTTTGTGGGAGACTGCTCTCAGTTTACAGCTCAATCTTCAGGCAAGGTTTCTGCCAGGAGCACAGAACTCCTTAGCAGATGTGTTGAGCAGACGAATTATGGATCCCCACGAGTGGAAATTGGATCCTCATGTATTTCAGAAATTGACAGTGTCATGGGGAACTCCAGACATAGATCTGTTCGCTTCTCCACTAAACCATCAGCTGCCAAAGTTTTGCACGAAAAGGTTTCAACCCACAGCTTGGAGAGTGGATGCTCTTTCTTTCAATTGGAGCAATCTTCATGTGTATGCCTTTCCACCTCTGCCTCTCCTCCCAAAGGTACTTCTGAAGGTCAGACAGGACAAGCCAAGGATGATTTTAATAGCTCCAGATTGGCCTCGACAGCACTGGTACCCATTACTGAGAAGTCTAGTACGGAAGCCTCCATGGCCTTTGCCTTCGATTCCACACCTGTTGTCACAGGAGGACAGCCATTTGCTCAATGTCAAGCTTCACTCTCTGCACCTAACAGCCTGGCATATTCTGTTTTGAACCATAATGGGCCTCCACTTCCTCAGCAAGTTTTGAATGTTATTTTGGAAGCTAGAAGGCCTAGTACAAGGAAAGTGTACGCTGATAAATGGAAGAGATTTTTATTTTGGAGTGCAGCAAAAGATTTTGATGTTTCTGAGCCTAATTTGTGTGTGGCTCTTCAATATCTTACTGAGTTACTAGACAAAGGTTTGTCTTTCTCTTCTATTAAAGTTCATGCTGCAGCAATTTCAGCTCACTATGATTGCAACCCACCATTGTTTTCTCATCCTTTGTTCAAGCAATTTCTTAGAGGGGCAAAGAATATAAGACCCCCACGAAGAGCTCCTACTCCTGCTTGGGATCTCAATTTTGTGTTGGAGACACTCACTCTACAACCTTTTGAGCCTGCAGCTACTGCTGAGTTGAAATATTTATCATGGAAGACTGCTTTTTTGTTGGCCATTACCTCTGCAAGAAGGGTTTCTGAATTACAGGCCCTTATGGCAGTTGAGCCTTTCTTGATTTTCCATAAGGATAGGGTATCATTACGTACTAATCCTTCCTTTATGCCTACGGTGGTTTCTAGTGTGGCTTTAAACCAAACTATTCATTTGCCTACTTTTTATGCAAATCCCCAAAATAAGGGGGAAAAGATTTTGCACACTTTGGATGTACACAGGCAGTTGCGTTATTATTTGGACAGAACTAAAGGGTTCAGGCAGTCTCAGCAGTTGTTTATTTCTTTTGCTTTGAGTTCTCGGGGCAAGCCTGTGTCAAAACAAACTATTTCTAAGTGGATTGGGTTTTGCATTGCTTTCTGTTATTCCCATCATGGCAAGGAGGTTCCTGCTGGGATTAGGCCTCATTCCACTAGGGCTACTGCCACTTCAACAGCTTTTTTGAGGGGAGTGGCAACCAAGGATATTTTGGAGGCAGCTACTTGGAGTTCTGTGCATACTTTCTCTAGGCATTATCACCTGCCACTTTACTCTAAATCCAGGGCTGGTTTTGCCACTGCGGTTTTGCAGGGCATTTTGGCAGCTCCTGCTTCCTTATAGTTAGCCATCCTCCCTTACCTCTGCTTTGGGATTCTACCCAAGTGTCAGGACTGCAGCAATGTGGGATGAAGAACATAGTACAGTTTTGTACCTACCATAAATGTAGATGTTCGAAGATCCACATTGCTGCAGTCCAATTTACCCTCCTTCCCCTCTGTAGTTGGAGGTGGTTGTGTGGGTTGGGCTGTACATATTGTGTATATTGTATATATATTGTTCATATAGTTAGTGCAAGGGTGGTTGGTTATTTGTTTGCTGTCTTTTGGTTTTGACCTTTATTTTTAAGGTCTTCTGACATCTGGGGCAAGAAAAGACTGAGGATATGACGTCGGTCATGCGCATTTGTACCCTGACGTCCTGACGTCAGTTAAATGCGCCCTGACCGACGTCAGCCTTATACTTTGATATTCGGGCCGACCGTGGACAGCGGACTACCCAAGTGTCAGGACTGCAGCAATGTGGATCTTCGAACATCTACATTTATGGTAGGTACAAAACTGTACTTTGCTGACCCTGAAACTATTTCCCAGGGTCCCAAAGGGGTAAAGGCCTCTACAGCAAAAAATCCAGTCCCCTCTGACAGAGATGCCAGAGCATTAGACAGATGGGGGAAGAAAGTATATACATCTGCAACTTTAGCAATGAGGGCCTTAAATTGCCAGTTTCACATGCTTAAATATCAGCAATATTTGATGTCTCAGTTGAAACAAAAAATGCTTCCAAATTCAGATCTTCCTGACTATAAGGAAATGCAGGATTTATTGCATGCAGCTGAACAAGTGGGAAACATACTTTGCAATGTGGTTTTCATTCATTAGAGGCCTCCTGTAGAGCAGCAGTTACAGGGTCTGTCATTAGAAGACATGCTTGGTTAAAAGAGCAGACTTTACTAGATCATGTCAAAGCAAAATTATTGGATGCACCTTTGTAGCAGGATGTTTTATTTGAAGTTAAGGCAGAAGAGGTATTAAAGAGAATGGAGGATAAGGCAAAATCTATGCAAACGTTGAAGGATTTCTTACAGGTTCAGCCTCCTCGATTTAGCAGAAATTGGCCAACAAAGTATTGGTCCTTTCCAGTTACAGACAGACCTCAAATGGGCAGATACAGACGTCCAAGAGGCAGAGGTCAACTGCAAGGTTCTTACAGGCCTCAACAATGGGATGCGTCAACCCAGAAAGGAGGGGAAGACAGGCCTCAACCTTATAAAAAACAGCCCCAATGACTTCCCACTACAGCTGCCAAACACTTCTCTCTTGGCAGCCCCCTTGGGAGGAAAACTGGCACTTTTCTGTCACAATTGGCATATGATCACCCAAGACAAATGGGTTCTCAACATTGTATCTCAAGGGTACAGGTTCCACTTTCACACTCTGCCAAGACTAAAATGAATGCCAAATCTGCCACCAAATCAATGGGCAGAGGCTCAAAGACAAATTACAGCACTCATGGACATGAGAGCTATTCAAAAGGTACCAACACAGGAGCAAGGACAAGGATTTTACTCAAGACTCTTTCTGGTTCCCAGAAAGGACAAAGCCTGGAGGCCCATTCTTGATCTTTCTTCTCTAAATACTTACCTGGATTTCCAAAATTCAAAAAGTTGACACTACAGCAGCTTCATCCCATGCTGGGCAAGAAAGCTTGGCTCGTAACTTTGGACCTCAAGGAGGCATACCTGCATGTCCTGATCAGACAAAATTGCAGAAGATACCTCAGATTCTTAGCAGGTTCAATGCATTATCAATTCTCTGCACTGCCCTTTGGCCCAGAATCTTTACAAAATGCCTGGCACCAGTAATTGCATTTTGCAGACAAAACCATACTTGGACGACTGCCTTATTCAAGCAGAGAGCAAAGACATTCTTCTAAAGCATCTGGCATTTGTAAAAAGATTGCTAATTTGCCCAGGGTACACAGTAAACGAAAAGAAGTCAAAACTAGTGCCCTCACAAGAGATAATATTCCGGGGTGCCAGCTTAAATACAACAGCCCAGATGGCTTATCTCACGCCAGACAAGCAAGGACAACTGACTTAATATTTTCAATTGATGGCAACAAAGACCCAACTCTCTGCAAGAAAAATTCTGCAGGCCTTGGGTTACATGGCATCTTGCATACTACTAATTCCATATGCCAGACTGCATATGAGTAAACTACAATGGTACCTAAAGAGTGTCTGGTCTCAACACTGTCAGTTTGGAAACTGTAATACCACTTATTCCTTGTCTTCAACAGGAGTTTTGATGGTGGGCTCAAGCCTGTCACCTCAACAAGGGACAGCCTTTCACTCAACCCACTGCCAGGCAAACACTGACAACAGATGCTTTGGATTACGCCTGGGGAGCACACATGGCAGGAAAATGTATTCAGGGCAAGTGGCCCGCAGAACAAAGGCATCTTCACATCAATCAAAAAAAAAAAAAAGAGTTGCTAGCTGTACAAAATGCCCTTATAGCTTTCAAGGACCTTCTGCATCCAGGACAACTACTACTAAAGACGGACAACACCACAGTTATGTAGTACATAAACAAGCAAGCGGGCACTCATTCATATCCCCTCTCCAGACAAGCCATGACCTTGTGGAACACAGCTCTAACCTATCAAGTTCATCTGCAAGCACAATTCCTGCCAGGAGAGAAAAACGCACTGGCAGATGACTTAAAACATCATGGATCCTTAAAATGTCAGAAGGACCTTTTTTTAATTTCAAAATAGTAAATTATCATTCTATGAACAGAAAATGCTGGTAAAATGCGCTAATCCTATATAGACCCCTTCAAAAGCACTAGCGCGTATCATTAATCAATGGAAAATACCTTCTCAAATTTCTGAAATACACTTTAACAAACACCAATACTGAAGACATTATGAATGCCTTTGAATTAATATTTTCTCAAATCTATGGTGAACATCAGGAATTAGGTATAAACAAGAGTAATAATGACTTTCTGCAGAAGATTATCTATCCGAAAGTTGGTGATGAGTTTCATATGAATTTAGTAAAACCAATTTCCTCAGAGGAGATGAGATGCAATTAAGAATTTGAAGCCATATAAAGCTCCAGGACCGGATGGTTTGACTATATGGAATTTTACAAAACTTTGTGATACATTGGGGAAAATACTTCGACATGTATTTAACTATATAATTAATAATAAAATTACTGACCCGCACTTTAATGCTTCGAAAACTATTCTTATACCAAAAGAGAATGCTGATTTGCAAAATCCGGATAATTATAGACCTATTTCACTTTTGAATATAGATAGACATGAAAATTATGACATCGATTTTGGCTAATAGATTGAAGAAGGTAATTAACCTGATAATATCAGAGGAACAAGCTGGTTTTATAAATGGCAGACAAACTACAGATAATACGTTATCACTTCATACACTAATTTCTTATGCCACTCATAAAAATGTTAATGCTTATGCACTTATAATTGATGCGCAAAAAGCTTTTGATAGTTAATTTGAAATTTTTGTTTGATATTTTATCATATTTTAATATACCTCAAGACTTTATTTTAACATTAAAAAAACTATATAATAATCCCTATACAAATTTAGTTATTAATAAAAATCTCTCAAAAAGAATACAAATTAAGAATGGTATCCGTCAAGGATGTCAGTTATCTCCTATACTATTCAATCTATATTTAGAACTATTATTTCTACATATCAAACAAAATATCTATCATAATGCTCCAATAATATATGATACGAAAATTTCCATGGCTGCTTTTGCGGATGATCTAAATATGTACTGTACGACACCTGTTTCAGATACCAAGAAAATATTAAAAGCAGTGGAAGACTTTGCAAAAATATCTAATTACAAAATAAATTTTAGAAAAAACAAGTTATTTCCTTTAAAGACGCCTACACCCTTTTCGCTTTTACCATTGGTAGGTCAGGTAAAATCCGAAGAAAAAATAAAATATTTGAGTATTGTTTTTTCAACAGACAATAGAGACTTTTATGTGAACAATGTTAAGTTAATTTGGGAGCATATAGTGTCTGATTTAAAAAGATGGAATAATTTGAAATTACCAATAATGGCAAAGACCTCCATTATTAAAATGAACATACTTCCCAGAATATTATATATTTTTAGAGCTACTCAAGTCCAAATTTCTAGGAAATTCTTCAAACAACTTCATACGGAATTAGGTAGATTTGTATGGGAACCTAGAAAAACTAGGATATCCTATGATAAACTGATGACTCCGAAAAACAGGGGTGGTTTAGAGTTACCGAATTTTGAAGCATATTATTTAATAATAAATGCTAATAGAATTCTAAGAGTGGTTAACTTTGACAGGTCCAGTCCTAAATGGTCACCCAAGTGGTTGATTCTGAATTATAAACATGTTGCTGGACTGGGTATTAATTGTAAGGCATTACCTTTTTTAAATAAAGATACCCTTAAAATGTACGCTCTGATGGAATATATCGGAGTATATATAATATCAGTACAAAGTCTGTTTAACTCGCTAAATCTCTTACAACATATGATGACTTTTCAACCATTTCATAAGAACCCGAATTTGAAAATTGGTAATCAACTGATAGATCTTAAAAAATTCCCACTTATAAGTGATTTAACCATACTTGATTTATATCCCTTCCTCGGTATCTCAATACACGACATGTTAAGAGAGATGAATCTTCCTAACTCGTATTTAATTATAATGAGACAGTTAAAGGATCTATCAATAAGTTATTTTAGTAATAGTAATTTTAAAATTAAAGAAGAAGATTTAACCATTTGCCTAAACTTATGGCAAACTCTTATGCAGGACTGTAAATATATAACGGCTTCATATAATTTGATAAAAGACGTGAAATATAATAACCAAATACTTTTATCCAAATACTGGAAGGAGAAATTGTTAATGATTGAAGGTTGTAAAACATTTAAAGCAATTAATTTAACCCTAAAATCAGTATCCCTTCAAAAGTTATTATTTACTCAGTTGATGATATTTAATAATGCGTATTACACTCGTCTCACTCTATATAAATTCAACTCTAAAAATTCACCTAAATGCCCATATTGTATAGATTAAATGGCTGACCTTTTACACATGTTCTGGAGTTGTAAATGTATTTTCAAACTTTGGAATTCTTTAAAAATTCAATTACAAAAAATGGGATATCAACAGTCTACACTTTCTTGGGAGTTTGATTCTTCATATTCCTCCGAATAATTTGGATAGATCCCAAAGGATCATACTCCTAAATATTTTCCTGTTAATGAAGCTGTATATAGCTACAAATTGGCTGAATCCATCCCAGACTTCATGGGATAACTTCGGGTATAGCGATAAAACGTATCTTAGCACATAAATTACTAATGAAAGATCATAAGAAAAGTATAAATAACACAAAAATATGGGAGCAAATATTTAATATTGTATTAGCTTAAGGTTCCAATCCACTTTTCCCCAGGAAGTACATACTAAATATGGAGCTTAGTATAGATAGCCTCATATTGATGCTAGATTTTTATTTTCTCTTCCTTTAATACCCATCCAGAAGTTTATATTAATGTATAATGATGTTATGTAACTGTTGGAAGCATTCATGTATATATTGTAAATATGTTGTGGTATTGTATTAACATTTGGAAAAGAATAAAGATTTATTATTGAAAAAAAAAAATCATGGATCCACACGAGTGGAAATTACGTCCACAAATATTCAGAATGATAACACAAAAATGGTGGAGCCCGGACATAGATCTGTTTGCATCCCCAAAGAATTGCCAGCTACAGAAATTCTGCGCAAGGGCTTGCCACCCACAAGCATGGAAAGTGGATGCCCTCTCATTCAGCTGGAAAAACCTACAAGTATATGCTTTCCCACCACTACCTCTTCTTTCAAAGGTACTCATAAAAGACGGGCAAGAAAAGCCAAAGAAGATCCTGATTGCCCCAGACTGGCCACGCCAGCACTGGTACCCGATCTTAAAGAACTTAGCACAAGGTCCACCATGGATTTTTGCCTCAAATCCCACATCTTCTGACTCGGCAAAACAATCAGATACTTCACAGCCAGCTCAAGACTTTAAACCTGGCTGCATGGCAGATTCCTTAGTCAAGCAAGCAATGCCTCTTTCCAAAGCTGTTATGGATGTCATTCTGGAGGCCAGAAGGCCTAGCACCAGGAAAGCCTATTTGGATAAATGGAAGAGATTTGGTGCCTGGAACCAGGCTCACAGCCTTGACTCTCTTATCCCAAATATTCCTCAGATACTACAATACTTTGACTGAGATGCTGGACAAAGGCCTCTCCTTTTCATCCATTAAGATCCACGCCTCTGCCATCTATGCTCATTACAATACGGACTCACCAATTTTTTCTAATCCTTTGCTAAAACAGTACCTCAGAGGGGCTAAAAACATAAGACCGCCCCGTAGAGCACAAACTCCAACTTGGGACCTCAACTTCGTCTTGGAAAAATTAACTTTACCTCCTTTTGAGCCAGCTAACTCAGCAGACTTAAAATATGTCTCTTGGAAAACTGCTCTGCTCCTGGCAGTAACCTCAGCACGAAGAGTTACAGAATTACAGGCACTAATGGCAGTGGAACCTTTCATCATTTTCCACCAAGACAGGGTGTCTTTAAGAACAAACCCTACTTTTATGCCAAAGGTGGTATCAAGTGTGGTTCTAAACCAAACTATTCACTTGCCAACTTTTTATCCAAATCCACAGAATAAAGGGGAGAGAATTCTGCATTCCTTGGACATACACAGGCAGTTACGCTTCTACTTGGACAAAACAAAAGCTTTCAGGAAAACTGAGCAATTGTTTGTAGTATATGCTGCAGGAGCACAGGGAAAAGCCATTTCAAAACAGACCATTTCAAAATGGATAGGGCATTGTATACGTTTCTGCTATATGCACCATGGGAAAACTGCACCTAACAGCATTAGGTCTCATTCCACCAGGGCAACAGCCACTTCAACTGCCTACCAAGGACATTTTAGAAGTAGCAACTTGGAGTTCTGTACATACCTTCACCAAGCATTACCATCTGCCTTTTTACTCTAAATCCAGAGCTGGCTTTGCCACTGCAGTGCTGCAGGGCCTTATAGCCACCCCTAATGCCTTATAGAACCAGCCACCCTACCTCAGCTTTGGGATTCTACCCAAGTGCAATGACTGCAGCAGTGTAACACGATGAACATAGTAGTTTTGTACCTACCATAAATGTAGATGTTCAAGTGTATACACTGCTGCAGTCTAGGTTACCCTCCCTCCTTCCCCCTCTTACTTGCTGGTACTTACCTAGGCCTACTACCCTTTGCAACCTATGGGGGAGTATTTGCTGGTAACTGAAAGTTTTTGATTGCTTTTCTTATGTATGTATGCCGTCAGGGAAGAAGCGACAGCAACCGACGCCAGACCAAGACTTTGGAACTCTGGCCGACTGAGAGACCGCCTGACGGCAGGATAACCCAAGTGTAATGACTGCAGCAGTGTATACACTCTAACATCTACATTTATGGTAGGTACAAAACTGTACTTTTGACCCATATCCCCTTTGAACCAGCAGACTCAATAGACTTGAAGTTTCTTTTCTGGAAAACTATTTTATTTTTGGCTATATTTTTTTTTTATTTATTTTACATTTGTTTATCAGGAAAGTTGGACCAATGGCCTGTTTTCAACAGTGGCCCGGGGAGAAAAGCTCCAAAATAGAAAATATTACAAGAAATTAGAATGCATATAAGAAATTTTAAGCAATAACCACAATGCAATAAGTTATTCCAAAGTCAGTGCATAGATCATGTAAGTGGAATATTGTTAAGCATAGGCTGTAAGTTTTAAGTGGGGATTCTTAGTAGAAATCTTCTGAGAAGAATTTGGGAACTAAACAGTCTGGTGCATGAAGGGAGATGATGTGCAGTAGCGGAGGAAGCTGATACTAGTTAGAAATGTATAGGTTTATGTGAGGGAATAGTTAAATATGTTGATGTTCATCGTGTTACCCTGCTGCAGTCATCACACTTGGGTTATCCTGTCGTCAGGCGGTCCCGCAGTCTGCTGGAATTCCAAAGTCTTGGTCCGGTGTCGGTTGCTGCCGCTTCTTCCCTGACGTCAGTGCGCCAGGGGTATATATAATGCATCCAACGCCATTTTCTTCAGTCTTTATTGCCGCGCGGTGCCCGAAGCAGAAGCAGTTCGCAAGTGCCGGTCGGCCGACTCCTGAGAATTTCAGATCCGAAGTCTTCAGTAAAGCTAAGTACCCCGTTGGGGAAACTTTTCTTGCCTCAGACCGATGTCAGAAAAAGTTAACAATTGTATTTCTTGTGGGAAGCAAATACCTCATAACATACCTTGCCTAGGCCCAGACCACGATGTCACTGGTTGTCGTTATTGTGCTATGTTTAATAAGCGTACTATAAAAAGACGCTTTGATTTCGCACAACACTACTTCAGTAGAAAATTTTACTACACTATGCCGTCTGTTTTGCTACACTATGCCGTCGGAGCAACTGACTACCAGCGTGCACAAAAATCGCAAGGATAAGGACAGGCAGCCTCGACCCAAGCCAGACTCCAAGGCCTCGGCTGGTCCTGTCTCCAGTTCACTGGTCTTCAGTGAGGCTCCGACGCAGCCCCTGACTACCGCAGATCTGGAACCCGAGACCGCTTCGGAGCTTTTGGCGGCGAGTACTAGGCCGACGCAGCCATTTTGTCTAGCCCCTACTGACGACACTGCTGAAAAAGATGTTGGTGCTACAGAAACACCTTCGGTGTCTGAAGGCGTCTTCAGACCGACGACGCTCACCTCTAAAACGTATCCTAAGACCAAGACTCCTATTAAACCTAAAAAGACTGCACTTCAGTCTCCAGTTCAAAACCCCATGCCTAAGAAACAGATGCTCAAAATGGCTGAAGACTTGATCTCTTTAATCAAGGGTTCCCAAACCCCACCCGACAAAAGGCCTAGACAAGAGGAAGATTGTGCCTCCAATGAACAAGTGTCTATTTCCTCAGGCTTCTCTGAGGACCAAGATTACTCCTTCTCCCCTTATGAAGATTCTGATGCTGAGGATACTATTCCCTCAGCTTCTCCTCCTGAAGACTACTCCTTTGGGGAAACTTTACACACTATGAGGGAACATTTTCACTGGGAAGGTCAGGACTACTCTGACTCAAAGAAAAGGCTCAGAGTTTCTTTTACTCCCCCAGCACAGACCACTTGCCATCCCCCCCTGTTTTAGACATTGTGGATGATGTTTACTTAGAATCCAGTTTGAACCCAGATTCTCTGCCTCCTGCTCCAGCCAAACCTGACAGATACTATAGAGTGCCTGATTCCCACAAATTTCTTTATAAAAGCCCTGTTGCTGATCCAGAGACCATCTCCCAGGGTCCTAAAGGGGCTAAGGCTTCTATGGCAAAAAATCCTGTACCCTCTGAAAGGGGCTCCAGAGCACTAGACAGGTGGGGGGAAAAAGGTTTACACTTCAGCAACTCTAGCTATGAGGGCACTAAATTGCCAGTTTCACATGCGAAAATATCAGCAATTTCTAATGTCTCAGTTAAGACAAAAAATGAGCACACTCCCTCAACAGTCTGAATTGAAAGAAATGCAGGATCTGTTGCATGCAACTGAACAGGTGGGCAAACGTACTTTACAAGGTGGGTTTGATTCTTTGGAGACTTCCTGCAGAGCAGCTGTCACTGGGTCTGTTATACGTAGGCATGCTTGGTTAAAGGAACAAACTCTGCCTGATCATGTTAAAGCAAAGCTTCTAGATGCTCCCTTACAGCAGGATGTTCTTTTTGGCGTTAAAGCAGAAGTAGTCTTAAAGAAAATGGAGGATAAGGCAAAATCTATGCAGACAGTCAGATTTCCTACAGGTACAGCCCCCTTGCTTCAGCAGAAAGTGGCCAACAAAAAATTGGTCCTTTCCAGCTACTGACATACCACAGAGAGGGGTAAATACAGACGTCCAAAAGAGGCAGAGGACAATCACAAGCCCAGTACAAACCTCGACAATGGGGCACTGCAACACAGAAGGGAGGAGAAGACAGGTCCCAAACTACCAGAAGACAAACTCAATGACTTGCACCTCATCTGGCCAAGCAACACTCTCTTGACAGCCCCCTTGGGAGGAAAACGCACACTTTTTTCAGACAACTGGCACATTGTTACAAAGGACAAATGGGTCCTAGACATAATTTCACAAGGATACAGATTCCATTTTCACACCTTGCCAATGAAAAGAGGAATGCCAAACCTGCCACAAAATCAATGGGCAGAGGCACAAAAACAAATTACAGCTCTCATGGACATGAGAGCCATTCAACTGGTACCTACTCGAGAGCAAGGCCAGGGATTTTACTCAAGACTCTTTCTAGTCCCCAGAAAGGACAGTTCCTGGAGACCAATTCTGGACATTTCAATTCTAAACACCTTCTTACAAGTACCCAAATTCAAGATGCTAACACTACAGCAGCTTCTCCCATGTTGGGCAAGAAAGCATGGCTAGTAACGTTGGACCTCAAGGAGGCATACCTGCATGTCCCCATCAGACAAAGTTGCAGAAGATACATCCATTTCATTGCAGGTTCAACCCATTACCTATTCTCTGCACTGCCCTTTGGCTTATCTACTGCGCCCAGGGTCTTCACAAAATGCCTGGCACCAGTAATTGCATACTGCAGACAAAGAGGAATTCAAATATACCCATACCTGGACGACTGCCTCATCCAAGCAGAAAGCAAGGACATCCTGTTACAACATCTGGCTCTTGTAAAACATCTTCTAAGTTGCCTGGGGTACACAGTAAACGAAAAGAAATCAAAACTAGTACCCTCACAAAATATGACATTCCTGGGTGCCAGCTTGAATACAACGGCCCAGAAGGCTTATCTGACGGCAGACAAACAACTACAACTGACTCAATATTTCAAAACAATGGCAGCAAAGACCCAACTACCTGCAAGAAAAATTCTGCAGGCCTTGGGCTTCATGGCATCTTACATACTACTAATACCATTTGCAAAGCTGCATATGAGGAAATTACAGTGGTACCTAAAAAGCGTATGGTCTCAACGGTTTACTAATGTTGAACGGCACTACATCAACTGTACTTTAGTCGAACACAGAAGTTTGAAAATAGTAATGTCGACGACAAAAAAACAATCTTGGACTGTGTTTTAACATGGGTCGAGGTAGGGGAGATGTTTGTAGTTCTGAATAATACTGAACTCCTACCTCGACCCATGTTAAAACCATTCCTAGATTGTTTGTTTTTTTTGTCGTCGACATTACTATTTTCGAACTTCCGTGTTCGACTATAGTACAGTCGATGTAGTGCCGTTCGACATTTCAATAGTAAACTGGTCTCAACCCAGCCACAGCTTGGACACAATGATATCTCTCATTCACTGCCTACAACAGGAGTTTCTATGGTGGTCACAAGCATGTCACCTCAACGAGGGTCAGCCTTTCACCTTGCCCCCCCAGCCGGGCAAACTATGACAACAGATGCATCGGACTACGCCTGGGGGGCACACATGGCAGGACAGTGCGTTCAAGGCGTATGGACTGCAGATCAAAGGAATCTGCACATCAATCAAAAAGAGATGCTAGCTGTACGGAATGCTCTGACAGCCTTCAAGAATCTATTACATCCAGGACAACTTACAATAAGGACGGACAACACCACAGTAATGTGGTACATAAACAAACAAGGGGGACACACTCCTACCCTCTATGCAGGCAAGCAATGACCTTGTGGAATACAGCTCTGGCTTACCAAGTTCAGTTACAAGCTCAATTCCTGCCAGGAAAAAAGAACACATTGGCAGACTACCTCAGCAGAAACATCATGGATCCCCACAAGTGGAAACTGGATCCACAAGTATTTGCAATGATAACTCAAAAATGGGGCCTTCCAGACATAGACCTGTTTGCCAGTCCTCAAAACTATCAACTAACAAAATTTTGTACAAGGACACTGCACCATCAAGCTTGGAGAGTGGACGCACTCTCGTTCATTTGGAAAAACCTGACAGTATATGCCTTCCCTCCATTGCCTCTCCTCACAAAGGTGCTTTTGAAAGTCAGAAAGGAGAGACCACGTCTGATACTCGTAGCCCCAGACTGGCCACGCCAGCACTGGTACCCACTATTGAGGAATATGGCCCAAGGCCCACCTTGGATTTTACCACAAATTGCCCATTTGCTCACACAGCAAAACAGTCAGATTCTTCACAGCCAGCTCAAAACCTTAAATCTGGCTGCATGGCAAATCACCTAAGCATCCAGCCAGCTCCTCTTTCCCAAGCAGTTATGGATGTTATTCTGGAAGCTAGGAGGCCCAGCACCAGGAAGGCCTATTCGGACAAATGGAAAAGGTTTTGTGCCTGGAACCAAGCTAAAGACCAAAACACACTTCAGCCTCACATGCCTCAGATTCTACAGTACTTAACTGAGATGTTGCACAAAGGACTTTCTTTTTCTTCCATTAAAATCCATGCATCAGCTATTTCAGCCCACTACAACACGGATCCACCCTTATTTTCGCATCCACTTCTAAGACAGTTCCTCAGAGGGGCAATAAACATTAGGCCCCCCAGGAGAGCACCTACACCAACATGGGACCTCAATTTTGTTCTGGAAAAACATATGCTACCTCCCTTTGAACCAGCTTTCTCTGCAGATCTAAAGTTTCTGTCATGGAAGACTGCCCTGCTGCTAGCAATAACTTCAGCTAGAAGAATCTCAGAGCTGCAGGCACTAATGGCAGTGGAACCTTTCCTCATTTTCTATCAAGACGGAGTTTCTCTACGAACTAATCCTTCCTTCATGCCTAAGGTGGTTTCCAGTGTGGCTTTAAATCAAACCATTCACTTACCCACCTTCTTCCCAAATCCACAGAACAAGGGAGAAAGACTCCTGCATTCCTTGGACATTCACAGGCAACTTTGTTACTACTTGGATAAAACTAAGGTTTTCAGAAAATCTGACCGTCTCTTTGTATCCTATGCTACAGCTTCACAAGGGAAGGCTATATCAAAACAAACCATTTCCAAATGGATAGGACATTGCATTAGTTTTTGCTATACCCATCATGGAAAACCAGTTCCTGCTACCATTAGGCCCCACTCTACCAGGGCAACAGCTACATCTACAGCCTTCCTCAGGGGGTTCCAACCAAGGAGATTTTGGAAGCTGCAACTTGGAGTTCAGTACACACCTTTACCAAACACCATCACTTACCACTTTACTCTAAGACTAGGGCTGGCTTCGCCTCTGCTGTTCTGCAGGGCCTTCTAGCCTCCTCTAACCCTCTATAACTCCTCCACCCATCCTTAGCTTTGGGATTCTACCAAAGTGTGATGACTGCAGCAGGGTAACACGATGAACATAGTACAGATGGTAAGTTGTCAATCTCGCCTTCATTCTTGCTGGATGGGTTCGGAGCCGATCCTCGGCTCCGACTCGGCACTTGCTAAGCTCGAGAGCTAATTTTACCAGCTCGAGGCAACCCTATATCCCATGATGCAAGGCGGAGATTACCCAGATCTCGTTTGCCGCTTCGCTAACGAGGTGCCTTCTTTTACCAGCTCTTGGTAAGTGAACTTTTCAGAGACTTTTCGTCTACCCCCCCTTTACTTATATATATATATATATATATATATATATATATATATATATATATATATATATATATATATATAATATTGTTGTTAATTATCGACTCACCTTTGCCCTATTCCAGTCAGTGTTCCCTTCTTTTTGACTAAATATTCCCTTGTCCCTAGTCAGGCCTTAGGCCTTCCCCTCCCTAAATTTTTTCCTGTCGGGGATTGTGTGACACTGTGTTTTCCCTGGTTAATTTAATTTAATTAATTTAATTTAATTTGTTGGACTGAGTGTTTTTTTGTGTGTGATTGTGTTACTGTTGTTCATCGACACAATTATGTCGAAAGACACTAAGGTCTCAGGCTTCAAGAAGTGTGACTCGTGCTGTCAGAAGATGTCTCTGATGGACAGTCACACTTCTTGTGTTTATTGCCTGGGACCTTCACACCTGCAGGATGGCTCCATTGATCTCAGAAAAGAGATCTCTATCCCCTTCAGTGGAATCCATACATTCAGCTCCGAGATCACGTTTGCTCCCGGAGCGGAGCCATCGGAGCCGATCGGAGCCTATTTTCTCGGTCATCCAGGCTATCTGATCACAGCCTTGAGAGAGTGGTGAGTAGACTATTAAAGTCTCAGGCATTGGCCCAAATACTCCATAGCCCATCTCAACAGATGGTAGCTATATCACATCCACCGAGCATTCCTCCTCCTCCGACTCTCTTACAGAGTTCGGAGCCGGAGCTCCTTGGAAACCAGTACCATTGTGACTTCGGAGCCGATACCACCCCTTTCGGCTCAGTCGTCCTTGGCTCCGATTTCCTCCTTGAGACCTTCATTGGAGGGATCCGGGCGTCTAGTCTCTCTCGTCGACTCCGAGGGGGCGAGTGGCATCAGACCCTTGTCCGACCCCGTTCTCCCTCTCGGAGCTTCGGCGTTGGTGAGCTCGGCCCCGACTGCCTCGTAGCCTTCCCTCTCGGTGAGGCCTGGGGTTCCTATCTCTTCGGAGAGGGAACTTTCTGGTCTCTCTGACGGGGGAGCCTTTGAGGTGATGAGGAGTGTACTAGCCCCTGGGCTTAGTCAACGGACAGTTCCATCAGCTCCTCCCACTACAGTGCCTGCTGACGTCTCTTCCCACTCTCTTGCTCCCGGACCCAGAGATCCAACGCCTCAGGTTTCCCCTTTGGGAATATCTTCCTCTTCCGAGGCTTCTCCTGATCCGTCAGGAGAACCCCTGCGTAAGAGGAAACATTTAGACTCCCCTGAGTCTACTACATCAGATACTGACTTGGATGAGTTGGAGGGATCCCCAAGGTCCTCCTCTGAGGATGTCTCATTTTCAGACATCCTTGAAATCCTTAAACAGAGGGGGAACCGGCCCTCCCTTAATCCCTCCGAGGACGAGTCAGTATACCTGGAGGCGTTTGGATCTCGACCCTCCACCTCCTGGGTGTCTCTGCCTTTTGACCCTATCATGGAGGTAGTGGCTCGGAAGGCGTGGATGGCTCCAGATTCGGTGGAACCTATCCCTAGGAGACCTTCAAAATTTATTACTGCCCCACAAGATAGACAATATTTGACAAAGGGTGTCCCAGTTGATGCCATGGTGGTGGCTGCTGCCACCACGAAGGAATTAGCTGATCCTTCAGTACCTGTCCACCCTCCTAATAAAGATTCTAGGACTATGGACAGGTACAGTAAGCGGATTTTTTCTTCAGTGACTTTTGCTATGAGATCGCTGAACTACTTATGCCACTTCACCTGCCTTCAAAGAGATGTTCTTAAAGAGTTGGGAGAAGTTTTACAGGATCCGTCAGCTGCTGGGTCTCAGGATAAGATTAGCTCACAGCTAGGAATCCTTAACTCCATTGCTAACTCCTCCATGTGGCTCATTTCTTATGCAGCTGTTGGAGCGAGTAGGGCCGCAGGCACAGGAGTTGCTTTAAGGCGTCAGTCCTGGATGCGCCTTTGTAATTTTGCAGACCCCTTCAAGGCGTCTTTCACAAACTCCCCCTCTAATGGCTCGACCTTGTTCGGTCCTCAAGTGAATGACACTTTGACTAGATGCGAACAAGATGGCAAGACTCTCTCTGCCGTAGGAGTCCGTTTCTCCACCCCTTCTAGACCTTACCCCAAAGGACAGAAGGGAGGGAAAATGTGGTTCCGCAAATCTCAAGGAGTCACGCCTGACGCACAAAGTCAGTTTACCCCCAGAGGCAGAGGGGGTAACAATAATAGACGCCGCCCTAGGGGCAGAGGTGGTCCACAGAATCAGGGTAGCAGAGAGCCTCTTTCTGACAAACCCTTCCAGCATCCCTGAGATGTTGCCCGATTGTCCGCCGGAGGCAGTCGGGAAAACTATCGCTGTACCCAATAGCCTGGCTTTCCCTTTCTCAAGACAAATGGGTACAGTCAATTATATCCGAGGGTTACAAAATTCCCTTTATTCAAACCCCAATTCAACAAAAGGGAACCCTTCCAGACGTTCCACCCAGTCTAAGGGAATTAGCAGTACTAGAAATATCAAAACTGCTAGTAAAAAGAGCCATCCAGCCAGTCCCAGCGGACCAAATAGGATCCGGAATCTACTCAAGGTTCTTTTTAGTTCCAAAAAAGACAGGAGACTGGAGACCAATATTATATTAGATCTCAGCAAACTCAACAAGTTTGTAAAGAAATCAAGATTCCGGATGGTCACGCTTCAGTCAATTCTGCCCTTTCTGGGCAAGGACAATTGGATGTGTTCGATAGATCTTCAGGATGCGCACTACCACATAAAAATTCACAGACGCTCCAGAAGATTTCTCCGCTTCCAGCTGGGGACCAGTCACTTCCAATTCAGAGCCCTGCCCTTTGGACTCACTACAGACCCCAGAGTGTTCACCAAATGCATGGCAGTGGTTACGGCTCACCTGAGACGTCAAGGATTCCAGGTGTTTCCATATATAGACGACTGGCTCCTCACTGCCACCACCAGGCATCAGCTTCTCCAAGCCAGAAATTACACCATTCACACTTGCAGAGGGCTAGGAATTTCTATAAATTTCGAAAAATCTGCCTTGTCGCCTTGTCAATATATTACTTTTATAGGCGCAAGATTGGACACCGTACAACTTTCAGCAAGGTTGACAGACCAAAGGATCTTGGACATTCAAACACACGTCCAAGTGATTCTATTCAGCAACAAAATTCAGGCCAGATTTGCTCTGAAAGTACTGGGTCTTATGGCGGCTGCCATAACACTTCTTCCCCTCGCCCGCTTTTACATGCGTCTTCTACAATGGATGCTATTCACCCAATGGTCCTTTCAACAACTTCCCATGCGTCACGAGATCATAGTAACTCCAACTTGCAAAAGACATCTGACTTGGTGGATATCGTCCCCTCAAATCCATCAAGGCAGACCTTTTGTTCCTCTTGCCACGGTTACATCGGACGCCTCCCTGATCGGGTGTGGGGGGGGGGGGGGCATTATCAGGGCAGAATGGTCCATGGCACTTGGCAACCTTTCGAGTACCATCTGCACATAAATGTTCTGGAGATGAGAGCAGTGCTTTTAACGTTGCAAGCCCTCAACGACTCTATTCCCTTGGGAACTATTGCAGTCCAAACTGACAATATGTCCGTAGTGTGGTATATAAACAAACAGGGTGGAACCAAGTCCTATCCACTGTGTCGAGAGGCTCTCAGACTTTGGCAATGGGCAATCTCCTCTCACCAGTTTCTGATAGCAACGCACATCCCCGGGAAATCCAACATCATAGCGGACAGATTGAGCAGAGCTATTCTCATGCCTCACGAGTGGTCTCTCAAACAGTCAGTGACGGAAGAGATTTTTCAGAAGTGGGGTCTTCCTTGCTGCGACCTTTTCGCTACACCTCAAAACAGCAAATGCCCAAACTTCTTCTCTCTCTTCCCCCTTCCAGGCCATCCCCCCAGAGACGCTCTAACCCAAGTTTGGCCCCGGGGACTTCTTTATGCCTTTCCACCTTTTCCGCTGATACCTCAGCTAATTCAGAAAGCAACTGCTTTGAGAGCCAAGTTGATTCTCATTGCCCCTTATTGGCCTCGACAGATATGGTTTCCCTTCCTACATCATTACCTCTTGGTACAGCCATGGCATCTGGACCCAGTTCCAGATCTTCTGACCCACCAGTCGGGTCAACTGCACCAATCCATACCCTCTCTCAACCTCACTGCTTGGTTTCTCCACTTCCATCCTTAGCCAGGCTTCCTATGATTTCTAATCCTGTACGGGATATCATAGTAGCTTCCCTAAAATCTTCTACCAGAAAGATTTACACTAGTAAATGGTGGCGTTTCTCTTTCTGGGTAAAAGCTAGGAACATAGACCCCTATACTGCTCCAATTCATTCGGTATTGGACTTCCTAGCTGACATTTTTCTTTCAGGATCCTCTTCTTCCACAGTGAAAGTTCAACTGGCAGCCATTTCAAATTTTCATATAGGCTTTTTGGACCACAACATTATGCCACATAAACTTTGCAAGGCATCCCTTCGAGGTATCTTTTTATTGAAACCTCCGATTAGAGACCCCCCACCACAGTGGGATCTAAATTTAATTTTAACATCCTTGATTCTTCCCCCGTTCAAACCTGCAGCTGCCTGTTCTTTGAAATTGCTTTCTTGGAAGACACTTTTTCTAGTTGCCATTACATCTGCCAGAAGAGTATCTGAGCTTCATGCTCTCTGTGTTCGCCCTCCCTATCTAATATTCCACAAAGACAGGGTATCCCTAAGAACTAATCCGTCTTTCTTACCAAAGGTGGCATCACAAACTAACCTAAATCAATCCATTGATCTTCCAGTATTTTTTCCAAACAATTCTGATAGAGCTGAACAAAAGTTACATTATCTCGATGTTCACCGCCAGCTCAGATATCTGTATAAGACAAAAATTTTTAGGAAATCTGATCAACTATTTCTATCCTATGCAGAGAACAGGAAAGGCCTTCCAGTTTCTAAGGTAACTTTATCCAGGTGGCTGTCTTCTGTGATCACTTAGATTTATCAGCTCAGAGGCAAAGAGTTGGTTTCTAACCCAAAAGCCCATTCTACCAGAGCTCTAGCTACACCTACAGCTATTCAAGCTAGACTTCCAATAGACACTATTTGTGCAGCAGCCACATGGGCCTCTCCTCATACCTTTGTTTCACATTACAAATTAGATTTGGTCTCCAGAGACAGAGCAAAATTTGGTTCCACCGTTCTCAAGAGTCTGTTCCATTGAGCCACCCAGGATAGAGATGATAAGGACGCTGTCCCATCCAGCAAGAATGAAGGCGAGATTGACAACTTAACATTTAGAAGTTATGTACCTACCATAACGTTCCATGTTAGCTGTCTTCTCTCACCTTCTTTCTTGCATCCCGCCCTCCATCCCCCTAGCCTGGTCAGAACGGGAAGATTATACATCTTCTATTAAGAGGTTATTACCTTTTTTCTAGCTGTTCAACTCCTAGTGTCACTAGATTATGTTGATCCTTCCTAGAGGTTTATGATGTTATTTAGTATCCTTATTTTCTTCCTCCTCTTAAGTTGGAAGAAAATACTGCTATTTCTTTAGCTACCAAACGAGATCTGAGTAATCTCCGCCTTGCATCATGGGATATAGGGTTGCCTCGAGCTGGTAAAATTAGCTCTTGAGCTTAGCAAGTGCCGAGTCGGAGCCGAGGATCGGCTCCGAACCCATCCAGCAAGAAAGAAGGCGAGAGAAGACAACTAACATGGAATGTTGTGGTAGGTACATAACTTCTAATTTTGTACCTACCATAAATGTAGATGTTCGAGTGTACACCCTGATGCAGTCCAGGTTACCCTCCCTCCATCCCCTCTGATCTAACTGACTAAATCTCTACAGTACCTTCCTGATGTATTTGCTTATAGCTGAAGGGATTTTGTGTTTGTGCAAAAATTACTTAATTTGGTACTAATTACTGACCATGTTTTTGGGGGCACCTGACATCTGGGGCAAGAAAAACTGAAGAAAATGGCGTTGAATGCATTATATATACCCCTGGCGCACTGATGTCAGGGAAGAAGCGACAGCAACCGACGCTGGACCAAGACTTTGGAATTCCGGCTGACTGCGGGACCGCCTGACGACAGGATAACCCAAATGTGATGACTGCAGCAGGGTGTACACTCGAACATCTACATTTATGGTAGGTACAAAACTGTACTTTTTACGTGAGGGTAGAGGTAGCGAGATTGAGGTAAAAAATTGGAAAAATATGTACAATAAGAAAATTGTAAAATGGACTGAGAGAAAATAACAGTGATAATATCCAGAGGTGCTGAGAAAAATAGGATATGTACAGTAAGAATATTATGAATGGGCTAAAGGAAAATCTGCTGGATGAATTTCTGCATTACAGGCACTATCTTGCAAACCACCATGTCTGTTTTTCCATAAAGACGAAGTAATCTTGAGAAAAAAATTCAGCTTTTCTGCCCAAGATGACATGCAAAGCAGATCTAAATTGGTCAGTTGATTTGCCAGTCTTTTTTTCCAAGATTCTAAAATTAATGTATGCTTCACATGCTGGATGTTCGACCGCTCAGATCCTATTTGCATAGGACCTAGCATATCAGAAAGTCAGACCAACTATTAATTTCTTTTTCCAAGTCAGTTTCGTAAAAATATGTCAAAAGTCACTTTCTATATGGCTATCTGAATGCATCTCCTCTGTTTATGATACACTGGGCTTACCTTTACAGGCAAAAAACAAGGGCTCATTCTAGAAGTGCAGTGGCTACTTCTGTGGCCTTCATGAAGAGTTCCCATTGACATTTGTGCAGCAGGAACATGGCCCAGTGTCCATGTCTTTGTATCCCATTATAAATTAGACCCAAGTCCAGATCATGCTCCTCTTTTTTTTCCACCATTCTCAGGAATGTCATTGGATGCCACCTGGATGTTCCTCAGCTTGGGAATCTTTATCAAAGGTTGAATTGGATGAAAATAGACATCTGATGCGAAAGTTATGTACTTGCTGTAATGGTAGATCTGTGTTATAATTTTTTCGTCTGGTTCCCCCCCCCCCCCTCACCTTCCAATATATTGTAGTGGACGGCTTCTGGTGACCGGATACATCTCATCTGAGACTTTGTGAAATGCTGCACAACATACCTTCCTGTGTTTATATGTCTGTTATAAGATGTTTATTCAGCATAACCCACGTTGCTTGCTACCAGCTAGTTATTACTGCTAGTGTAGATGTCTACAGTCTTAGCATGATGTGAAATAGCCATCTGTTGCCATTTTTATTTTCTTATTTTCATATGCTGTGGGCCGTTTTTTGTAAGGTGGTTTAAATGCTGTTAAACTGGTATTTTGTCCGCATTCAGTGTAACATGGTAATTCAGTGTACACTTTACATTGCACGTGAAAACTAATGAACACAGACCAATGTTTAAACAGTGTGGCTGGACTCTTGTTTGTGCTGTTTATTTTTCTTCCTAATGTAAAACCTCTTTATTTTCTGCTGTATTCGTTGTGCTGCAACTGCTTTTGGCTTGTATTTTGAAATGTTCCAGCTGCTACTGTGTGTCCCATTTTATTGAACTGTAACTGCTGCCGTATTCTGTGTTCAAACTTTTAATTGCTGTTATATTTTTAAACATTCCAACTGCTATTTGCTTAAGTGTTGCATTTATTGAACTGTAATTTGCTGCCTATATTCAAACTTTCAATTGCTGTGGCACTTTACTGTTAAGCTGTGTTCCTTGTACCTTGCTGATCTGCTACCAGTATCCTCCCTAACGTTCTCCCTCCAGTTCCAGTGTTTCTCTACTCACTCACTCACACAGCAAACCCACCCCTAGGCTACCCACTACCATTCATACTGAATTACCTAATTGAAGTCTTCTTACCCCTTCTAGTAGCAAATATATTATAACCTTGTTAATTTTTGTTTTATTTGTTCCTGTCATTTACAGCCCGCTATTGCTGTGACTCAACCACCCTAGGTGTCTCCCACTGTTCTACATAACACCCTGGCTTCCTGCTCTTGAAAGAACTACCTAAGGGGATCCTGTAGTGCTTTCTGTAACCATTAAGCCTCCTCAATAACTAGAATTATAATGTGTATGTAACACTACTGTGGTAATTATTTTATTCCTTTATACTGCTGAATCTTAACTCATCACGCGCTCGCTAGCAGCCTACTACGGCCTTTAGTCTCCCTTTTACTCGCCAGCCTCCTTCCCACTCCCTTGTCTGCACATGGATTATCCTCGTCACTGATGGTTTGGTCACTAGGTAGCAGGATTTTGCCATTCCCTACCCCTATATTTTACGTTCATCTACAGCTTCCCTGTGTTTAGTTTTATACCCCAGTGAATTTTCTGCTCCTCTCTACTGTCCATACAAAGTGACCCAGTGCTTTATCCCTGTGCCCCCTTACCTTTATGCTTGCTCTCTAATTCACTGATTTGTTTTTTGCTGTCTTGTCTTCTTCCTTCTCCTTGGCTGTACCTGCTCCATTCGCCCTGTGGGCTCACTCTGCTCCCCTACCCTGCCCCCGATTCCCACCCACCCCCACTATCTCTACACTTAAAGTAACAAAACCACACCCACTCCCACATAGCCCAATAGGCTCTTCC
The DNA here is from genome assembly GCF_019279795.1 of Protopterus annectens. NCBI lineage: Eukaryota > Metazoa > Chordata > Ceratodontiformes > Protopteridae > Protopterus > Protopterus annectens. Next base: position 1,152,098,251 of record NC_056731.1, read on the forward strand.
CATCTTTTGCCCTTAATAATTCTTCCACCCCTCCCCTTCCTAATAAATTCTCACCCCCCCCCACCTCTCCGCAACTTCTAACCATACTTGGTACAGCCCACTGCACTTCCCACTCAACTCAAATTCTAAATAACAGATCTGAAGTAGGAACTTCATTTGTCAGCAACCTTTGGGATACAGATCCGATCTCGGATCCGAGCCGACAACTTCTACCACAGCATAGATCCGCGCTCCTAGCTCCTCCCTTTACCCATAATCCCCTGCCAACCCTGACGGACCTCAGATCTAGTTTGCCACGCTTCAAGCTACAAGCTGGATTTCGAGCTCCTGATAGTTGGATCAATCTGTCCTTTCTGCCTAAGGTATCTTTGGAAGCTAATATTAATCAATCTATTAATCTTCCCCAATTACCAGAACAAAAGAGAGTACAAACTGCATTCCTTGGATGTGCACAGAAAATTACGCTTTTATATTCATCGAACTGCTGGTCATAGGGAATCTGACCAGTTGTTTGTCTCCTTTGCTAAAACAAGTTTAGGCAAGTCAATTTCTAAAGTTACACTGTCACAGTGGATAGCTAGTTGTATCCTCTTGGCGTATCAGAGTTCGGGAAGGCCTGCACCTCAGGGAGTCCGAGCTCATTCTACTAGGGCCGTCGCTTCTTCGGCGGCTTTTAAATCTAGGGTTCCCTTGGATGATATTTGTTCCGCAGCCACTTGGGCCTCATCTCATACCTTTATCAGCCATTACAAACTGGTTGTTGTCTCCAGAGGTAGGGCGTCCCTTGGCTCTGCAGTGCTCCGGAATATTCTTCCATAAAGGCCACCCAGGATTCAGGTAGCTGGGGACTCGAAGTTCCTACTTCAGTTCAGATTAAGAAGTTATGTACTCACCATAACGTTACATCTGAGTAGGTATCCTCATTTGTCTGCAACCATCCCCCCCTCCTTCCCCCTGACCTGTAGGATCTGTCTTAGATGAGCCCCTTCTGGGGCACAGTAACAATGGTTATATCGGGCAAACTTGATCTGAGGTCAGTCAGGGTTGGCAGGGGATTATGGGTAAAGGGAGGAGCTAGGAGCTCGGATCTATGCTGTGGTAGAAGTTGCCGGCTCGGATCCGTATCCCAAAGGTTGCAGACAAATGAAGATACCTACTCAGATGGAACGTTATGGTGAGTACATAACTTATTATGCTTTATAAAACCTGCCTCCTACATAACTCAAATACTTCTTCTCATCTTATCCTCTCTTAACTATCTCACTAGTCCTCTTAATACTAATCACTCTTCCTCCTTTTCATACAACCTGTTCACTCCCCATGCAACACAAACAGTCTTCAACCTTCATATCCTCCTATCTTTACATCTTCAATAACTGTCTCCTTTTTCCCTACATACTTATCCCTACCTACAGATACTCTACTCCAACCCCAATTAGCCCTACTCCCACAAAATAACTTGACTCTCAAACCAGACACTACGCAGTCTGATTAACTCTTTTTCCATATTTGCCAACTCATTACCATCCTTCTCTCTGGTGATGTACACCCTAACCCCGGTCCCTGTACTCCACGCAATTCAAATTTCCCCCCTCTTACCTCTCCCCTCAACAGGAAAATCCCTTCTTATCACAACACTGAATGCTCAAAGTATATGTAACAAAATTCCCAACCTCTTTGCCTGCCTTCTCCATAATCAGCTAGATATTCTGTCCATCTCTGAAACGTGGCTGAAACCCCACATAAAAAACTCTGAGATAATACCCCCCCCCCAACTTTTGTATCGTTAGAAAAGACAGAACCCATAAAAAGGTGGTGGAGTCGCTCTCCTCTACTCATCCTCCCTCTCAGTTACTCCCTACACTAAAGCTATTCCCCAAATCACTAATGCCAAACTAATTCTGGCCCTACTTCAGATGAATAGACACAAACATATGTATAGCCACTCTCTATATCCCTCCTGGAGACAATGTCCCAATTCTCCAGGATATACTGTCCTGGTTCTCCACCAGCATTAGCAGTGAGACTATAATCTTGAGTGACATGAATATTAACTGGACCACTATTCAATCTCCTACAAACTCCCTAAACATAAACCCGTATAACTTCTCACAGCTAAACAACTCCACAACTAGACCTTCCAGGGACGACTACTGTGGTAGTACCCTTGACTGGATTCTGGTCTCTCACCCCCATTACATCTCTGATAGTGGTACCCTCCCCGATTCCCTCAGTGATCACTTTCCCACTTTTGCTCATCGCCTTCCCTCCTCCTTACAACCATCTTGTACCTGTATCCACACGGTCCCTAAAAAAGTTCAACCCAGATACCTTCTCAAACTCTCTAAAAGATATTAACTGGAGCCCTCTAAAAATGCTCTCCCTGGAAAATGCTGTTATCTACTTCAATACAACATTCTTAAATCTTTTAGATACCTTTGCCCCCTCCAAAACAAAAAAATTAAAAGTAACACCATCTCTTGGTTAACCAAAGGTACTATAGCTGTTTTGTGTCTTCGAGACAAAGCTTGGAAACTCTAACAGAAAAAACAAACCTCCTATCACCCTTAATGAATACAAAGTATTTTGTAACAAAGTTAAAAAAAAAACTTACTGCATCAGACCGCAAATATTTATTCATACTTCAAAATAACCACAAGACACAACCCCTAAAAATTTCTGGAATGGTATCACCTCCTTCAATCCAGGTAAAAAAAAGAAAACCCCTGCCCTGATCCAAGTGCCTCCAACCTGGACTCAGCCACCCAATTTAACTTTCTTCATTGACTCCATAACCAAAGTAACATCATCCTTCACTAATAACGCTACATCCTCATCTCTACCTTTCCCCATCTCTTCCTCCTCAAACACTTCCACCTCCCAGCATCCTCCCTTCTCCATCAAAACCCATCTTTATATCTACCATAAAAAAACTTCTTCTTAACTTGAAACCATGCTGCAGTGACCCTGGTAACATTCCTTTCTACTGTCTAAGATAGCTGCCAAGGCCATTGCTTTCCCCATCTGCATTCTAATCAGTCGGTCTAAGACAGCTGTGTACCCCACCTTTGGAAAAAGGCTTTTATCATTCCCCTTCACAAAGGGGGCAACAATAATAACCATCACCATCTTATCTTCATCTCAAAACTTCTTGAAAAATGTATCCACCTACAATTTTACCCTATCTCCTAGATAACCACCTGCTAACTCCCACACAACATGGATTCAGACCTGGTCACAGTACTATCCCCATTCTCCTCTCCTTCCTCGAAACTGTTAATAAAGCCCGTGACTCTGGCTGCATTGTGTCTACCCTCCTCCTAGACCTGTCAAAGGCCTTTGATACTATCTCTTACAACCTTCTGCTATCTAATCTCTCTAACCTAAAGCTATCCCTCTCCTCTCTATTAACTGGTTTACCAGTTACCTCTCTGCAGCAAGCAGTCAAAAGGAAAAAAGCCACCTCCTCCTTCCTTAATACTCCCACAGGTGTACCCTAGCGTTCCATATTAGGTCCCCTACAGTTCAATATTTTCATAAATTACTTCCACCATACCATCCCTAATGCAAAACTTATCCAGTACACAGATGAGACTACAGTTTTCTGTTCAGCCACCTCCACTCTCATAAAATTAACCTAAGATGCCTTCTCTTCCACTGAACAATGGATGTTAGATAACCATCTAGTACAAAATGCGTCAGAAACTAACCTTATATTTACTTCTCCTAAAAACACCATCATAGACAAAAACTCATTCTCCATTACTAGTCAGAACAATACATCTCTCCAAATAGTATCGCATGCAAAACTTCTAGGTGTCCTCATTGATGATCAGCTTAAGTTTGATACCCATTTACAAACAAATATAACCCCCCCCCTCAGCAGAAACTAGGTATGCTCTACTGCCACAATCGCTACCTCACTCCCTCTACCTAGTTCTCTCTACCACATACCTTATCCCTTCTCTCCAATATGGTTGCCCCACTTCTTAACCTACAATCTTCTCTCAAGACAAAACTCTGTTCCTGTTGCAACAAAATTTCAAATTTCAGCACAGGTTATAGATTCTCACTGTATTGCCCTTCACAAACTAAATTGGTTAGAGTTGCCTAATTACCTTACCTACATTCAACTCACCCATGCTCACAAACTTATCTTCAGTCCCTTTCCCTGCCCCTCCCTTGCCTCCACTTTTAAAATGCACCTACCTGATAGACTTCTAAGATCCAGTAACCAGAATCTGATTGAACTGCACAGACCTGCCCGCCCACCAGGCAAACATCTGCTATCCTCCTCGACACACCTTTGGAACTCCCTGCCATCCGTTATCTGTACCACCAATAGCCTCTCTACCTTTAAAACCTTGCTTCACTCACATCTAATATCCCTCTGGGAATGTTCCTGCTCTCACCCCACAACTCCCTTAGCAACACACCCTTTTTCTCACTCTCCCTCTCTCTCTCTCTCTCTCTCTCTCTCTCTCTCTCTCTCTCTCTCTCTCTCTCTCTCTCTCTCTCTCTCTCTCTCTCTCTCTCTCTCTCTCTCTCTCTCCCATCTTACACTAAGCTATCTACCTCCCCACCTCCTTCTTTTCTATCTTCTTCTCCTAACTTTTTCCTCTCTGCTCACTTCTCCCCTGTCTCATTTCCCTACTAAAACTCTCGGAGATTACCTATGTATCTTTTGCTTCTGCTGTTATATTTCTATAGTAGGAACAAATATATTTGTAAATATTTACTAATGATTTTTCTAATTTCTCTTTTTACATTTTTTTTTCTTTTTACTAAACTGTGCATGTTATGTAGTCAGATCTCGCCTCCAGTATTATGTTTGGGTTCGGAGCCGATCCTCTGCTCCGACTCTGCCGTTTAGAAAGCCTGGAAACTTCTGATTGACTCGTGGCTAATGGGTATCCCTTGGTGCATGCACACATTCCCCAGATCTCGTTTGCCGCGTCTTTAGTCGGAAGCTTCTTTTGGTTGGCCATGGCTAAGTGATTTAGTTCTTTATTATTACTACTTTTTAGGTGTTTTTGGCTTTGTGTGAAGTGTTATTCTGATTGCCAATAGCTTTATCGTGATACCGATTTGTGTTTATTAACCAGATTTGGCTTATTACTGCTTATAAAATTCTTGGGCCTGTTGGTCTTTTTGTGTGTGGTCCCCGTGAGTGTTTGCTTTTAGACTAGACCGTTTAACTTAGAGGTTCTAGTTTGTTTCCCTTTTTCTTTTGCACTAGGTTCAAGTTAGAAAACCTAGTAAAACACCCTTTATTTTTTGTGAGTGTTAGGGCTAGATCTGTTTAAGTTAGAGGATCTAATTCCTCTCTTGTAGTGTGAGTGTGTTTTTTTTTCTCTACTGCCATTATGTCCAAAGAACATAAGAGCATAAACAGTCAGGATTTAAAAAGTGTACTAAATGCTCACAAAAAATGGCCATCACTGATGGACATAGCGTCTGTGTGTACTATTTAGGGGCCAGACATCTTTAAGAAACTTGTCTCTTTTGTCATTCCTTTAGTCCTAGAGTGCTCCAGGAATGGAAGAAGAAGCTGATCCTAAAAGGCATATTAAAACCTTCCTTCGAGGAAGACCTAGCCAGTTCTTCCTCCTCTGCTAGGTCGCAGTCTTCTAGAAAAGATAAGGACAAGACCTCTAAAAGGCCTTCTCCAGCCTCAACTTTGGTCTCTGAATCCCCACAGAAGTTGCCAAAATCAAAGCTGGCCTCTGTCTCTAAGGCTCCACTGTCTTCGGAGCTGATTGAGATTCTGGATGCGGACCTTGCAGTATCGGCACAGAGTGCTTTGGTGCTGATCACTAGCCATACTCTTCGGAGCCGGTCTACAGACATTCCACCGGTCTCCCCTACTCTAATATCACCTATATTGCAGAGAGTGAGGTCTCCCACACTGTCCTCCAGGAGCTTATCTGAAGAAGACATCGAGAGAGTGGTGCTCAGACTCCTTAAGTAGTCAACGTTGCCAAAATTTTTTATCGGCTCCGACCATTTCTGTCCCTGAGACGACTCCTGCTTCCAATCCTGCTCTTTTTCCTCCTCCAACCCAAATTGGGCCTTTGGAGCTGATGGTGTCAGTACTGACTATAGTGGTGTCCTTGGCTCCAGCACCCAGTGTGGTTGTCTCGTAGCCGAGCTCCGCTCCGACACTGTTGGCGCCGTCTGAAGTGTCTAGGGTCCGAAGCTCTTTGGTCGGGCCCGAGGGGGACACTTGGAACCGAACCTCTTCAGTGCAGAGTCTTTCTCTTGGTACGTTGGCCTCAGTGAGCTCAGACCCTACATCATTCTCGGAGCCGATTCTTTTGGAACCATTGGCACCTATGCTCTCTTTGGAGCCAGGGCGTCATTCGGAGTTGGAGGAATCTGTCTTCGTGAGGATGAGGAGCATGTTGGATAGTTCATCCGTACCACGTAGGAGTACCGATGCTATACTCCCTCAAGCACCGACTACTGTCTCAGCATCCTCTCTCCCCCAGGATGGTAGCAACTCACAGCCTCAGGACCCCCATTTGGGTGGTCCCCGATCTTCCGAGACCTCCCCAGAAGACACCGCTGAAAAGCCCCCTCGGAAGAGCTTATGCAAGAGGAAGCAGGTAGACTACCCTGAGGAGTCTGTCACATCTGAAACTGACCTCGATGAGTCGGATGGGTCCCATAAGTCGTCCTCTGAAGATGTTTCCTTTGCAGACATTTTGGAGATCCTCCGGCAGAAAGGCGGCTGGCCCACCGTTACCCCTTCCGATGAGTCAGTGTACCTGAAGGCTTTTGGGTCTCAATCCTCAGCTTCATGGGTGTCTTTTCCATTTGACGAATTACTGGATCTTGTGAGTCAGAAACCATGGCAGACTCCTGATGCCGTGGAACCGGTCCCCAAGAGGCCGAATAAATTTCTTTCCGCCCCTAAAGACAAAGATTTTTTATCCAAGGGTTTACCTGTTGATGCCATGGTGGTGGCGGCCACTAAGAAGGAGCTAGCAGAGACGACTACTTCTATCCATCCACCTAATAGGGAATCCCGAACAATGGATAGGTACAGGAAGCGTATCTTCTCTTTATCGGCTTTAACACTCCTATCGCTGAACTGTCTGTCGCATTTTACGAGACTTCAGAGAGATCTCCTAAAGGAGTTAGGAGATGCTCTTCAGAGAACCTCTGCTGAAGCAGTCCCATCTACAGAGTCTGCTCAGTTGGCTACTCTCACATCTATTGTTAACTCCTCCATGCGGCTGATCTCATATGCAGCTGATGGTGCGAGTAGGGCGGCGGGTTCAGGAGTCTCCTTAAGGAGGCATTCCTGGATGCATCTATGCAACTTTGCTGAGCCTTTCAAGTCCACATTCACCAATGCTCCCATGGACAGAGCCTCTCTTTTTGAACCCAAGGTGAAAGATACTCTCACCAGTTGTGAGCAGGAAGGAAAGACTCTCTGCCGTGGGAGTCCGTTTTGCCGTTCCTTCTAGACCTTACCCTAAAGGAAAGAAGAGCGGCAAAATGTGGTTCAATAAATCACAGAGACCTTTCCAGGACACACAGGGTGATTCCTCCTTCAGCGGCAGGGGAGGAGGACATAATAGTAGATGTCTCCCTAGAGGCAGGGGAGGCCCACAAAATCAGGGAGGTCGCGATTCTTTTCGTGACCGTCCCTATCAGCGTTCCTGATGTGGAACCCGACTGTGCATCTCTGGAGCCGGTCGGGGGTCGCCTGTCCTTGTACCTAGAAGCCTGGCTAAATCTCACTCGAGACAAGTGGGTACAAGACATTATCACCAGAGGTTACTCTATACCCTTTTCCCTTCCACCACGCCCTCCCAAAAGGATCCCAGATGTACCTCCCAATCACAGGGATCAGGCAGCTATAGAGATAGAAAAGCTGCTATTAAAAAGAGTCATCCAAAAGGTCCCAGTAGACCAGACAGGATTCGGATCATACTCCAGGATGTCCTTCAAGAATGCAACTGCAGTCCTGACATATGGGTTGTCCTGCCTCAGGCAGCCCTTCGGTCGGCCGGATTCCAAAGTCTGGGTCCGGCATCGGCTGATGTCGCCTCTTTCCCCAACGTCAGAGCGGCTGGGGTATAAAAGCATCAGCCGACACCATCTTCTTCAGTCTTTCTTGCCGCGCGGTGCCCGAAGCAGAAGCAGTTCGCAAGTGCTCCAGGTTCTTTTTAGTTCCAAAAAGAACAGGAGACTGGAGACCTATCCTAGACCTCAGCAGGTTAAACGAGTATGTAAAGAAGTCCAAGTTTCGAATGGTCACTCTACAATCCATACTCCCTCTGTTAGGGAGAGACAGCTGGATGTGCTCAATAGATCTCCAGGATGCCTACCACCACATAATGATGGACAAAGCATCAAGGAGCTACCTACGCTTCCGGCTGGGAGCCAGTCATTACCAGTTTCGGCCGCTGCCCTTTGGTCTCACCACAGCCACCCGGGTGTTCAAGTGCATGGCAGTAGTCACAGCTCATTTGAGGCATCAGGGAATCCAAGTCTTTTCCATACCTGGATGATTGGCTCCTGACTTCCACCACCAGGCATCACCTAGTTCAATTGAGAGATTCCACAATCAAGCTCTGTTCCCAGTTGGGAATCTCGATAAACTGGGAAAAATCCTCTACTTTGCCAACTCAGTCTATAACTTTTATAGGAGCAAACATAGACACGGTTGATATGACAGCCAGACTACCTACAGACAGAATACATAATCTTGTGCAACAAATTTACAGGATACTTCCCCTTCGAAGAGTCAAAGCGAAGGTGGTGTTGCAGCTTCTCGGAACTATGGTGTCGACCATAACCTTGGTACCTTTAGCAAGACTACGTATGCGAATACTCCAATGGCTCCGGTCATCCCAGTGGTCGTTTCAGCAGTTGCCTCTACATCATTAGATTCTGATTACAGATTCTTGCAAAAAGGACCTACACTGGTGGATTCAACTAGGTCATCTTACCACAGGGACTCCCTTTGTACCGCACCAACCCGTTGCCACTGTGACCATGGATGTCTGTCAGGGTGGGGGGGCATTATCTTGGCAGGACTGTCCAAGGCACATGGCAAGAGCAGGAGGCCCATCTGCATATCAGTGTCCTAGAGATGAGAGTGGTGCTTCTAGTGTTGCAAGTACTTCACGACTTTCTCACTCTAGGGACGATAGCTATCCAGACCGACAACATGTTGGTGGTCTGGTATCAAAAAAAACAAGGGGGGACCAGATCATACCCCTTATGTCGTGAGGCCCTGCGAGTTTGGAATTGGGCGATTTCCTCCCAACACTTTCTCATTGCAACGCACATCCTGGGGATGTCCAACGTGATAGCGGACAAGCTAAGCAGGGCTATATTGTTACCTCACGAATGGTCCTTGAACCAGAAAATAGCCAGTATGATCTTCCACAAGTGGGGACAACCCTGCTGTGACCTCTTTGCCAGCCCCATCAACACCAAATGCAGTACCTTTTTCTCTCACATCCCCCATCCAGGCGAGTCTCCAAGAGATGCGCTAATCCACGATTGGCCCCCGGGACTCCTTTATGCTTCCTTTTCCACTCATCCCCAAGGTCATACAGAAAGCAATGCTGTTGGGAAGCAAGATGATCCTCATCACTCCTTACTGGCCTCGTCAGATTTGGCTCCCTTTTCTCGGGCCTCACCTGTTAGACTACCCATGGGCTCTGGACCCAGTGCCAGAACTGACACACGTCAGGTTCTTTTCAACCCAGTCTCCACACTCTCAAACTGACAGCATGGCTGCTCCAGTTCCATCACTAGTCAGGCTTCATGATCTCTCTCCAGCTGTAGCTCATATTATTACCTCTTCTCACAAGCCTTCGACTAGAAAATTGTATCACAGTAAATGGAAGAGATTTTCTATATGGGCACACAACAGAGAAGTTCATCCATTTACAGCTCCCATTACTATTGTTCTAGAGTTTATTTCAGAGCTCTTTCACCAGGGTTCAGCGGCTGCTCAGCTAGCAACAATATCTAATTTTCATGTAGGGATTAATGATTCCAGTCTTATTTCTCTCAAACTGTGCAAATCTTTTCTTAGTGGTTCCATGATGTTAAGACCTCCTGTGCAAGACCCCGTTCCTCCTTGGGACCTGAATCTAATCCCATCTAGACTTACTCTGCCCACCTTTTGAACCAGCCCATAGTTGTTGGTTGAAATTCCTGTCTTGGAAGACTCTTTCTGGTAGCAATAACCTCAGCCAGACAAGTTTCTGAATTACAGGCTCTGTCTGTTAAACCTCCATATTTAATTTTTCACAAAGACAGGGTCTCTCTCCGGACCAACCCTTCTTTTAATCCTAAAGTTTGTTCTCAATTTCACTTAAACCAAACAATTGAATTGCCAGTGTTCTTCCCTAATCACTCCAGTAAAGTAGAGTATACATTCCACCAACTGGATGTGCATAGGCAACTGCGTTTCTATATCCACAGGACCAAAGGATTTAGAAAATCAGAACAGCTGTTTGTTTCTTTTGCTGAGGCGAGAATGGGCTTGCCAGTTTCCAAGGTTACACTGTTGAACTGGATCTCTAGTTGTATTTCCTTTATTTACAGTTCTCAAGGAAAGGAGTTACCTTTTAAAGTTAAAGCGCATTCCACCAGGTCCTTTTCTACTTCTGCTGCTTTCCAAGCCAGGACACCTATTGATAATATATGTGCAGCAGCAACATGGGCTACCCCTCATACCTTCATTTCCCATTATAAATTGGATTTAACTTCCAGGGATAGAACCTCGTTTGGTTCCATGGTACTCGGGAGTATTTTCTAGTGAGCCACCTATTCAAGATGCTAGGGACGCTGTCCCACACATAATAATGAAGGCGAGATAGGACGACATAACATAAAGAAGTTATATACTCACCATAACGTTCCATGTATGCAGTCCATCTCGCCGAACATTATTACGAACCCATCCACCACCACCCTTCCTGGAGGATCTGGATACAGTTTTTCCTTTTCTACAGTGGTTTATACCACAACGGTGCTTTTTATTAGTTTATTCTTCCGGATGTTTGTCCTTTTTCCTGTCTTATCCTGATAACTAGTAGCAAGCAAGATCTGGGGAATGTGCGCATGCACCATGGGATACCTATTGGCCACGAGCCAATCAGAAGTTTTCAGGCTTTCTAAGCGGCCGAGTCGGAGCCGAGGATCGGCTCCGAACCCACACGTAATAACTTTCGGCGAGATGGAGTACATACATGGAACGTTATGGTGAGTGCATAGCTTCTTTTTTTAAATACTAAGTTTTTACCTGAACTTTTGTGTTAGTATATTGCTAATAATTTGTTTACTTTGTACAATGTCTTTATGGAGCTTTTTTCCCCAAGACTCCATTGAAAATGGGCTGCTCTTGGCCCAACGGACCATCCTGGCAAACAAACTGTAAATAAATAAAAAAATGTCCCTTAACATCTGTATGTTTTATTGTTTCCTTGCAAGACTAGGTAATTGAGAATGTCTGCAAACGTTATCTGACGTACTTTTGTGGAATGGAGGGAATTATGGATAAGGCTAGAGTAAGAGCCTTGGATACACAGCTTCATAAAAAAGCACCAAGTTTGCTTCTGACAATCCAAAGTTTAAACTGGATGAAAATGAGACAAGGATCCATCATTATGGCAAGCAAGTAACTTTAATTGTAAGTTGTCCTATCTCTCCTTCAGTTTTACTGGTTGGGTTCGGAACAGGTCCTTTGTTCTGACTCAGCCGCATTCTAAAGCTCAAGGTCTTCCACTGGCTCATGGCTGTGTATCCCTATCCCATCTTGCTCTAGTAAAGCTCCACAGATCTCGTTTGCCGCTAAACAGATTGGGTGCTTCCATTTTGGCTCTGGCTAAGTTGGAGATTTTCTTAATATTATCTTTGTTGTATTTAGCTGTTTTGTGCTGTTTTTATCTCTTAACATAGTTCATTAGTATTGCTAGTTTTGACAGTTTGCATTGTGTGTGCGCTTTACTGGCTGTCATTTTTTTGTTAGGCCTGTATTTACCCTATCCCAGCTTAATCTTATTATTTAGCACCCGTTTTTTGTTAATAATTTTTTTATTTTTATTTCTATACACTCTAAGTTAGTGTGGTGGAGTAATTCTTTCCTCTTCCTTGAGCCTAACTGAAAGCGGCAGCTCATTTGAGTTAGAGGGCTGCCATTGCCCATTTAAGTTAGAGGGCAATTCCTTCCCCTTTTTACCTTCACGTTCGTTGCCTAAGTTTCCGTTTTTTGCTGTTGTATAAAAAAAAAATGATTCTGTATTCATAGCTGGTTGTTATATTTTGACTAGTAGAACTATTGGTATGTCGTGTCTTTTCCCGGTTAGGGATCGCCACAGCAGAACTCTGGTCCGCTAATGATTGGTAGTTTTACGTGCCGAGTTACCAGCCCTGATGCGCAACCTTCAACGAAGGTATGCCCATTCACGCATGTGTCCACGCACAAGACGCTCTAGCTGAGAATCAAACCAGACAGTGTCTTACTGCGAGGCGACAACACTACTATTGTTATGTAGTAGCTGTTATCTTTCTCTAATGTTATGTCTAAGGAACATAGAGAATCTAAGCCCTCTGTCTTTAGAAAGTGTGAAAATGTTCTCAAAATATGTCCATTACTGATGGGCACACTGTGTTTATTGTCTTGGGGGCTTGCATTTGCAGGAAACCTGCAGTATTTGTAATTTTTTTAGCTCTAGAGTATTTCTAGAAAGAAAAATTAAATTTCTTGTTAGAGGATTGATAAAATCACCTTTTGCTGAAGCATTGGAAGAAGATCAGGGCATCTTCAAACCCACTAAATCCCCTTCTTCAAAATCCTACACATCTGGAAAAAGATCTCCATCTGGCCAGCTGGAGCCAGCCAAAAAACTGACTAAAGTTACTTCCCTGGACCCAAGGCATACTGGGCCCGAGAAGTCTACATCATTGACTCCTTTGTCTTCGGGGCTGATGGAATTTGAGCTATGGAGCTGGTCTCTAGAATTTATCTCAATCTCCCCTACACTAAGGTCAACTTTACTTCAAAAATTTGGATCTCCTGCCCCCTCCTCTCTGTCCTCCAGCAGTCTTTCAGACGATTATGTGGATCGGGTGGTGTGCAGACTACTGAAGACACCGGTGCTGGCCATACTCCTCTGAGCTCCAACCCAGAGGGATTCGGAGCAGGCCAAGACTTCCTGTCAACTTTGATTCCTGTCAACTTTGATTCCTCCTCCGAGCCAACCCAGGACCTCTGAACCGGAATGCCTAGAACCAATTGCTGTGGAACCATCAGTGCTGAGACCCATCTTGGGATCTTCGGACCCAATATCTGCTCCGACATCCTCTGTTCCCTCTGAGGAGTCTAGGAGCAGACACTCTCCATTTGGGTCCAGAGAGGGGAATCGGATCAGACATTTGTCTGATTCAAACTTGCCTCTTGGGGCTTCGGCGCAGATGAGCTTGGCTCCTACATCAGCTTCGGAGCCAACACCTTTGGTTCTGGGGATCTCTAATGCATTTTCGAAGCCGGAGGTGATCTCTGATCGGGGGGGGGGGGCTTTCCAGCTGATGAGAATGCTGTCCCCTCAGACAGCTCCACTCAAGGGTTCTGACATTCTTCCCTTAAGGCACTGGCATTTGTCTCTGCACCACACCATCCACTAACAGGCGGAGACCCTAGGCCTCGGGGTACCTCATCGGGTGAACCCCTCTCTTCCTAAACCTATCCAGAATACCCTTCTGATTAGGTCCCTTATATGAGACACTGCAAGAGGAAACATTTAGACTCCCCGGAGGAGTTTGTCACCTCTGACACAGACATCGACGAGTCTGAAGGTTTCCCACAGTCTCCCTCTGAGGAGATCTCCTTTGCAGATATCCTAGACGTCCTTAAGCAGAGAGGCGGCTGGAAGTCCCATCAACCCTTCTGATGAGTCTGTTTACCTGAAGGGCTTTGGGTCTCACCCTTCAGCTACTTGGGTGTCTCCACCTTTCGATGAGCTTATGGAGCTAGTTAGTCGAAAGGCATGGGAGTCTTCAGACACAGTGGCCAAATAAGTTTATTACAGCCCCTTCTGACAAAAATTTTCTTACTAAGGGTGTCCCTGTAGATGCTATGGTGATGGCAGCAGCCACCAAAAAGGAACCCTCTGAAACATCCTTGTCTGTCCGTCCGCTGAACAAGGAGTCTAGCATGATGGACAGATATGAGAAGCGCATGTTTTCTTCAGTGACATTTGCACTCAGATTGCTGAATTATCTGACATGGCTAGAAAGACATCTCCTAAAGGAGCTAAGAGATGCTCTCCAAGGTACAATAGCTGCAAGGGTATCGGATAGTTTCCTCTTAGCTCTCCACCTTAAACTCTGTGGTCAACTCCTCCATGAGGCTCGTTTTCTTATGCAGCAGATGGAGTGAGCAGAGCAGTGGGTTCAGGAATTTTCTTAAGACATTCCTCGATGCGCTTGTGTGACTTTGCGGAACCTTTTAAATCTTCCTTTATTAATGCCCCTTTCAGTGGCTCGTCCTTGTTTGGGCCGAAAGTCAAGGACACACTAACTGGGTGTGAACAAGAAGGAAAAACTCTCTCTGCTGTAGGAGTCCGTTTTTCCATACCTTCTAGACCTTATCCAAAAGGGAGGAAAGATGTGATTCTGAAAATCCCAGAGTTTTCCAGGACACATGGTGACTCTGTTCCCCCAGGGACAGAGGGGGAAGCATGAATGGAAGATGCAGTCCACATGGCAGAGGGAGGTCCACAAAATCAGGGCAACAGGGATTCTTTTCGTGGAAGACCCTTTCAGCGCTCCTGAAGTGAGGCCTGTTTGTCCATCTCTGGAGGCAGTTGGGGGCCGATTATATTGGTACCTAGAAGCCTGGCTGGAAATAACACAAGACAAGTGGGTACAAAGTATCCTATCCAGAAGCTACTCCATACCAGTTTTCCTTCCCATCCTAAACATAAAGGACATCCCAGACGTTCCTCCCAGTCAGAGGGATCACGCAACTCTAGAAATTCAAAAGTTGCTAGACAAAAGAGTAATCCAAAGAGTCCCTGCAGACCAGATAGGATCTGGAACTTACTCTGGGTTCTTTTTAGTGCCAAAAAAGAACAGGGGACTGGGGGCCTATCTTGGATCTCAGCAGATTAAACAAATCAGTAAAACCAAGTTCCGGATGGTAACACTGCAGTCGATCCTTCTCTTTCTGGGAAAAGACAATTGGATGGGCTATATAGACCTCCAGGATGCGTACTACCACATAAAGATGGACAGACCATCCAGGAGTCATTACCAGTTTTGAGCTCTACCCTTTGGTCTCACTAGTGCTCCCATAGTGTTCACAAAGTGTATAGCAGTAGTCACGGCTCACCTGAGACATCTAGCATTCTGAGTGTTTCTAAATCTAGACGACTGGCTCCTAACTGCCACCACCAAGCATCTACTGCTACAAGCAAAAGACACCACATTACTACTTTACTCTCACCTAGGAATCACAATAAGTTACGAAAAATCTGCCTTGTTTGCCATCTCAACATATTGTGTTTATAGGAGCAGATCTAGACACAGCAAACATGATGGCAAAACTTCCTACAGAAAGTTTTTTGTTCTGAGACAGCAAGTCTCCAACCCCCTCTCCAAGACCAGAGTACAGGTGAGAATAGCTTTAAAAGTTTTGGGAGCCATGGCAGCAGCAGTACGTTTAGTTCCATTAGCTCACGTGCACATGAGAATTCTGCAGTGGCTACTATTCACTCAGTGGTCATTGCAAGAACTACCCATGTCTCACCAAATTCTGTTGAGTCTTGCAAAAAAGACCTTCGCTGGTGGCTTCACTCCACTCACGTGACATTAGGTTAACCGTTTCTTCCTCTACAATCTGTAGCCAGTCACCATGGATGCCTCCCAGATGGGGTGTGTGTGTGTGGGGGGGGGCATTATTTGGGAGGGACAGTCCAAGGCACTTGGCAAGATCACAAGGCCCATTTGCACATCTATGTCCTAGAGATGATTGCAGTGCTTTTGGCAATTCAAGCACAGGGACCAACTCCTTCCCCCTTTGTCAAGAGGCCCTTAGAGTATGGCAGTGGGCGACTTCCTTCCAACGCTTTCTAATAGCAACACACATCCCGGGGAAATCCAACCTGATGGCAGACAAACTCAACAGAGCAATTCTCATGCCTCACGAGTGGTCCCTAAAACAAGTAGTAGCGGAAATGATCTTCTTCAAATGGGGCCAGCCTTGCTGCAACCTTTTTGCTACATCCATGAATGCCAAATGCAGCAGCTATTTTGTCCTGATGTCCCCTCTGGGGGAGTCACCAAGGGATACACTTGTACACGATTGGCCCTTGGGTCTCCTTTATGCTTTTCCTCCCTTTCCTCTGATACCCAAAGTTCTTCAGAAAGCCAGGTTGTTGGGAAGCAAGCTGATTCTTGTTGCTCCATACTGGCCTTGTCAAATTTGGTTCCCCTTCCTTTGGCCTCATCTTCAGGAGGAGCCGTGGGTTCTGGACCCAGTTCCAGACCTTCTGACTCGTACGTCCAGAACGCTTCACCCTCGTCTTCAAACCCTCAAATTGACAGCTTGGCTGCTCCGGTTCCAAATATGGCCAGGCTTCCTGACCTTACTCCTCCTGTCAAACATATTTTGATTTCTTCTCATAAGGTCTCAACGAGAAAATTATATGTGAGTAAATGGAAAAGATTTTTTTCTTGGGCATTAAGTAAACACATTGACCCCTTTTCTGCTCCTGTAGGTTCTATTCTAGAATTCATAACAAAATTGTTTAATAAAGGCACAGCTGAAGCTACCAGTCATGTCCAACTAGTGGCAATATCTAATTTTCATACAAGTGATTTGTGTCTCAGACTATGCAAAGCCTTTCTGAAGGGCACTAACTTAAGATCACCCATAAAGATACCTCTTCCATCATGGGACCTAAGCTTTGTTCTGTCTTGGTAGATCCCCCCCCCTTTGAACCTGCATCATCGTGTGATCTAAAATTTTTGACATGGAAAACAAGTGTGATCTGAAGTAGGAGATTCATTTGTCTGCAACCTGTGGGTTATGGATCCGATATCGGATCCGAACCGGCATGTTTTACCAGCTATGGATCCAAGCTCTCAGCTCCTCCCCTCACCCATAATGCCCTGCTCTACCCTCATGACCTCAGATCTCGTTTGCCGCGCATGGTGACCAGATTGTGTTTTTCCAGCTCTCCAGCTAAGTGAAATTTCTAATCTTAAAGCGCTTAATTTTGAAAGTTTTTTGTAAAAGTTGTGTGAAAGTGTAGGTTTCCCTCTTATATTATTATACTTTTAGTGTTTAAAATTTATTTTTACTATCCCTCCCCTCGCTGGTAGCGTAGTGTGTGTTTGGGCCTGTGAGTGGTTTTGTTACTTTAATTTTACTAGTTTTAGTAACCTTGTTTGTTTGCTTTTGGGATGTCTGAGCAGCCCAAAGCTATATTTTCAAAGTGCTCCGAGTGTGGCCATAAGCTTTCCCCAGCTGATGGCCACACTCGGTGTGTTAGATGCCTGGGGGTTGAACACCTCACATCTGGATGTTCCATTTGTGCAGAGTTCAACCCCAGGGCATTGAAGGAGCGGAGGTCCAAGCTTGTCTTGGCGGGTCTTTTGCCGCCGGACTCGGCTCCGGCCTCCGCTCCTTCGGGGCTAACCGTTACCACGGTTGTCCCCTCTCCGGCTCCCCCTCCTCCTCCTGGGACTCAACCTCCCTGTACTGGTTCGGAGGAGAGGGAAGCTAGGAAGAAGGACCGGAGGGAGAAGCACCATAAGCGGCAGGCCGAGACCTCTGTTTCGGCCCCGCCAGCCAAGCGGGCTTCTCTCCCGGCCTCCTTGTCTGCTGGCTCTCCCCCTCCTCGGCTCCGGTCTCCAGTGTGTTTTTCACCGGGACCTGAGGAGGAGGAGACCCGATCTCCGTCGAGGCTATCGAGGAGGCACTCAAGGCCTACCTCGGTAGCCTCGTCGAGATCAACTTATAGCCTGTCGGACGCTGATCTGGACCGGATGATGAGAAGGTTCATCCAGGCCCAGATGCAGATGGGAGTGCTCCCCCCCTGGGGAGCTCGACCCTTTTTTCAAGCCAATTGCTCCTTCTCAGACCCGCTACCCGGGTTGGAGCAGTTGGAGCCGAGCAACCGGGAGCCGGGGGTGGGTCGGCGCCGATAGTACTTGGTACTTCGGATCCGACCCTGCCCTCGAGTGCATCGGATCCGACCTCTCGGAGCCTGGATCCGAGCTTCGGATCCGGGGGGATCAGTGCTCCTTTGGCACCGTCTGTGTCGGAGCGCACTGTCCCTTTGGATCCGAGCGCTTCGGTGCCGGCTCCGATCCACTCCTCGGATCCGAGGGGGAGCCGATTGTCGGATCCTTTGGTCGAGGTAGTCTCCCCTTCGGCTTTTGATGTAGTGGAGAGGGCCCTGTTGAGGGTCTCCGGACCCCCGGCACTTGTTTCGGCTCCGTCCCACGCTCCCTCTGCACTGGGTCAGGCTTCCACCATCCGGCCCTTGGGACAGCCCGCTCCTGTGCCCCAAGCTGTTCCCCTGGAATAGGTTACTGTTTGCGAGGAGTCCTCTGACAGCCCCCCAGAGGATGTTCCTCGCAAGCATACGTGCAAAAGGAGGCACATTGACTCCCCCGAGTCTCTCACGGAAGACACTGATTTGGAGGAAGGGGAAGGCTCCCCACGGTCACCCCCCGAGGATGTCTCATTTGGAGACATCATGGAAATGCTCCGCATAAGGGGGGGGGTGGTCTGCCCCCAAGTCTTCCTCGGATGAGTCCGTGTTCTTGGAGGCATTTGAAGCGGGCCCGCCTACCTCTTGGGTGTCCCCTCCTGCCGACCCCCTGGTGGACCTCATTACAACCAGGGCGTGGAAGGAACCGGACACCGTGGAGCCAATCCCTAAAAGGCCCGACCGGATCCTCAGTCCCCTGGCTGACCATGCCCATTGGAGTAAGGGGCCTCCGGTAGATGCCATGTTGACGGCGGCGGCCACCAAGAGGGAACTTGCTCAGGAGAGTCCCTCAGTCCATCCCCCGAGCAAGGAGTCTCGGATGATGGACCGCTTGGGGAAGCGGATGTTTAGTTCAGCGACCTTCTCGGTAAGGGCGCTGAACTATCTGGCACATGTGATTAGGATGCAGCGCGATCTTATTAAAGAATACGCTGCATCCCCCCCCAGAGTCCATGTCGGAGGAGGACAAAGTGCTGCACTCCACCCGCATGGCCACTCTCAGGTCCGTTACCAATACCTCTATGCGGCTACTCTCCCATGCTACGGAAGGCGCCGCTAGAGCCGCAGGGGCAGGTCTAGTTACTAGACGCCAGGCCTGGCTCCGTCATTGCAATTTCTCAGAGCCCTTCAAAGCGTCATTTGCGAACGCCCCCTTCGATGGTTCTGCCCTCTTTGGCAAGACTGTTCGCGACACTTTGACCCAGAGCGAGAAGGACGGGAAGACGCTGTCTGCCGTCGGAATCCGCTTCTCTGCACCCCAGAGGCCCTATTCTAGGAACCAAAAGGGTCAGAAGAAGAAGATGTGGTTCCGGAAGTCGCAGCAATCCCAGCCTGCTCCGGACAACCAGTCCTTCCGTGGCAGAGGAGGACAGGGAGGACGCCGCCCTAGAGGCAGAGGGGCTCCCAGGAACTTCGGGTCCAGAGAACCCTTCTCTGAACGGCCCGCGCAGCAACCCTGAGGGGTTGCCCGGCTGCTCCACTCTGGAGGCAGTCGGGGGACATTTTTCGGGGCACCTAGCGGCATGGGAGTCCATAACATCAGACCGCTGGGTTCTCCAGATCATATCCAGAGGATACCGTATCCCCTTTCGTCACTTGCTAAAATTGAAGTCCCTCCCCGACGTTCCACCTGGTCAACGGGAGGCCGCTTTGGCAGAAATTGGCCATCTGCTAAAGAAAAGAGCCATCCAGCCCGTCCCCCCAGACCAGATCGGATCAGGGTTTTACTCCAGGTTCTTTTTAGTGCCAAAAAAGACGGGGGATCTAAGACAAATTTTAGACCTTTCTCTCTTGAACCTGGCAGTTCCCAAGGAGAAGTTCCGAATGGTCACTCTACAGTCTATTCTCCCCCTTCTGGGAGAAAATCACTGGATGTGCTCCATAGACCTCAAGGATGCGTACTACCATATACTAATGGACAGGCACTCCAGGAGGTTTCTCCGCTTCCGGCTGGGAGCCAGTCACTACCAGTTCCGGGTCCTTCCCTTTGGTCTCACCACAGCCCCCAGGGTGTTCACCAAAGTATTAGCAGTGGTAGCGGCCCACCTGAGGCTTCAGGGGGTACAGGTCTTTCCCTACCTGGACGACTGGCTCCTTACCGCCCCAACAAGGCATCTACTACTATTGGCGCGAGACTCCTTTCTCCATCTCGCTCCCCGTCTGGGCATCACTATAAACAAAAAAATCCAACCTAGCACCCACACAGTTCATAGATTTTATAGGTGCCAGGTTAGACACAAGGAGTTTAAAAGCCTTCCTCACTGCGGACAGAGTTCAAAATCTGCAACTCCAGGTGCGGGCCATTCTCCACTCAAGTTCAGTTCCGGCGGAGTTGGTCCTGAGGGCTCTAGGGTCCATGGCGGCTGCTATAGCACTTCTTCCTCTCGCCAGGTTCAATATGCGCATCCTCCAGTGGACACGCCTAGTACAGTGGTCATATCTTGCTCTTCCTATGCATCATCCCATTGCGATCAGCAAGGCTTGCAAGCGGTCCCTCCTGTGGTGGCTTCACTCTCCAGATCTCCACGGAGGCCGCCCATTTTGTGCTTCTCCCCCTCTCGCCACGGTGACCACGGACGCCTCCCGCCTCGGGGGCATTTTGCAGGCCGGACCGTCCAAGGCACGTGGAACGATTCAGAGACCTTACTGCATATCAACGTTCTAGAGATGAGAGCAGTGCTCTTAGCTTTGCTAGCACTTCAGGCCTTTCTTCCCTTGGGAACAATTGCGATTCAATCGGACAACATGTCGGTTGTGTGGTATATCAACAAGCAAGGAGGAACCAGGTCTTACCTCTTTGTCGAGAAGCCATGAGAGTTTGGGAATGGGCAATCTCCACCAACCGCTTTCTCATAGCAACGCACATTCCGGGTCGGTCCAACAGCCTGGCGGACAAGCTCAGTCGCACCATTCTCACCCCTTACGAGTGGTCTCTCAATACTCAAGTAGCGGAACGCATATTCGCACGGTGGGGAACTCCTTCTTGCGATCTTTTTGCCTCTCCCTCAAACACCAAGTGCGACAGTTTTTTCGCTCTGATACCTCCTCCAGGAGGTTCCCAAGAGCAGCTCTGGTGCATGCTTGGCCACCCGGTCTTCTTTATGCTTATCCCCCTTGCCTCTGATGCTCCAAGTTCTTCAGAAAGCCTCTCGGTTGGGGTGCAGAATGATTCTCATTGCTCCGTTTTGGCCTCGACAGATCTGGTTTCCCTTCCTAAGGTCTCACTCTGTGAATCCTCCTTGGATTCTAGATCCCATTCCGGATCTGATATCTCATCCATCCCGCTTATCTCCTCCGAACCTGGACAACCTGAAGCTGACCGCTTGGCTGCTCCAGTTCCACTCTTGATCAGGACTCCCGGTATTTCGTCCCCTGTTAAGTCGATCCTGGTGGCAGCTCATAAACCATCCACTAGGAAAGTCTACCGTAGCAAGTGGAAACGGTTTTCTTTGTGGGCGGAGCGGCAAGGCCTAAACCCTTCACAGTTCCTCTCCCTTTGGTGCTTGATTTCTTAACCACTCTTTTTAACGATGGTGCCAGCAGTTCCACGGTCAAAGTACAACTTGCGGCAATTTCACATTATCACATTGGTCATGACTCCAATCCACTGATGTCGGCCAAGTTGTGTAAAATTTTCCTTAAAGGTACTTTTCTTCTCAGGCCCCCTGTAAAACAAGCGGTTCCTCCTTGGGACCTTTCCTTAGTTCTCCAGGCCTTGACCGCCCCCCCCTTCGAACCGGCGGCTACGGTAGATCTGAAATTCTTGTCGTTCAAGACTGCCTTCTTAGTAGCCATTACTTCGGCCAAGAGAGTTTCAGAGCTCCAAGCATTATCAGCTAAACCTCCTTACTTGGTCTTTCATCCGGACCGTGTTTACCTCAGGACCAACCCGTCCTTTCTTCCTAAAGTAGCTTCTGAAGCAAACATTAATCAATCCATTAACCTCCCTGTTTTCTTTCCTAAATATGAAAACAAAGGTGAATACAAGCTTCACTCATTAGATGTTCACAGGCAACTTAGATTTTATCTAAATAGGACGGCTGGTCATAGGCAATCCGACCAGTTGTTCATTTCCTTTGCTAAATTTAATTTGGGCAAGCCAATTTCTAAAGTCTCACTATCTCGCTGGATTTCACAATGTATCTTATTGGCTTATCAAGCTTCAGGAAGGCCGCACCGGAGGTGTACATGCCCATTCAACCCGGTCAGTCTCTACCTCAGCAGCCTTTAAGGCTAGGATTCCTCTAGATGATATTTGTGCAGCAGCCACGTGGGCTTCATCTCATACTTTTATTTCCCACTACAAGTTGGATCTTGCATCTAGGGGTAGAGCATCCTTTGGCTCCGCGGTGCTCCGGAATATCCTTCCATGATGGCCGCCCAAGATTCAGGTAGCTGGGGACTCTGTCCCACAGGTTGCAGACAAATGAATCTCCTACTTCAGATTTAGAAGTTATGTACTCACCATAACGTTCCATCTGAGTAGGTGTATTCATTTGTCTGCAACCATCCCGCCCTCCTATCCCCCTGGCCTTTCAGTTTCCTGCATATGTTGTGTTACCCCTTTCAGGGTGTTCTTGCTTTTGGCAAACTCTATCTGAAGTCATGAGGGTAGAGCAGGGCATTATGGGTGAGGGGAGGAGCTGAGAGCTTGGATCCATAGCTGGTAAACCATGCCGGTTCGGATCCGATATCGGATCCATAACCAAAGGATCCAAGTAGGAGCAAAACCAACGCCAAATGAACCAAAACTTGCTGAAACACAGGACAAATTTATTGCAGTAAAGCGCTTTTCGTCTGTGTAGTACAGTTGAGAACAAAAGAGGAGCTCCATCACAGTTACTCTTAGAAGCACTTGAACTGAGATGGCAGATTAGATTGAATGCCTATGCTTTCCCTGGTCTTAATGAGGGTTGTTCCATCAGTTCTCTGCTTAAATTGAGGAATTTATTAAGATAAGCTCCTTTAAAGACCTTCACATAAGTAAATACCAGAGAGGGTATGAATATGACTGTGTGACTTACATAAGCATAGTTACGCTTTATTTTCTTAAATGCAAATTCCAATTTAAATGTATACATATGTACTTAAGTACATTCATTATATATATTCTTTCTATTTGAGTTGATGTATTCTTTATGAACTCCTATACTTTAGTATACATATTGACATTTGTTAAAAGGTTAAATATGAGATTAATATCTTAAGGAAATAGTTTGTGGGGTTAACAGATCACACTGTCTTATGTTATGCTTGCTTGTGGGATTGTGCTTGTATTTATTGTTACTTATTTTAAGTAGCAGTTTTTATTGTATACTTCTTTGACATATATACTTATATTTTACATTCCTTATGCTTGTAATTTATTTTTAAGCGTAGCCATTTTTATTTAGGCTACTTTTAAACACACATCAACTTACAATGTTTCTGAATCTAGCATGTAATGCGTAGGTAACATTGACTTTATTTCATTAATTCAGTTTAACCTAATTACGCTTGATTAATTGAGTAATTCAGGGATGTATATAAGCTGAGATTAATTAATGTATTCTTTGTCTGAAGAAGTCTGTGTACTACACAGACGAAAAGCGCTTTACTGCAATAAATTTGTCCTGTGTTTCAGCAAGTTTTGGTTCATTTGGCGTTGGTTTTGCTCCTACTTGGATCCTTTGTGTGTGCATTTCCTGGTTTTTGTGGTCCGTATATTACTATCGGATCCATAACCCACAGGTTGCAGACAAATGAATACACCTACTCAGATGGAACGTTATGGTGAGTACATAACTTCTAAATGTTAAGTTGTCTATCTCGCCTTCATTCTTGCTGGATGGGTTCGGAGCCGACCTCGGCTCCGACTCGGCCACTCTAAAAGCTCGAGAGTTGGTTCCACCGGCTCGAGGCTCCCCTTATATCCCACAATGCTAGGCGAGAGTTACCTCAGATCTCGTTTGCCGCTACAGCGATCGAGGTGTTTGGTTTCTACCGGCTTCTTGGTGAGTAACTTTAGAGTAAAAATTAGTATACTTAAACCCCTTTAGTTTTAATTTTAACAGTTGTTTCCCTTAGTTCAGTGGATTTTCTCCCCTTTTCTCTCTTATTATCCCCTTTTTCCACAAGAACTTATAAGTTCTTCCCTCAGGGCCTTTGGGCCTTTTTCCATCCCCTAGTGGTGTGTCTGTGTTTTTTTTTTTCTCAGAATTTAAAACTTTGATAGTTTGTTTATTTTTTGAGTTTTAAATTGGATAGGGTGTAATCAGTGTGTTTGACTGTGTGTGTGTGATTACACTTCCTTCTAAAATGATAAAAAGACTCAAAGGTCTCAGGCTTCAAGAAGTGTGACTCGTGCTGTCAGAAAATGTCTCTGACAGACGGTCACACTTCTTGTGTCTACTGCCTGGGGCCTTTGCACCTGCAGGATTCCTGTGCTGTATGCCACGGCTTCAGCCCCAGGGTCCTGCAGGAAAGGAAAAACAAACTTATCTTGAGAGGTTTTCTCAAGCCTGAGGGTTCCCTTACTGTTCCTTTTGGAAAGCCCTCCAAGGCTTCTAGGTCCTCGGCTCCAGCTACTGAACCGAGACCTAAGGCTACGAAACCTCCGTCTGCATCGGCTCCGGCTGGAGCCGATGAGTCTCAGTCTACAGTATCTGTGGTTTCCTCTGCTCCGGCTGGAGCCGAGGTATTGGAAATTCCTGTGTCGGTTCCGACCAGACCTTCGGAACCGACATCTAGAAAGAGGTCCAGGTCACCGTCCCTTGGCTCCGTTCATTCGGCTCCAGCATCTCCTCTGCTGTCTGAACGGAGCCATAGATCTCACTCCTCTAGGTCATCGAGGCTGTCGGACCATGACCTTCAGAGGGTAGTGAGTCGACTTCTCAAGTCCGAGGCACTGGCCCAAATGCTTCAGAGCCTGACTCATCAGTCGATGCCTGACCCTGTCCCTCATTATGTTCCTCCTCCGACTCCGTTGAGCTCTGAGCCGGGGCGTTTCGGAACCGAGACTGTGGTAGCGTCGGAGCCGATACAAATGTCTTCGGCTCCATCGTCGGCTCCGATTTCTTCCTTAGAAGAATCTCGGCGCCGGACTTCCCTCGTCGGCTCCGAGGGGGTGAGTGGCATCGGACCCTTGTCCGACCCCACTCTCCCTCTCGGGGCTTCGGCGCTGGTAAGTTCGGCTCCGACATCGGCCTCGGAGCCATCACTGTCGGTGCCGAGGGAGGTTTTAGCTTTCGGGCGGGGACCTCTGGCTCTGCCTGACAGGGGTGCGTTCGAGGTCATGCGGAGTGTGTTGGAACCTGGTTCAACTCCACAGTCGGCTCCGTCCGCCCCTCCCTCTTCGGTGCCTCAGGTCAAGTCGACTCACTCCCTCATCCCAGCCCGCAGAGAGCCAGCTCCTCAAGAATCCCCTGTGGGGATCTCATCCTCTTCCAAGGCCTCTCCTGGATTGGCAGAAGAGCCCCCTCGGAAGAGAAAGTGTAAGAGGAAACACATAGACTCACCTGAGTCCGTCACCTCTGACACAGATTTAGAGGATTCCGAGGGTTCCCCCCGTTCCCCTTCTGAAGATGTCTCATTTGCAGACATTCTAGAAATCCTCAAGCAGAGGGGAAATTGGCCAGCCCTCAACCCTTCGGAGGATGAATCTGTGTACCTTGAGGCGTTTGGCTCTCGCCCTTCCACCTCCTGGGTGTCTCCCTCCTTTGACCCCCTCATGCAGGTGGTAGCAAAAAAGGCATGGACGGCTCCTGACTCAGTGGACCCCACCCCAGGAGACCCTCAAAATTTATCACGGCACCAGCGGATAAACAATTTTTGACCAAGGGAGTTTCTGTGGATGCTATGGTGGTTGCTGCTGCCACTAAGAAGGAACTAGCTGATCCTTCAGTGCCTGTCCATCCACCTAACAAGGAATCTAGGTCTATGGACAGGTGCGGAAGCGGATGTTCTCATCAGCGACCTTTGCAATGCGTTCGCTGAACTACCTATGCCATTTTACTCGTCTTCAAAGAGACTTGATCAAAGAAGCGAGTGACATGTTGAAGGATCCTACAGCTGCGGGTTTTCAAGACAAGATGAACACTCAGCTGGCTACCCTGAACTCCATAGCTAACTCCTCCATGTGCCTCCTTTCTGCGGCTGATGGGCGAGCAGGGCCGCAGGGACAGGCGTAGCCTTACGCAGGCATGCCTGGATGCGACTATGCAACTGCGGACCCCTTTAAAACGTCTTTCACTAATTCCCTGTTCGATGGATCATCTCTTTTTGGTCCTCAAGTGAAAGAAACCTTGACTAGGTGCGAGACGGATGGCAAGACTCTTTCTGCCGTCGGAGTCCGTTTTTCTACTCCTTCTAGGCCTTACCCCAAAGGCCAGAAAAGTGGAAAAATGTGGTTCCGCAAACAATCTCAAGGGACTTCGCCTGACGCACAGAGTCGGTTCCCCGCCAGAGGCAGAGGGGGGAACAACAATGGTAGACGTCGCCCTAGAGGCAGAGGGGGTCCGCAGAACCAGGGCAGTCGAGAAGCCTTCTCGGATAAGCCCTTTCAGCATCCCTGAGGTGTTGCCCGACTGCCCACCTTCGGAGGCAGTCGGGGGAAGATTGTCACTGTACCCAGAAGCCTGGCTATCCTTAACTCAAGACAAATGGGTACAGTCCATTTCCGAAGGCTATTCCATTCCCTTCGTTCGCATTCCAAACCAATCAAAAAAATCCCTTCCAGATGTTCCACCCGCTCAAAGGGATCTTGCAGCTTTGGAAATTTCAAAGCTGCTTGCAAAAAGAGCAATTCAGCCAGTTCCAGCAGACCAGCAAGGATCCGGAATCTACTCCAGGTTCTTTTTAGTTCCAAAGAAAACAGGGGACTGGAGACCAATTTTGGATCTCAGTATCTTGAACAAGTCAGTCAAGAAAACAAGATTTCGGATGGTCACGCTGCAGTCCATCCTTCCCCTTTTGGGAAAGGGAAACTGGATGTGCTCTATAGACCTTCAGGATGCGTACTATCACATAAAAATGAACAGACGCTCCAGAAGATTCCTCCGCTTCAGGCTGGGAACCAGTCATTTTCAATTCAGGGCCCTGTCCTTTGGTCTCACCACTGCCCCCCGGGTGTTTACCAAATGCATGGCAGTGGTAGCTTCTCACCCGAGACGTCAAGGATTCCAGGTGTTTCCATATTTGGACGACTGGCTCCTTACAGCTCCCACCAAGCATCTTCTTCTAATGGCCAAGGACTACACCTTTCGCATTTGTCAAAAGTTAGGCATTTCAATAAATTGCGAAAAGTCTGTTTTGTCGCCTTGTCGTACTATTACCTTCATAGGCGCAAATCTAGACACAGTCAACATGTCTGCGAGGCTAACAGATCAGAGAATAACAGACATACACAAACTGGTCTCGCTCCTCTTCAGCAGCAACAGAATCAAAGCCAGGTTAGTTCTGAAAGTGTTGGGGATTATGGCGGCTGCCATACCTCTGCTTCCATTAGCCAGATTCCACATGAGAATCCTTCAATGGATGCTCTTCACGCAATGGTCATACCAGCAACTTCCGATGTCCCACACCATTATGATTACGCAGACATGCAGGAATCATCTTCCGTGGTGGATGTCTTCCCCTCAGCTGTTATTGGGAAGACCCTTTGTCCCTTCCCCTCCGGTTGCTACTCTGAAAACGGACGCCTCCCTGATCGGGTGGGGGGGCATTATCAGGGCAGAACTGTCCAGGGCACATGGCAACCAGACGAATGCCACTTGCACATAAATGTTCTAGAGATGAGAGCAGTGCTTTTAGCGTTGCAAGCCCTTCAAGACTCTCTTCCCTTGGGAACGATAGCAATCCAGACGGACAATATGTCTGTAGTGTGGTATATCAACAAACAAGGCGGAACCAGGTCCTACCCCCTGTGTCGAGAAGCACTCAGACTGTGGCAATGGGCGATTTCTTCTCAGCGGTTTCTGATAGCAACGCACATCCCCGGGAAGTCCAATCAGATTGCGGACAAATTGAGCAGAGCTATCCTCATGCCTCACGAGTGGTCTCTGAAAGACTCTGTTGCAAGAGAGATTTTTCTCAAGTGGGGTCAGCCTTGCTGCGACCTTTTTGCTACTCCCCAAAACAGCAAGTGCAGAGATTATTTTACCCTATTCCCTTTACCAGGCCAGCCCAGCAGAGACGCTCTAGTCCAAGTTTGGCCCGGGGACTTCTGTATGCATTTCCTCCTTCCCACTAATCTCTCAAGTGATACAGAAAGCTATCGCTCAGAAGGCCTCGTTGATCCTCATTGCTCCTTACTGGCCTCGACAGGTTTGGTTCCCCTTTCTACATCATTTTCTGTTGGAGCATCCTTGGCATCTGGACCTAGTTCCAGATCTTTTGATCCATCAGTCGGGTCAGTTTCATCGCTCCCTCCCCTCTCTGAACCTCACTGCTTGGTTCCTCCAATTCCAACCTTAGCCAGGCTTCCTCAAATATCTCACTCTGTCAGAGATATTTTAATAGCTTCCCATAAATCTTCCACTTGAAAGGTTTATTTGAGTAAGTGGAAACGTTTCGCCTATTGGGCTCAAGGAAAGGACATAGATCCTTTCACTGCTTCCATCCAAATGGTCCTTGATTTTCTAGCTGAACTCTTCATGCAGGTTCATCTCCTCCTACTCTTAAAGTTCAACTGGCAGCTATTTCTAACTTTCATGTGGGCATTTCAGAGTCTGCTATCATGTCCCACAAGCTTTGTAAAGCCTTTTTGAAAGGAGTTTTTCTACTCAGACCTCCTATAAGAAATCCTCCTCCTCCTTGGGACTTAAATTTAGTTCTTAGCTCTTTGATTCTTTCCCCCTTCGAACCTGCAGCCTCCTGTTCCTTAAAATTGTTATCATGGAAGACACTCTTTCTAGTGGCTATTACTTCAGCTAGAAGAGTTTCAGAACTTCATGCACTCAGCTGTCGACCTCCTTATCTGTTGTTCCATAAGGACAGGGTAACTTTGCGAACCAACCCGTCCTTTTTACCTAAGATAGCCTCGGCGTCTAACCTAAATCAAAGCATTGACCTCCCTGTGTTTTTTCCAGAATATTCTAACAGGTCTGAACAAAAATTGCATTGGCTAGATGTTCATCGTCAGTTAAGGTACTATTTGGATAGAACCAAACAATTCAGAAAATCTGACCAGCTGTTTGTCTCTTATGCAGAAGGCAGAAAGGGACTTTCAGTTTCAAAGGTATCATTATCTAGATGGCTAACATCGCTGATTTCCCTTGTTTATGAAATTAGACACCAAAAGCTGCCTAACAAACCTAAAGCCCATTCTACCACAGCTTTGGCTACTTCTATAGCCTTCCAAGACAGACTGCCTATTGACACCATTTGTGCAGCGGCTACTTGGGCTACTCCTCACACTTTCATTTCTCATTATAAGTTGGATTTAGCTTCTAGACATAGAGCTAACTTTGGTTCCACTGTTCTCAAGAGTCTGTTCCGTTAGGCCACCCAGGACAAGGTGCTAGGGACGCGGTCCCATCCAGCAAGAATGAAGGCGAGATAGACAACTTAACATATAGAAGTTATGTTCTTACCATAACGTTCCATGTTAGTTGTCTTCTTCTCGCCATCTTCTTGCGTCCCACCCTCCTTCCCCCTGGCCTGGACAGACCTAGAGGAGTTTGATTGTGACCTCTCTTTCTACCACCTCTTTACTTTAGGTATATGCTCTGCCGTGCATATTCCCTAGATCAGGATGTAGGTCACCCTTCTCTTTACATGTGTTTATAGAGGTGGATTTTGTTTCTAGTTATTCTGCTACTGTTATAAGCTGGGTCTAGCTTACAAACGAGATCTGAGGTAACTCTCGCCTAGCATTGTGGGATATAAGGGGAACCTCGAGCCGGTGGAACCAACTCCCGAGCTTTTAGAGTGGCCGAGTCGGAGCCGAGATCGGCTCCGAACCCATCCAGCAAGAAGAAGGCGAGAAGAAGACAACTAACATGGAACGTTATGGTAAGAACATAACTTCTATTTAATTGCCGTCACTTCTGCCAGAAGGGTTTCGGAGCTGCAGGCATTATCTATCAAGCCCCACTACTTGCTTTTTCACAGAGAGTATCCTTTCGAACAAACCCATCCTTCCTACCAAACATATGCTCAGAGTCTAACCTAAATCAGTCCATAGAACTAGCAGTGTTTTTTCCCCAACTACGGCAACAAGGCAGAATATACACTTCACCAACTGAGTGTACATTGACAATTGCATTTCTACTTGCATAAGGCAAAAGATTTCAGAAAATCTGATCAATATTTGTTTAATTCTCAGAAGCAAAGAAAGGTGCTCCTGTTTCTAAGGTCAAACTTTCAAAATGGCTTTCTGATTGTATTACCTTTTATATACAAGTCTAACAATAAAGTTCTTCCCTATAAAGTCAAGGGTCATTCTACAAGAGCCATGGAATCCACTTCTGCCTTTCGCATTAGACTACCACTTGATAACATTTGTGCTACCACGACTTAGGCAAGACCTCATGCCTTTATCAGTCATTACAAAGTAGATTTGGCCTCCAGGGACAGGGCCTCCTTTGGGTTCTTTCCCCCTGAAGAATACACTCCCGTGAGCCACCCAGGAAAACTGGTGCTAGGGACGCTGTCCCAACCAGTAAGAATGAAGGCGAGATAGGACAACTTCACATAAAGAAGTTATGTACTCACCGTAACATTCCATGCGAGTTGTCCATCTCCCCTTTATTCTTGCATCCCACCCTCCTTCCCCCAACCTATGACTCCTGGAGGACCAAGAGGTTCTTTAATTTAGCAAATATGTTCTTTGAGCTTCTGTCCTTACAGAATGTTGTAATAGTACCTGAAGTAACTGTAGTTATCAGCAAGCAAGATCTGGGGAGCTTTACTAGAGCATGATGGGAAAATGGATACAGCCATGAGCCAGTGGAAGACCCTGACTTTAGAATGAGGCCAAACCCAACCAGTAAGAATGAAGGCGAGCTGGACAAGTCAGATGGAACGTTATGGTGAGTATATAACTTCTTTTTTTCTAAATGGAAAAGATTTTCCATATAATGCAGTAAAAAGAATCCGGATCCTTAGCAACTGAGGGTTTCTATTCTTTTTATTTGTGAGTTTTGCTGGCATTTGTTTCTATCAAAGCACATATATCCTCCATCTCTACCCATCTGCCTCTAGATACATCACTCTACTCTTGTTTTGAAGTCATACTTTGAAAAGTGCCTTGCATATCAGACCCTTAAGGAGAGCCATTGCCCCTTCTTGCAGTCTGAACTGTTTTATAAAAGCTTACACTACCTTATGAGCCTGCAGCTTTTTCATCTCTAAAGCTGTGCATTTGGAAAACTGTGTTGTTGGTAGTGTTGACCTCTGCTAGACAGGTGTCAACACTACAAGCTTTTCTCATTTTCCAAAAGGATAGGGTTTCTCTAGAACTAACCCTTCCATGCCAAATGTGGGCAGTGCGATTTCTTTAAATCAAACCATCAACTTACCTTTTTCACTCACCTAAGAACAAAGGAGAGAGGATATTTCTTTAGATGTACACAGGTTAGATTTTATTTTTATAAAAACAAAAGTACTGGTAAATCTGACCAGCTTTTTGTGTCCTTTTCAGAAGTGCTGGGGTTATCCAATTTCCAAGCAGTTTCAAATTGGATTTCTAAGGCCATTTCCTTTTGCTGTTCTTTCAATGGCAAACCACTGTAGGCCCCACTAGAGCCTTTTCTAGGACGTTCCTTAGGGGTATGGATTTTAGCTCTATCCTTGAAGCTGTAATTTGGTCTTCAGTTCATACCTGTTTTTTACTAAACCTTACAAAAATTAATGTTTATTGTAAGACTAGAGCAGGGTTTGCCATGTATAGCCTTCAGGGACTTTCAGCTCAACTTTCCTTCTCCCTTTCCTAGCTTTGGGAATCTTCTGTCTGTTAGTGATATTGCAACAGTGATCCAAGGAAAGAACATAGCACGGCTGAGTAAGAACGTACCGTAACAGCAGATGTCAGACTCTGTTTTGCAGTATTGAATCCATCCCTCCTTTCCCCTTTGTTTTTCAGCTTTTGGGATGAGGTTGCCCCCCTCTTTTTTTTTCTTTCTTTTTTGAGTGGTATATATACATGTGGTTACCTCTCCCAGTGTTTCAATTCCTTGGTCTGGGGTTAAATAAATAAATAAAGTCCTGAGGAAATTTACGCTTGTACGTCTCTTGTGTACCATGTGGTTCTTAAGAGATGAGGTCGTACTTCAGACATACAGTGCAAAAGGAAGGTGCCCTTTGCTTTGGTATGCTGGCTGGATATATGTCTGCCCATGGCAGAATTTTCTATCCATTAGTAATACTGCAACAGTACAGTGTTCAGTCGGATAGCTATTGTTATGGTACACTGTTTTATAGTTGTAGTTTATTTTTACCCTTTGGCATACTCTGCTGTCATTTCTTTGAATAAGAATGGATCTTCTAAACCTTTAGCTTTCTCAACCCCATTCCTTATGAAAAAGATGAAAGTGCACTTGATAGATGCCTCTTCCATTTTGGCCTTCAGAACCATAATGTCCTCCTCACCAGGCTCAGCAAGGAGAAGGTCATGGTCAGTTGTTTGTCAAGTGCCAGATTCTGCCACATCACGCATGCACTTAAGTCTCTCCACAACAGGTACAAGTATGACACTGTCATTGTCCATGTTGATGTGAATGACTTGAGACATACCTCCCTGGATTATATGAAGAGAGGCATGATTAAGCTTGAGTGCGTGTCCCAGGCAGGTATGACCCTAGCCCTAAGCAGCATCCTACCTTCACCAAGAATATCACAATACCAACAAAAAATAATTGACTTCAACAATTGGCTTAGTTTCTGGTGTCATTCCAAGGGGATCCAGTGTCTGCCTGCCTGGGATGAGATGGTTGACAGGCCTCGATACTTTGCCAAAGATGGTCTCCAACTGTCACCCCTGGGTTCTTGCCTCCCCCATTGTGCCTTTTTTAGGCAATGTCCCAAAGACCAGTCTTCCAACATAAAAAGATCCGTCAAAAAGCAAATTGAAGGTCATGCTGCTTAATGCTAGGAGCCTTAACCTGAAAATGCACTAACTGGAGGCTGTCCTTGCACTGGAAGATGCTGATGTCTGTGTGGTCATGGCAGCTTGGTTCAGGGCTGTGGAGACCACCCTTGTCTTAGGCTATACCTCATTCTACACATTCCGACCCCAATATGAGGTTGAGAAGACTGAGTGGTGGAGTCTGTCTTCATTAAGAGCGGGCTCACTTCCAGACTGGTTTGCCAGCATGATGCACTGGAACTACTCCAGGTGCAACTGACAGTTGGCAAGACACCTATCCGAGTTATAGCCAGCTATAGACCCTCTCCATGACTCAGGAGACCTACTCCTCTTACCTGGACCTACTTGACTCCATCAAGGCTTCAAGGTACCCCCTAACACACTGATCCTTAGTGACTTCAACTACCCCACCATAGACTGGGTGAACTACTCCTGCCCTAATGCTCTCACCCAACGATTCCTTGACTTCATCAGTTCTAACACAGTAGACCAGCTCGTCTCATCCCCCACAAGAGGAGATAACATTTTGGATGTGGTTCTAGCCTACATGGGCGACCGCTGCACCACTCCCATAATATGTTCTGAATCTTCTCTGGTGAGATCAGATCATAAGTCTGTCTCATTCAACGTTTCTATCTCAACCTCCGCCCCCCCAGCCGTAACCAGGCTTCTCAAAGCTGATTAGTAGCTTCACACCATCCCTCCCCTCTCAGAGGATGCAGACAACTGTGCTGAACAGTCCACCAATGCAGTATACAAGCACCTGTACAACAGCATGGACTTGGCCATACCCAACAGAACTAAAACCTGCACCTCAAGGAAACTCAGACCTGTCTGGTGAACATCCTCTATCAACAGGCTTTACAACAAAAGGAAGAAACTGTTGTCCGAGGTTAAAAACGAACAAATTCCAAATTGGAAAAACTCCCTCTTTAGCCTCAACAAGCAAATTAGATCACTAGTGAAAACCTCCAAAGCCAGTTATGAATCAAAACTAGCCTCCAAAACAAAGGGAAGCCACAAAGCCTTCAGTTACATCAGCAACCTCCATGGCAAAGCCCAGGTTTGTTTCAAATTAGTGCTTAATGGTATCACTTACACTGATCCTGTTGATTTCGCCAACCTGCTAGCAGATAGGTTCAGCACATACTTCACCCCCTGTCCCCCCAAGGCCCATTTGGCATCCACGATACTTGTCCTGCACCTCACATCTGTGTAGATAAAGTGTTAAAGACCCTATCCAAGGCAAAGAACACAGCTTCCATGGAACCTGATAATAACCCAGGCTGTATTTTGCACCATCTCTAGCAAGAGCAAGCTTTGCCAGTGAGCAACCTATTCAACCACAGCATAAGCATAGGTTTCATTCTATCGGAGTGGAGACCTGCCATTGTCTACCCTTTGCACAAAGGTAGTGCCACTACTGACCCTGGAAACTTTCACCCCAGTAACTTGACAATTCTGATCTGTAAAGCCCTGGAGCATATTATGGGTCTTATAAACAAGGACATAGGCAATCTCCAAGCACTTGACCCCACCCAGTTTGGATTAGTCAAGGACAGATATTTCCTGTTGAACCTGGTGGACTTCTTTGAGATGTCACCAAGGCCCCGGATGAGGGAAAGTCAGTATATACATCTTACCTTGACTTGGCCAACGCCTTTGCCACAATCTCTTCCTCTGGCATTATCGAAAATCTAACACAACTTGGTATAAATCCCTGTCTCATCAAGTGGGTGGCCAACTGGCTCACCGATAAGACCCACAAGGTCAAAATAGATGCCTCCACCTCCGACAGCAGACCTGTCACTAGTGGTGTTCCCCAGGGATCTGTCTTGGGACACCTACTGCTTGCAATCTACTTCTCAGAAGTCCAGGCAAAGACAAAAGGCTTGTGGCTGACCAAGTTTGCAGATGACTAAGTTGGGTGCTGTCGTTGACTCAGTAAATGATGTTGAAATACTGCAAGAGGGTCTTAGCAACAAATGACTGGTGCCAACGTCATGGCCTTAAATTTAATGCAAAAAATGTCATACCATTTGGAAAAATCATGGCCCCTACTGATTACCACAACTACAGCAACCACCTAAGCACAGAACCTTTAGTGAGAGACCTGGGTGCTTGGGTTGACAACAGTCTCACATTCGACCATCGTGTAGCTGCAGTGGTCAGAAAAGCCTTTTACTTAGTTCATCTCGTAAGTAAAGGGATTGCCTTAAGAAAAAAGGAGGTTATTCCCCCTCTGTACTCCCTTATTAAGCCAATAATTGAGTATAAAGCCCTGTTTATGTACCCCTCCAAACACCTGCACCAACTGGAAAGGCTACAGAAATACCTCACAAAGAGAATCCATGGCCTCCAACACCTGTCCTATGTGGACAGGCTCAAATCACTATCACTCTACTCTGTATCATAGAGATTGCTCAGAGGTGATCTGTGTCTCGCCTACAGGGCAATTTCGGACCCTGCCCTTCTAGAGATGCTCCATATCCATACGTTTAACTCCTTGCACATTACCCACTCTATGTTGCATATTAGATTTAGCCCTTTTAAACAAAACCTGTTGGAAAGACAGGTTTGTCAACCGGAGGCTGTCCCGTCTCTGGAATAGACATCCCATACAAGTCTGAGTACCTTGCGACCCTCTTCAAGCGGAACCACAAATTTGTCTCCGGGGTTCCACCTGTGTCCCTCTTTGACAGGGGTGACAGATGCTGACTGAGGTTTCATTTTTTGGGGATAAACTCTTGGCTAGGCTTGTAAGGGCCTCAGGGCCATTAGCCTGGTAAACTGCTATGATTCTGTAAGTTAAGCTCTTACAGCCATATTCCTCCTTGCTTCATTTTAGACATGAATCCGATAAGTTGCATTTTGCTGCTTCCTAATGACAAATCCTCACTAAGTAATGTACTTTTCTTTTATATTGTGGGTACTTATCCTAAAGAGTTATGCTGTAGCTGATGCATTGTGTCCTAGAGCAGCAGCCATACACTCCATAATGTGGAGCTCGACCTGGCTCAGAATAGTCTCCCTGAGCATGTTGAATCCCAGTTCCTTAATGCTCAGTTCTCTGCTGAAGTCTTGAAACCCTTTGAAAGGGGAAACTATTTCAGGGAGTCTCCATTTCCAAAGTATAGCAGAAAATATCCCTCCGGCTTAGGGATACTTTCTCAAGAAAAGGAAAAAGAAAACAAGTGAAAGAAAGAGAAGAGGAAACTGAAGGAAAAAGAAAGGACATGCCTCCTTTAGCCAAAAAGTGTTCAAGAATTCTTAAAACCATGGTAACAAAAGTTGGGGAAGAAACAATACAAAAAGAAATACAAGGTAGATACCTAGGAAAAAGGGAAATGGACTCAAGAGGAATCAAATAAAATAGCATGACAGTCAGAACTTATCCCAAAGCCCCCCCCCCAAGCCATCTCTGCAAATCTGTCTTTCTCTACTGTTTTGAAAGCAAATGAGATGTTTACATGCTAGAGGTAATCCAACACTGCTAAAAGTGGCAGTGGGATTCCTTTTAATCAAATCTGGAAATCCAGTGTTTGTTTTCATCAGACTCAACAAATGGATTGTTAGATCAAACTTGGCACAAATGTTCAAAGCTTCCATTATTTCAGGACTGTGATTCCTCCCCTACTCATAATTCCCTGAACTCTATCCTAGTACCCCATATCTGTGCCATCTGAAGACTTCAGACGTGTTGTGATGGCTCTTAACATATCTTTTAGAAATGATTTCTTCTGGTCTTCTCCTGCCAAGAGAATTTCTGTCACAAGTTTAGTGTGATTAACACAAAAGTTTTTTGCGTGTATTGGGTAGATTATCTAGATTGTTTTGGTAGTATTGTAAGCGTTGGTAGTTTTGTAGTCTGTATATAAAGTAGTAGTTTCCTTTTCTTTTGTAAGATTAAGTATAGATATATATTCTTGTACCTATGCATGTTTGTGTGCATTACAACCTGTGTTAAGACAATGGCTGACTGTCAAACCTTTAAAGTGTGATTAGTAAGGGCATAAGCCCCCCCCCCCCGACCCTCACACTTTAAATTTCAGTGCCCAAACAATAGGTTCAGACTATCACTATTGCGTCTGTTTCAGCTCCAGCGTGCTTCAAGCTAGACGTGGGAAGTTAGTTGTGAATGGTCTTCCTCCTTAGGCAGGTCATTTTTGCCTGAACCTTAATCCTCTGCTTTCCTTGCCAAGAAACAGGATAGGCCAAAGACTAGAGAGAATTCTCAAGAATAGGAAAAGAAAGAGACATTACTAGGCTAATGGCCCTAGGGCCATTACAAAGCTAGCCAAGTTCTACTCTTATTTAGGTTCATAGGATGATACTAGGCTATTAGCCCGGAGGCCCTTAAAAGCCTAGCCAAGAATTTTGCCCATGTTCCCTCAAAGTCAGCACCTGTTTCCCCTGTCCAGCAGGGACACAGGTGGGATCCCAGGGGTATATTTTCTGATTCTTATTCCAGTCTTTCAGGTTCCTCTTAGAGGGCTAGAGAGGTACTCTGCTTGACATGGAGAGGGAGTCTATTCCACAGATGGGGGATTCTTTGGGGCACAAATCTATCCTGCCATCAAGTTCTATTAATGTCACAGACCAGGTTAAGGCCTTGCATGCAGGTTGCACGAGTGGAGTTTGTCTTACAGATATGCAGCAACTCCATCAAGGCTGGGTCTGAAATGGCCTTGTATGCCAGATACAGGTCACCTCTGAGCAGTCTGTATGAGAGTTGAGTAGAGGGACAGGGCTTTTAGCCTATCTGTATAAGGTAGGTGTTTGAGGCACTAGATTTTCCTGGTCAGGAACCTCTGTGGTTTCTCCAACTGCTGCATGTGCTTGGCAAGTTACATGCTGAAGTGGGCATTGTACTCAATAATGGGTCTGATAAGGGAGGACGTACAAGGATGTTATGACCTCCTTGTTCCTGGATGAAATACCCTTATTTATGAGTGGGCTGTGTAGATGAGGTGGGCCATGTAGAAAGCCTTCCGTACAATGGAGGCAATGTGGTGGTCAGAAGTTAGGTTGCTATCAACCTGGGTGCCCGAGTCCTCACAACTGATTGCATGCTTAGTATGTTGTTATTAATGTGATAATTAGTGGGAATGCCATTTTCTCCAAAGGGGATAATGATGTATTTCTTGGCATTCAATTTGAGGCCATGCTTCTGGCACCAGTCATTAGTTTGGGTGAGGCCCTTTTGGAGGATGTTCACATCACTAGGGGAATTTAAGACAGCACCCAGCTTGTAGTCATCTGCAAACTTGGTCAGCCACAGACCACTGGTTTTGGCTTGCACCTCAGAAAAGTATATCCCAAACAGTAGAGGCCCCAAGACCGATCCTTGGGGTACACCGCTCATTACGGGTCTACTACTAGAGGCGGCTTCCCCTACTTTGAGTGGGTTCTATCAGTGAGCCAGTTAGCTACCAATCTAGTAACATATGGGTTGATGTCTAGCTGGGAGAGCTAGCCTATTATGCCCGAGTGGGGAATAGTGTCAAAGGCTTTGGCTAGGTCAAGGTAGGCGTTGTGTACAGTCTTCCCCTTGTCCATGGCTTTGGTGACTGTTTCAAAGAAGTCAACCAAGTTTAACAGGCATGATCTCCCTTTGACAAAACCAAACTGTATGGGGTCAAGCGTTTGGAGGTTGCCAATGCCATTGTTTATAAGGTCCATGATAATGCGTTCCATGGCCTTGCAGAGCAGGCTAGTTAGGCTGATGGGCCTATAATTCCCTGTGTCAGTGGATGCTCCACCTTTGTGTAGAGGGATGATAGTGGCTGTCCTCCATTCAGCTGGGATGAAACTGGTGCTCAGGCTTTGGTTGAATAGGGTGTCTAATGGAACTGAGAGCTCAAGCTTGAGTTCATGTAGGATACAGCCAGGGATGTTGTTGGGTCCCGTGGAGACTGTATTTTATTTTGCCTTTGATAGGGTGTTAATGACCTGCTCCCTGGTGATGACTGGAGGGGGGGAGCAGGTGCTGTGGATGTCCTGGTTTACTGATGGGGTAAAGTTTTTCACTGAGCCTGACTGCCAGCAGGTTGGCTATATCTATGGCGTCTGGGTATGTGGTGTTATTGACCACCAGTTTAGAACAGAATTGGGTGTTGCCTTAAGATCTTGTGATTGTCTTTGGTTGTGGCCATTTTGGACTCAGCCTTAGAGGATGTCACCAGTGACCTTATTTGCTTGTTAGCGATTGCTTCCAACTTGGCACCTGCTCCTCCTTGGCCCTGGACAGCAATTATTTCTCTCTCTTATAGAGTTGGTTTATTGCTGCTGTCCACTAGACAGATTTACTCTTCCCTGAGGAAGATGATTTGGTCCTGTCAGCTATGTAGGTGCTCATATTATTTTTTTTGGTGTAGGCTTGGACATTTAGTGCTAGTTCCAACTGAAGGGATGGTGGCTGTGAAGCTGCTTGTACCTGCTG
Source organism: Protopterus annectens (assembly GCF_019279795.1). Taxonomy (NCBI): domain Eukaryota; kingdom Metazoa; phylum Chordata; order Ceratodontiformes; family Protopteridae; genus Protopterus; species Protopterus annectens. The sequence continues at coordinate 1,152,138,017 of NC_056731.1, forward strand.
TGAGGAGATTGTAGTCAGCTCTGGAAAAGTTTTTTCGTTTGACCGTGATGGGGGGGGGGGGTTGATCGCTTTATGGTTGGATCTTACCAAGGAGGATGACTCTGTGTCTACTCATGTTGGTTAGGACCAGGTCCAGGATATTTTCAACTCTCGCAGGAGTGTGGACCAGCTGATCCAATGTATTGGCGTTGACTAAATCAAGGAATCTCTGGACATTTAGGTTTGGGCTAGAATAGGTCTTCCACTCTGTGGTTGGGTAGTTAGTCACCCAGGATCAGGGTAAAGGGTTGAATCTTGATGGATTCAAGTAAGTCCAGATAGGTGGAGTTGGGCGTCCTGAATCATGGTTGGGGGTCTATAGCTAGCTATAATTTGAGTAAATGTTTTGTCAACAGTTAACTACTTGGAGTGTCTCCTGTGCGTCATACCGTTTGGCCAGCCTGGAGGTGTGTATGTCTTTGATAAATATTGAAACTCCACCTCCAAGGGCAAACAGAGAAAAAGAAAAGGATAATCATTCAGCCAAAAAGCATTTTCTGGTTCCAACAGTGTTGGTCCAGATCTGATCCAAAATTTTCCCAAGGGTTGGAACTGACAGGTTTTTGGATCTGTTCATCTTGTCCTTGGTCCCAATTCTTGATGGAACTGATGAACCTGAGATCGCATTCATGGATTCAAAGATGTTCCAGCCCGTCATCTGTGGCTTCATCTGCTCAGTCATCTCGAAGTTTAATGGAATATGTTGGGAAGATCGTGAGAAAATTTCTAAGAACACAAATCCAGTTGGGGTTCTTTCCATGCCACCCCCAAGGAAAGTACCAACTATTGGACATTTTACCCCTCAACTCCTCTTGCCTGTCCAGATACATCCTTTGGTTCTGGCAATGTTGGATCCAGGTAACTCCGAAGCCGCTATGTCTGTGCGCAGAGTACAATGTTCTCAGACATGGATTCCCTCTATCTTTTGACTCTGATACCTTGGGATTGGGAAGAGACTGTGAGTTATAGCATCTGTGCTGGGTTCTATGGAGTTGGCTCTACCCCAAGATTTTTGTACCCTCCTCTTCCCCTCAGGATTTCAGCACTAGACTGCTTGGGTTTGAGATCAGCCTCTGGGCTGGGGTTTGTCAGTGTCGAGGATGTTCTCTCCTCTTCAAATCCAGGGAGGCCATCCATTCCAAAATTAGCTTCGGCCTTCAAGGCTTTTGGGCATACCCATAGATGAAAGGTGCCTTCATCTAACTCTGTTCCACCCAAACATGAAGTAGATCATGCTGCGGCTTATCCTCCTGCCAAACGGACAGAACCTCAGGCTTTTGAAACCAGATGCTACTTCAGCTCCCAGTCTGATTCTGAACCCTGTGACCTTCCAACAGAAGGTTTCTGAAACCAGATGCTACTTCACCTCCCAGTCTGATTCTGAACCCTGTGACCTTCCAACAGAACCGGTTCATAAGGAGCAGAAGTGCAAGTGAAAGCACACAGACACATCTCTCGAGTCAATCACAGAGGATATGGACGTTTGATGAAGGTGTGGAGAACCCCCCCCTCCCCAGTCCTTCTTAGCCGATGTCACGTTGGTGAAGTCTTTGAGCTTATAAAACAGAGAGGGGGAATGGCCTGCTGAAGATCCGTCACCAGATGATTCTGTGTTTTTGGAAGCCTTTAGTTCTGCTCAACATTAATGTTCTTCATGTTTCACTGTTGCATTCATCACACTTGGGTTATCTGCCTGCAGGTAGCGCTCAGTCGGCCCGAATACCAGAGACTTAGTATTTCTGCTTCGGATGCTGTTTCTTCTTCCATAATGTCAGGGGTATAATCAGCAGACGCCATTACATCAGTCTTTCTTGCCGAGGGGGAGCCCAAAGTAGAAGCGGTTTGCAAGTGTCAGTTGTTCTGGGTGAGACCACCCACTGATCCCCTTATCGATCTCATGATGCAAAGGGATTGGAAGGACTCTGATGTGGCGGTGCTGATGCACAAGAAGCTGGATAGGATTTCAGCAGCTCCAAAGGACCAGAAACGGAGCAAAGGTCCAGCAGTGGATGCTGTGATCATAGCAGCAACCACCAAAAGGAATTATCAGAGGATAGTTCCTCTTTCCATCCCCCTCAGAGAAAAGTCTAGGGCATTGGGCAGGTTCCGGAAATGGACTTGTTCATTGGTGAGCTTTGCCCTTTAATTCACTGAATTACTGTATTGTCTGCAAATGTTCAAAAGAAAGGATACAAGGCCTAAACTTGTCCTACATGGACCGACTCAAAACTCTGTCACTATACTCTGTATCTTACAGACTGCTAAGAATGTGACCTGTGTCTGGCATACAAGGCATCCTCCGATCCATTACTGATTGATTTACTGCACATCAGTAAGTTAAATGGCATCAGTAATACTCCTGGGGAATCTAACCTACTTCTGGAATGTCAGCATAACAGTTTGGAGGGACAGGTATTTGCAGAAGATGCTGTTGCTATGGAACAGACTCCCCGCCCACATTAGACAAAGGTATCCCTGTTCATTTTCAGGCGCAACTTGGATCCATGAATGGGGAAACAGAAAATTTACCTCAGGACTACCCATAGTACTAATGGACAGATGTGGCTCCTAAATACTTTCTCATGTGTGGGTCCCCTCATATTTATCTGTGGTATGATCCCAGTTATTCTCATTGGAAGTAACATATAATAGACTGAGACAGGCAAGGCCTATAACTAGATAGGTTGTTTTGAGTACAAAAAGGGAAACTGGCTTTGCTTAAAATGGCCAGTAAGGGCAGCTAGCCTAGTACTTTGCCTGTCCACCTATAAGAATGTGGACTCCCAGCTGTGTACTCTGCAGTCAACCTCTACAGTAGCTGTGTAGCTGCATGCTGATGGCTTGATTAGTGTGGCAGACGCAGGCCTCACAGTAAGACTGCATGCCTGGATGCAGCTTTGTTATTTCGAAGAAGTTTTTAAGACATCTTCATCAACACCCCTTACAATGGTTCCACATTTTTTGAGCCTAAAGTTAGAAGTACTGATCAGGAGCTAGCAAGATGAGACACCCTTTGTAGTGGGTGTCCATTTTTCCACCCCCAAAAGAACCTTCTCTAGGAATCAGAGGGATGGGGAAAAGATGTGATTTCATAAGCCAGTGTTCTTACGACTCTCCTGGTGATTGACCTCAACGTGGCTGGGGCGGTGGAAATTCCAGTGGACGTTGCTGAAGAGGCAGAGGCAAACCGCATAACTAGGCCTTCTGCGGTCCTTTTACCGAGAAACCATGTCAACATCCCTGAAGGGTTGCCCAGTTGCTGCACTCAAGGCAGTCTGTGGACACTTAGGCTTTGCCAGGCTTGAGAGAGCAATAACAAAGATTTGTGGGTGCTGAAGATAATTGCCAGAGATTATTCTATTCCCTTTTCCCTTCCTTCTCTAAAAAAAAGTTTTTCTGACGTTCTACATAAAACTGGGAATCTTAGACCAAGTTTGGATCTCAGTCATATGAATCATTTTGTAAAACAAAGTTCCTGATGGTCACAGTTCAGTTTGTTACCTCTGAGGAAGGACGATTGGATGTGCTTACTATCATGTAAAGACAGAAGTGCTCCAGGCGATTCCTTCATTTCTGGCTGAGAGCCAGTCAGTACCAGTTCAGATCCTTGGTTTTTGGTCTCATCCCCCAGGGTGTCCACCCAGATAATGGCAGTGATTGCAGCATACTTGTGCCTGGTAGGGATACAGGTCTTCCCCATCCTAATGATTCTCTTAACTACAGAGTCTGAGCATCTGCTTTTACATCACTTGGTCCTTCTGCTTCATTTGATACTGGACCTAGGTATAGCAGTAAACTTTCCACGTGTCAGCTGTTACCAGCCCAAGAGATGGACTTCGTTGGATGCCACCTCAACACGGCTCTTCAAATTGTCAACCTTACTCACCTGAGGTTTACATCCTTGCATCTGACTGCTATGCAGGTGAGTCATCCTCCCTCTCCTCCAGTGCATTTGATCCTGTGTCTTCTAGGCCTAATGGCATCTGCATTTCTAGCGATTCCGCTGGCCCACTATTATATAAGAGTGCTTCAGTGGACCTTAGCAAGGCAGTGGTCACAGAACTTTCACCCATTATATATAAAGATTTGCAAGCATCACATTGTGTGGTGGATTATCTCTCCTTCAGTAACAGATGGGACTACCTTTTCACAGTGATCTGCAGTGGCATTAGTAACCACGGATGTCTTCCTTCTAGGGTGGGGAGGCATTTCAAAGGGAGGATGGTCCAAGGCACATACTGTAGGCATTCCAGGATGTCCTCAGAGGGGTTTGATTACATACTGACAGACAACATGGCAGTTGTATAGTACATCATCTTGCAAGGAAGAAATTGTTCGTACACCTTGTGTTGAGAGGTCATGATAATTTGACCGTAGGCGATGCCTTCATACCATTTTCTGATAGCTGAGCACATTCTGGGGTCTCCCAGTGTTTTAGGGGCAAATTGAGCAGGACTATCCTAATGCCTTACAAGTGGTTCCTTAATCGAAAAGTGGCAGCTTTAATTTTTTGTCACTGGGGCAAACCTTGCTGCAACTTATTTGCCTCGTACCTCAACAAGTGCCCTGATCCTGCCACATTGCCAATCACTGAGGGGTGCTGTGGTCCTCAGTTGGCCCCGGGTCTCCTTCATACCCCCATTACCACTCATGAAACAATTAATTCAGAAAACCAGACAGCGCAAGGCTAAATTAATCCTCATTGCTCCTTTCCAGCCCAGACTAGATATGGATGTTCTCCGTGTTTCACTGTTGCAGTCCTGATAGTTGTGATTTCCTGCCATGAAGGTCCTCATTCGTCTGACTACCAGAGAAACTTATTTCGCCTCTCAGGGTGGCAGACATCTTAACCAATGTCAGTACTCTTGGGTATAAAGGGAGCCAGCCTGTGTCATCACTTTAAGTCTTTTCTTGCTGCTGGAGCCCGAAGCAGATTTCAAGTGAGTCTGTTCTGCACCAGAGAGACGTTGGAAAGATAATTACCCCGTTGGAACTCTTTTCTTTCTTCTTTGACTCATGTCAAAGTTAATAATTTTCTCTGCTGTGGTAAACAAATTCCTCACAGGCTTCCATACACTTTATGTAACTTGCTTTGGCCCGGACTACAATGTCCCTAACTGTCATTTCAGTGCTAGGTTTAACCGGAACTATTAGGCGTAGAGCAGAGTTTTTACTTCATTTTCTGAGGCAGGAATCTGTGCGTTTGCGTACTGTGGTGTGTGCTGGTTGTCCCAAACTCAGTGTACTTAAGCGCAAAATAAGATAAGAAACAGAAACCTAGGTGCAAGGACAACACTCACTCTCCTACTAGACTTGTGATTGTTGAAGAAGGTGAGGTGCTTTTGCATCTCCCTTCGACCTTTGATTCAGTGACCCAGGCCTCTGTGAAGACCCGTTTGGAGTTGGACATGCCTTTGGGTCCCTTCAACTTCTACAGCTCATATCTTCAGCTCATCGGTTGAGTCTGACGCCGCTCAGCAGGCCACTGCTTCTGAGTGATTGTTAACTGGAGAGACTTCACAGCCTAGGGCCATTCCGGTGCATCTGCAATCTAGAGTCAGGTGCCAGGGCGTCGGACACTCCTAGACCTGAGACCAAACCCACACCAAAAGAAAGGCATTGTGGCAGGCTCTTTGCCTAGGCCTATGAGCTCCCAGTTTCAAGGACACCAACAAAAATGTATCAAATTGGCTGAAGATCGAACATTGTAAAGTTCAGACAGACTTCAGGGGATATCACCCCAGAGAAAAAAACTCCCACCCTGAATTCCTCCCTGATCCCCTGCATTCAGAACTGTCTGATTTGGAGGACTCTGCATATGAAGAAAGCCCTGTTTACACCTCTTATGAGGAATCTGATTCAGAGGAAATTCTGTCCTCTGCCTCTTTGGCTGAAGACCTCACCTTTGGAGAGAAATTTCTTATGAGGCAGCATTTTCAGTGGGAAGCAGAAGAATACCCACAGACCAAAAAAGAGTCAGAGAGTTCTTAGACCTCCATGAGCACAATCCCTTGGCAATCCCACATGTCCAGGAAGTAGTGAAAGATGATTTTCATGATGCCTCCTTCAATCTTGACTTGCTCCCTCCTGCACCCAGACAGTTTGGTTTTACAGGGTCCAAGACTCTCGTAAATATCTGTTTAAAAAACCCAACTGCTGACCCTAAAGTGGTCACACTTGTCCCCAAGAGGTCTGACTGGTACCTCTAGGAACCTGTTACCTACTGTTGAGTAGGGCTCTTGGTAGATTTGGGAAAAAAAGTATACACTTCAGCTACCCTGACTAATAAGGGCCCTCCATTGTCAACTTCATATGATGAAATACCACGATTCTTGTCCAACAAAAACAAAATTTCTCATGTCTAGAGGATAAAAACCTTCCTAAGAAACTTTTAGGCCTCTGCCATCCCAGTTTTCAAGTGGGAAAACGCTCCCTTCACCGTGGGTTTGCCATTAAAGCCTCTTGCACAGCAGCTGTCACTGGCACGGTGATCAGGAGACTCACTTGGCTTAGGGAACAACCCCCCTCCCTGACCAGGTAAAAACTAATCTTCTGGATGCCTCCTTGACAAAGAATGCCTTTTTGGGCCTAAAGCTGAAGCGGTAATCAAAAAGATGGAGGACAAGGCTAAATTTGTGCAAACAGTAAAGGACTTTCTACAAGTATAACCCCCCCATGTTCATCCGGAATTTTCCAGCCAAACATTGGTCCTTTCCCAACCAATCTAGGAGCAAGCAGAGAAAGCCTCGGAGGGACAAAACTCACAGGTGTAGGCCACAGCAACAAAGACCTAGGTAGTGGACCTCAGACTCTTGCAGATGAGGCAGTTTTAGGATACCTGCCCCTTTCAGAGAGTTAATTGACTCTCTGCTTCCATACCCTCTAACCATACCCCAAAACTAGGAGGAAGGCTGTCCCATTTCTATCAAAATGGACCCATATTACTCAGATCAATGGGTTCTAAATATTATTGCCTGTGGCTACAATCTCATTTTCAAAGAGCCCAAAAATTTTCAGGATACCCAGATGTACTCCAAAATCAAAAAACTCAGGCTCTGGAACAAATTTTAAATTTGTGGGTGCAGTGGAACCAGTTGCAGAAGATCAAATATGGAATGGATTTTACTCGAGACTCTTTCCTGGTACCCAGAAAAAAGTATTGTCGTCCCATTCTGGACTTGTCCACCTTAAATCTTTTTCTCAGGGTACCAAAATTAAACTAATTCCCATGTTAACCCCTCAGGCATTCGTGGTGTCATTAGACTTAAAAGATGTCTGCCTTCACATCCCCATCTCAGTCGCACAGAATCTTTCTTCATTTCAGAGCAAGTTCCAGTCATTATCAATTTTCAGCTCTGCCCTTTGTGAAAACCCTTGGTGAAGTAGATAGTCCAAAGTGCCTAGCTCCTGCCATTGCGTACTGCAGAACCAAAGGGGTCGTGATTTACCCCATCCTGGATGATTGCCTAATAAAGGCCTCAGACCTGTCACAGATTCTCAAAGACCTGAAATTTTGCACAAGACCTTCTCACCTCATTGGGGTTCACTCTAAGCCTAAAGAAGTCCATCACTGTGCCATCCAAACAGATGGTTTTCCTAGGGGCAGTCCTGGACTCTTCCCTCCAAAAGGCCTTCCTTCCCATGGACAAGGTCGCCGTTTTGACCAGCTACTTCCAGAGCAAACAGTGCAGAACAGCCAAAGAATTCCTCAGAGCATCCTGTATCCTTATGGTGCAACTAGCCAGGCTGCACATGAAGAAGCTTATGTGGTATTTAAAGAATGTGTGGTGCCAGAGCACTCAGCCCCTGTATACCAAGATGCACCTTATACCTTGCCTCAAACAAGAGTTCACATGGTGTGTACAGGGTTGCACCCAGAATCAGGGCTTGCCATTCAAATTCTCTCATTAAGGCTAAATCCTCACCACAGATGCCACAAAGATTGCATGGGGTGCCCATACCCAACATTTCGAAACCCACAGGCTGGGGGATTCCCAGACCAAGAAGAGGCACGTAAATTGGAAAAAACTCATGGTAGTTCTAAGAGGCTTACTGGCGTTAGAGAACTGGATGCCAGGGGTGCTGGTAGTACAGACAGACAACACCACAGGCATGTGGCACATAGACAAGGAGACACATGCACCTATGCCCTGTGTTGTCTAGCCATGCAAGTATGGGAGACAGCACACTCCATGGGACTGCACCTCATAGTGCAGTATCTGCCAGGGGTGAAAAACACCCTTGCAGATCACGTCAGTAAGAACTTGAGACCCCCATGAATGGCACCTGCACAGAAATATTTCTCAGCATAACTCAAAAACTGGGAACACCACAGGTGGACCTCTTTGCCAGAAAGAACAGTGGACAAGAAGGTGAGATGTCTTCTCCGTCCCATGGACTCACCTCTTCATTTATGCTTACCCCCACCCCCCACATTTTTTGCTTGGAGTCGTCCTAAAGATGAGAGAAGAGGGTCCAATGACTATTGTGATTGCTCCAATCTGGCCCAGGCAACATTGGTTTCCTCTCCTCCTCCAGCTCAGCAATCAGAAACTTTTTTGCAGTTACTGCAGAGGGTGGACCTCCTCACCCAAGACAAAGGAAGGAGAGTGCACCCCAATCTGCAGACCCTGAACCTTTCTGCCTGGATTATCCCTCCACACCTAACTGTTACACCAACTTAAGTCAGCAGGTGCAAAACATTCTGAAGGAATCCAGAATGTCTAGCACAAAGAAATCTTGCGCAGTCAAATGAAAAAGATTCTCTGTTAGGTGTCAGAGGCACTGCCTCGAGTTGAGCTCTGCTAACATTTCGGCCATTCTGGAGTACCTGCCCAGACTAGTGGTAAAGGTCTTTCTTACTCCCCCGTAAACATACATGTCTCTGCCATCTCTGCTCACATTCCTGTTCTCCCCCAGTCTTCTCACACCCCCTCATGAAACAGTTCTTTAGGGGTGTCATTCACATTAGCCCTCTCCCCCAGGAGGAAACACACACCTCAACTATGTACTGGAAAAATTGACTTTGCCTCCCTTTGAACCTGCAGCTAATGCCCCTTTAAAATTACTCACTTGGAAGACTGCTGCTCTTTTAGCCATTACCTTAGCTAGAAGGGTCTGAGTTACAGGCCATAATGGCAGTGTAGCATTTCATTATCTTCCACAGACACGGATTCCCTCAGGACTAACCCCTCCTTTATGCCTAAGGTGGTAACCAATGTGTCTTTGAATCAAGCCATCCATCTGCCTACTTTCTTTCCCAATCTCCAGAACAAAGGAGATTACTGCACTCCCTGGATATGCATGGAATGTTATGTTTTACCTAGATGGGGCAAAATCCTTTAGGAAATCGGATCAACTATTCATAACCTTTGCCCCCAGATCTGAAGGAAAACCAGCTTCTAAACAGACTATTTCCAAATGTTTTCTCACTGCATTTCTTTCTACTACAGCCATTGTGGCAAAAGACCCCCCCCCCCCCAGATTTTGGTTAGACCTCACTCTACCAGGTCCATAGCTACTTTTATAGCCTTCCTTAAGGGGTCCCCACCAAAGACATCCTGGAAGCAGCCACATAGTCTTCTGTGCATACCTTCACTAAGCACTACCACCTGCCAGCTTTCTCAAAATCCAGAGCAGGATTTGCATCTGTAGTCCTGCAGGGGATTGTGTCCTCCACTGGATCTCCATCCACCCTCAGTTAAGCTTTGGGGATCATCCCAACTGTTGGGACTGCAACAGTGAAACACGAGGAACGTAGTACAGTTGTGCACACTTACCATAAATGTAAATGTTTGTGTGTATTCACTGTTGCAGTCTTCTTTCCATCCTGCCTACCCCCTTGGGCTACAAGGTAGGCCTAGAATTTCCAAATATGACAAACTTGGGCACCAGGCTGCCCTGGGTTAGGTATCCCCTTTCTTTATTCTTTTTTGCTTATGTCTGGGCTCCTCCTTCATGGGGCCAAGAAAATACTGAAGTAATGATACAGGCTGGCTCCCTTTATACCTGAGCGAATTGACCTCTATAAAGGCGTCTGCCAGCCTGGAAGGTGAAATAAGTTTCTCTGGTAGTAGAGCTGGCCAAGAGTTTTCACGGCAGGAAATCCCAACTGCCAGGACTACAACAGTGAATACACTCTAACATCTACATTTATGGTAAGTGTATACAACTGTACTTTCCCCTTCCTGCGGCCTCTACCAGTTCCCCCTTGGATGATGCATCAGTATGCAGATCTTCTCTCTCACCTGTCTAGATTTCCTCCTCTGGACAAGACTGCCATGAAGCTACCAGTTTGGTTTCTCCAGTTCTGACTGTAGCCAGAGATGCCAGGCTTCCCAATGTGATTGTTCAGATTTATATCAACTTCCTAGAAACCTGCTCTAGAAATGATGCATCACAGCAAATGGAAAATATTTTGTATGTGGGCCATATTCAAGGGTTTGGACCAGTTTTCTGCTCCCATTTTGCCCATCTTGGAGTTCTTGTCTGAACCTTTTTTGCAGCGACTTTACCTATTCCATCATCAAAGTTCAAATGGCTGGAATTTTGAATTTTCATATTGATATGGACATTTCTCTTAAGCCCTGCCATTACAGATCCAGTTTTCCCACAGGATATTACCATCATGCTCCAAGCTCTGACCCCCCCCACCCTTTGAACCTGCAGCCAAAGTGGATAAGATGTATCTAAGTTAGAAAAACAATTTTCTTAGTGGCAGTCACATCAGCCAGACTAATTTCATAATTACAGGCACTCTCATGTAAACCTCCCTATTTGATTTTCCATAAGGACAGGGTTTCTCTCAGAACTAATGCATCTTTTTCTTCCAAAAGTGGCATCTAAGGCCAACTTGAATTAGTCTGATCTGGCCAAGGCCTGTGATGCCATTCCTCACTCGGGAGTTATTGATCAACTCACCAAAGTAGGGATCAACCCCTATATCACTAGGTAGGTTGCAAATTGGCTCATAGAACAGACAGTGTGAAAGTAGTGAACTCCAAGTCAGACTGCCGACCAGTCACTAGTGGAGTCCCACAGGGATCGGTCCTGGGTCCTCTCATTTTCGGCATCTACTGTTCTGAAGTCCAGGCCAACACAAAGGTACTCTGGCGGACCCAAGTTCACAGACGACTGCAAGCTGGGAGCCATTTTTATCTCCTCAAGTGATGCAGACCTCCTACAGAAAGGTGTCGAAATCATGGCCTTAAGCTTAACGCCAAAAAATGCGCCATCGACACCTTTGGTAAAAACTCTGTTCCCACTAACTAAAACATCGAAGGGAGCTCACTGAACACTGAAGGTGTTATAAGAGATCTGGGGATGCAGGTTGACTGCCATCTCTCCTTCGACCACCACTTGCCACTGTGGTCAGAATGTGGCACATCTCATTACCAAGGGTTTTGCATCCAAGAAGAAAGAGGTCATAGTCTCTCTCTACTCTTCCCTCATTAGACCAAACATAGAGTATAATGTCCCATTTGGCATTTACCTCTGTAGACACCTGCAATAGCTGGAGAGGCCACAGAAGTACCTTACAAAGAGGATCTTAGGCTTTAAACATGTGTATTACGTGGACAGACTCCAAAGACTCCATCTGTTCTCTGTCTCTTATCGCCTACTTGGAGGCAATCGCTGCTTGACTTAAAGCCATATCTGACCCAGCTCTGTTAGAAATGCTACATCTAAAGAAATCCCAATCCATCTGCACCACATGCTCCAGAGACCTCAACCTCATTACCACAATCAACAGAACATGCTGGAGGGACAGGTTCCTCACCCAGAGACTGCCCATCCTTTGGAATAGACTTCCCATACATGTCAAGCAGAGCACATTGCTGTCCCTCTTTGAGAGGAATCTTTGAGTGGATGGGTAATAGAAAGTTCACCCGGGGATCACTCCATTGGCTCTACTTGACAGAGGCACTGGGAACTAATGGGTGGCACGATGCCAGGGCACTTGTATGGGCTAAGCTTGTAAAGGCTCCAGGGCCATTAGCCTAGTATACACCTATGAACCTATGTACATTTTACCAGAATTTTTCTCCAGATTTTCAGAGAGGAGTACACCTTGCACATGGTAGATGTTCATTGTCAACTCAGATTCCGTCTTCATTGGACATGTCTCATGATAAACTTGGTGTACAGTCCAGATTTCGCTCTTCCTTTGGTTCCACTATCCTCGGGGAATGTCCTTCCTTGATATACCACCCAGAAAGACAGCTTGGGAATCTGTTCCATGTGTTGAATCGGATGAAAATAGACACGATTGGATAACAAAGTTATGGATTTAATATTATGATAGATACGTGTTGTCTGATTTTTAATCCGTTTCAGCCTCCCTCCTGCCCCCATACCAAATTGATGCGTCTGACTTCGAGATGAGTGAGTGGTTGCTACTTAATACCCTGTCTGTGAACAGTGCTGTTTATCACCTTCTCTGGTATTGGTTTCCCTATTATAATATATGGCCACGGAAGTCTTTGTAGTGTAAGGGGCAAATTATATGAGGTACTATAAAGTTCAGGAAATTATGGGTAGGGGAAGAGTCAGGGCCCTGGGACCATGGAAACTTTAAAATCGGTGCCGAGGTCTGATCTGACAACTCTGTTGAACTGGACAAAAATGAGACAACATGGATCTTTCTTTAAGTGCTTAACTTCCTTTTCTATCTATTTACTATCACAAACAGGTTTAGGAAAGAAAGATCCTGAAATGGTCTTTAAGCATTTTCTTTCCTTTGGCACTAAAATTCCTTGTGTAAACACATTTTGTGGTCTAGTGGATGAGGGATTACCTCCCCTGGAAAGGAGGAATTTCCTCCCACTGCCATCTGTAACCTTGATGAATGATCTTCAGAATCGAACCCAGTAGTCTGAAACCATCTGTTGCTAAAGAGAAAAGTACAGATTCAAACTCTCTGGAAGGGAAAAAGGTGCGTGTGTGTGTGTGTGTGGGGGGGGGGGGGGGCACAAGATCTGTTTAAATATTCATTCTGACTTGTATTGTCTTTGGTTGGTGGGGGTCCTGAATTCTTTTTAGAACCCCCCTGCCATTTCTTCTTTGGACCACACGTTTCCAGTCTGCCCTGATCCTCCAGACTTTTTCCTTCGGAGCCCCAGGCATCCAGTTCCTCCCCGGAATCTCCCCCCAAGGAAGTTCACCAGAAGCACCTGTGCAAGAGGCGGCACATTGACTCCACCCTTGAGTCTGTCACCGAAGATGCTGACTGGGAGGAAGGTGCGGGCTCTCCCCCGATCTCTCCTTTTGAGACATCATGGAAATTCTGCATCAGAAGGGTGGATGGCCAGCCCCAAAGCCCAATCCAGATAAGTCAGTGTTCCTGGAGGCATTCAGTGCAGGCTCATCTACTTCCTGGGTGACAATCCCCCTCCCCCTGCAGATCCTTCAGTAGACTTCATTGCCCGCAGGGCATGGAAGGACCCGGATGTGGTGGAACCAGTCCCAAAATGCCCTGACACGGTCCTTAGCCTCCTACCAGACAGGGTTTTTTGGCAGAAGAGTGTCCCTATTGATGCCTTGGTGGTTGCAGCTGCCACAAAAAATCGGAGCTGACCCAGGAGAGCTCCTCTGTCCATCCACTTGACAGGGAGTCCAGAGCAGTAGACTGGGGAAGCATGTTTATATGTCAGCAACCTTCTCTCTGAGGTTGCAGAATTACATGGCACACGTCACTAGACTGCAGAGATTACTTGTCAAGGAGCTTTCTGCATCTACCTCTGAGGCCATGGCAGCAGAGGAGATCTTCTCCAGACTGGCCAATCTTAAAGCCATTTTAACAACTCTGAGGCTTTTCTGCTATGTCACTGAAGGCGCATCTAAAGCAGGTGGTTCAGGCATCGCTACTAGGCATCACGCCTGGATGCGGCTTTGTAACTTCTCTGAGCCCTTCAAGGTGTCCTTCACAAATGCCCTGTTTGATGCATCTTCCTGTTTGGTCCATCTGTGAAGGATACTGTAGCGCAGTGCGAGGAGGACTGTAAGACCCCTGTCTGCCATTGGAATCCACTTTTCAACTCCTCAGCATTCCTACTCCAGGTATCAGAGGAGTAAGAAGTTGTGGTTCCGTAAGTCCAGGGCCTTCCATCAAGATGCACTGGGAGAGTGTTCCCCTAAAGCCAGATCAGGGAATGTTTCTTTTAGATGCTGCCCTAGGAGCAAGGAGGGCTTTGAGGGAACAAGGGTCTTGGGACTTGCGCCCGGATAGGCCCTTTCAGCGACGCTGAAGTGTTGCCCCACTGTTCTACCCAGGAGACAGTCGGGGGTCACTTTTCTCTACACCAGTCAGCCTGGGAAACCATCACATTGAATCAATGGGTGCTGACAGCTTCCAGGGGCTATCTGATACCCTTTCTTCACCTGCCAAAGGCCCAAAAAGTCCTCCCAGATGTTCCACCCACTCAGAGAGGCAGCCAAACTCAAAATTTCAAAGCTGCTCAACAAGCAAGTCATCCAGCCCATCCCCCTAGGACAACCTGGATCAGGTGTCTACTCTAGGTTCTTTTTGGTGCCCAAAATGTTGGGGGGGGGGGGGGGGGCACAGACCGATATTGGATCTCACAGACTTAAACAGGTTTGTCGCCAAGACAAAGTTCCAGATAGTTACAATTCAATCTATCCTTCCCTACCTTCCGAGGGACTGCTGGATGTGCTCAGTGGTCCTCCAGGATCCTTACTATCACATAAAGATGGACAAGTGTCACAGGAGGTTCCTACGCTACCAATCAAGAGCCAGGCATCATCAGTGCAGGGTACTCCCATTTGACTTCACCACAGCCCCCAGCGTGTTCACCAAAGTGGTAGCAGTACTCGCAAGGTATCTCTGGCTGCAGGGGATATGGGTTTTCCCCTACCTGGACGACTGGCTTCTAGCTGCACCCACCAAGCATCAGCTCCTTCAGGCCACCTACCAGTTCTTTCAGTTAGCTTCGACTTTGGGCATCAAGGTAAATTTTCTGAAATCAAACTTGGAGCCTTTTCCATTCCTTGGAATTTATCGGGGCGCTGTTGAATACATCTCTGTGCAAGGTCTTTCTCACCAGCAACAGGATTCATTCAGTTCCTTCAGGGACAGATGCATTTTTCTTCTGGAAACACCTTATAGTCAGCAGCTCAAATGCTCTGGGATCTACGGCAGCAATCATTGTGATTTTACCCTTGGCCAAGACTACACATGCAGGTTCTCGAGTGGACCCTGTCAGTTCAGTGGTCACTCCTGGACCAGCCGCTGTCATCCTATTTGGCTGTCCAGAACCTGCAGGTCCTCCCTACTGTGATGGTTGAATACTTGGAATTTATCAGAAAGTCCATCTTTTGTGGCTCCTGCTCCTGTGGCCACAGTCACCACGGATGCCTTCTGGCTCGGGTGGGGGGCATTGGCTGGGACGGACTGTTCAAGGGATGTGGTCAGGGTTCGAGACCAATCTACACATCAACATTTTGGAGATGAGGGCAGTGCTGCTGGGGTTGCAGTCATTGCATTAATTTCTGCTGCGAGGAAGGATTGCGATGCAGACAGACAACATGGCAATGGTCTGGTATATCAACAAACAGTGAGGAACCAGATCTTACTCCTTCTGTCGAGAGGCCATGAGATTGTGAGAATGGGCAATTTTTCTTCAACCTGCCTTCTTATTGCAACACGCATTCTGAGATTTCCACATCCTAGTGGCAAACTCAGCAGGATCGTTTTGTCTCCTCACGTGTGGTCTCTGAAACGTAAGTGGCGGACATGATCTTCCGAAAATGGGGTCAACTGAGCTGCGAGCTCTTCGCCTCACCTTCCAATGCCAAGTGCAGTGAGTTTTTCGCCCCGATTCCTCTGAGATGCAGTAGTTCATGCTTGGCCCCCCAGTCTGCTGTATGCATAGCTTCCTCTAATGGCAAAACTCCTTCAGAAGGCTGAGGTCGAGGTGCCGCGTGATCCTCATTGCCCCCTTCTGGCCTAGTCAGGTTTGGTTTCCTCTCCTTTGGTCTCCGTGTCAGTCCTCCTTGGATTCTGGATCGATGTCTGGATTTGATTTCTAATCCAGAGGGCAATTATCTTTCCGATCTGGAAAGCCTGAAGCTCACAGGTTGGCTTCTGCAGTTCCAGTGATAGCTAGAGTTCCTGGTCTTTCATCTCCTGTGAAACATATATTGCTTTCTGCTCACAAGTTGTCCACCATGAAGATATATGCTAGTAAATGGAAGAAAGTTTCCATTTGTGCATCCCACAATTTTTGGTGACTCCTTTTCATGCCTCTATTCCTTTGGTTTTAGACGTTCTGGCTTGTATCTTCAACCGAGGTGCCAGTTTCTCTACAGTTAAAGTCCAACTAGCTGCCATATCCCACTATCATGCCAGACTAAAGGATTCTTCTCTGGCCGCTTCTAGATTGTGCAAGGCCTTTTTGAAAGCAACATTTCTTTAACAGCCTCCAGTTAAGGACCTGGCCCCTCCTTGGGACTTAACCTTTGTACTTCAAGCGCTGATGTTGTCTCCCTTTGAGCTCTCTGCAAGAGTGGTTCTACAGTGTGTGTCATGGAAAAACGCTCTATTGGTGGCTCTTACTTCATCTAAGCGGGTTTCTAAATTACAAGTGCTTTGCATTCAGTCCCCGTACCTTATTTTTCACAAAGATTGTGTTTCTCTTAGGCTGAATCCTTCCTTCATGCCCAAGGTCGCTTCAGACAATGTTAATCAGGTCATTCATCCTCCTGTGTTCTTCCCAGAATTTCAAAATAATGGGGAGTATCAATTCATGCTTGACGTGTACATAGGCAGCTGCGTTTCTATCTAGACACAACCAAATCTTTCAGGAAGTCCAGTCAGCTGTTTGTATCATATTCTAAGTCCAGATTGGGATCTCCTGTCTCAAAGGTAACCATTGCAAACTGGATTGCGAAGTGCATCACTTTTATTTACAAGAAGCATGGAGTTCCTTTTTCTTGTACAGTGAAGGCACAGTCCACCAGGGCTATGTCTACTTCATCAGCCTTTTCTTCCAGGGTACCAGTTGATGAAATGTGCACTGCAGCTACATGGACTAGGTCTCTCACCTTCATATCCCATTACAAATTGGATATTTCATCTAGGAGCAGAGCTTCCTTTGGTTCCACTGTGCTCCGAAACATCCTTCCTTAGGGGCACCCAGTGCTCAAGTAGCTGGGGACTCAGTCCCACAGGTTGAAGATCAAATGAAGATAACAATGTCAGATAAAGAAATTATGTACTCACCATAACATTCCATCTGCATTGTTCTTCCATTTGTCTCCATCCTTCCCTCCCTCCTTCCCCTTTCCATGAGTGCTTGGCCTGACCAGAGGAGGCCTGCTGTTCTCTCTCAGTACATCCTCTTCTAGAGGTTGTTGACTTTCACTGTGTTTCTAGGGGTTTGGGTCAGTAACCTATTTGTCAGGCAAACTCTATCTGAGGGAGAGTGGCATTATGGGTAGGGGAGGAGCTCAGTTTCGGCACCGTAGGTTGGATATGGCTGGCTCTGCACCAATGTCGGTTCCTATACCCACAGGTTGAAGACAAATGAACAGTGCAGATGGAATGATGTTCTTCATTTCACATTGCTGCAGTCCTTACATATGGGTAGTCCGCTGTCCTCGGTCGGCCTGAATACCAAAGTATTAGGCTAACGTCGGTCATGGGCGCTCAGATCTGACATCAGAGCGTCAGGGTATTAAAGCGCATGACCGACGTCATATCCTCAGTCTTTTTTGCCGCATGGTCTGATGCAGAAGCAGCGTTTGCAAGTGCCGTTCGGCGTTCTGAAATTTTCGTATTCTGAGTTTCAGACCGAAACCAAGTTGGGCTAAGTACCCCGTTGGGGAATATTTTTGTTTTTTCTTGCCTCTGTTAATTCCGGATGTCAGAAAAAGTGAATAATTGTATTTCTTGTGGGAAACAGATACCGCATAGGGATTACCACTCTCTTTGTATTCCTTGTTTGGGACCTGAGCACGACGTAGTCGGGTGTCGCTTTTGTGCTAGGTTTAATAAGCGCACCATTAAACGTAGGTTAGATTGCGCTAGGCTTGTCTTCGGTAAGCGGTGTAATTATAATATGCCGCCGGATCCTCCGACGCCCGCCAAGAAGCGCAAAGAAAAATCTTTAAAGACCAGGCAGGATGAGTCGTCCGTTCCGGACGCCGGTTCTTTAGAAACTACGGTGGAATCTGTGGATCCGGCCGAGGTTTCAGTTGAGTCTCAGGGGGAGGCTTTAATTTTGCAAGATGTGGCCTCTCAGGAGTCAGGTCAGGCTGAGGGGGCCTCTCAGGTTGTTGTTCTCCCTTCCTTGTCTAAGGTGGTTAGGCCTTCTCCTTCTGTCTCTAAGGCTCCTTCCAAAGGCAGGCCTGGTTTGCCTTCCACGGCTGTCAGTCCTAGTTCTGCAGGTTCTGTGCCTAAAAAACACATGCTTAAAATGGCAGAAGATTTTATTTCTTTAATCAGAGGTTCTATGCCCCCTCCTGATAAGAGACCTAGGGTGGAGCCAGAGGTGGAAAGTTTGGAGCAGGCTTCAGATTACTCAGAGTCTTCGGCTGAAGACATTCAGGATTTTCCTCCTTATTCTGATTCAGACGCAGAGGATTCCACTCCTTCTGCTTCTCCTCCAGAGGATTTTTCTTTTTCAGAAACCCTGCATTCTATGAGGGAGCATTTTAAATGGGAAGGTCAGGATTTCTCAGATTCCCGAAAGAGGCTTAGGGAATTTTTTTGTTTTTACCACAACATAGGCCCTTGGCTATACCTCCTGTTTTGGATGTTGTTCAGGACGTTTTCTCCGAGGCTTCCCTTAATCCAAACTCTCTGCCTCCTGCGCCAGTTAAGCCAGACAGGTATTACAGGGTACCTGAGGCTCATAAATATCTGTATGAGTCCAAGGGCTGACCCAGAAACTATTAGCCAGGGACCTAAGGGTGTCAGGGCTTCTGTTGTAAAGAATCCAGTTCCTATGGATAAAGATGCTAGAGCTTTGGATAGATGGGGTAAGAAAGTGTATACCTCTTCCACTTTAGCAATGAGGGCTTTGAATTGCCAGTTTCATATGTTGAAGTATCAGAATTTTCTACTTACTCAACTAAAATCTAAAGTGGATGCTTTGGCAGAGGGCATAGAGTGTAAAGAATTACAGGATTTGGTACATGCCTCTGAACAGGTGGGTAAGCATTTTTTGCAGTGTGGTTTCGATGCTTTACAGGCTTCTTCCAGGGTGGCTGCCACTGGCTCAGTTATTCGCAGGCACGCCTGGCTTAAGGATCAGAATTTGTCAGAGCATGTTAAAACTAGAATTTTGGATGCTCCTTTACAGTCTGAAGTTTTGTTTGGTTCTCCTGTGGAGTCTGTCTTGAAGAAAATGGAAGACAAGGCTAAGTCTATGCAGACTGTTAAAGATGTTTTGCAGGTGCAGCCTCCTAAGTTTAGCAGGAATTGGCCTACTAAGGGATGGGCTTATCCTTCTTCTGATTCACAGTCTAGGGGTAGATCTAGACGTGGTAGGGGCAGAGCTCAGAGTACTTTCAGGCCTAGAACATGGAGTTCACCTGCACAATCTACTGGTGAGGGCAGGGGCCAGTCCTTTCGTAAACAGGCCCAATGACCTGCATTTTCAGCTGCCAGATTCTTCCTGTTTGGCAGCTCCTTTGGGAGGAAAGTTGGCACTCTTCAAGCAAAACTGGCTTTTAGTCACCCAGGACAAAATGGACATTATAGACCGAGGCTACAAGTTTTATTTCCATACATTGCCTCCTTTCAAAGGCATGCCAGATGTTCCTCCTCAGCAAAGGGTAGAGGCTCACAAGCAGATTTCTTTACTTCTTCAAATGGGGGCTATACAGCAGGTCCCTCTGTCAGAAGTGGGCCTAGGATTTTATTCTCGCCTGTTTCTAGTACCAAAGAAAGGAAACACTTGGAGGCCGATTTTGGATTTATCTATCCTCAACACATACCTGGACATTCCAAAATTCAAAATGTTGACGTTGCAACAACTTCTACCTCTGTTGGGCAAAGATCACTGGATGGTAACTCTAGATCTCAAAGAGGCTTATCTTCATGTTCCTATCGGGCCCAGTTGCAGGAGGTACCTGCGTTTTCGAGCTGGGACTTTACATTATCAGTTCTCTGCATTGCCCTTTGGCTTATCTACTGCGCCCAGGGTGTTCACAAAGGTTCTGGCTCCAGTGATAGCCTTCTTACGGTTAAGAGGAATACAAATTTATCCTTATTTGGACGATTGCCTGATTCTTGCTCAAGACAAGTACGAACTTCTTCATCATCTACAGTATGTGATGGCAGTGTTAAGGTGCCTAGGGTATTCTGTGAACGAAACAAAGTCCAGTCTAGTACCCTCTCAGGAAATGTGCTTTCTGGGTGTGAGACTGAATACAGCTTCCCAGATGGCTTTTTTGACCCCGGACAAGCAAAAGAACCTTACTCTTTACTTCCATCAATTGTCTCTATGGTCCAGGCTGACTGCAAGGACAGTCCTTCAAGCCTTGGGGTTCATGGCATCTTGTATTCTGGTGCTTCCCAATGCCAAACTGCATATGAGGAAGCTACAATGGTATCTCAAAAATGTATGGACACAACACTGCCAAGATCTGGACACTGTCATTCAAATAATACCTTGCATTCAAAAGGAATTTTTGTGGTGGGCTCAGGAATGTCACCTAAACAAGGGACTGTCTGTGACCCGACCAGAGGCGAGTCAGATTTTAACGACAGATGCCTCAGCCAAGGCTTGGGGAGCACACCTCAATGGAAAATGGGTCCAAGACACGTGGCCTGCCAGACTTCAACATTTACATATCAACTTGAAGGAGATGTTAGCAGTCCAATTTGCATTGATGGCTTTCAAGGATTTACTTCACCCAGGGCAAGTGTTGATTCAAACAGACAACACAACTGTCATGTGGTACATCAACAAGCAAGGGGGAACCCATTCGTACCCTCTTTGCAGGCAAGCAATGATTTTGTGGGAGACTGCTCTGTTTACACCTCAATCTTCAGGCAAGGTTTCTACCAGGAGCACAGAACTCCTTAGCAGATGTTTTGAGCAGACAGATAGTGGATCCCCACGAGTGGAAATTGGATCCTCATGTATTTCGAAAATTGACAGTGGTATGGGGAACTCCAGACATAGATCTGTTCGCTTCTCCACTAAATTTCCAGTTGCCAAAGTTTTGCACAAAAATGTTTCATCCCACAGCTTGGAAAGTGGATGCTCTATCATTCAGTTGGAGCAATCTTCACGTCTATGCCTTTCCGCCTCTGCCTCTCCTTCCCAAGGTACTCTTGAAGGTCAGACAAGACAAGCCATCCATGATTCTAATAGCTCCAGATTGGCCTCGACAGCACTGGTACCCTCTGATGAGGAGTTTAGTACGGGAGCCTCCATGGCCTTTGCCTTCGATTCCGCACCTTTTGTCACAGGAGGGCAATCATTTCCTCAATGTCAGGATTCAGTCCCTGCATCTAACAGCCTGGCATATTCTGTTCTAGAACCTGGAGGGTCGCAGCTTCCATAACAAGTTTTGAATGTTATTTTGGAGGCCAGAAGGCCTAGTACAAGGAAAGTTTATGCTGATAAATGGAGGAGATTTTTAATTTGGAGCAAAACAAAGGGTTTTGATGTTTCCAGGCCTGATTTAAGTGTTTCTCTTCAATATCTTACATAATTATTAGACAAGGGTTTGTCTTTCTCCTCTATAAAAGTTCATGCTGCAGCCATTTCTGCTCACTATGACTGTGACCCTCCATTATTCTCTCATCCTTTGTTTAAGCAATTTCTTAGAGGGGCAAAGAACATAAGACCCCCACGTAGAGCTCCTACTCCTGCCTGGGATCTCAATTTTGTGTTGGAAAAACTTACTTTACCTCCTTTTGAACCTGCAGCTACTGCTGAGTTAAAGTTTTTGTCTTGGAAGGCTGCTTTTTTGTTGGCCATTACGTCTGCTAGAAGGGTTTCTGAATTACAGGCTCTTATGGCAGTTGAACCCTTCCTAATTTTTCATAAGGATAGGGTATCTCTGTGTACTAATCCTACTTTTATGCCTAAAATGGTTTCAAATGTGGCCTTGAACCAATCAATTCATTTGCCTACTTTTTACGCAGATCCCCAAAATAAAGGGGAGAAAATTTTGCACACTTTGGATATTCACAGGCAGTTGCGTTATTATTTGAGCAGGACTAAAGGGTTCAGACAGTCTCAGCAGTTTTGTTTCTTTTGCTTTGGGTTCTCAGGGGAAACCTGTTTCAAAACAAACTATTTCTAAGTGGATTGGCTTTTGTATTGCTTTTTGTTATTCTCATCATGGTAAGGAGATTCCGGCTGGAATCAGACCTCACTCCACTAGGGCTACTGCCACTTCTACAGCTTTTTAAGGGGAGTAGCTACTAAAGATATTTTGGAAGCAGCTACTTGGAGTTCAGTGCATACTTTTTCTAAACATTACCACCTTCCTCTTTATTCCAAATCTAGGGCTGGATTTGCCACTGCAATCTTACAGGGCATTTTGGCAGCTCCCAATGCTTTATGATTTTGCCAGCCTCCCTTTACCTCTGCTTTGGGATTCTACCCATATGTAAGGACTGCAGCAATGTGAGATGAAGAACATAGTACAGTTTTGTACCTACCATAAATGTAGATGTTCGAAGATCCACATTGCTGCAGTCCAATTTACCCTCCCTCCTTCCCCTCTGTAGTTTGGAATGGTTGTGTGGTTTGGGTGGTAGCTGTTATTTGTACATGCCTTTTGGGAAGTATTCTATTTTTGGCTGTGGCCTTTCTTTTTAGGGCCTTCTGACATCTGGGGCAAGAAAAGACTGAGGATATGACGTCGGTCATGCGCTTTAATACCCCGACGCTCTGATGTCAGATCTGAGCGCCCATGACCGACGTCAGCCTAATACTTTGGTATTCGGGCCGACCGAGGACAGCGGACTACCCGTATGTAAGGACTGCAGCAATGTGGATCTTCGAACATCTACATTTATGGTAGGTACAAAACTGTACTTTATGTTGAGTGCATAACTTATTTTTATGCTTTTGCCAAAACTGGATGAGTGGTTAGAGAATTCTTTCAACATTTTGGAAAAGAAGGGATGAAAAATCTTATTCTACATATCAATTTGTCTCGTTCATCACACTTTTTGATCACTTTTGCAGCAGAGAGGCCAAAAACTAAATCTGTTTCCAAAGGAGAATTTAAAATATCTGTGAGGTTCTGCGAACTTGACCAGTCAAACCTTTTTAACGCAGTTCCAGTGGCCAAAGCCCATGAAGTATCAGCTGCATCATACACCCACTATAAACAATGAGTAGTCACTTGTACAGTAGAAGAAACTAAATTTTGTGTAGATTTTTCCACATGAGGAAACTGCAGACAAAGCATTCCTCATATTTTCACAATTAGTCAGAACAAACCTTAACATATGAGCCTGCCATTTCAAAATCATGAAAATCAGGTTTAGGAAAAAGACTCAGAATTGGTCGCAAATCATTTTCTTTCATTTGGCACTAGAAACCTCTACGAATAAAAACATTTTCCCAATACTCTTCCCATCCTTATTTGAAAGAGTAGGATTTAAATTAACAAAATGTTTAGCAGCAGCAGTATTAACTAAAGCTATAGCTGTTGGGCCAGGTGTGGGAAGAGTGTATAACCTTTTTAGGAGCAGTTGGCTGACTCTCAGGAAAACTGCAGACAGTAAGACGCACATCTCCAAAGATGACAGAACAGGAGGAATGGGTAGTTCTGGAAATTGCATATTTAACAGCTCATAGTATTTGCAGAGAGACTGAGATGTGTTTTCTTCCACTGAAAATACTGGGACATTCTGGAAGTAGTTTCAGAGAAATTGAAACTCCCACAGGGAGAATCAGAAATGGGGGTCTGAGCCTGAATCAGAAATCTGAGGAGAAAAAGAAACAAAACTGCTCTAACTAAAGGCGGTATAAACCAAAAACCACCAAAAAGCACTTCAAGGAGATGAAAAAATTTTTTTCTTCTCCTTGAAGTACTTTTTGGTGGTGTAATCTGAGGAGAAAACACTATCTGTCACCTTCATCAGTATCCCGCTTTTACCAGACATTATAAGAAGGATGAATAACCTGAATTAAATGCTGAGCCAGACCCAGTACACTAAGGACATTTGAGGAGTAGATGTTTAGTTTTGTTTCTTTTTGACAATAAAATGGGGCCAACAGTATTAATGACAGCACCAGCTTCCCCAGGGATGGGTACAACATTCTGACCAAACAGGGGGCCTTCCCTTTTCCCTCTCCCAGGAGTGACAAGAGTGTCTCTTCCTTCACCAGTGTTGCAGAGGATGTGGCTAACTCCCAGTGCATAGTGGCTATAGGTGCTACACCAGAGGGATCAAGGGTAAAAGATAAGTGTTCTGCGGTACAAGTAAAGGCCACAGCAGAGTCACCCACTTGCTGCTGATGCAAATTGATAGCCCGACGTGGTGGGAAAGGCTGTTTTCTTAACTTTCTTTTTGTGGCTGAAAGAAGAACCGACCATGAGACTGGCAGATTGTTCCATGGTCAAGCCAAAAATGATGCCTCTTTCCTTGGGAAAATGAACAGCAAAAGCCAGTAAAGATTTAAAGTCTTTGAGTCAATTTTTTTTTATGGAAAAACACAGTAAAAAGTACTTTGACTCTCTACCAGTCCCCCAAAAGTAAAATAAACTCAATTTCTCCACAAAAAATGGCTTTTAAATGCTTTAAACAACTTTTAAACTGACTGGAAAAATGTTCCTGTTTAAAAGTCCAATACAGTTTTGTGACAGTCTGTTAAAACACAAGCCCCTAGCTTTAAAATAACTTTCCTGAATAAAAAAAGTATTACAAATTAAACCATGTTTTTAAAGGAAGTCTCCCATCCCCACTGAAGGGAACTTGTATGCCTAGTAAACAAAACAGCACAAGCAGCTGTTAAATATCAAAAGCTTTAGAGGAAATTACAGTGTCTTCTGCGTGGAGACATGCGTGGGTGGGCATACCTTCGTTGAAGGTTGTGCGTCAGGGCTGGCAACTCAGCACATAAAAATCAACTGGCAATCATTAGCAGGCCGGAGTTCCGCTGTTGTGACCCCCTAACCGGGAAAAGCCGAAAGACAACAACACTAGTACTACTTTATCAGTTTTCTTAATATTCAAATTCATATTTAGTTTCTCTAAGCTTGACATGAGTTTTTCTTTCTTGTCCTTTTTGAAGAAAATACTGTTGACTGAGACAGAAGGATGTATCCAAGCTATTAATTAGAAAATAAGTTTTGTATGTCAAAAATAACAATACAATTCTTTCTCTAAAAACAATCTGAAATGGACTTAACATTATCTTTAAATACTAATGTCGTAAATAATCCAAACAAGACATCTAATTTGTTAAAATATCTAAAGTTAAAAAGAGCCCAAATAATAATCTTACAGGAAACGCACTTTAAAAAAGAATGATACATTTATATGGAGCCCAAGTGAATATATGATTCTAAGTTGTTCCTCATATAAATTAAAGACTAGAGGGGTAGCAATCTTATAGAAAAAGAGTTCTCTAAGCCCTAAAATTATTCACAAACATAGCAATACTTATGACCATCGCTGTCTACATATTGAAATTTAATAATAGAATATAGACATTAGTAAACTTATAAAACAGAGAATAATCCACAGGACAAATGCTTTATTGCGAAAAAGTTGATATAAAGTAAACCAGGACAGATGCTCACAACGAAACAACCAGGCAGCTTCTTGTTATCCTTGTTTTCCTTGTTCATAAATTTATTATAGAGAGCGACACATGTAAAAACAGATACGGTAAGCACTTTTGCTAATAAGCTTCCTCAGACCATCTAATCATTCATAAAACAAAATTTCTATATATAAAAATTTTAAAAACATTGTCCAATCACAATAGTGTTCCAATTAATTCATACAAGTTGTTAAAAAGACAGTATTAAATCATATAAACCTCTGCTCATAACATAAAAAATGCACTTCATAAAACAGCAAGGAATCATTGTTCAACAATTCATGCATAATGATGTAAATATACAAATAGCACATGCATATATAAAGTATACATATGTATAAAAATATATATAAGATATATAAATAAATACATTCAGTATATAAATAAACACATTCCTATCTCATTTCTGTACCATCTGTTTTTTAAGTAGGGGTTTAATAGATGCTCTTTCATTCAACCCCCTCCCCCTATCAGCTCTAAGGATGATGATCCAATTTGTTTCCCTGTATTCCGTGTGATTCATGATGTCACCTTCTCTAATATGTGGTGCAACAACCTCTATAACCCTAAAGCTGAATCTATGAGTATCCCCAGTTTACATGATGTGTAAAGTGCATTGTGCTCCATCTTTTTCTTAACATTATATATGTGCTCTCTCATCCTGTCTCTGAAGAGCCTATTGGTCTTACCAACATAGAATGAATGACAGGTTTCATAATCCACTAAATATACCACATTTGATGTCCTACAAGTCGCTGTGGCATGGAACACAAACTCCTTCTGGAGATCAGGGTGATAAAATATGTTTGATGTATTAATTAACGGGCAGAAATTACACTTGCCACTGGGTAATGTAGAGCATACTTCATGTTTAAGTTCATTAGTACCCTTGTCACAACAGAGTAGTCTTAAGTTCTTCCTATTCTTGTACAGGAATCTTGGTATGTTATGTAGTCCTATCTCGCCTACATTCTTACCCGTGGGTTTGGAGCTGAATATCGGCTCCGATTCGGCCGACTTTTCTAGCTCGAAGTCTTTCATTGGCTGGGCTAAGCAGGTATCCCATGGTGCACTGCTCCATATCCCCAGATCTCGTTTGCCGCTCGTGTAGCTCGGACGTGGTCTCGCTTGGCTGTGGCTAAGAACCTTTTTTTCTTGTCTTAAAGAAAAGTTTTGGTTCATAAACAAAAGCTATTTTTATAGCTATTTTCTTGTGTGGTTTGAGGTTGTGATCGTGTGCTTGTTTGTGTGGTATCCTGCTGACTGTTCCCTCGGGCTATGCCCGTTTCAGTTAGAGGGCCTAGTCCTTCTCCGATTGCCTTTCTGTGTGTGTACGGTCTAAACTGTTTAAGTTAGAGGTTTGGGCTATTCTCTTTTCTTGTGGTCATCAACCGTTTTTGGTTAGAGGTTTTGACTTGCTTCTCGTGTGTGTGTTTGGGCACTGTTTAGTTTTCGTTCCTGCGTTTTTGTGGTGTGAGCGCCTGTGAATTCTTCTCTAGACTTGTTTTTGTGTTTTTGGTGTAGTAGTGAAGATGTCCAAAGATTCCAAGGAGCACAGACCTTCTGGTTTCAAAACGTGCTCTAAGTGTGGGTACAAAATGTCCATCACCGATGGGCATTACATTTGTGTCTAGTGCCTGGGAGCCATTCACCTGCAGGAGTCCTGCAGTTTTTGTCATGCATTTCGTCCTAGAGTTCTCCAAGAGAGAAAAGAATAAGCTGATTTTAAAGGGACTCTTGAAACCCTCTTTTGAAGAGGCTATGGATTAGTCTCCCAGTGGTAAGTCAAAATCTGGCAAGTCTAAAAAGAGATCTCAGGCTCTGTCAGCTTCATCGGAGCCTCCGGAGAAAGTCTCAAAAATTGCATCGACCTCCTCGGCTCCACTGTCCTTGGGGCCACAGGAAGTGTCTGTGTTGACGGAACCGGCATCGGCTCCAATTTTATTGGAACCTCTTAGGAGCCGATCGCCCAGTCTCAGACCAGTTTCTCCTGAGAGGAGATCTCGATCTTCCCTCCCTGTCTTCCAAATCTTCCAGGACCCTTTCGGATGCGGATGTTGATAGGGTGGTCCAGAGGCTCCTCCAGTCACCGGTGTTGGCAAAATTATTTTTGGCTCCGACCCAGTCGGCTCCGGAGCCCGCCCCGACCCCTTCTTCAATCATTCCTCCTCCGAGCACGTCTCTGTCTTCGGAGCCGGAGTGTTCCACGCCATGTGATGTTCCTAGGCCGGTTGCGATGGCCTCTTTGGCTCCATCGTTACCAGCATCGGCTCCGTCCTCGGGGTTCAGGACTCGGGTTTCTTCGGTCGGGCCCGAGGGGGACATCTCGGGGCTTATTTCGGTTCAGTCTCTCCCTCTCTCTGCCCCCGGCTCGGGGAACTTTGACCCCCGTCATGGCCTCGGAGGCTGGTCGCTCCTCGGACATGGGGGGGCCTGCCTTCAAGGCTATGCGGACCGCGCTGGCCAGATCGTCAGCTACATTAGGCGGGTCGGTCATTCTGTCCCCCACCACTTCCGTGAGAGCCTCTGATCATCACCTATCCATGGACAGTAGAGCACCAGGGCCTAGGGATACCCCCACGAGTGGTCCCCAAATTTGAGGGCCCTTCAAAGTTTGTGTCTGAGGAGCCCCCTAGAAAGAAAACTTGCAAGAGGAAGCACATAGACTCCCAGGATGAGTCCCTCACCTCTGATACTGACCTCGAGGAATCTGAGGGGTCCCCCCCAAGTCATCCTGTAATGATGTTTCCTTCTCCGACATCTTGGAGATACTGAAACAGAGGTGATTGGCTGTCCAAAGCCCCTTCCGAGGAGGAGTCAGTATTCCTTAAGGCTTTTGGTGCTCAGCCCTCTGCCTCCTGGGTGTCTCCACCCTTCGAGCTCCTTGATCTGATATGTCGAACAGTGTGGGAAAACTCTGATTCTGTGGAGCCCGTGCCCAGGCATCCCAACAAGTTTCTTTCCGCCCCCCAGGGCAAAGAGTTTCTGTCTAAAGGAGTCCCTGTAGATGCCATGGTGGTGGCGGCAGCCACTCAGAAGGAAGTAGCAGAGTCTTCTTCATCCGTCCATCCTCCTAACAAGGAGTCTAGAATCATGGACCGGTACGGGAAGCGTAGCCTCTCGTCAGCAACCTTTAGCTTACGGTCGCTGAATTACCTGTCTCACTTCAGTCTGCTCCAGAGAGATCTCCTCAAGGAGTTAGGAGATACTCTTTCAGGTAACTTTCTTGAGGTGGTGGCCCAGACGGTTAACGCCCAGGTCTCTACCCTCAATTCCATTGTCAACTCTTCCATGCCGCTCATTTCGTATGCAGCCGAGGGAGCGAGTAGGGAAGCAAGCTCAGGAGTCGCCCTTAGAAGGCAAGCCTGGCTGCGCCTGTGTCACTTTGCGGAGGCCTTCAAGTCTTCCTTCACTGATGCCCCCTTTGATGGTTCTTCTTTGTTTGGGACCAAAGTGAAAGACACCCTCGCCAGGTGCGAGCAAGAGGGAAAGACCCTATCTGCCGTAGGGGTCCGTTTTTCCCTTCCTTCTAGGCCTTATCCCAAGGCCCAGCGGGGGGGGGGGGGTTCAAGAAATAAGAGATGTTCTTCATCTCACATTGCTGCAGTCCTTACATATGGGTAGTCCGCTGTCCTCGGTCGGCCCGAATACCAAAGTATTAGGCTGACGTCGGTCAAGGCGCTTAAAACTGACATCAGGACGTCAGGGTACAAAAGCGCATGACCGACGTCATTTCCTCAGTCTTTTTTGCCGCATGGTCCGATGCAGAAGCAGCGTTGCAAGTGCCGTTCGGCATTCTGAAATTTTTCGAATTCGGAGTTTCAGACCGAATCCAAGTTGGCTAAGTACCCCGCTGGGGAATATTTTGGTTTTTTCTTGCCTCAGTGTTTTACCGGATGTCAGAAAAAGTGAATAACTGTATTTCTTGTGGGAAACAGATACCGCATAGGGATTATCATTCTTTGTGTATTCCTTGTTTGGGGCCTGAGCACGACGTTGTTGGGTGTCGCTTTTGTGCTAGGTTCAATAAACGCACTATTAAGCGAAGGTTAGATTGTGCTAGGCTGGTCTTTGGGAAGCGGTGCAATTATAATATGCCGTCGGATTCTCCGCGCCCGCTTCTGCGAAGAAGCGCAAAGACAAAGCAGTTAAACCCAGGCAAGATGAGTCGTCCGTTCCGGACGCCGGTTCTTTAGAGGCTTCAGTGGAACCGGTGGTTCCGACGGAGACTTCTCTGGAGTCTCAGGGGGAGACTTTGATTTTGCAGGAGGTGGTCTCTCAGGAGGCAGGTCAGGCTGAAGGGGCTTCTCAAGTTACTGTACTCCCCTCCCTTCCTAGGGTGGTTAGGCCTTCTCCTTCTGTTTCCAAGGCTTCTCCCAGAGGCAGGCCAGTTTTAGCTTCTGTTGGTGTCACTCCTAGTTCAGCAGGGTCTGTGCCTAAGAAGCACATGCTTAAAATGGCAGAAGATTTGATTACTCTGATTAGAGGTTCTTTGCCCCTCCTGATAAGAGGCCTAGGGTGGAGCCAGAGTTGGGAAGTTTTGAGCAGGCTTCGATGTTTCAGAGTCTTCAGCTGAAGACTTGCAGGAGTACTCTCCTTATTCTGATTCTGATGCAGATGATTCCACTCCTTCTGCTTCTCCTCCAGAGGATTTTTCTTTTCAGAGACACTTCATTCTATGAGGGAACATTTTAAGTGGGAAGGTCAGGACTTCTCTGATTCTAGGAAAAGGCTTAGGAGTTTTGCTGTTACCCCAGCATAGGCCCTTGGCTATACCCCCTGTTCTGGATGTTGTGGAAGATGTGTTTGCAGAGGCTTCACTTAATCCTGATTCTCTGCCTCCTGCTCCTGTTAAACCGGATAGGTATTACAGGGTGCCGGAGGCTCATAAATATCTTTATAAGAGTCCTAGGGCGGACCCAGAAACTATTAGTCAGGGACCTAAGGGTGTCAAGGCCTCTGTTGTAAAAAATCCGGTTCCTCTAGATAAAGAAGCCAGAGCTTTGGATAGATGGGGAAAGAAGGTCTATACATCTTCTACCTTAGCTATGAGGGCTGTTAATTGCCAGTTTCATATGTTGAAATATCAAAACTTTCTTCTTTCTCAATTGAAGTCTAAGGTGGATGCTCTGGCGGAAGGCATTGAGTGTAAAGAATTACAAGATTTGGTGCATGTCTCTGAACAGGTGGGTAAGCATTCATTACAGTGTGGTTTTGATGCTGTGCAGGCCTCGTCTAGGGTGGCTGCCACTGGCTCAGTTCTTCGCAGGCACGCCTGGCTGAAGGATCAGAATTTATCTGACCATGTTAAGACAAGGATTTTGGATGCTCCTTTGCAGTCTGATGTGTTGTTTGGTTCACCTGTGGAGTCAGTCTTGAAGAAAATGGAAGACAAGGCTAAGTCTATGCAGGCTGTTAAAGATTTTTGCAAGTTCAGCCTCCAAGTTTAGTAGGAATTGGCCTGCTAAGGGGTGGACGTATCCTTCTTATGATTCTCAGTCTAGGGGTAGATCTAGACGTGGTAGGGGCAGATCTCAGAGTTCTTTCAGGCCTAGAACAGGAGTTCACCTGCACAATCTTGGTGAGGGCAGGGGCCAGTCCTTTCGTAAACAGGCCCAATGACCTACTTTTCAGCTGCCAGATCCTTCTTGCCTGGCAGCACCTTTGGGAGGAAGGTTAGCACTCTTCAAGGAAAATTGGATGTTGATTACCCAAGACAAATGGGTATTGGATATCATACACCAGGGTTACAAGTTTTATTTCCATACCTTGCCTCCTTTCAAAGGCATGCCGGACGTTCCTCCTCAGCAAAGACTAGAGGCTCGCAAACAAATTTCTCTACTACTTCAAATAGGGGCCATACAACCGGTCCCTCTGCCAGAAGTGGGCCTAGGATTTTATTCTCGCCTGTTTCTAGTACCAAAGAAAGGAAACACGTGGAGACCAATTTTGGATTTATCTATCCTCAACGCATATCTGGACATTCCCAAGTTCAAAATGTTGACGTTACAACAGCTTTTACCTCTGCTGGGCAAAGATCACTGGATGGTGACTCTGGATCTCAAGGAGGCTTACCTTCATGTTCCTATCAGGCCCAGTTGCAGGAAGTATCTGCGTTTTCGGGCTGGGACTTCACATTATCAGTTCTCTGCATTGCCCTTTGGCTTATCTACTGCGCCCAGAGTGTTCACGAAGGTTCTGGCTCCAGTGGTAGCTTTCTTCAGGCTAAGAGGAATACAGATCTATCCTTATTTGGACGATTGCCTGATTCTGGCCCAAGAAAAGGACGAACTTCTTCATCATTTACAGTATGTGATGGCAGTGTTAAGATGCCTGGGGTATTCTGTGAACGAAATAAAGTCCAGTCTAGTACCCTCTCAGGACATGTGCTTTCTGGGTGTGAGACTGAATACAGCATCCCAGATGGCCTTTTGACCCCGGACAAACAAAAGAATCTTTCTCTTTACTTCCACCAGTTGTCTCGTCAGTCCAGGCTGACTGCAAGGACAGTCCTTCAAGCCTTGGGGTTCATGGCATCTTGTATTCTGGTACTTCCCAATGCCAAACTGCATATGAGGAAGCTACAATGGTATCTCAAGAATGTATGGACACAGCACTGCCAAGATTTGGACACTGTCATTCAGATAATACCTTGCATTCAAAAGGAATTTTTGTGGTGGGCTCAGGAATGTCACCTAAACAAGGGACTCTCTGTGACCCGGCCAGAGGCGAGTCAGATTTTAACGACAGATGCCTCAGACAAAGCTTGGGGAGCTCATCTAAATGGAAAATGGGTACAAGACACGTGGCCTGCCAGACTTCAACATCTACATATCAACTTGAAGGAGATGTTAGCAGTCCAATTTGCATTGATAGCTTTCAAGGATTTACTTCTTCCAGGGCAGGTGTTGATTCAAACAGACAACACAACTGTCATGAGGTACATCAACAAGCAAGGGGGAACGCATTCTTATCCTCTATGCAGACAAGCAATGATTTTGTGGGAGACTGCTCTCAGTTTACAGCTAAATCTTCAGGCAAGGTTTCTGCCAGGAGCACAGAACTCCTTAGCAGATGTGTTGAGCAGACAAATTATGGATCCCCACGAGTGGAAATTGGATCCTCATGTATTTCAGAGATTGACAGTGTTATGGGGAACTCCAGACATAGATCTGTTCGCTTCTCCACTAAATTACCAGCTGCCAAAGTTTTGCACAAAAAGGTTTCATCCCACAGCTTGGAAAGTGGATGCTCTCTCATTCAGTTGGAGCAATCTTCACGTGTATGCCTTTCCACCTCTGCCTCTCCTCCCAAAGGTACTGCTGAAGGTCAGACAGGACAAGCCAAACATGATTTTAATAGCTCCAGATTGGCCTCGACAGCACTGGTACCCATTACTGAGAAGTCTGGTACAGGAGCCTCCATGGCCTTTGCCTTCGATTCCTCACCTGCTGTCTCAGGAGAACAGTCATTTACTCAATGTCAAACTTCATTCTCTACATCTGACAGCCTGGCATATTCTGTTTTAAACCCTGGAGGGTCTCAGCTTCCACAACAAGTTTTGAATGTTATTTTGGAGGCCAGAAGGCCTAGTACAAGGAAAGTTTACGCAGATAAATGGAGGAGATTTTTATTTTGGAGTACAGCAAAGGACTTTGATGTTTCTAAACCTAATTTAAGTGTTGCTTCAATACCTTACTGAGTTATTGGACAAAGGTTTGTCCTTCTCCTCTATAAAGGTTCATGCTGCAGCAATTTCTGCTCACTATGACTGTGACCCACCATTATTTTCTCAGCCTTTGTTTAAGCAATTCCTTAGAGGGGCAAAGAATATAAGACCCCCACGTAGAGCTCCTACTCCTGCTTGGGATCTCAATTTTGTGTTGGAGAAACTCACTCTACAACCTTTTGAGCCTGCAGCATCGGCAGAGTTGAAATATTTATCATGGAAGACTGCTTTTTTGTTGGCCATTACCTCTGCGAGAAGGGTTTCTGAATTACAGGCCCTTATGGCAGTTGAGCCTTTCTTAATTTTCCACAAGGATAGGGTGTCTTATGCACTAACCCTTCTTTTATGCCTAAAGTGGTTTCTAGTGTGGCTTTAAACCAAACTATTCATTTGCCTACTTTTTATGCAAACCCCCAAAATAAAGGGGAAAGGATTTTGCACACTTTGGATATACACAGACAGTTGTGATATTATTTGAGCAGAACTATAGGGTTCAGGCAGTCTCAGCAGTTGTTTGTTTCTTTTGCTTTGGGTTCTCAGGGCAAACCTGTTTCAAAACAAACTATTTCTAAGTGGATTGGTTTTTGTATTGCTTTCTGTTATTCCCATCATGGTAAGGAGATTCCAGCTGGGATTAGGCCTCATTCCACTAGGGCTACTGCCACTTCTACAGCTTTTTTAAGGGGGGTGGCTACTAAAGATATTTTGGAAGCAGCTACTTGGAGTTCAGTGCATACTTTCTCTAAGCATTACCTCCTTCCACTTTACTCTAAATCTAGGGCTGGATTTGCCACTGCAATTTTACAGGGCATGTTGGCAGCTCCTAATGCTTTATAGTTTTGCCATCCTCCCTTACCTCTGCTTTGGGATTCTACCCATATGTAAGGACTGCAGCAATGTGAGATGAAGAACATAGTACAGTTTTGTACCTACCATAAATGTAGATGTTCGAAGATCCACATTGTTGCAGTCCAATTTACCCTCCCTCCTTCCCGTCTGTTGTTGAAGCTGGTGGTGTGCTTTCTGTTGTAGATATTGTAAATATGGTTAGTGCACGGTGGTTGGTTAGGTTTTGCTGGTTTTGGCTTTGGCCTTTCTTGTTAGGGCCTTCTGACATCTGGGGCAAGAAAAGACTGAGGAAATGACGTCGGTCATGCGCTTTTGTACCCTGACGTCCTGATGTCAGTTTTAAGCGCCTTGACCGACGTCAGCCTAATACTTTGGTATTC
Organism: Protopterus annectens; assembly: GCF_019279795.1. Classification (NCBI taxonomy): domain Eukaryota; kingdom Metazoa; phylum Chordata; order Ceratodontiformes; family Protopteridae; genus Protopterus; species Protopterus annectens. The sequence goes on from NC_056731.1 coordinate 1,152,172,783, forward strand.
GGGCCGACCGAGGACAGCGGACTACCCATATGTAAGGACTGCAGCAATGTGGATCTTTGAACATCTACATTTATGGTAGGTACAAAACTGTACTTTTTTTTCCTGCCGCACAAGGTGAGCACCCCTCCAGAGGCAGAGGAGGGGGAGGTTATTCAGGGAGACACCGCCCCAGAGGCAGAGGGGGCCCCCCCGCAATTCGGCAGACCGCGATTCCTTTCGTGGCTCTCCCTACTCTCGTTTCTGAGGGTGTGCCCGGCTGTGCTTATCCGGACCCAGTCGGGGGTCGAATTTCGTTATATCCGGAAGCCTGGGAAAGCATCACCCAGGACCGATGGGTATTATGGATAATTTCCGGAGGTTATCTCATTCCGTTTACATCAGACCCCCCTTCAATCAGAAAAATCTCAGACGTTCCACCCAGTCAAAGGGATCAAGCAGCCTCAGAAGTTTCAAAGCTGCTAGGAAAAGGAGCCATCCAGCGTGTTGCCTCAGACCAAATTGGATTAGGAACTTACTCAAGATTCTTTTTGGTGCTGAAAAGAACAAAGGGACCTGAGACCCATATTAGATCTCAGCCAACTGAACAACTATGTACAGAAGTCCAAGTTCCGTATGGTCACGCTACAATCGATTCTCCCATTGTTGGGAGAGGAGGTATGGATGTGCTCCATCGACCTCAAGGATGCTTACTACCATGTCAAAATTGACAGGGCATCCAGGAGTCACCTACGCTTCCAGCTGGGAGCCAGTCATTTCCAGTTTTGAGCCCTGCCCTTTGGTCTCACCACAGCCCCCAGGGTGTTCAAGTGTATGGCGGTGGTGACGGCTCAATTGAGACGTCAGGGATTCCAAGTGTTTCCGTATCTGGACGACTGGCTCCTTACCGCCCCCACCAGGCAGCAACTAGTTCAAACCAGGGATGCTACCATCACTCTGTCACCAGTTAGGTATAACAATAAATTGGGAAAAATCTGCTTTATTGCCCTCACAGCGTGTTACCTTTATAGGAGCAGAATTAGACACCATTCGAATGCGAGCATTTTTACCGCAGGAGAGGATCAGAGTCTTACAACAACAGATACACATGCTGATGCCCCATGCTGATGTCCCTGAGGAAAGCGAAGGCAAGATGGGTTCTCCAACTCCTAGGGACCATGGCAGCAACAATCATATTGGCTCCTCTAGCGAGATTGCACATGAGAATTTTACAATGGCTCCACTTTGTTCAATTGGTCCCTCCAAAGATTTCCACTTTCTCACTCCATTTTGCTCACGGACAGATGCAAGCAGGATCTCTGTTGGTGGCTTTGCACCAACAATTTGGACGGGGGAAGGCCCTTCGTTCCACCCATCCCGGGTTGCCACGGTGACCACGGACACCTCCCAGATTGGGAGGGGGGGGGGGCATTATCTTGGCAGGACAGTCCAAGGCACATAGCAAGAGCACGAGATACATCTGTATATAAACGTCTTAGAGATGAGAGCAGTGCTACTTGTGTTGCAGGCACTTCAGAGTGTTCTATCTTTAGGGACGATTGTAATACACTCTGACAACCTGTCAGTAGTGTCGTATCTAAACAAGCAATGGGGAACCAGGTCTTACCCTCTGTGCAGAGAGGCCATGCGAGTGTGGCAATGGGCAGTAACTTCCCAACGGTTTCTGGTGGCAATGCACATTCCGGGGCAGTCCAACGTGATTGCGGACATCCTAAGCAGAGCTATTCTGATGCCTTACGAGTGGTCCCTGAATCGCCTGGTTGCAGAGCGAATCTTCAGCAGATGGGGTTAGCCTTGCTGCAACCTTTTTGCCAGCCCCCTCAATGCAAAATGCAGCAGCTACTTCACGTTGATCCCAAAGTCACCCAGCGAAGCTCTGGTTCACAATTGGCCCTCCGGTCTGCTTTATGCTTTCCCTCCGTTTCCTTTGCTGTCAAAGGTGATTCTGAAAGCGCAATCCTTGGGAAGCAGAATGATTCTGATTGCTCCACACTGGCCTCTCCCAGTCTGGTTTCCCTTTCTTCAGCAATACATTGTGGACACTTCTTGGATTCTGGACCCTCAACCAGACTTGCTGACACAAATGTCGGGACAGTTCCACCCCTCCCTGATGACCCTCCGGTTGACAGCCTGGCTACTCCACTTCCATCGTTAGTTAGACTTCATAAATTCTCACCAGAAGTGGTTCATATATTATCGTTCTCTCATAAGCCATCTACTGGAAGGATTTATTCTAGTAAATGGCAGAGGTTTTCTATCTGGGCGCATACCCGAGGCATTGATCCTTACACAGCTCCAATCGCTTCAGTCTTGGAATTTTTGTCTATGCTTTTCCATCGGGGTTCCGCATCAGCTACCATCAAAGTTCAATTGGCAGCGATCTCTAATTTTCATGTCGCTAATGAGCCTAGTCTCATGGCTCATAGACTATGCAAGGCTTTCCTGAAGGGTACTCTGTTGCTCCATCCCCCTGTTTCCCAACCAATCATGCCCTGGGATCTCAATTTTGTCCTACAGGCCCTTACTTTACCACCTTTCGAGCCTGCAGCTACCTGTGAATTGAATTTCTTGACCTGGAAAACAGCCTTCTTAACAGCAATCACTTCAGCAAGGCGAGTTTCAGAAATTCAAGCCCTCTCCATCAAACCTCCATACTTAATCTTCCATAAGGACAGGGTCTCTCTTGGACCAAATCCTTCGTTCCTTCCTAAAGTGGATTCTGTGTCTAATCTTAATCAATCCATTGAGTTACCTGTGTTCTTTCCTCACTTTTTGAGCAAGGCAGAATTTAGATTTCATCAGTTGGATGTACACAGATAATTACGCTTCTATCTGCACCGAACAAAAGATATCCGGAAGTCTGATCAACTTTTTGTTTCCTTTTCGGAAAACAGAATTTGGTCCCCAGTCTCCAAGGTCACCCTATCCAGATGGATATCTAGTTGTATCTCTTTCGTCTACCACGCAGGAGGAAAAGATCTGCCATTTCTGATCAAGGCTCACTACATTTACAGCCTATCAGGCCAGATTGTCAATGGATGATATATGTGCTGCAGCAACTTGGGCTTCTCCCCACACATTTGTTTCTCATTACAAATTGGACGTGGTTTCTAGGGGCAGGTCATCCTTTGGCTCCACAGTTCTCAGGAGTATTTTCCTGTGAGCCACCCAGGATGTAGGTGCTAGGGACACTATCCCATGGGTAAGAATGTAGGTGAGATAGGACTACTTAACATCAAGAAGATATGTACTCACCATAACGTTCGATGTATGTAGTCCATCTCGCCTCACATTCTTATTTTCCCCTCCCACCTTCCCCCTTCCTGGAGGATTTGGAGGTTAGGTTGTCCATCTGCAGAGTTCCTTTACTTGGCTTATTCTTTTACCTGGATGTGGTGTATGCATGGGGTACCAATGAGTTTTCGCAGCAAACTAGATCTGGGGATATGGAGCAGTGCACCATGGAATACCTGCTTAGCCCAGCCAATGAAAGACTTCGAGCTAGAAAAGTCGGCTGAGTCGGAGCCGATATTTGGCTCCGAGCCCACGGGTAAGAATGTGAGGTGAGATGGACTACATACATCGAACGTTGTGGTGAGTACTTAACTTGTTTTCACCTACCATCTCACTGATCCCTCTATCCACTTTCAAAATAGACCAGTTTTTACTAAAAATCTCAACCAAGTCCTTCTCATTGGTAAAGAAAAGTTACCTTAAGATAGTTGTTACTGATGCTACTTTCCTTATCCACTGATGTTCGTGTTTCACTGTTGCAGTCATTACTCTTGGGTTATCTTGCTGGCAGGCTGCCCGTGGTCGGCCAGAATTCCAAAGTCTAGGAACGGCGTTGGTTGCTGTCGCGTCTCTTCCCTGACATCAGTGCGCCATGGGTATAAAAGATGCAGCTGATGCCATTTTCTTCAATCTTTCTTGTTGCGCGGTGCCCGAAGCAAAAGCAGTTCGCAAGTGCCGGTCGACCAACTCCTGAGATTTTCAAATCTGAATTTCAGAACCGAAGTCTTCATAAAAGCTAAGTACCCCGTTGGGGAAACATTTTTCTTGCTCCAGACCGATGTCAGAAAAAGTTAACAATTGTATTTCTTGTGGGAAGCAAATACCTCATGAGGATTTTCACTCTTACTGTATTACTTGCCTAGGCCCTGATCACAACGTTGCTAGCTGTCGGTTTTGTGTTAGATTCAACCAACGCACTATCAAGCGTCTGTTCGATTTTGCATTTCATCACTTTGGCCGACGATTTAATTATATAATGCCGGCGGAACAGCCGACAAGTGGAGCTTACAAAAAACGCAAGGAGAAGGATAGGCATCCGAGGTCCAAAACAGACGAAGCCTCTTCTAGGCCAGTCGCCGGTTCTCAGTGAGGCGCTTTCACAGTCCCTGGCACCCGCTACCTCAGAGCCACAGGCCGCTACCAACTCCAACGTGGAGCCGACTGGGCCTCTGGAAACTCAAGGTGTTGGACACTCTGAAATCAATCCCTCAGATGGGTCCGGAGCCGCTGAGCAGGCATCTGCTTCTGAGGGTGTCTTCAGACCGACACAACTATATGTTAAGCCATCTTCAGCTTCAAAGACTAAAGACAAAGAAACAAGTACAGCATTCTCCTCTTCAGACCTCCATGCCTAAAAAACAGATGCTCAAAATGGCCGAAGACCTAATTACTTTGATCAGTGGTTCCCATCCCCCTCCTGATAAGAGGCCTAGGCAAGAAACAGAGTATTATTCTTCTGATCAGGTTTCTATTTCCTCTGATTCCTCTTCTGAACAGGATTACCCCATGCTTCCCTATGAGGATTCTGATGCTGAAGAATCCATTCCTTCAGCCTCTCCTCCTGAGGACTATTCTTTTGGGGAAACACTGCATACTATGAGGGAGCATTTCCACTGGGAGAGCCAAGATTATTCTGAGTCTAAGAAAAGGCTCAGAGACTTCCTGCTTCTTCCTCAGCACTAGACCCCTAGCTATTCCACCTGTTCTAGACATTGTAGATGATGTATTTTCAGAGTCCGGACTGTCCCCTGACTCTTTACCCCCTGCAGCTGCTAAGTCAGTCAGATACTACAGGGTCCTGGATTCTCATAAATTCCTATATAAAAACCCGGCAGCAGACCCAGAAACTATATCTCAGGGTCCCAAGGGGGTTAAAGCTGCCACTGCAAAAAAACCCTGTCCCCTCTGATAGGAATTCTAGGGCGCTAGACAGATGGGGGGAAAAAAGTTTACATTTCTGCCACTCTGGCTGTAAGGTCTTTAAATTGTCAATTTCATATGCTTAGATATCAGCAATATTTAATGTCACTACTTAAGCAAAAAATGTTAACAAATACTGAATGTTCAGAGAACAAAGAATTGCAGGATTTATTGCATGCAACTGAACAAGTGGGAAGGCATACTTTGCAATGTGGTTATGATTCACTGGAGGCCTCTTGCAGGGCCGCTGTTACAGGTTCTGTTATTAGAAGGCATGCTTGGTTAAAGGAACAAAATCTGTCTGATCATGTTAAAGCAAAATTATTAGATGCACCATTACAGCATGATACTTTGTTTGGTACTAAAGCAGAAGAGGGGTTGAAAAAAATGGAGGATAAAGCAAAATCCATGCAGACAGTAAAGGATTTCTTACAGGTACAGTCACCCAGGTTTAGCAGGAACTGGCCTTCTAAAAATTGGTCCTTTCCAGTCTCTAACAGACCACAAAGAGGTAGATACAGACGTCCCAGAGGCAGATCTCAGCTCAAAGGCTCATACAAACCTAAACAATGGGGCGCTCCTATCTCCAAAAGCGGAGAAGACAAATCACAGCCTTACAGGAAACAGTCCCAATGACTTGCCTCTACCGGTTTCAAGCAATTTTCTTTTGACAGCCCCCTTAGGGGGAAAACCGGCACGTTTTTCATCAAATTGGCAAATAGTTACCCAAGATGAATGGGTTCTGAACATAGTGTCCCAGGGCTACAGGTTCCATTTTCACACTCTACCAAGGTCAAAGGGCATGCCAGACCTGTCACACAATCAAAGGGCAGAGGCACAAAAACAAATAACCCTCATGGACATGAGGGCCATTCAGCAAGTACCACAGCAAGAGCAGGGACAAGGATTTTACTCCAGACTTTTTCTAGCACCCAGGAAAGACAAAACCTGGAGACCTATTCTGGACCTGTCTATACTAAACACGTTTCTGGAAGTTCCAAAATTCAAGATGTTGACTCTTCAGCAGCTACTGCCCATGTTGGGCAAGAGGGCTTGGCTCGTAACTTTGGACCTAAAAGAGGCATACCTGCATGTCCCAATCAGACTTGCAGAAGATACCTCAGATTCATAGCTGGCTCAATGCATTACTAATTCTCTGCACTGCCCTTTGGCTTATCTACTGCGCCCAGGGTCTTTACAAAATGCCTGGCACCAGTAATTGCGTTTTGCAGACAAAAAGGAATTCAAATATACCCCTACTTGGACGACTGCCTAATTCAAGCAGAGAACAAAGACACTCTTCTTCAGCATCTGGCGCTTGTAAAAAGATTACTAATTGGCCTAGGGTACACAGTAAACGAACATAAGTCAAAACTAGTGCCCTCTCAAGAGATAATATTCCTGGGTGCAAGCTTAAATACAACTGCCCAGATGGCTTATCTCACGCCAGACAAGCAAAAACTGACTACTTCAAGAAATTGGCAAAAAAAAAAACACTTATCTGCAAGGAAAATCCTGCAGGCCTTGGGTTTCATGGCATCCTGCATTCTACTAATTCCATATGCCAGACTGCATATGAGGAAACTACAATAGTGTCTGAAAAGTGTTTGGACTCGGCCTTGCCAGAGCCTGGAGACAGTAACTGCACTCATTCCCTGTCTATAACAGGAGTTTCGATGGTGAGCAGAAGCCTGTCACCGCAACAAGGGTCTGCCATTCAGTTTACCCACAGCCAGACATACACTGACAACGGATGCATCAGATTATGCATGGGGGGCCCATACGGCAGGAATGTTCAGGGCACATGGCCTGTAAACCAGATGCATCTTCACATCAATCAAAAAGAGATGCTAGCTGTCCAAAATGCCCTCACAGCTTTCAAGGACCTGCTTCATCCAGGACAATTACTGATAAGACAGACAACACTACAGTCATGTGGTACATAATCATGCAGGGGGGTACTCATTCTTACCCCCTCTGCAGACAAGCAATGACCTTATGGGACACAGCATTGGCTTTTCAATTTCACTTACAAGTACAATTCCTGCCAGGAAAAACAAATACTCTGGCAGACAAACTAAGCAGAAACCTCATGGATCCCCACGAATGGAAACTGGATCCACAAGTCTTCAGAATGATAATAAGGAAATGGGGTTGCCCAGACATAGATCTATTTTGCCTCCCCTCACAACTGTCAACTGCCGAGATTTTGCACAAGGATTTACCACAAGCAAGCATGGAAAGTGGACGCCTCATCATTCAGCTGGAAAAATCTAACAGTATATGCTTTTCCCCCCTCTCCGTCAGACAAGAGAAGCCAATAATGATTCTGATTGCACGAGACTGGCTATGCCAACACTGGTACCCAATCCTAAAGAGCTTGTCTCAGGATCTTAAATCTGGCAGCATGGCGGATAATGTAGCCATTCAAAAAACTCCTCTTTCAATCGCTGTTATGGATGTTATCTTGGAGGCCAGGAGGCCCAGTACCAGAAAACCTTATGCAGAAAAATGGAAGAGATTCTGTGCTTGGAACCAGGAACAAGGCATTGACACGTCTGTACCAAATATTCCTCAGATTTTACAATACCCAACTGAGATGCTGAACAAAGGCCTTTCCTTCTCATCAATTAAGATTCATGCCTCTGCCATTTCTGCACATTACAATACGGAACCACCTATTTTTTCTCATCCTTTAATAAGACAGTACCTCAGAGGGGCCAAAAACATTAGGCCTCCAAGGAGAGCACCGATTCCAGCCTGGGACCTCCAATTATGTTCTGGAAAAACTCACACTGCCTCCTTTCGAGCCAGCTTCAACAGCGGATATTAAATTCCTATCTTGGAAGACGGCTCTACTCCTAGCCATAACCTCTGCAAGGCGAGTCTCTGAGTTACAAGCACTCATGGCTGTGGAACCTTTCATAATTTTTCATCCAGACAGGGTTTCTCTGAGGACAAATCCTACATTTATGCCTAAGTGGTGTCCAGTGTGGCCCTCAACCAAACCATTCACTTGCCTACCTTTTACCCAAATCCACAGAACAAGGGTGAAAAAATTCTGCATTCTTTGGACATACACAGGCAGTGTGTACACTGCTGCAGTCATTACACGTGGGGTTATCCTGCCGTCAGGCAGTCCCTCAGTCGGCCTGAGTTCCAAAGTCTTGATCCGGTGTCGGTTGCTGTCGCTTCTTCCCTGATGTCAGTGCGACAGGGGTATATAAGATGCAGCTGACACCATTTTCATCAGTCTTTCTTGCCGCGCGGTGCCCAAAGCAAAAGCAGTGCGCAAGTGCCTGTCGGCAGACTCCTGAGATTTTCATTCTGAATCCAGAAGCAAAGTCTTCTACAAAGCTAAGTACCCCGTTGGGGAAACTTTTTCTTGCCTCAGACCGATGTCAGTAAAAGTTAATAATTGTATTTCTTGTGGGAAGCAAATACCTCATAAGGATTTCCATTCTTATTGTATCTCATGCCTAGGCCCAGACCACGACGTCGCAGATTGTCGGTTTTGTGCTAGGTTTAACAAGCGCACTATTAAACGTCGGTTTGATTTTGCCTGACATTATTTTGGCAGAAAATTCAATTATACCATGCCGTCGAAACTACCGACGACCGGAACACACACAAAGCGCAAAGACAAGAACCGGCATCCGAGGCCCAAAACTGACGAAGCCTCTTCTAGGCCAGTCGCCGGTTCTCCGGTTTTCAGCGAGGCGCCTTCATAGTCCCTGATGACCGCTTCTTTACTAACCCTTCAGAGGGACCGCTTCTTTACTAACCCTTAAGAGGGATCCAGAGTAGCTGAGCAACCCGTATCAGAGGGTGTTTTCAGACCTACTCAGTTAACCACTAAATCTTCTGCTAAGTCTAAAACTCCTTTAAAAACAAAGAAACAAATTCAACATTCTCCAGGACAGGCCTCCATGCCTAAGAAACAAATTCTCAAAATGGCCGAAGACTTAATCACTCTGATCAGGGGGTCCCATCCCCCTCCTGATAAAAAGCTTAGACAGGATGCAGACTATGACTCATCCGACAAGGTATCCATCTCTTCAGATTCATCCTCAGACCTAGGATACTCTTTACCCCCCTATGAGGATTCTGATGCTGAGGAATCAATTCCTTCAGCCTCTCCACCAGAGGACTACTCCTTTGGGGAAACCTTGCATACCATGAGGGAGCATTTCCATTGGGAGGGCCAGGATTATTCAGAGTCCAAGAAAAGGCTCCGAGATTTCCTTTTATTACCTCAACACAGACCCCTTGCTATTTCGCCAGTGTTAGATATTGTGGATGATGTGTATACTGAATCCAGTTTAAATCCTGATTCTTTACCTCCTGCTCCAGTTAAGCCAGACAGATACTACAGAGTCCCTGACTGTCACAAATTTCTTTATAAAAGCCCTGCTGCTGACCCTGAAACTATTTCTCAGGGCCCCAAAGGGGTAAAAGCCTCCTTAGCAAAGAATCCAGTCCCCTCTGACAGAGATTCCAGAGCATTAGACAGATGGGGGAAGAAAGTATATACATCTGCAACTTTAGCAATGAGGGCCTTAAATTGCCAGTTTCACATGCTAAAATATCAGCAATATTTGATGTCTCAGTTGAAACAAAAAATGCTTCCAAACTCAGATCCTCCTAATTATAAAGAAATGCAGGATTTATTGCATGCAGCTGAACAAGTGGGAAAACATACTTTGCAATGTGGTTTTGATTCATTAGAAGCCTCTTGCAGAGCATCAGTTACAGGATCTGTCATTAGAAGACATGCTTGGTTAAAAGAACAGACGTTACCAGATCACGTTAAAGCAAAATTATTGGATGCACCTTTGCAGCATGATATTTTATTTGGAGTTAAGGCAGAAGAGGTATTGAAGAAAATAGAGGATAAGGAAAAATCTTGCAAATGGTTAAGGATTTCTTGCAGGTTCAGCCTCCTCGATTTAGCAGAAATTGGCCAACAAAGAATTGGTTCTTTCCAGTTACAGGCAGACCTCAAAGGGGCCGATACAGACATCCAAGAGGTAGAGTCAACCACAAGGTCCTTACAGGCCTCGACAATGGGGTGCATCAACCCAGAAAGAAAGGGAAGACAGGCCTCAACCTTACAAAAAACAGCCCCAATGGCTTCCCACTACAGCTGTCGAGCAGTTCTCTATCGGCAGCCCCCTTGGGAGAAAAACTGGCACTTTTCTGTCACAAGTGACATATGATCACCTAAGACAAATGGGTTCTCAACATTGTATCTCAAGGGTACAGGTTCCACTTTCACACTCTGCCAAGACTAAAATGAATGCCAAATCTGCCACCAATTCAATGGGCAGAGGCTCAAAGACCAATTACAGCACTCATGGACATAAGAGCTATTCTAAAGGTACCAACACAGGAGCAAGGACAAGGATTTTACTCAAGACTCTTTCTGGTTCCCAGAAAGGACAAAGCCTGGAGGCTCATTTTGGATCTTTCTTCTCTAAACACTTACCTGGATGTTCCAAAATTCAAAATGTTGACACTACAGCAGCTTCTTCCCATGCTGGACAAGAAAGCTTGGCTCGTAACCTTGGACCTCAAGGAGGCATACCTGCATGTCCCTATCAGACAAAACTGCAGAAGATACCTCAGATTCATAGCTGGTTCAATGCACTACCAATTCTCTGCACTGCCCTTTGGCTTATCTACTGTGCCCAGGGTCTTCACAAAGTGCCTGGCACCAGTAATTGCATTTTGCAGACAGAAAGGAATTCAAATTTATCCTTACCTGGACGACTGCCTGATTCAAGCAGAGAGCAAGGACATTCTTCTAAAGCATCTGGCGTTTGTAAAAGTTAAGTTGCCTAGGGTACACAGTAAACGAAAAGAAATCAAAACTAGTGCCCTCACAAGAGATAATATTCCTGGGTGCCAGCTTGAATACAACAGCCCAGATGGCTTATCTCACGCCAGACGAGCAAGGATAACTGACTCAATATTTTCAATTGATGGCAATAAAGACCCAACTCCCAGCAAGAAAAATTCTGCAGGCCTTGGGTTACATGGCATCTTGCATACTACTAATTCCATATGCCAGACAGCATATGAGGAAACTACAATGGTACCTAAAGAGTGTCTGGTCTCAACACTGTCAAAGTTTGGAAACAGTAATGCCACTAATTCCTTGCCTTCAACAGGAGTTTCGATGGTGGGCTCAAGCATGTCACCTCAACAAGGGACAGCCTTTCACTCAACCCACAGCTAGGCAAACACTGACAACAGATGCATTGGATTACGCCTGGGGAGCACACATGGCAGGAAAATGTATTCGGGGCAAGTGTCCTGCAGAATAAAGGCATCTTCACATCAATCAAAAAGAGATGCTAACTACAAAATGCTTATAGCTTTCAAGGACCTTCTGCATCCAGGACAACTACTACTAAAGACAGACAACACCACAGTTATGTGGTACATAAACAAGCAAGGGGGCACTCATTCTTATCCCCTCTGCAGACAAGCTATGAACTTGTGGAACACAGCTCTAACCCATCAGGTTCATCTGCAAGCACAATTCCTGCCAGGAGAGCAAAAACACACTGACAGACGACTTAAGCAGAAACATCATGGATCTTCACGAGTGGAAATTACATCCACAAATATTCAGAATGATAACACAAAAAAGGTGGAGCCCGGACATAGATCTGTTTGCATCTCCAATGAACTGCCAGCTACAGAAATTCTGCACAAGGACTTAGGTTCATAGGTAGGTACTAGGCTATCGGCCCTAGGGCCCATACAAGCCTAGCCAAAAAATGTACTCTGGCTTTCGCCACCCAAGAAAATTATTTTCGTGTGCCCCTGTTGAGCAGAGCCTCAGAAGTGATCCCCGGGGTGAATTTCCCATTTCCCATCCAATCCTCAAGATTTTTTTTGAGTGCTAATGAGGAGCTCTGTTTGACATAGGTAGTCTGTTCCAGAGTATGGGAAGTCCCTGGGACAGGAATCTATCCCTCCAGCATGTTCTGTTTATTATGGTGACGATGTTTAGGTCCCTAGAGTCCCTAGAACTTACCACCCACAAGCATGGAAAGTGGATGCCCTCTCATTCAACTGGAAAAACCTACAAGTATATGCTTTCCCACCACTACCTCTCCTTCCATAGGTACTCATAAAAGCCAGGCAAGAAAAGCCAAAGATGATCCTGATTGCCCCAGACTGGCCACGCCAGCACTGGTACCCAATCTTAAAGAACTTAGCACAAGGTCCACCCTGGATTTTGCCTCAAATCCCACATCTTCTGACTTAGCACAACAATCAGATACTTCACAGCCAGCTAAAGACTTTAAACCTGGCTGCATGGCAGATTCCTTAGTCAAGCAAGCAATGCCTCTCCAAAGCTGTTATGGATGTCATTCTGGAGGCCAGAAGGCCTAGCACCAGGAAAGCCTATTTGGATAAATGGAAGAGATTCTGTGCCTGGAACCAGGCTCACAGCCTTGTCCCTCTTGTCCCAAATATTCCTCAGATACAACAATATTTAACTGAGATGCTGGACAAAGACCTCTCCTTTTCATCCATCAAGATCCACGCCTCTGCCATCTCTGCTCATTACAACATGGATCCACCAATTTTTTCTAATCCTTTGCTAAAACAGTACCTCAGAGGGGCTAAAAACATAAGACCGCCCCGTAGAGCACCAACTCCAACTTGGAACCTTAACTTCGTGTTGGAAAAATGAACTTTACCTCCTTTTGAGTCAGCTAACTCAGCAGATTTAAAATGTCTATTGGAAAACTGCTCTGCTCCTGGCAGTAACCTCAGCACGAAGAGTTTCAGAATTACAGGCACTAATGGCAGTGAAACCTTTCATCATTTTCCACCAAGACAGGGTGTCTTTAAGAACAAACCCTACTTTTATGCCAAAGGTGGTATCAAGTGTGGCTCTAAACCAAACTATTCACTTGCCAACTTTTTATCCAAACCCACAGAGTAAAGGGGAGAGACTTCTGCATTCTTTGGACATACACAGACAGTTACGTTTCTACTTGGACAAAATCAAAGCTTTCAGGAAAACTGAGCAATTGTTTGTAGCATATGCTGCAGGAGCACAGGGAAAAGCCATTTCAAAACAGACCATTTCAAAATGGATAGGACACTGTATACGTTTCTGCTATACACACCATGGGAAAACTGTATTTAACAGCATTAGGTCTCATTCTACCAGGGCAATAGCCACTTCAACTGCCTACCTCAGAGGAGTAACCTACCAAGGACATTTTGGAAGCAGCAACTTGGAGTTCTGTACATACCTTTACCAAGCATTACCATCTGCCTCTTTACTCTAAATCCAGAGCTGGCTTTGCCACTGCCGTGCTGCAGGGCCTTATAGCCACCCCTAATGCTTTATAGAACCAGCCACCCTACCTCAGCTTTGGGATTCTTCCCAAGTGTAATGACTGCAGCAGTGTAACACGATGAACATAGTACAGTTTTGTACCTACCATAAATGTAGATGTTAGAGTGTATACACTGCTGCAGTCCAGGTTACCCTCCCTCCTTCCCCTCTTACTTGCCGGTACATACCCAAATCTTCTACCCTTTACTACCTATGGGGAGTATTAGCTGGTAACTGAATTTTTTTTATTGCTTTTCATATGTATGTTTTATTAGCAATTTGCATTGCCTACCTTTTTGGGGGCACCTGACATCTGGGGCAAGAAAAACTGAAGACAATGGCGGTGGCTGCATCTTGTATACCCCTGTCGCACTGATGTCATGGAAGAAGCGACAGCAACCGATGCCGGACCAAGACTTTGGAACTCTGGCCGACTGAGGGACCGTCTGACGGCAGGATAACCCCAAGTGTAATGACTGCAGCAGTGTATACACTCCTAACATCTGCATTTATGGTAGGTACAAAACTGTACATTACGCTTCTACTTGGACAGAACCAAAGCTTTCAGAAAAACTGAGCAACTTTTAGTGTCGTATGCTGCAGGATCACAAGGAAAGGCTATATCAAAACAGACTATTTCTAAATGGATAGGCCATTGCATCCGTTTCTGCTATTCTCAACATGGCAAATCAGTGCCTAAGGGCATTAGGTCTCATTCCACCAAAGCAGCAGCCACTTCAGCAGCCTTCCTCAGAGGAGTACCAACCAAAGAAATCTTAGAAGCTGCAACTTGGAGTTCAGTGCACACCTTTACAAAACACTACCACTTGCCTCTCTACTCTAAGTCCAGAGCAGGCTTCGCCACTGCAGTTCTGCAGGGCCTCATAGCCTCTCCTAATTCTGTTTAGCCCAGCCTCCCATCCTCAGCTTTGGGATTCAACCCAAGAGTAATGACTGCAACAGTGAAACACTATGAACATAGTACAGTTGTGTACCTACCATAAATGTAGATGTTCGAGTGTATTCACTGTTGCAGTCCAGGTTACCCACCCACCATCCCCCTTCTCTTTGCTGGGACTTATCTGCACTTCTTTATCCTATACAACCTTTTTGGTGTATTTGCTTGTAGATGAAGGAAATGTTTTTTGGTGCATGCATTTCTTTTTACTATATTTTTCAGCCTACCTATTTGGGGCACCTGACATCTGGGGCAAGAAAAACCTGAAGAAAATGGTGTCTGCTGCATCTTTTATACCCCTGGCACACTGATGTCAGGGAAGAGGCAACAGCAACCGATGCCGGACCTAGACTTTGGAATTCTGGCCGACCACAGGCAGCCTGCCAGCAGGATAACCCAAGAGTAATGACTGCAACAGTGAATACACTCTTACATCTACATTTATTGTAGGTACACAACTGTACTTTCTGATGACTTCCTTACATGGCCCAAAATATAGTGCCGCTACGTACTCCCTTAGTGTGCCAATCTCTGACAGATTCTTCTCAGTCTCACTCTGTCTATATCCTCTCCTTATTAGTCTGGATTCCAGGTTCTTCATTTCACTGTGGAACCCTTCATGCAAAGGGTTCAATCTAGATGCCCTCATACCTTGGCCTTTTATCAGATTCCGAAAAATATGACTAGGATGTATACTTGATCTGGCTAGTAGAGAATTCCTATAAACATACATTCTGATTAGACCCCTGTATTGATGAGGTCATTGTCCAACTTCTCTATATAGAGGTCCAAATACTCTGTACGAGGATATGACTATGTAATGGTAAATCTCAAGCACTCAGTAAGTTCATTCATCATTTGATGAAACTTATACAACTGAACTTGACTTCCTTTCCATAACAGAAACAAGTCCTTGACAAAATGTCGATAAAATATGACATGTTGCCTGTACTCATCCTTTCTAAAGAGCACAGTATTTTCCCAATGTGCCAGAAACATATTGGCGTAACTGTTGGCACACAAAGTGCCCATTGCCACGCCATGTTTTTGAATATACATCCTATCATTAAAAGTTAAAAGATTATTCTCCAGAATCGCCTCTAGGAAATGACAGACAAGATTTGTTTGTACATGGATTAGTGAGATGGTAGGTGAAAAAACAAGATTCCTGTACAAGAATAGGAGGAACTTAAAAAGACTCCTCTGTTATGACAATGAATGGTACTAATGAACTTAAACATGAAGTATGCTCTACATTACCCTGTGGCAAGTGTAATTTCTGCCCGTTAATTAATACATTGAACATATTTTATCACCCTGATCTCCAGAAGGAGTTTGCCACAGCGACTTGTATGACATCAAATGTGGTATATTTAGCGGAATGTGAAACCTGTCATTCATTCTATGTTGGTAAGACCAATGGGGTCTTCAGAGACAGGATAAGAGAGCACATGTATAATGTTAAGAAAAAGATAGAGCGCAATGCACTTTCTAAACAAATGCAAACTGGGGATACACGTAGATTCGGCTTTAGGGTTACAGAGGTTGTTGCACCACATATTGGAGAAGGTGACATCATGAATCACATGGAATACAGGGAAACAAATTGGATCATCATCCTTAGAGCTGATAGGGGGAGGGGGGTTGAATGAAAGAGCATCTATTAAACCCCTACTTAAAAAACAGAGGGTACAGAAATGAGATATGAATGTGTTTATTTATAAATTGAATGTATTTATTTATATATGTATTTTTTATATATATATATATATATATATATATATATATATATACTTTATATATATATATATATATATATATATACTTTATATATACATGTGTTATTTGTATATTTACATCATTATGCATTAATTGTTGAACAATGATTCCTTGCTGTTTTATGAAGTGCATTTTTTATGTTATGAGCAAAGGTTTATATGATTTAATACTGTCTTTTTAAGAACTTTTATGAATTAAATTGGAACACTATTGTGATTGGACAATGTTTTTTTAAATTTTATATATATAGAAATTTTGTTTCATGAATGGTTAGATGGTCTGAGGAAGCTTATTAGTGAAAACACTTACAGTATCTGTTTTTATATTTGTTGCTGTCTATAACAAATTTATGAACAAGGAAAACAAGGATAACAAGAAGCTGCCTGGTTGTTTCTTTGTGAGCATCTGTCCTGGTCTAGTAAACTTGTATTGGATTCGTGGTATTGGGATGGGAACTGTCAAGAAACATTAGTTCTCATAACAAGTACATCTAAAGGAAACTTGATAATGGGTTGTGATTTTAATTGCATCACTGACTCTTCTGAAATCACAAATAAGAAATCCCCACGTTTAACATCTTCAGCAAAATTTCTATAAACCTGGATTGAGATATTAAAATTAAGTGACACCTATAATACTGTAAGTAGCAACTCATTACTATTTTCTCATCACGATTGTAGATATGGAACCTAAACCAGAATAGACAAAATATATGATGTGAAGTTGTTCTATCTCACCGTTCATTCTTTACTGATGGGTTCGGAGCCGATCCTTGGCTCTGACTCAGCCAGCTGCAAAAGCTCGAGGTCTTCAACCAGCTTGAGGCCAACTCCCTATCCCATGGTACACCCTGATCTTCCCTCAGATCTTGTTTGCTGCTGCAACTTGATTTGGACGTTCACCAGCTCTGGCCAGTGAATAACTTTATATTTCTTTTTATATTTCTCTTTGTATTTCTCAGATTTATAGCCGTTATAATAGCTTATTTAGTCTTTAAACAGTAGTTAGAGTGTTAGTCTTCTCTAATATTTTCTCAGTTAGCTTAAATTAATAAGAAATTAGTGGCCGTATTTTAGGTGCCTTTTTTCTCCTCTTTTTGATATCGCATAGAGAGTGCGTTTATCTTAGTGTAGCCCTTCTTTTTTACAGGGCATTTAGTGTGTTTATATTAGATTATAGCCCTCTTTTATTTTTTCTCCGGGCACCTAGTTGTTTGTTCTAATATTATAATTAGACGTTAGTAGCCATTTTTTGTTAAGGGCTTTAAGTCTTTGCTATAGTATTACTAGTGTGTGTGGTATGTGTGTTGGTTACAGCCTTTCTTTTTTATACAGGGCAGATAAATATTTGGATTATTAGCCAAGTATTACAGCCTTCTTTTCTTAAGGCTTACTAGTTATTGTGTGTGCATATTATTGTAGAGCCCTCTTTTTTTATAGTGTGTTTTTACTGTACTTGACCATATTTAGCATTTGTGTTTGGAAATATGTCCCAGCAAGAGAAAGAAAAAGCCAAGTCGGGCTTCAAAAAATGGCCAAGGTGTGGGCAAGAGATATCCATAACTGATAGACATACTGAATGTGTCTACTGCTTGGGCGAGGTACACCTGCAGGAAAGCTGTGCTATATGCAACTACTTCAGCTCAAGAGTGTTGCATGAGAGAAAGAGAAAGCTAATGGATAAGGGTCTGCTGAAATCTTCGAGTCGCTGGACAAGTCAGACAAGCACTCTAAAAAGAAACGACAAGTCCATCTGCATCGAAATCTGCTTCTAGTAAAGCTGTGACATCGGTTCCACAGCCTTCGGAACTGACTGTCGTAATGGTTAGGAGCCGGTATCTCTTACCTTAAAGACCCCTATATTGCAATCAGTGGCTTCATCTCATTCCTCATGGACCTCAAGTAGATGGATGTGGACCACATGGTGAAGAAGCTTCTACAGATACCGGCGCTGGTAAAAATTTTATCGGCACTGACCCTGGGGGCTTCAGAGCCGAACTTAGTTCCTCCTCCAATCTGCATGGAAGTTTTGGAGCCGGAGAGCGCGGAACTGATGATCATGGAACCCTCAGGTCAGACACCTACTCTAGGTTTTTCGGCTCTATACTGCTCTGATGTCTTCAGCGCCGATCGTGAGATCTCATGGCCAACACTCACCGGTGAAGTCCAGGGAGGATAGTAGGACCGACTTGTCAGTGCCGACCTTACCTCTTGGGGCTTCAGCTCGAGTGAGTTTGGCCTCGACCTTTGGCTCGAAGACCTTCATGCCAACACAGACTTTACATAATTTCTTCAGATCCGAGAGATTCCTCTCATCTGGTCCTTCGAGGAGGGCTTTGTCTGCCCAGACGACCACTCCAGTTCCAGCAGCTCCGTCCCTGAAAGCACCGGTGTCTGCCTCTTCATTACATGCTCCATTGAAGCATAGAGATCCTGAGACTCGGGAAGCTCCATTAGGTGAGCCATGTTCTTCTGAGACCTCTCCAGAAGCCCCACTGAAGAAGTGCCTAGTAAGAGACTCTGCAAAAGGAAGTATCTGGACTCCCCACAGGAGTCTGTCACTTTGGATACTGACTTGGATGAGTCAAAAGGGTCCCCATGGCTCCCCTCAGAAGATATGTCTTTTGCAGATATCTTAGAGATTCTTAAACAGAGGGGTGGCTGGAAATCCCTTAACCATTCTGATGATATCAGTCCTCCTGAAGGTTTTTGGGTTGCAGCCCTCCACCTCTTGGGTGTCTCCCACCCTTTGATGAGTTGCTGGAATTACTCAAAGGGCATGGGAGTCCCCAGACACCACGGAGCCTGTCCCCAGGAGGCCTAACAAATTTATAACTAGCCCACCCCCCCCCAAGACCGACTTTACCTTACTAAAGGGAGTACCTGTTGATGCTATAGCAGTCACCAAGAAGGAATTATCGGAGACTTCATCTGTTCATCCTCCTAATGGAGAATCCTGGATTCTGGATAGATAGGGAAGCATATGTTTAGTTCAGCGGCCTTTGTCCTTCGATCGCTGAACTACCTCACACATGTTACTAGGTTACAAAAGGATCTCCTGAAAGAGCTAGGAGACTCCCTGCAGGGTTCAGTAGCTGCGGGAGTTTCGAACAAAGTAACTTCCCAGCTCTCCACTCTTAATTCGATGGTGAACTCTTTCATGCGCCTGTTGTCATATGTAAATGATGGTACGAGCAGAGCAGCGGGTACAGGAATTGCTCTCAGGAGACATTCCTGGATGCGCTTCTGTTGCTTCACGGAACTCTTAAGTCTTCCTTCATTAACACCCCCTTTGACGGTTCATCCCTTTTCTGACCTAGGGTAAAGGAAACTCTTACCAGGAGTAAGAAAGACAAAGACCCTGTCTGCCGTCTGAGTACATTTTTCTACCCCGAATAGACCCTACCCCAATGGGAGGGGAGGTGGAAAAATATTGTTCTGTAAATCTCAAGGATCTTTCCAGAGCACTTGTGGTGAAACCCCCTCTAGAGGCAGAGGAGGGGGTAATAATGGAAGACTTTTCCCACGTGGCAGAGGGGGTCCGCAGAACCAGGGTGACAGATCACTTTTGGCAAGCCCCATCAGTGCTCCTGAGAGGAGGCCCAACTGCTCATCTGTGGAGGCAGTCGAGGGACACCTGTCTTTGTACCTAAACACCTGGATAAAAATAACAAAAGACAGCTGGGTACAAAGCATAATATCCAGAGGATGCTCTAATCCCTTTGCCACTACCCCCCCCCTCAGTAAAAAAAAAAAAAAAAAAAAAAATCCCAGACGTTTCACCCAGTCACAGGGACCAAGCAGCCTTAGAGTTCCAAAGGTTGCTGGATAAGAGAGTCATCCAACCAGTCCCAGCAGACTAGAGAGAATCCGGAACTTACTCAAGGTTCTTTAGGCTTAAAGAAAACGGGGGACTGGACGTATTCTGGACCTAAGCAGACTAAACAAGCCCGTAAAAAAAAGTTCCGGATGGTCATGCTTCAGTCAGTACTTCCATTTCTGGGGAAATACAGTTGGATGTGCTCTGTAAATCTTCAGGATGCATACTACCACATAAAGATGAAATGGCCATCCAGGGATCATCTACTCTTCTGGCTGGGAGCCAGCCATTATCAATTTTGCGCTCTGCTCTTTGGTCTCACTACAGCCCCCAGAGTGTTCAAATGTACGGCAGTAGTCACCGCTCACCTGAGACTGTTGGCTTTCCAGGTGTTTCCATATCTAGACAACTGGCTCCTCACTGCCACCACCAATCATCAACTTACTCATGCGAGGGACACAATCTTAAATCTCTGTAATCAATTGGGGATTACCATCAACTCAGAAAAATCTGCCTCATCGCCATCGCAACAGACCGTCTTTATAGGAGCAGAACTAAACACAGTTTCAATGACATTAACTCTGCCTCCAGAAAGAATTTGTCTATTATGAAAACAAATTTTAGACCTGCTTCCAAGAAAAAAAGCTCCAGTCTCAATGGTACTCAAATTGCTCGGATCGATGGCGGCAGCGATCATTGCCACCCTCCACTCTCGAATGCACATGAGTTCTACAATTGCTCCTTTTCTCTCCGTGGTCCTTTAAGGGACTTCCAGTGTCGCACCAAATTGTCATAACGAATATGTGCAAGAAGGACCTTCAGTGGTGGCTGACGTTTCAACGTGCATCTCGGGGACATCGATTCGTTCTACCCAATACCATAGCCACGGTAACCACGGACACATCCTTGATTGGGTGGGGTGGGGGGGCATTATCAGAAGAAGAACAGCCAAAGTCACGTGGAAGAAACATGAGGCTCATCTGCATATAAATGTCCTGGAGATGAGAGCGGTACTTCTAACGTTGCAGTCCTTTCAAGATTCTCTACCTCTGGGAACAATTGCAATTCAGACAGACAACATGTCAGTGGTTTGGTACATCAACAAACAAGGAGGAACCAAGTCTTAGCCTCAGTGTTGAGAGGCCATGAGAGTATGGCAGTGGGCAATCTCCTCCCAGCGCTTTCTGATAACGCGCATCCCGGGGAAATCCAATGTGATGGCAGACAAGCTGAGCAGGACAATTTTACTGCCTCATGAGTGGTCCCTAAAGCAACAAGTAGTGGAATGGATATTCCGCAGGTGGGGCCAGCCTTGCTGCGATCTCTTTGTAAACCCAACAAACATGAAATACAGCAGCTACTTTGCCCTGATTTCCTCTGCCGGGGGATGCCCCAAGGGCTGCACTGGTGCACAATTGCCCCCTGGGTCTCCTTTATGCATTTCCCCCCTTCCCTCTGATTCCCAATGTATTACAGAAAGCAAAAATTCTGGGAAGGACCATGATCCTAATAGCCCCATACTGGCCTTGGCAAATTTGGTTCCCCTTCTTCCACCCTCATCTCTTGGAAGAACCCTGGACCCAGTTCCAGATCTGTTGACCCATTCATCGGGGGCTTTTCATCCTTCTCTTCATTCCCTCAAACTGACAGCTTGGCTGCTCCAATTCCCACAATAACCAGGATTTACAACCTCTCTGCTGAGGCCCAACATATTATAACATCCTCCCATAAATCATCCACCAGAAAGTTATATCTTACCAAATGGAAGAGATTTTCCTCATGGGCATCTCAGACTCAGAATGATGTTGATCCTTATCTAGCTCCGGTCCAATCTATATTAGAATTTCTAACTAAACTTTTCAATGAAGGAGCTGCTTGCAGCTACCATCAGAGTTCAGTTAGCAGCAATGTCAAACTTTCATCTTGGCTTCCAAGGCTCCATTGTCATGTTGCATCAACTTGTTAAAGCCTTTCTTAAAGCTGCCATTCATTTGAGGCCACCAATCAGGGTTCCAGTCATGCCATGGAATCTAAATTGTGTTCTCTCCTGAATCATATTACCTCCTTT
Source organism: Protopterus annectens (assembly GCF_019279795.1). NCBI lineage: Eukaryota > Metazoa > Chordata > Ceratodontiformes > Protopteridae > Protopterus > Protopterus annectens. The sequence continues at coordinate 1,152,194,989 of NC_056731.1, forward strand.
TGAACCAGCCTCGACCTGTCCTTTGAAATTCCTTTCATGGAAGACGATTTTTCTGATAGCCATTACTTCTGCTCGGAGGATTTCTGAGTTGCAGCCCTAGACCATTAAACCGTCTTATCTGATTTTCCATAATGACAGAGTTGCGCTCCGAACTAATCCATCCTTTTTACCAAAAGTTTGTTCAGAGAGAAATCTTAACCAATCCATTGAGTTTCCAGTTTTCTTTCCTCAATACACAAATAGGATGGAGCACATACTGCACAAACTTGATGTTCATAGACAACTCCGATTCTATCAGGATAGAACGAAACAATTCAGATCAGCGGATCAGCTCTTTGTTTCCTTTTCAGAATCAAAAAAGTGTACCCCATTGTCAAAGGTAATCTTGTCAAGATGGCTATCGAATTGAATTTCCTTCATTTATAACTCAGAGAATGCTTCCTTGCAACAAAAAATAAAAGCTCACTCTCTACTAGAGTTGTTTCAACCTCCTTAGCCTTTTCTGCAAGGTTACCATTAGATTCTATTTGTGCAGCAGCTACCTGGTCAAAACCTCATACCTTTATTACTCATTACAAAGCAGACAAGGCCTTCAGGGACAGGACCTCTTTTGGTTCCACAGTTCTGAGGAATATTCTCCCATGAGCCACCCGAGAAAGATGGTGCTTGGGACGCTACCCATCAGTAAAGAATGAACAGCAAGATAGAACAACTTCACATAAAGAAGTTATGTACTCACAATAACGTTCCATGTGAGTTGTTCATCTCGTCTTCATTCTTACGTCCCACCCAACCCCCATCCAGTCTACTTGAGGTACGTCACCTTTTCTTATATGGTGCTTTGTCTCTTATCCAGCTCTCGGAGTGGCATATTTATACTGCTAGGTTGTCAGTTGGCAGCAAACAAGATCTGAGGGAAGGTCAGGGTGCATCATGGGATAGGGAGTTGGCCTCGAGCTGGTTGAAGACCTCTAGCTTTTGCAGTTGGCAGAGTCTGAGCAGAGGCTCGGCTCTGAACCCATCAGTAAAGAATGAAGGCGAGATTAACAACTCACATGGAACGCTGTGGTGAGTACATAACTTCTTTTTTCTCAGGATCTTTGCTCAAAAAAATCATTCATTTTTCAATAATCCCATGTTCTTTCTCAGATCATAACTCTCATCTTGAAAATTCAAATATATTTTAGGCCATTCGCACTCACCACTAGAATTCCATCATATATTATGGTTAAACTACAAATTACAACTTTTTTTAGATAGTAATTATAAACCAGATGTAAGCATAGTTATGGTTTGGGGAATTTTTAAAAGCTTATATGGTAAAACCCTTAGCTGGTTTAAAAATAAAATTAAAGAATGTGAATCAGAACTGCAAGAATTGCAAAAACAACTTTTGTCATTTAAATCTAAAAAGACAATTCACATGACAGCAAGAAGATAGAAGAACTAAATTAAAAGATGAAATGAAATACTAACTCATGAAACCAACGTAGCCATGGAAAGATTAATAATAAACTCTTATGGAACTTCACCAAAGCACTTGCATAATCTAGCCATGAAAATTAAAATGCAAACTAAAGCTAATTCTATTAATACCTTGCATGAAGGGAAAGGTAAGAAAGTTTCTGAAATGGGTGATATTTTAGATGCATTTAAAAACTGCTATACAGAGCATTACAAAACTAAACACGATCAAAAGGAACATTTAAATTTAGAAACTATTCCTAACATTAAGAAAATACCCAATGAATTAAAAAAAGAATTGGACAAACCTATTACATACAAGGAAATTACAGAAAATATTAAAGAAAGCAAAACTGGTAAGGTCCCAGGGATAGATGGATTAATAGCAGAAATCTTAACTTTTTTCCCGCAAGTATAAATTCATTGTTACATAAAACATTTCTTGAAATACAAACTCATGCAGTAATTCCCCCCTCATGGAGATGCTCTTTAATTACCCCTATTTTAAAGGATAACAAGAACCCGGTCTATTGTAGCTCTTGTAGACCAATATCGTTGAATATCGATTTATAAATTCATATCAATCATAGTAAACAGAATAAAAGTTCAAATGTCTGAGGTAATCACCAATGATCAGACTGGATTCATAAATAATATACACACATGATAACATAAAAAGGATATTGACATTAACTGATTACTTGGAGAAAATCAAGAAGCCTTGATAATTGGATTGGACATAGAAAAGGCTTTTGATTCATTAAACTGAGATTATTTAATTAAAATCCTGGAAGTATTTGATTTTCCCCTCTCTTTTATCACACTTGTCTATGAAAAAACTTAACTTGCATTAAATTGGGATACTTTACTTTAGAGCCAATCCAAATTACCAAAGGCACTAAAAGGTTGCCCCATGTCTCCCATTCTATTTGCATTAGCTGTAGAAATACTTGCTATATTAATAAGGAGCAACTCCAAGACATTAGGAATAGATATATATGAACAATATAGCTGAAAGATTATGCTCTTTGCTGATGATGGTCTTCTTACCTTGCCTAACTCAAACGAAGTTCTAGACGAGGTAGATTTATTGATAGAGAAATTTTATAAGATCTCAGGACTTTATTTTAATAAATCTCATTCAAAATTCCTGATCTGAAGTAGTTAACTTCATTTGTCCATCAACCTGTGGGTATCTGGTCCATATTGGATCCAAGCCAGCAGCTTCAAACAGCTAAGATCCGAGCTCCAAGCTCCTCCCCTTACCCCTAATCCCCTGCCATCCCTCTCTGACCTCAGATCTTGTTTGCCACGGTTGACTCAACAGCTTTGAACGAGTTCCAGGCGTGGGTTTTAGTCGTTCTGTGAGAAAAATATTGCTTTTCTAATTTTTCTGTAGTGTAATATTGCTTGTTTTGTGTGTTGCCCTTGTATTTAAAACCCTTTAGTTTTAATATTGTTATCTGGTTAATTTTTAGTGTAGTTTATTCCTCCCCGTGTGTGTTGGGCCTTGTGTTGTTTTTCTTAGTTTAACTATGTTTGAGGCCCCAAAAACTTTTTTCTCTAAATGCACCGAGTGTGGCCATAAGCTATTCCCGGCGGATGGCCACACTCTGTGTGTTGTTTGCCTTGGGGTTGACCACCTTTCCTCAGGTTGCACTATTTGTGCAGCCTTCAACCCCAGAGCTCTAAAGGACAGGAGATCGAAGCTGATTCTGGCGGGGCTTTTGCCCCCGGATTCGTCTTCGGCCTCCTCTCCCTTGGTGGCACCTGCCACGGCCGTGGCAGTGCCCCCTTCCACCCCTGCTCCACTGGCTGGGACTCAACCTCCCACCTTGGCCAGGAGGAGAGGGATGCTAGGCGGGAGAAGGAAAGACACCACAAGCGGCGGGCTGAGTCTTTCTCCTCGGCTCTGCCGGCTAAGCAAGCTGCTTCTCCCAGGGCTTCTGGGCCTTCTCCTTCCTGGCTCCATTCACCTCGTTTCTCCCCGGTGCCGGAGGTCATCAAGGCGACACTCCCGGCCCGCCTCGGTGGCCTCCTCTAGGTCTACCCGAAGCTTGTCCGATGCAGATATGGACCGGATGATGCGTAGGTTCCTCCAGGCCCAGCTGCAGATGGGAGTGCTCATGCCCCCCTCCCCTCCGGGGGGGAGCTCGACCCCCTTTTTCACCCCGATTGCTCCTTCTCCGACCCACTTTCGGGGTTCGGAGCCTTCGGATCCGAGTTGCATAGGAGCCGGGGGAGGTTCGGCGCCGATAGTGCATAGTACTTCGGCTCCGACCGTGCCCTCGTGTTTGTCGGGTCCCTTTTCGGATCCGAACTCTCGGAGCCGAGAGCTGAGCTTCGGATTTGGAGGGGTCAGTGTGTCTCCGGCTCGGTCGGAGTGTATTGGCTCTTCAGATCTGATTGCTTCGGTGCTGGTCCCGATCCACAGATCAGATCCGAGGGGGCTGATCTCGGATCCTAGAGAGAGCATTTCTCCCTCGGCGTTCGATGTAGTGGAGAGGGTATTGTCGAGGGATTCCAGGCCACTACTACGGATCAACCCTGCACTCCCTGTCAGATAGGCCTACCTTCCATCACCCGGCCCCAGGGACAGCCTGCGCTTACGTCCCAGGTCGTTCCCTTAGAGGAACAAGATGTGGTTGGTGAGGCCTTTTCGGACAGCCCCCCCGAGGAGGTCCCTCACAAACGTAAGTGCAAGAGGAGGCACTTGGACTCACCTGAGTCTTTGACAGAAGACACTGATTTAGAGGAAGGGGAAGGTTCCCCAAGGTCAGGTTCCCCAAGGTCACCCCCCGAGGACGTCTCCTTCGGAGACATTATGGAAATGCTTCGAATTAGAGGGGGGTGGTCAGCCCAGAAGCCTTCCTCGGATGAGTCTGTGTTCCTGGAGGCGTTTGATGCAGGCCCATCTACCTCTTGGGTGTCCCCTCCCGCCGATCCACTGGTAGATCTCATCACTACCAGGGCATGGAAGGAACCGGACACTGTTGAGCCCATTCCAAAGAGGCCAGATAAAATCCTTAGTCCCCCCACTAATAGGGCGTTATGGAGCAAGGGTGCTCCTGTAGATGCCATGTTGGTGGCGGCTGCCACCAAGAGGGAGCTAGCCCAGGAGAGTTCCTCGGTCCATCCTCCTGACAAGGAGTCTCAGATGATGGACCGCCTGGGTAAGTGGATGTTCGCTTCAGCTACCTTCGCAATGAGGTCGCTGAACTATATGGCACACGTCATATGACTCCAGCGGGATCTCAAGGAATACACCGGGTCGCCCCCAGAGTCCATGTCGACTGAGGACAAGAAGGTGTTCTCAGCTCGAATGGCCACTCTCAAGTCCATCTCTAACACTTCTATGCGGCTCCTCTCCCATGCCACAGAAAGAGCTGCTAGAGCTAGTGGCGCGGGCGCTGTTTTGAGACGACACGCTTGGCTCCACCTCTGCGACTTTGCGGAAGCCTTCAAGGTGTCCTTCGCAAATGCCCCTTTTGACAGTTCTTCGCTTTTTGGCAAGACCATTTGCGACACGCTGGTCTAGAGCGAGAAAGACGGGAAGACGTCTGCTGTCGGAGTCTGCTTCTCGGCTCCCCAGAGGTCCTTCTCCAGGAACCAAAGGGGACAGAAGAAAATGTGGTTCCGGAAGTCTCAACAGTCCCGTTTCGCTCCAGACCCCTCGTCCTTCAGTGGCAGAGGAGGACAAGATGGACGCCGGCCCAGAGGTAGAGAGGGACAGAAGAATTTCGGGTCGAGAGAACCCTTTTCGGATCTGCCCGCGCAGCAGCCCTGAAGGGTTACCTGACTGTTCCACTCTGGAGGCAGTCGGGGGGCATTTCTCGAGGCACCTGGCAGTTTGGGAGTCCATTACTACAGATTGCTGGGTGCTTCAAATCATATCCAGAGGTTGCAAAATCCCCTTTCTGAATTCCCCACCCAAACCCCGGAGCCTCCCTGATGTCCTACCCAATGAAAGGGAGGCAGCAGCCACAGAAATAAAGCAGCTGCTAGAAAAAGAGTGATCCAGCGCGTCCACCAGACCAGTCCGGATCGGGCTTCTACTCCAGGGTGTTTCTGGTGCCAAAAAAGACGGGGGACTTAAGGCCAATCCTCGACCTGTCCTTGCTAAACCTGTCAGTGGCCAAAGAAAAGTTCTGAATGATCACCATTCAATCCATTCTCCCCCTCGTGCAGGAGAACGACTGGATGTGCTCTATAGACCTCAAGGATGCGTACTACCACAAATTAATGGAGAGACGCTCCAGAAGGTTTCTCCGCTTCCGGCTAGGAGCCAGTCACTACCAGTTCAGGGCCCTTCCCTTTGGTCTCACCACAGCCCCCAGGGTGTTCACCAAAGTGTTGGCAGTAGTAGAGGCCTACCTGAGACTCCAAGGTATACAGATCTTCCCCTACCTGAACGACTGGCTCCTGACCGCCCCCAACAGGCATCTACTGTGTTCAGCCAGAGATTACTTCTTCCACCTGGCCTCTCGGCTGGGAATCACAATCAATCTCAACATATCTTCCCTTCATCCCAACCCAGATCTTAGACTTAATAGGAGCCAGATTAGACACAAACCTATTGAGAGTCTTCTTAACTCCGGACCGCATTTGCACCCTGAAGCTCCACGTACTGGCCCTTTTACAATCCCCAGCTCCTCCAGCGGAATTGGTTCTGAGGGCTCTAGGTTCCATGGCGGCCACGGTCAATCTGCTACCTTTAGTACGCTTGAACATGAGTACTACAGTGGACCTTGCAGGTTCAATGGTCCATCTTGCTATGCCCGCTGAGTGCACCTATCCCCCTCAGCAGGGCTTGCAGGAATTCCCTGCTCTGGTGGCTCCAATCCCCGGACCTCCAGATAGGACGCTCCTTTTCTATGTACTCACCTCTAACCGCTGTGACCATGGATGCTTCTCGCCTAGGGTGGGGGGCACTGCATGGGCACGACCCATTCAGAGACCTTATTGCATATCAATGTCCTAGAGATGAGAGCGGTGCTTTTGGAGTTGCATGCACTCCAAGCCCTTCTTCCTTTAGGGACGGTTGCAATTCAGACAGACATGTCAGTGGTCTGGTATATCAATAAAACGGGGGGGACCAGATCCTACCCACTTTGTCGAGAGGCCATGAGAGTTTGGGAATGGGCGATCTCCACCAACCGCTTTCTCATAGCGACGCATATCCCGGGTCGGTCGAACATTTTAGCAGACAGGCTGAGTCGAACCATCTTCTCGCCATATGAGTGGTCTCTGAACCACAGAATAGCGAAGCAAATCTTCCTCAAGTGGGGTCAACCTTGTTGCGATCTCTTCGCATCTCCGAACGCAAAGTGCAGCGACTACTTCGCTCTAATTCCCCCACCAGGGGAATCCCCCAGAGACGCTCTGGTGCATGTTTGGCCATCCGGTCTACTTTATGCTTATCTCCCTCTTCCCCTAATGCTAAAATTCTTGCAGAAAGTCCGTTGGTTGAGGAGCAGAGTAATCCTCATAGCCCCATTCTGGCCTCGTCAAACATGGTTCCCATGCCTATGGTCTCACCTAGTGAATCCTCCATGGCTTCTAGATCCCACCCCGGATCTGATCTCTCACCCATTGGGTTTACCAACACTGAACCTGGACAACCTCAAGCTCACTGCTTGACTGATCCAGTTCCAGTAATAGTTAGGACTGCCGGTATCTCGTCCCCGGTTAAGGCTATTTTAGTGGCTGCTTATAAACCTTCTATGCGAAAGGTTTATAACAGCAAATGGAAACGCTTTACTATCTGGGCGGAGCATAGAAATTTGGATCCCGTTACAGCTCCCATACCAGTGGTGTTAGAATTTTTGTCGACCTTATTCGACCAAGGTGCTAGCTCTTCCACGGTCAAAGTCCAGTTAGCTGCAATTTCCCATTATCATGTGGGAAGTGACCTCTGTTCCTTAGCATCTTCCAAATTATGTAAGACATTCTTAAAAGGCACCTTCCTCTTAAGACTGCCGGTGAAAGACACAGTCCCTCCATGGGATTTAACTCTTGTCCTCCAGTCCCTTGACCAGCCCTCCGTTTGAACCCGCAGCCATGGTGGATCTGAAATACTTATCTTGGAAGACTGCCTTTCTCATTGCTATCACTTTGGCCAGAAGGGTTTCGGAGCTTCAAGCCCTTTGCGCCAAACCACCGTACTTGGTCTTCCATAAAGATAGTTTCCCTCAGGACCAGTCCCTCTTTCCTACCCAAAGTTGCTTCTGAGCCCAATATTAATCAATCTATTAATTTGACAGTTTTCTTTCAAAATTATCAAAACAAGGGTGAATACAAATTACATTCTCTGGACGTACATAGGCACTTGAGATTCTGTTTGCACAGGACCGCTGAACATAGGCAATCTGAGCAACTCTTTGTATCCTTTGCAAAACCCTCTTTAGGCAAACCAGTGTCAAAAGTTACCTTGTCCAGTTGGATTTCCCAATGTATACTCCTTACATACAAGAGTTCTGGTAGACCTGAACCTGAAAGAGTCCACGCTCATTCTACCCGATTGATCTCTACTTTTGCTCCAGAGTCTCCCTGGACGACATTTGTTCAGCAGCCACTTGGGCTTCATCCCACACTTTCATTAACCATTACAAGTTGGATCTAATTTCCAGAGGGAGAGCATCCTTTGGCTCTGCAGTGCTCCGGAATATCCTTCCATGAAGACCTCCCAAGTTTGGGTAGCTGGGGACTCTGTCCCACAGGTTGATGGACAAATGAAGTTAACTACTTCAGATAAAGAAGTTATGTACTCACCATAACGTTCCATCTGAGTAGGTAAACTTCATTTGTCAGCAACCAACCCCCCCTCCATCCTCCTAACCTATAGTGCGTCCTAGAAGGATTCCTTGTCCTTTTCTCCGGATAACACCAGGTTAGGAGTTGCAGGTGATCTTTTGTTGTAATATGCTGTTTTACCATAGCAAACTCGATCTGAGGTTAGAGAGGGATGGCAGATGATTATGGGTAAGGGGAAGAGCTTGGAGCTCGGATCTTAGCTGTTTGAAGCTGCCGGCTACGATCCGATATGGATCCGATACCCACAGGTTGCTGACAAATTAAGTTTACCTACTCAGATGGAACGTTATGGTGAGTTCATAACTTCTTTTTATTGAACAAAAAAAAAAAAGGAATGCAAGTTGGTGGGAATCGCATTATTGGCGAGCAAGTAACCACCTTAAATTATCTAGGGATTGTGTTATGTGGAAATATAAATGAGATATTAAATGTTAATTATAAGAAGATTACAGATATAATTGAATCACTGGTGAAGAAATGGAATATGTTTATAAATTTTTAAGATAACTACAACTGATAAAAATGGTATTGCTTCCTAAAATCCTATATGTAGTGCATGCTATCTTGCTACTGCCTGAGAAATGTTATCCTAAAGAAATAACTTCAATACTACTAGTTTCTTTGGCACCATAAAAGAAATAGAATTGCGTTATCACATCACATTAGGCAATTGGAACAAGGAGGACTAAACTTTCCAGACATAGAATCTCATATAAGAGCTACCTTACTCAAAACTGTAATTGACTGGATAAACCCTAAATATACATCAAACTGGAAATCATTACACACAGCTATAATAATAACAACTTGTCAAAAATACATTAATTATAAACTGACAAATTATGGTATTCACTGTGCTTAAATTTACAACGCAATTAGCAAAACATCTGAAGTTGTTAATCATCTTCCTATTTATCACTGATGCTCTGAACCGAGTCGGCCTAATACTAAGCTTGCGTACACCAAAAAACTCTTGAGCTAAGCTGCTACCCACAATGCCCTTCTCCCAGCTACCTCAGATCTCGTTTGCTGCGCAGCCATATAACAGCGTTTCACCGAGCTCTCCAGCTAAGTGTTTTGTAAGTTTATTTTCTCCTAAAAACTCTTCTAGATCTTATTTTCTTAACCAGCTCTACCCATGGGTATCCTCTTCTTACCGTTGTTGGTAAATGCCCTTCTTTACCCTTGTGGTATTCTTAATACCATTGTTGGTATTTTTCTCTCTTCCTTCCTTTCTCTCTCCTTTTTTGGATTGTTAAATCGATATACTTAGTATGTCTTGAAAAGAAAAGGACTTCAGGGTTTAAGCATTGCACTTCCTGCAATGGTAAACTCCCCAATAGCGACCTGCATGATTATTGTGTGTATTGTCTGGGGGTTTCCCACTTATCTGTGAAACCTCCCTGTCAGATTTGTCAGTTTTCAGTCAGTGGACGCTGAATGAAAGGAAAAATAAACTTATTTTGAAAGGCCTGCTTTCTTCACCCTTTTTTGAGGCTTTTTCTGCATCTGAGGTCTCAACCCCTCCATCAAAGGACAAAAAAAAGTCCTCACTCTGACCCCTCTTTTACCGGCTGGTGATAATGGCAAGCCTCATAAGCATAAGGCCCACAGTCTTCCACGGAGCACAAGATAGCCTCCTCGGCCCCGACCACCTCGGTTCTGAGTTCTGCTCCAGTGGTCTCTGCAGATATCTAGATGACTTCCACATCGGTGCCACACTTGGCACTGACTGCTATGGTTCCAAGTGTGATTTTGGCTCCAGCCTTATTGCCTGCTATTACCTTGCCACCGACATCACCCATCTCCTTTCCGAGATCGGTACCGACCACTTCTTCGGAGGTGATAATGACTTCCACTCCAGCTATTCCCTCTGTTCCGAGCCCTTTCTCTGCACCGGTAGTCCCTCTTTTGCTTGTTTCGAAACTGGAATCCTTGGTGCCAACTTTTCCTACACCACAGACCCAGTACTCCCAGTCTTTGGATCCATTTTCAGGACAAGCCTTTAGCCCCTTTTTGGATTGATCTGACTCCCCCTCAGGAGTGTCGGTAAGGTCCACCAGGAGTCTATTTGAATTGGATGTGGTGCACCTGTTCGATCAGCTGCTGACAGCCAGAGGGTTTGCAAATTTTCCTAAAACCCATCCCACTCCAGGTTTTTGGTCCATTGTCCTCACAACTCCCATGTATTCTCCTTCCTTGGACCCTTCGGTTCCGAGGCCCATAGCTCCGACATATTTGGGGAGAATGTGACCTTCTCTGAGGTTCCGTGGCCACTTTGGGTTTTGGTTCCATCTGAACCAACCCTTCCTCAATCTCATGCTTTGGGGGGGGGGGGGTGGAACCCCCGCTCCAAGTACGGTTCCAGTTGTTTCATCGGTTCCGTCTTGGGATTCGGGGGGGGGGGTGACACCCATCCCTGTTTTGCTTGAGGCTCCATCCCCAGGAGCTGGCTGTGACTCCGGTTCCCCGAGATTGTCTTCCTCTGTTCCGGGCTCCCATTCCTCTTCGGGCAGGCCTGCTCTTCCAGGTGATGGAGAGGTAATTGCTTCGGGAAGCGCTCCTCCTACGTCAGACCTTTTCCTTCCTCCTTCTGAGATGCAGCTATCACAGGACACCGAGAGCGCAAGCCTCAGGAAACCCCTGTACAGGGTAGCTTCCTTTCTGAATCTTCTTTGAATGCTCCCACTGAAGAACCACCTTGGAAACTGACGTGTAAGAGGAAACACATGGACTCCCCAGAGGAGTCCCTCACTGAGGATAAGGACTACGATGATGGGGAAGGGTTCCCACAGTCACCCCCTGACTGTCTCCTTTGAAGACATCCTGGAAATTTTGAGGCAGAGGGGTGACTGGAAGCCCGCCAACCCTTCCTCGTTGGAATCTGTATTCCTGCAGGCCTTCCGATCTCGGCCCTCTACTTTCTTGGGTGACCCCCCCCCCCCCACCGATGAGTTAGTCTAGCTCATCGTCCAGTGGGCATGAAAGAACCCTGATACCGTTGACTCCATTCCCCGGAGACCAGACGAGATACTTCCCTTCCAGAGGAACAGCCCTATTGTTCTAGAGGCTTACTAGTAGACGCTATGGTGGTAGCGGCTGCCGCAAAAAAGGACCTTTCCGAGAAAAGTCCTACTGTCCATCCACCCAACAGAGTCCCGGGTGGTGGACAGATTAGGGAAGCGAGTTTTTGCTTCAGTGACCTTTGCTGTCAGGTCACTGAATTATTTGCCACATTTTACGAGGCTCCAAAGAGATCTCAACTCTGAACTCTCTGGAACCCTCGCGGGTCAAGTTTCTGATGGGGCACGCGATAAAGTTGCTTCTCAGCTTGCTACCCTAGAGTCCATTTCCAACTCATCCATGAGGTTGCTGTCTCACACAACCCAAGGGGCAGCTAGAGCTGCGAGTGCAGGTGTAGTTATGAGATGCCATGCCTGGATGCGCATTTGTGACCTCACAAACTCCTTCATCTTCCTTCTTGAATGCCCCTATCGAACCGTCCGCTTTGTTCGGTTCTTAAGTGAAAGACACATTAGCCAGGTGCGATCAGGATGGAAAAACCTTGTCTGCCGTTGGCCTGCATTTTTCCAAACCTCAGCGCTCTTTCTCCAGGAACCAGAGGAGTGGAAAGATATGGCACAAAAAATCTCAAAGCCCTTTCTGTAGTGCATGTGGTGAGGATTCCCCCAGAGGCAGAGGGGGTTCCCAATAATGGAAGACACCCTTTTAGGGGCAGAATGGGTCCCCGAAATCAGGGCTCCAGGGATTCTTTCTCAGGATGACCTTATCAGCGTTCCTGAAGCGCTGCCCGATTGCTTTCATCTGGAAGCAATCGGGGCTCGTTTTTCTCTGCACCAAGCTGCCTGGCACTCTGTTACAAATGATCATTGGGTGCAGAGAATAATTTCCAGAGGTTATTACATCCCTCTAATCTCTTACCAAGACCTTCAAAATGCCTTCCCGATGTGCCACTCAGTGAAAGGGAAGAAGCAGCTTCAGACATAAGAAAGCTGCATCAAAAACGAGTCCTCCAACAAGTCCCCCCAGACCAGTGGGGATCCAGTTTCTACTCTATTTTTTTTTTGGTGCCAGAAAAGACTGGGGACTGGAGACCATTTTGGATCTCAGCCAACTAAACAAATCAGTAGTTCAGACCAAATTCCACATGGTCACAATACAATCCATTCTCCCATTTCTTTGGGAGGGTGTGTGGAGCTTGATATATCTCTGGGATGTGTATTACCACATCAAAATGGGCAAGCGCTCCAGTTGTCTCCTTCACTTCCGGCTGGGAGCCAATCATTATCAGTTCAGAGCCCTGCCATTCGGTCTCTCGACGGTCCCCAGAGTGTTCACGAAATGCCTAGCAATGGTAACGGCTCATCTGAGACTACAGGGATTCCAGGTGTTTCCATATCTAGATGATTGCCCCCCCCCCACCCACCCACCAGACACCTACTGGTCATCACAGTACACTGGGAAAAATCCAACCTTCGTCCTACCCAACAATTGGAATTTATAGGAGCAGTATTCAATACTCAAACAAGCCAAGTATATCTCCCTCCTCACAGACTTCAGAGATTAAGATTACAAGTACAAGGCGATACTCTGTTGAAGGAACGTGTCTGCAAGTGAAGTTCTACAGGCTCTGGGGTCTATGGCGGCAGCCATTCCGATTGTCCCCCTGGCAAGATTGCATATGAGACTATTACAGTGGCTCCTTTTGTCCCAGTGGGTATCCAGTCTCCATCCTCTAAATTCACAGATCCTCATCACCAGTTCCTGCAAACAAGATCTCCTCTGGTGAATGAGAACAGACTAAAATCTCTGGTGCTGCCTCTTCCAGACTCCCCAATGCCACAGTAACCAAGGACTCTTCCCTGATGGGGTGGGGGGGGGCACTTCCAGGGAAAGACAGTCCAAGGCACATGGTCCAGCTTGGAGGTCAGCTTGCATATCAGCGTTCTGGAGTTGAGTGGTGCTGTTAACATTGCAGGCACTTCATCCGCTCCTTCCATCAGGAACAATTGCAATCCAGTCGGACAAGGTCTGTCGTCTGGTACATAAACAGGGAAGGACCAAATCAAACCCCCTATGTCGCGAGGCCATGAGAATTTGGCATTGGGCGATAGCTTCCAACCGCTTTCTTATTGCAACGCATATCCCAGGGAGCTCCAGCGTGATTGCGGATAGGCTGAGCTAATGGATCCTCCGTCCACACGACTGGTCTCTCAACCCGAACGTGAAGGCAGAAATCTTCAGCTGTTGGGGCCAGCCTTGCTGTGATCTTTTTGCTTCCCCTTCAGAAAAAAATGCAGCAGCTACTTTGCCCTCTTTCCCCCAGACGAGAAATCACCGAGCGAAGCTTTGTCTCACAATTGGCCCGCGGGTCTCCTCTATGTTTATCCTCCAATACTGTGGATACCCCTATTTCTAAAGAAAGCAATCCGGTTGAGATGCAAAGTAATCTTCATTGCCCCTTTCTGGCATCGACAAGTGTGGTTTCCCTTCCCCCAACCTCACCTATTACAACCTCCTTGGATCCTGGACACACTTCAGAAGCTGATGACTCCCCCAAATCTGTCCACTCTCAAGCTGACCGCTTGATTTCTCCTCTTCCATTAGTCGCTAGGCAGGAAACCCTCTCCTCACCTGTTCGCGATATTATTCTGGCCTCCCATAAACAATCCACCAGAAAACTCCACAGAGACAAGTGTGGAAAAGATTTGCGATCTGATCTAATAATCAGATGCTAGATCCTTTTTCAACTCCTACAGCTGCTATACTCCAGTATCTTTCTGAGTTGTTTGACAATGGGGCATCAGCTTCTACTATTGGAGTCCATTTAGCAGCTATTTCCAATTTCCATAACTGTTTGGATGGTGTCCCTCTTATCTCCACTCGACTTTGCAAGACCTTTCTCAAGGGAGTTTTCCATAGCAGACCTATCAGGCAACCTGTAGCGACATGGAATCTCTCTCTGGTTCTACAGTCTCTCTCTCTCTCTCTCTCTACCCCACTTTGAACCTGCTGCGACATGTGATCTTAAATTCCTGTCGTGGAAATCTTTGTTTTTGGTAGCAGTCACATCAGCCAGATGGATATTTTGAGTTTGCAAGCCTTATGCATCAAGAGCCCGTGTCTAATCTTCCATAAGGACAGAGTATCCCTTCGTACTAACCCATCCTTTCTCCCCAAAGTGGTCTCTGACTTCTCTCTTAACCAGTCCATTGAGCTCCCTGTGTTTTTCCCAAATTATTCCAGCAAGGGAGAATACTGCCTACATTCATTGGATGTACATAGACAACTACGTTTCTACTTGCACAAAGTCCTTCCTCAAGTTGGACCAACTTTTAATTTCCTTTTCTGGCCCAAGAATGGGATGTGCTGTATCAAAAGTTACTTTATCAAAATGACTCAGAGATTGCATTACTTTTTCATACTCTCTTGTGAATGAATCTAAACCTGTTCAAATCAAAGCTCATTCAACTAGGGCCATTGCAACTTCGGTTGCCTTTCACTCCAGGACTTCCATGGATGACATTTGTGCAGCAGCCATTTGGGCTAAACCCTATACCTTCATCAAACATTACAAATTGGATTTGGTCTCCAGGGGCAGAGCGGCCTTCGGCTCAGTGGTTCTCCGGAATGTTCTTCCATAAGGGCCACCCAGGTTCTCCAAGTAGCTTGGGATTCTGTCCCATCAGTGATGAATAGGAAGAAGATTAATAACTTCAGAGAAAGAAGTTATGTCTTACCATAACGTTCCATCTGAGTTGTTTATCTTCTTCCAGTCATCACTCCCTCCCACCATCCCCCACCAAAGGCTCTTGGTGGATCTTCTGGGTCTGTGATGTTTCAGGGTTTCTGCACATAAATAGCCTCTGTTTTTCTGTTTTCTTCTATATGTTGCATGCAAACTCGATCTGGGGTAACTGGGAGAAGGGTATTGTGGGTAGCAGCTTAGCTCAAGAGTTTTTTGGTGTACACGAGCTTGGTATTAGGCTGACTTGGGTCCGAGGGCTCAGAACCGAACCCATCAGCGATGACTGGAAGAAGATCAACAACTCAGATGGAACTTTATGGTAAGACATAACTTCTTTTTACTAAACTAAATCTAGTTAATCACCTTTTTGACAATTTTAGAAAATTTGTTAATATGAATATAGACTTAAAACGTGGTTCATAACTTTAATCCCTTTCAGTATTACTAAGAACTTCTCAGACAGAATGTATAGAGATATTCTTATTTCTTGGGAACATAAAAACTTAATATGTTGACTGCACTGCATGGAAAATCAACACGTCTTAGCTGCACAAAAATTGTCATCAAATTTTAAGTTAACCTGACATGACTGGTTATTATTACAGAATGTTTTGACATACTCCAAGGATCTAGGTAGAATAATGACCAACTCTTCCTTTAAAAATTCTCCAAAATTCATAAGTGTATTGTTGGGAATTATTTACAATAATGCAACTATGAAAAATGAAACTTCATACTTTTGTAATAAATAAATCAGCCCTCAAAACAGTATATTGGCAATTTATTACTAAAGGAATATCAATACCTCTATCTTCAGAGAATAAATCTAACCTATTGTCAGTTAAAGTAACATCATATTCTTAGTATTGGAGCATATTTATTTGGAAATTTCTGCATAGATCCTAAATCAATACTTGTAGTAAAGGGTTATGCTGGAGATGTCAACGAGTCTCTGAAGCAGATTGGTCTCATATGTTTTATGATTGTATGCAGATAAAAACTTTTTGGAATGTTAATTTCTTACAAGCAATTTTCACAGACACATTTATTATGACTAAAGCTTTGGTTTTATTGACTATAAATGAAGGTCCTCCCATGAATAAAAAAAATTATATCAACTGTGGACAATACTCAACAATAGCTAGAAAATGTATAACCAGGAAATGGAATTCTAACATGTCACCTACCATGGAGGACTTTCTATGCCTATTGAAGAAGACAGCATCAATGGAAATAAAAGTCAAAGAACTAAGACTATTCCCCAAGCCATTAGTTAATCAGTGGAAGAAAGTTCTGTCATTGACTGACACTTTACAATCAGTCTGTCACCTCCTGATACCATATTTATTACTTGTTTTGACTTGTTGTAGGTTCATAGGTAGGTACTCTGCTATCGGCCCAAGTGCCTATGTAAGCCTAGCCAACAAGGTTCCCTGGCTTACGCCACCCAAGAAAGTTAATTTCCTGTGCCCCTGTCGAGCAGAGCCACAGAAGTGATCCCCGGTGTGTATTTTCTATTTCCCATCGACTCATCAAGATTTTTCTTGAAGAATGCTAATGAGGAACTTTGCTTGACGTACATGGGTAGCTTGTTCCAGAATATAGGAAGTCTCTGGGACAGGAATCTATCCCTGCAGCATGTCCTGTTTATTGTGGTGACAAGGTTTAGGTCCCTAGAGCATGTAGCTTGGAGGGATTGGGATTTCTTTAGGTGTAGCATGTCCAGCAGTTCTGGGTTTAACATAGCTTTATATGTTGGGCAGAGATCTCCACGGAGTAGGTGATATGCTACAGAGTAAAGCTTGAGTTTTTTTGAGACGATTAGTGTAGGGCATCTGTTTGAGGCCATCAGTAATCATCTTTGTGAGGTACTTCTGTGGCCTTTCTAGCTGCTGCAGATGTCCTGTGAGGTACATTCCAAAACTGGCGTTGTACTCTATAATGGGTCTGATGAGTGCCGAGTAGAGGAGAACAATGACCTTTTTTTCCTGGATGAGAAAACTTTTGTGATGAGGTGTGTCACATAGGATTTCCTGACTACTCTGGCGATGTGATTATCAAAGGAGAGACTACTGTCCACCTGGGTCCCAAGGTCTCTTATCACACATTTGGCATTGAGTAGACTGCAATTTATGTGGTAGTTCATGGGTACAGAGTTTTTACCAAAGGAGACTGAACTGCACTTTTTGGCATTGAGCTTGAGGCCATGCCTCTGACACCAGGCATCTGTCTCAGTGAGGCCCTTCTGTAGGATGTCCACATAATTTGGGGACTCGACTCTGGCTCCTTGTTTGAAGTCATCTGTAAATTTTGTTAGCCAGAGCCCTTTTGTGTTAGCCTGCACTTCAGAGAACTAGGTACCACACAGGAGCGGTCCCAGGACTGAACCCTGTGGTACTCCACTTGTCACTGGTTTGAAGTCAGATTTGGAGTCTGCAACTTTTACAGTGTAGGTTCTGTCAGTGAGCCAGTTGGCAACCCATCTTGTGATGTAGGGATTTATACCTAGTTTAGTCATTTAGCTATAATTCCAGAATGGGGGATGGTGTTGAAAGCCTTAGCGAGGTCAAGATAGGCTGTGTGAACCACCTTACCCTCGTCTATGGCTTTGGTGACTGCCTCAAAGAAGTCTATCAGGTTCAGAAGGCATGATCTGCCTTTCACAAACCCGAATTGGGTGGAGTCCAGAGTTTGGAGGTTACCAATGTCTTTGTTTGAGTTCCATGTCCTTGCAGACCAGGCTCGTCGGGCTAATAGGGCGATAATTCCCAGGATCAGTGGTGGCTACCCCTTTGTGGAGTGGGATAACTGTTGCTATGTGCCATTCAGTGGGCACAAAGCCTGATGTGAGACTATGACTGAACATGGTGCTTAGGTGGGGAGCCAGTTTCTTCTGAAGTTCGTGTAAAACGCAGCCTGGATGTTGTTTGGTCCCATGGATGCTGTGTTTTTGGTTTTAGAGAGTGCAGCTTTTTACCTGCATAGATGTGATTACAGGGACTCTGCGTTCTTCCTGTATAGATATGGGCCCTTCAGGGGGTGAGAGGGGGGGTAAAGTTAGCACTGAACCTATCTGCCAGGATGTTGGCAATATCCATTGGTTCTGTAAATTTCTTGCCGTTGTGCTGTAACTCAGAGCAGATCTGGGTGTTGCCATTGAGATGACTGACATAGCTATAGAATGCTTTGTGGTTGCCCTTAGAATCGGTGACTATTTTGTTTTCGTAGCTAGCTTTGTAGGATCTTATAAGGGATCTCAGCTTCTTACTGAGTCTGACCAGGGAGCTCCTCTGCTAATGGGATTTTACTATCTTTTGCAGCGGTTTCTTTCTTCTGTTGTAGAGTTTGTTTATGGCAGGGGTTCACCAGATTGGCTTCAGCAGTTGTAACTGTATTGTCCATCTGCATGGGTGTCATAAAGTTCGCCACTTCTGTCTTAAGAAGCATGAAGTTGGCTTTGGAGACATTTTTTACAGTGGTTTCCTTAATGGTGGGTGGGGGCGGGATGCAGATATCTAGGGTGATTAGCTTATGGTCTGATCTGACCATCGAGGAGTTGACCTCAGGTTTGAAACACTGGTCACTCATGTTGGTAATGACTAGGTCTAGGATATTGTTGCCCCTGGTGGGGGTGTGGATAACTTGATCCAGGGCATTGGAATTTATGAATTCCAGAAAGCGTTGAGCGAAGGAGTTGGTACACGAGTAGTTTTCCCAGTTAATGGTGGGGTAGTTGAAATTGCTCTTTTTTAGGGTGTTTGGTTGGACCCTAATATTTTCCAGTACATCAAGAAAAGAGGAGTGAGAATCCTGGGGCGTGGTTGGGGGAATCTGTAGCAAGCTACAATTTGGATTGCAGTTTTGCCCTGAGTTAGTGGCACTTTGATAACCTCGGATGCATTATGCTGCGTAACTAGCCTGGAGATGTGGATATCGTTAATGAATATGGACACACCTCCGCCTTTGGAGTTCTGGTCCAGGTTAGATGGCTGAAAAGTGTGGTATGAGTTAAAGCCTGGTAATGTAGGAGTGCTCTCTAGAGCCTTGAACCAGGTCTCTGTCACTGTACAGATATCTATGTTCTCCATTTTAAGGAGTGCCTCGAGTAAGTGCATTTTGAGATTTAGACTTCTGGCATTAAGTAGCATTACCCTCAGTTTTTGCTTGCCTGTTCCTGTTACGGTGGTGAATTTGTCATTTGAACCTTGCCTAAAAAAGGAACTATAGGGGTGGCAAGACCCTTAGCCAGTATCCAGAAACTCAAGGGTGACAGGTGCAGGCCATCTCTGGCAAAGCATCGTGGTCTGTCGACCATGTCCCAGGCAGACGGATTCTGTATCCCCTTAGAATGACACCAGAAGCTTAGCCAATTGTTGAAGTCAGTCATTTTGTCCTTGTACTGCAGTATCATTCTGGGTGATGGCAGGATGCTACTCAGGGCTTGGATCATACCTGCCTGGGCTACAAGATCGGAGAGCTCTTCCATGTCTCTCTTCATGTAGTCCAGGGAGGTACGTCTCGGGTCATTCACACCAATATGGACAATGACAGAGTCATATTTGTACGTGAATCCTGGTTCCCGACAAGCTGACAGTAACCTTCTCCTTGTTTAGCCTGGTGAGTGGGACATCAGTGTGCCTGACTGTAGAGTCCCCTGTGACTAGTGTGTTTGACTATAGAGTGACCTATGACTAGTGTGTTTGGTACATTGTTTTGCCTTATGGGCTGTGGTATATTGGCACACTGAGTCTGTGGGGTATGTGTCATTTGGGTTGTGTTGGGGGTGGAGGTTACTTGCATTTCTGCTTTGGAGGTCTCTTGCTTGAGCAAATTATTATTGAGAGCCTCTGCGAATGTTTGTTTCTATGTGTGGATTTTGGTGGTGTAGGTTTAGTGGGACTATGTGATGTGTGGTGTGTTGCAAGTGTTTGCCTTCTCTTGATTGTCAAGTTCAGTCTTGCTTGGAGAGAGATTTACCTCAGTTTGGCTAGGTAAGTGCATTTCTCACAGGTTGTGATGTTGGGTGTTAGGAGGAGAGGGTTGTCTGTGTACATGAGGCAATTGCTACTTTGCCTCAAGATGCCCAGATTCATTAGATAGACAGGAGAGAACACTGGGAGCTGACCCCCTGGACACGCCTGAATAAAAAAAACTACTTTCCTCTACACAAGTGAGTAAAGTGAGTATAAGAGCTGCTTTTGTCTAAGCAAGTGAGGAAAGTACAAAAACTGTTTTCCTCAAGGTAAAGAGGAAGGTTGGGTGCTGTAGTAATTTGAAGCTTATTTAGTGCTAACAAGTTTTAAACAAGTGCTGAGCACGAATAAAGGAAATTAAGTGCTAAAACTAAGAATCTGTACCTGGATCTTGTCGTAGATGGGCTACCTAGTGCTTACCACTCCCACTGATAAGCTAGAAGGCTTCCAACACAGAAAGGTTTGGGGGGGGCTCAGAAGCTTGCAAACAGTCCTGGATACAGCAAATCTGTATCTGGGCTAGATTAGTTACTGTTATTGTTGAAGAGAATTTGTTGAAGAGAATTTAAAGTGGTCAATTGTTAAACTCAAGCAAACTTTTTTCCTGCCTACCATCCTCCTGGAAATTAAGGAACCTCAACAACTGAACCCATACCCTACACTACCAAGAGAAACCGATTTACTAAGAGAATTTAAAGTGGTCAATTGTTAAACTCCAGCAAACTTTTTTCATGCCTACCATCCTCCTGGAAATTAAGGATCCTCAACAACTGAACCCATACCCTACACTACCAAGAGAAACCGACTTACTAAGAGAATTTAAGTATGCTAAGTTTCCTTGTTTGACCAGACTTACTCTATTTTTGTATCTCAGGTTAAGCATCCCTCCTGAATTACCAGCAGCCTACATATTTTCCCATCCACCATATATACCTCAATTTAATTCCTATCCTAATCTACCTCAACTATTTCTGTTTGCTAGCACATCACACTCTATCCTCTTTTCCCCTTTTGTGCTTAGCCCCCTGCTCTGGTGTCTGTCCCTGCAACTATACAACTGGCCACTAGGTGGCACCCTTATTCTTTTTTTAGGTTCATAGGTTCATAGGTTCATACTAGGCTATCTGCCCGAGGGCATTTACAAGCCTAGCCCATAGTTTTGTGGCTTACGCCACCCCTTTAGTATGGGGAACTATACCCATTATTTTGCTGTGCCTCTGTTGAGCAGTGACACTGAGGTAATCCCTGGGGTATATCTGCGATCTCCCATCCATTGGTCAAGATTTCTCTTGAACAAGGCCAGCGAGGTGCTCTGCCTCACATATACCGGGATTTTATTCCACAGCATAGGGAGTCTTTGGGTGATGAATCTTTTCTGCTGCTACTTCTCTTTTCCCACTCTTATGCTTATCTTCTGCCCCCCTAAACCTTTCACATCTGTCCTTTAACTGAAGCTTTTTTTCCAGAACTGCTTTTTAGCCTAACCTCTCTTACCTTACCTTGATTCTTCTGACTCTAGCTCTTCTACTTACTTTATTTCAACACATTAGCTGACTAACTAATACACTTTCTCTAACCTACTGACTTACCTGTTAGTTCTTCCCTTACACTGATTGTTTCCTGCTGAACTCCACTCTCTTGTGTCTTACTCTAGGGCTTTTAGTTCCCCCTCTCAGCTTGCTTAAACTAAGCTGTTTCATATTATAATTATACCTCTTCTTACTGTTACTTATCTCACTATTATCTATAACGCTCTTTAGTCTTGTCTACCTCCGAACTTTCACTCTATTATCCCACCCTACTTACACTCATATATCAGACCCACACTTCTACCTCTTATCCCCTCCTTTATTACATACTCTATCCCACTATCCTGTGAAGAGCAACTCACTAACACGCAAACTCCTCCCTATGGCTTAATTCCGGGGCTACTCCCCTTTTCCCTCCTCCATGTCTACTTTTAACCTATAAATATAACCCTCTGTCCATTGACGCCATCTTTCTTTCCCTGGGTATCGTTGGCTGTTGGGTGACTGGAGTTAGGGGCTTATCCTGAGACTGTGAGGGATTGTTTGTAAGTGTATTATATTTTCAGTTGCTCTGTTTTGTGCCAGTATTGTAGTTGTATCACAACTGACTGTCTTGATGTCGATCTGTACTGAATGAACTTTTGAATGTTTTCCCTCTCAATGGCTGACTTTTAAAAGACTCCTGTGAACGCTATGTCCTTTTTTTTTCACTAGACATAAGATAGTTTTTGTCTCTGAGTAGGTGCGTGTTAGCAATGCTGTTGAGTTACTTGAAACTGTTTAGCGTCCATACCTGGGCTTGGATGAATAAGCGTTAATGACTTTCACTGATAAGGGTTATTTGTAGTAACTCAAAGTCCCTTGTTTAATCGTAAAAAAGGTTTTATTGTGCTCTTTGCTATAACTCTGTATCCACTGTGTAAAGGTTGAGTTCTACCTGAAACCTTTATATTTTATTATGATACAGTAGTCCTTTAGTTTTGTGGTAACAGTGTAGCGTGCACGTGGGCTTGCAAACCCTCTGTGTCACTATATCTCCGCAGTGAGTGTCGGGCTACTCAATCGCTCACCCCAGCCTGAATTACTGCTGTAATTATTTAGCGTCGCTAATGGGTCTCTACTGTGTACATTAGCATCTGCCAATTATGATTATTTTACTCTATTGAGTCCGAAGTATCATCTAAATCCCCTAATTTACTTAGAATAGCTACCTGATACTTCTGTAAGGTACCTGAAACACTTTGCCTTGCGTGTTTTTCTGGAGTCCTACCTGGATTCCTAGCTTTCTTTATCTATTTGTAAAGCTATATCCTTAACGCATTTCACCACTGTGGCCTTTATCTAATACTGTAAATTATACTTTACAAACAAGATTTAAAGTCTGTTTTGGCTTGCAATACTCATTGCATCATTGAATAAATGAGTTGGGCTACTTAATCGCTGAGCCCCAACTGAAAATTGAGTCGTTTTACTGAGCTATAGTGGCTAGATTTCACGGAATCCCTAGTCTGGTTTTTGGCCCGTGTAGCGTGAGCGCGAGGGCTTGCAATACTTACTGCAACATTGAATAAGTGAGTCGGGCTGCTTAACCGCTGAGCCCTCAACTGAAAATAGAGTCGTTTTACTACAAAAGTCGTTTTACTAAGAAATTACTTGTCAATGGGAGATGCCAGATTTCACTAACGGCCATCTAATATTGTTTCTCACCATCACAATGTGTATTTTTGTTTGAACCCTAAACTTGACTGTCAAATACTGTTACAAAATGTTTAGCCATGCAAATTGAAATACCTGTCTTACTAATTATTGTATATTCTAGATAGTTTTTTTTTCTTCTCCATTGTTTAAATGTTTTGTACCTAGAATTCAGCGCTAATGGTATTGAGAAATGCTGATGCACTGTAACTTATTTTGCTTCCTATACTTAGCTCTAATTCACTCACTATCTCTCTCCCTTCTTACATTATAACAGAGTGGTCAATTGTTAAACTCGAGCAAACTTTTTTCCTGCCTACTATCCTCCTGGAAATTAAGGAACCTCAACAACTGAACCCATACCCTACACTACCAAGAGAAACCGACTTACTAAGATAATTTAAGTATGCTAAGTTTCCTTGTTTGACCAGACTTACTCTATTTTTGTATCTCAGGTTAAGCATCCCTCCTGAATTACCAGCAGCCTACATATTTTCCCATCCACCATATATACCTCAATTTAATTCCTATCCTAATCTACCTCAACTATTTCTGTTTGCTAGCACATCACACTCTATCCTCTTTTCCCCTTTTGTGCTTAGCCCCCTGCTCTGGTGTCTGTCCCTGCAACTATACAACTGGCCACTAGGTGGCACCCTTATTCTTTTTTCTGCTGCTACTTCTCTTTTCCCACTCTTATGCTTATCTTCTGCCCCCCTAAACCTTTCACATCTGTCCTTTAACTGAAGCTTTTTTTCCAGAACTGCTTTTTAGCCTAACCTCTCTTACCTTACCTTGATTCTTCTGACTCTAGCTCTTCTACTTACTTTATTTCAACACATTAGCTGACTAACTAATACACTTTCTCTAACCTACTGACTTACCTGTTAGTTCTTCCCTTACACTGATTGTTTCCTGCTGAACTCCACTCTCTTGTGTCTTCCCGCTCCGTTCGCCCTTCGGGCTCACTCCGCTCCCCTACCCTGCCCCCAAATTCCACCCGCCCCCTGGGTGTAGGTACTCTCTTAACCACACCCCCCTCTATTCTTCATTTTTTTTACCAACCACTCACTTCTTTCTAGCCACGCCCTACATTTATACCTCCACACCCACTAGCTATACATCTTCCTTTATTATCTCCAGCCTTACTCACAAAGGCTAATCCGTCTCCTCCTCACACTACTTATACTTACTACTCTCTCATTACTAACCTCACCCTTCACTAATATCTTCTAACCTACTAGATACTAACCTTCCCCTATTATCTCTAGCCTTTCTCACTAAAAGCAGTCCTTTTCCTCATCTCACTACCTATAATTATTTTCCCTCTTCTCTCAACATGCCTAACCTACACCACTGTCTACTACTATTGTCATTGTTCACTTCTCTTACCACTACCTATTTCCTTACCTCCTATGAACAACCCCTTCTCAAAACTCTTTTCATACCATCCAAATACACTACTACATCTCTTCCTGTTTCATGCACAAACTTTAATAATTCCACATATAACCATAGCTACATCCAAGCTAAATATCATCGACTTTTTCATATAAAACACTCAATTCTTAACAATCGAAAATTATTTGACTTTAATCCTAAACTTAGCCAATATCATAACTTTACTTTGTTCCACTCCCTTAAAGATGGAGACATTCATCCTAACCCAGGCCCAAAGCTTCACTCATCCTTCTCTAATAGTATTGAATCAAATTTTATCCCCTTACTATCAGCCCAATCCTCAAAAACACTCAAAATTGCCCATCTTAATATACGTAGCATCTGCAACAAAATTACTCAAGTTCATGCTCTCCTAGATGTTCACCGCTTTGACATCCTTTGTTTAACTGAAACGTGGCTTAAACCAACAATAATAGATACGGAAATTATTCCCCCAGGTTACAATATTATTCAACAAGACCGCATCAAGAAAAAAGGTGGAGGGGTTGCAATTCTCTACAAAGCAGGATTACAAATCAGTAAAATAAACCATAAACTACATTCTGATGGCAATGCAGAAGTAATTATTTCAAAACTACAACTAAACAACCAGAAATCAGTTAACATCATCTGTACTTATTTCCCACCAGGTAACAATCAAGATAAACTAGAAGACCTATTAAGTTGGCTTTCTCTAAATTACCCACAAGAAACAATATTACTAGGAGACGTTAACACCAACTGGAATTTATGTAACAATACCAATCCATCCTCTCTGATCAATTTGAATGGTTTCTCACAAGTCATTATTTCCACAACTAGAATAAACAAATCCAATAACAAAGAAAGCATTCTGGACTGGATATTAATAAATGGTCCAGAGCAAAACTATACAACAGGAACCCTACCAGATGACCTTAGTGATCACTCTCTAATATATATAATAAGACATAAAACAAATGTTAACATTTCTCCCCCTGTTAGAACTATACGCAGTAAAAAACACTTTGATCAGAAAATGTTCCTAACCGAACTTAAACCTTGTAAATGGGAACCCCTTAAGTCCCTTCCAATAAATGAAGCAGCATCCTACTTCAATAATACTTTCCTAGCAATCCTAGATCATCATGCCCCAATTCGTACCATAAGAGTGAAAAACAAACCAGCAGTGTGGGTCACAAGTGAGACTAAGAAGCTAATCCTTTCCAGGAATAAATCCTGGACCAAATGGCGTACCACTAAACACATAACTGATCAGCAAAATTTTAGACAACAAAGAAATATAACTAAAAAAGCAATCATACAGGACAAGAAAAACTTTTATATCCAACTTCAACAATCTTCCCTCCAACAACCACAGAAGTTCTGGACCTCTATTAACAGGCTAATATCCCCAGGTAAAGTAGTCACACCAACTCCACTTGGCAGCAACTCTGATGACCCTACAAAAACAGCAAATGCCTTTAATACCTTCTTTACCACAGCTGTACAAAACTTAGCATCAACAATATCCTGACACTGCCAACTTGCCCGCTACAAGCCCCCCCCCTCCTTTCCACCTAGAACCAATACCCACCTCCTTCATCTCCTCCTTACTTCAAAAACTTAAACGTTCTACTGCCTCAGCTGACAAATTCCCTGGGGAATACCTACAACTAGGAGCCTCAGCCATTGCCTACCCAATCTCTATATTGATTAACAGAACAATTAAGGAATGCACTATTCCATCAATCTGGAAAATCTCACATATTATTCCCCTTCACAAAGGTGGTGACTCTACTGAATACTCAAACTACCGTCCCATAGCTCTTCTGTCTCCTCTTGCTAAAATAATGGAGAAATGCATCCATAAACAATTAATTACCCACCTACTCCACCACAATCTCTTAGCGTACTGTCAACATGGCTTTCATCCTTACCGCAGTACTATGACAGCCCTACTTTCTTTTACCAACTGTATCAACAAAAATCGAAACAACAATTTCCTGTCATCAGCACTCTTTGTAGATCTTTCTAAAGCCTTTGATATGGTCAACCATAAACTTCTACTCCACCTTCTGAAGTTCCTATCTCTTGATAAATCCGCCTTGAACTGGTTCACATCCTACCTGGATAATCGTAAACAAGCAGTTCTCTGGCAGAATCATCTTTCTGAACTCCTACCTACTTCCTTAGGTGTCCCACAGGGCTCTATCTTAGGCCCACTTTTATTCTCCATTTTTATCAATGACCTTCATCTCTCTATTCCTTTCTCTACCTGCATTCAATACGTCGACGACTCCACAATTATCTGCTCAGCACAATCCCAAACTGACCTACATTCTCTCACACAAAAATCCTTCACCACAATAGAAAAATGGTTCTCTAACCATGGTCTTCTCCTCCACCCTAAAAAAAAAAATTATTGCTGTTTACACCCTCACACTTATCTCCCCTTCTTCATTTTACATTGGAATCCAACAATGGTACCATAATTTCTCCCGACACTACCACCAAACTCCTAGGAATCACAATAGATAATCAACTTAAGTTTAACACTCACATTAACACTATAATAAAATCTACCAACAAAAAACTCGGATCCCTATATAGAATTAAACAATTTCTAACACCTCTAGCCAGATCTACAATAGCAAGAACTCACTTAATCTCTACCCTATTATATGCCTCCCCCATCTATACTAACCTGTCCCAAAACAATCATAACAAACTAGCTAGATCTTATAATAACATTGCCAGATTCGCCACTAACTCACCACATAGGACTCATCACTGTCAAAACCTAAAACAACTAGGCTGGCTTGAATTACCTCACCTCCTACAATTTAACCAACTTATTATTGCCCATAAAGTCCTTTATCAACCTAACAATACCCCCACTCTCTGTACCCTCATAACACCATACTATAACCTGAAAAAGCTACGCTCAACTAAAAAAATGCTGATGCAAACTTCTTTATCTAATAACTCTGCAGGAGACTCTCTTTTTTCTAACTTTGTTGGTAAAATATGGAATCTCCTACCAATTGACCTAACAGCTCTTACATCTCTCCCTCTATTCAAAACTAACCTTAAACATTTCCTCTCCAACCACTGGTTATGCTCTTGTAATAACCCTGACTAACTGCTTTTTCGCTTGCTTGTCCTCTGTTCTACCATGTCTCCCTCTAAATTTCTCTGTTAAAGTTGATCCTTTTATCATATTTACTCACTGACCTTTCTACTCTTTGCTGCTCTACCTATCCCATCTAACCACCAATCCTATTTTCCAAATGCTGTCTTATCCTGTAGATGTCCTTAGTATCCTTATATCCCCATCTTTTCTCGATTTACTTTACTTATTGTTTTTTTTTGGAAAAATAGTCAAGTCATTTTTATACTATGGACCAATCTTGTTTTTAGTAATGTTTTGTAATACATTTTTGTACTGTTGTTTTTAATTTACTTGTAATATTAAATGTTTTGTAAGCTCGGAGCCTCGGGCCTCCACTGAAAATGGACATGTATCCAGTTGGACTAGCCCGGTTAACAAATGTAAAATAAAATAAATAAATATTTACAGGAAAGGTGGGAAATGAGCGCAAACGCAGGCTTTTAAACCAGAAAGTTGAAAGAGATGGAAAAACTGCCCAAATGGCCAATAAACTACAATTTCTGGGCCAGAAACCAGTCTTGTGGTAGATAGGCTACCTAGTGCTTACCACTCTCACTGATAAGCTAGAAGGATTCCCTCCAACACAGAAAGGCTTTGGGGACTCAGAAGCTTACAAACAGTCCTGGTTACAGCAAATCTGTATCTGGAGTAGACTAGTTACAGGAAAGGCAGGAAACAAGCGTAGAATTTTTTTTTTTTTTTTTTTGTGGAAAGGGAAAAAGGCGAAACAGAAGATAATTCAAAATTAAGGACCTAAGTGGCTTGCCCTTCACAATTGTTCTCTCAATATTAAGTAGAATGAGCTAGTGACAGTAGACTGGAATAGAGCTGGGGTAGAGCTGAACAGATGAGACTGGTAGGAGTGTCTGAAGTCAAAATATTATCTCACTGTACTCTGTTTGAACACTCCTCCTGGGTCTATCTCATTTGCTCACTCAACACAAATTTACAGGAGGGGCAGGCATTTCCAAAGCCACCAAGATTAATACTAAAACAAGAGCAGTGAGGGCGGGCTGGACTAACTGCAGAGACAGAGGCCACACTATTCTATGAAACAATTAAATAGAAAAATAAATAACTACAGAGAGACAGACCAATGAAACAAATACACAAAAGTAAAATATGCAGTACAATCTTTAAAACTGCAGGTTTGTACTTAACTCCGCTAGTAATGCAGTTGATTTGTATGTAGCAGAAGCCAAACAACTCTGATATTGAGCAGTAATAAATTCAAAGATATGTGACTAACACTTATGAATACAGAAAAACCCTCTAGGCTAAGAGTTTAACACTGAATATCAGTTAAGTGAAACAAAATAGCCCCCACTTACTACAGACACCACAGTATTCTATGAAACAATTAAACAGAAAAATAAATAACTACAGAGAGACAGACCACAATATTCAATGAAACAACACTGCAAGTTTGTACTTTGCTAGTAATGCAGTTGATTGTAGGTATATAGCAGAAGCCAAACAACTCTGATATTGAGCACTTGTTTATATCAAATACTATGTAAAGTCTACATGTGTCAAGCTAAATTTAAATATTGTAAATAGTTTATTATTCAGTTTATTTAATTGTAATTTAAAATGTTTGTGTCTTATTTCAAAATAAAAAATATTTGAGTAAAAAAAAAAAAAAAAAAAAAAAAAGCTTTAGAGGAATTTACTTTTCCATGGCAGGAAAACACTGAAGGGCTTTGCATCAAAACCTCTCTCTAGTCAGCTAAACTGAATGTGATTACCGGTTTTGACATGTTGAATGTTTCCTAAAGCTTTGTAAGCTGGATGGTTGATGTTCATCATGTTTCACTGTTGCAGTCATTACTCTTGGGTTATCCTTCTGGCAGGCTGCCCGTGGTCGGGCAGAAATCCAAAGTCTAGGTCCGGCGTCGGTTGCTGTTGCCTCTTCCCTGACGTCAGTGCGCCAGGGGTATAAAAGATGCAGCCGACTCCATTTTCTTAAGTCTTTCTTGCCACGCAGTGCCCGAAGCAAAAGCACTTCGCAAGACTCCTGAGATTTTCAAATCTTAATTTCAGAACCGAAGTCTTCATTAAAGCGAAGTACCCTGTTGGGGAAACTTTTTTCTTGCTCCAGACCGATGTCAGAAAAAGTTAACAATTGTATTTCTTGTGGGAAGCAAATGCCTCATAAGGATTTTCACTCTTACTGTATTCCTTGCCTAGGCCCTGATCACAACGTTGCTAGCTGTCTGTTTTGTGCTAGATTCAACCAACGCACTATCAAGCGTCGGTTCGATTTTGCATTTCATTACTTTGGCCGACGATTTAATTATATAATGCCAGCGGAACAGCCGACAACCGGAGCTTACAAAAAACGTAAGGACAAGGATAGGCATCCGAGGTCCAAAACAGACGATGAAGCCTCTTCTAGGCCAGTCGCCGGTTCTCAGTGAGGCGCTTTCGCAGCCCCTGGCACCCGCTACCTCAGAGCCACAGGCTGCTACCGACTCCCGCGTGGAGCTGACTGTGCCTCTGGAAACTCAAGGTATTGGACACTCTGAAATCAATCCCTCAGATGGGTCCGGAGCCTCTGAGCAGCATCAGCTTCTGAGGGTGTCTTCAGACCGACACAACTATATGTTAAGCCATCTTCAGTTTCAAAGACGAAAGCACTAAAGACAAAGAAACAAGTACAGCATTCTCCTCTTCAGACTTCCATGCTTAAAAAACAGATGCTCAAAATGGCCGGAGACCTAATTACTTTGATCAGGGGCTCCCATCCCCCTCCTGATAAGAGGCCTAGGCAAGAGACAGAGTATTATTCTTCTGATCAGGTTTCTATTTCCTCTGATTCCTCTTCTGAACAGGATTACCCCATGCTTCCCTATGAGGATTCTGATGCTGAAGAATCAATTCCTTCAGCCTCTCCTCCTGAGAACTATTCTTTTGGGGAAACACTGCATACTATGAGGGAGCATTTCCACTGAGAGATTACTCCTGAGTCTAAGAAAAGTCTCAGAGACTTCCTGCTTCTTCCTCAGCACAGACTCCTAGCTATGCCACCTGTTCTAGACTTTGTAGATTATGTATTTTCAGAGTCCGGACTGTCCCCTGACTCTTTACCCCCTGCACCTGCTAAGCCAGACAGATACTACAGGGTCCTCATAAATTCCTATATAAAAACCACGCAGCAGACCCAGAAACTATATCTCAGGGTCCCAAGGGGGTTAAAGCTTCCACTGCAAAAACCCTGTCCCCTTTGATAGGGATTCTAGGGCAGTAGACAGATGGGGGAAAAAAGTTTACACTTCTGCAACTCTGGCTGTAAGGGCTTTAAATTGTCAATTTCATATGTTTAAATGTCAGCAATATTTACTGTCACTACTTAAGCAAAAAATGTTGACAAATACTGAATGCTCAGAGAACAAAGAATTGCAGGATTTATTGCATGCAACTGAACAAGTGGGAAAGCATACTTTGCAATGTGGTTATGATTCACTGGAGGCCTCTTGCATGGCCGCTGTTACAGGTTCTGTTATTAGAAGGCATGCTTGGTTAAAGGAACAAAATCTGCCTGATCATGTTAAAGCAAAATTATTAGATGCACCATTACAGCATGATACTTTGTTTGGTACTAAAGCAGAAGAGGTGTTGAAAAAAATGGAGGGTAAAGCAAAATCCATGCAGACAATAAAGGATTTCTTACAGGTACAGTCACCCAGGTTTAGCAGGAACTGGTCTTCTAAAAATTGGTCCTTTCCAGTCTGACAGACCACAAAGAGGTAGATACAGACGTCCCAGAGGCAGATCTCAGCTCCAAGGCTCATACAGACCTAAACAATGGGGTGCTCCTATCTCCAAAAGCGGAGAAGACAAATCACAGCCTTACAGGAATCAGTCCCAATGACTTTCCTCTACCAGTTCCAAGCAATTTTCTTTTAACAGCCCCCTTAGGGGGAAAACTGGCACTTTTTCATCAAATTGGCAAATAGTTACCCAAGACAAATGGGTTCTGAACATAGTGTCCCAAGGCTACAGGTTCCATTTTCACACTCTACCAAGGTCAAAGGGCATGCCAGACCTGCCACACAATCAAAGGGCAGAGGCACAAAAACAAATAACCCTCATGGACATGAGGGCCATTCAGCAAGTACCACAACAAGAGCAGGGTCAAGGATTTTACTCCAGACATTTTCTAGTACCCAGGAAGGACAAAACCTGGAGACCTATTCTGGACCTGTCTGTACTAAACCCGTTTCTGGAAGTTCCAAAATTCAAGATGTTGACTCTTCAGTGTTACTGCCCATGCTGGGCAAGAGGGCTTGGCTCGTAACTTTGGACCTAAAAGAGGCATACCTGCATGTCCCAATCAGACAATCTTGCAGAAGATACCTCAGATTCATAGCTGGCTCAATGCATTACCAATTCTCTGCACTGCCTTTGGCTTAACTACTGTGCCCAGTGTCTTTACAAAATGCCTGGCACCAGTAATTGCGTTTTGCAGACAAAAAGGAATTCAAATATATCCCTACTTGGACGACTGCCTAATTCAAGCAGAGAACAAAGACACTCTTCTTCAGCATCTGGCGTTTGTAAAAAAGATTACTAATTGGCCTAGGGTACACAGTAAACGAAAATAAATCAAAACTAGTGCCCTCTCAAGAGATAATATTCCTGGGTGCAAGCTTAACTACAACTGCCCAGTTGGCTTATCTCACACCAGACAAGCAAAAACAACTGACTACTTACTTCAAGAAATTGGCAACAAAACCCCACTTATCTGCAAGGAAAATCCTGCAGGCCTTGGGTTTCATGGCATCCTGCATTCTACTAATTCCATATGCCAGACTGCATATGAGGAAACTTCAATGGTATCTGAAAAGTGTTTGGACTCAGCATTGCCACAGCCTGGAGACCGTAATTGCACTCATTCCCTGCCTACAACAGGAGTTTCGATGGTGGGCAGAAGCCTGTCACCACAACAAGGGTCTGCCATTCAGTTTACCCACAGCCAGACAGACACTGACAACGGATGCATCAGATTATGCCTGGGGGGCCCATATGGCAGGAAAATGTATTCAGGGCACATGGCCTGTAAACCAGATGCATCTTCACATCAATCAAAAAGAGATGCTAGCTGTTCAAAATGCCCTGACAGCTTTCAAGGACCTGCTTCATCCAGGACAATTACTGGTAAAGACAGACAACAGTACGGTCATATGGTACATAAACAAGCAGGGGGGTACTCATTCTTATCCCCTATGCAGACAAGCAATGACCTTATGGGACACAGCATTGGCTTTTCAAGTCCACTTACAAGCACAATTCCTGCCAGGAAAAACAAATACTCTGGCGGACGAACTAAGCAGAAACCTCATGGATCCCCACGAATGGAAACTGGATCCACAAGTCTTCAGAATAATAAGGAAATGGGGTTGCCCATACATAGATCTATTTGCCTCTCCTCACAACTGTCAACTTCCAAGATTTTGCACAAGGATTTACCACAAGCAAGCATGGAAAGTGGACGCCTTATCATTCAGCTGGAAAAATCTAACAGTATATGCTTTTCCCCCTCTGCCTCTACTACCCAGAGTACTCCTAAAGGTCAGACAAGAGAAGCCAAAAATGATTCTGATTGCTCCAGACTGGCCACGCTAGCACTGGTACCCAATCCTAACGAGCTTTTCTCAAGGTCCAGCATGGATATTGCCTCAAACTTCTCACTTGCTGACCCAACAAAACAATCAGATCCTGCACAGTCAACTCAGGACCTTAAATCTGGCAGCATGGCAGATAATGTAGCCATTCAAAAATATCCTCTTTCAAAAGCTGTTATGGATGTTATCTTGGAGGCCAGGAGACCCAGTACCAGCAAATCCTATGCAGAAAAATGGAAGAGATTCTGTGCTTGGAACCAGGAACAAGGCATTGACACATCTGTACCTAATATTCCTCAGATTTTACAATACCTAACTGAGATGCTGAACAAAGGCCTTTCCTTCTCATCAATTAAGATTCATGCCTTGGCCATTTCTGCAAATTACAATACGGAACCACCTATTTTTTCTCATCCTTTAATAAGGCAGTACCTCAGAGTGGCCAAAAACATTAGGCCTCCAAGGAGAGCACTGATACCAGCCTGGGACCTCAATTATGTTCTGGAGAAACTCACACTGCCTCCTTTCGAGCCAGCAGCAACAGCGGATATTAAATTCCTATCCTGGAAGACAGCTCTACTCCTACCCATAACCTCTGCAAGGTGAGTCTTGGAGTTACAAGCACTCATGGCTGTGGAACCTTTCATCATTTTTCATCCAGACAGGGTTTCTCTGAGGACAAACCCTACATTTATACCCAAGGTGGTGTCCAGTGTGGTCCTCAACCAAACCATTCACTTGCCTACCTTTTACCCAAATCCACAGAACAAGGGTGAGAAAATTCTGCATTCTTTGGACATACACAGACAGTTATGCTTCTACTTGGACAGAACCAAAGCTTTCAGCAAAACTGAGCAACTTTTAGTGTCATATGCTGCAGGATCACAAGGAAAGGCTATATCAAAACAGACTATTTCTAAATGGATAGGCCACTGCATCCATTTCTGCTATTGTCATCATGGCAAATCAGTGCCTAAGGGCATTAGGCCTCATTCCACCAGAGCAGCAGCCACTTCAGCAGCCTTCTTCAGAGGTGTACCAACCAAAGAAATCTTAGAGGCTGCAACTTTCTGCAGGGCCTCCTAGCCTCTCCTAATCCTATTTAGCCCAGCCACCCATCCTCAGCTTTGAGATTCAACCCCAGAGTAATGACTGCAACAGTGAAACACGATGAACATAGTACAGTTGTGTACCTATCATAAATGTAGATGTTCGATTGTATTCACTGTTGCAGTCCAGGTTACCCGTCCACCATCCCCCTTCTCTTTGCTGGGACTTATCTGCACTTCTCTATCCAATACAACCTTTTTGGTGTATTTGCTTGTAGATGAAGGAAACGTTATTTTTGTGCATGCATTTCTTTTTGCTATATGTTTCAGCCTACCTACTTGGGGCACCTGACATCTGGGGCAAGAAAAACTGAAGAAAATGGCGTCTGCTCCATCTTTTATACCCCTGGCGCACTGACGTCAGGGAAGAGGCGACAGCAACCGACTGCAACAGTGAATACACTCAAACATGTACATTTATGGTAGGTACACAACTGTACTTTATCCTTGCAGGAGGATATAACCTATATAGTTTATGCTACTGCAGTAGTTTATACTACTGCAGTAGTGATCAATATGAAGAACAGTTGTGACTGTGAAAATCCTGAGGGGACCCAGAATCTAGAGAAATTGCAAGGCCTGAAGAGCTAAAATCTGAGCCGTCATCTCGTTTGTGTTGATTTGATCTTTCCCTTGCTGAGGAGACCAAACCCCCTGTTTTCATGATGCTTTTGGGGGGTAAAAAACCTCCATCTGAAGCATCTGTAAACCGTTTGAGTGAGGAAAGTAATCTGAAAATGTAGGCCTGGGTGCGGGGAAATCTGGTGAATCTACCATAGAAACTCATGTGAGAGAAGGCAAGTGAGGAATGGGAAAGTGCAGAGGATGACAGTGCTGCAGCCAGATTGTCTTTAGATGCCACTGAAAGTTCCTGATGTGGAATCTTGTGAAAGGAACCATAGAAATGGTGGAAGCCATGAACCCTAGAGCTCAAAGAAACTCTGCAGACACCACCTGTAAAGGAAGAGGAGACTGGAAAAAAGCTGTATCGGAGAGGAACTTGAGAGGAGGGAGAAAAGCCATTATTGGCAGAGCCTGAATCCTACATCTTAGGAAGACATGGCCCTGTGAAAGGATTAGAACAGGCTTTTTAGATTAACCCAGAACCCTATATTGAGAAGGCATGGTACGTTTGAGATCCTGCAGAAGAGGCCACTGAGAATGGAGGCTTGAAGTTCATCCAGATAGGGAAACGTAGGTTTTTGCAGACTCCACAGTGTTCAGACAACTGAGGTAAGTCATTTGGTAAGACCCTCTGTGCTGTAGAAAGCCCAAAAGGCAAGGCAAAGCAGAGAACTAATAATGTGAGGAAGAAGTGGAAACATACCTGTTGAAGAGAAGGTGAATAGGAATGTGGAGGTAAGCATCCTTTAGGTCCAGAGGTAATAGGTAGGGCAAAAGAAGCAGCAGAGGAAACTGTGACTGAATAGACAACATTTTGAAGGATGGAACTCGTAGAAATGGGAGAAAGGAGAGATCCCAGAATGGGCCTCCACACAGCTGTCAACCAGTCAGGGACAGATCTCAGTAGAAATGGGGACAATTCCAGAAATAACCTGGGGCACGTAAAATATTAGTACTACATTGATAGAATAAACAAACGTGAATTAATATACATTTTCTTAAGTAAAAGAAATCTATGATTGTAAGTATTGTCATTATTTATTCAGTGTAGTTCACCACCTTTTCTCCAAAAGGCATAAGTTTTAGGAGGGATTAAGGGCAGAAGAGATGAAATGTGTCAAAATTGGGCACATCCTTGACAATCAAGGATAATTGAGAGGTATGGGCCTACAGGAGCCCTCCTTCTTGGGGACCAAAAACATTTTGGAATAAAAACCCCCATGGCTCTCTGGGAGAGCAGAACCAGCTGAATAGTTCCTTGAGCTAAAAGGTCTTGAAGAGGAGGAAAGAGGGGTGAGTTAATGTGGAGGCCAAGGTATCCCAGAGAAGTGAGGAAGGGATTTTCAAATCATGAAATAACTTTTTAAAGTTTCTTATAGAACCCAACCCAGGGGTCTGTGGTGATTTGCTGCCAAATGGGAAAAGACAGAGTTAACCTGAAAGAAGAATCTGGCAGAGGAGGTGGATTGTCAAATAGAGCAGACTTATTAGGGGAAAGAGGGCTTCTTACCTCTTGAACCCTGAGCAGTCTTGTCAGAAAACACCCTCTCATCAGGTCTGTTAACCCTTGAAGGGTTGCTTCTGCCTACATGCAATGGGAGATTTAGAAGGATAGTTCCTTAGAAACCTAGGGATAAAGGGAAAAAACTGATGTAATGCGATCGTATCTCGCCTACATTCATTACTGACGAGTTCGGAGCTGAGAGTCTGCTCCGACTCGGCCACTATAACTAGCACGAAGTCTCTCATTGGCTGGGCTAACCCTGTATCCCAGGATGCATCACGCCCAAACCCCCAGATCTCGTTTGCCGCTCCTAGAGTAACGACGTGGTCTGGACTTGGCTGTGGCTAAGTACCCTCTCTTTTTTGTTTTTTGAACTATAGCTTCGAGTTTATTATACCAAAAAAGCTATTCTAATAGCTACATTGTCTGTTGTATCCATTGTTGTAACCGATTGCGTTTGTTGTTGGTAATCCTTCTGTTTGGAGGGCAAGGCCTGTTTTAGAGGGCCTTTGCCCTATCTTGTGTTACTGTTTGGGCGTTCAAGTTAGAGCCCTTTCCTCCCTCCCTACCTTGTGTTGCTGAGTGTGCTTGTGATTATTGTGTAAATTCGAAATATTGTTGCTGCTTGTGGATTGTGTTCCTTATGTCGGGCAAGGAACCAAAAGAACATAAGCCATCTGGCTTTAAGGGTGCCATACACTTGCAGGAATCCTGCAATGTGTGTCATGCTTTCTCTGCCAGGGTTTTACAGGAGAGCAAAAATAAACTTATCCTCAAGATAGGAAACTTTGGCGTCCTCTCCTCCCTCTGAGAAATCCAGGTCCAAGTCTAAAATGAAGTGTCCGGCTCCAACTAGTTCATCGGAGCCTCTGGAGAAAAGGTCTAAATCTACATCTCCTTCCTCGGCTCCACTGGTCTCGGAGCCGCAGGAAGCACGGTCCAAGGCTATGTCTCCTTCCTCGGCTCCACTGGTCTCAGAGCCGCAGGAAGTGGGGTCGGCTTCTTCGACTTCATGGTCATCAGCGCTGAAGGAGGTTGCGGTGGTTCTCTAGTCTGCTTCAGTTCCGATCCTTTTGGAGCCGATTCGGAGCCGTTCTCCCAGTCTTGTCTCAGTTCCGACTGAGAAGGTTACTCGACCCCCGTCTGTCTCCTCCAAGTCCTCCAGGCTCTCTGATTCAGATGTCGATAGGGTGGTCCAGAGGCTCCTCCAGTCGCCAGTGTTAACTAAATTATTTTCGGCTTCAGCCCAGTCTGCTCCGGAGCCAGCTACTATATCGGTTCTGTTTCTTCCTCCTCTGACAACCTCGGTGTCGTTGGAGCCGGAGTCTGCCAAATCGAGTGAAGTCCCTGGGTCGGCTCCGAAACCTCCTGCGAGTCTTTCGGATCCGACATCGGCTCCAACCTTTTCCATTCCTTCTACAGGTTTCGGTACTCTGGTGTCCTCAGCCGAACCCAAGGGGGATACATTGGGGCTTCAGACTGCGACTCCGAGTCTTCCTCTTGGTGCTTCGGCTAGGGGTACCCCGACTCCGGTCATGGTTTCGGAGGAGGGTTTTTCATCTGATTCTGGTGGACCTCCTTCGAGGCTATGAGGAGCACACTGGCCAAGTCCATAGTGACTTCACCTTAACCAGCAACTCCTTCCCTAGATGCTGCGACTAGAGCTTCTGGTGCCCCCTATCTCTGGACAGCGGGGCTCCTAGGCCTGAGGATACCTCCATGTGTGGTCCCCTACTTTCTGAGGGCCCTTCAGAGTCTGTGCCTGAAGAGCCTCCCAGGAAGAAGTTGTGTAAGAGGAAGCACGTAGACTCCCCAGATGAGTCTTTCACCTCGGACACCAACCTCGATGATGCAGAAGGGTCCCCGAAGTCATCCTCTGATGATGTCTCGTTCTCTGATATCCTGGAGATCTTGAGACAGCGGGTTGACTGGCCATCCAAAAACCCTTCTGAGGAGGCGTCGGTCTTCCTCAAGGCCTTCAGAGCCCAGCCTTCTGCCTCCTGGGTGTCTCCACCCTTCGATGAATTATTGGATCTTATTTGTCGAAGGGTGTGGGAACACCCTGACTCTCTCAGTTCCTAGCCTCCCCAATAAGTTCTTATCTGCGCCTCCTGGAAAAGAATTTTTGACCAAGAGAGTACCTGTGGATGCTATGGTGGTGGCATCTGCCACCCATTAGGACGTGCCAGAGGCTTCTACTTCCATCCATCCTCCTAATAAGGAGTCTAGGAGTATGGATAGGTATGGGAAGTGTACCCTGTCTTCAGCGACCTTTACATTGCGGTCGCTGAATTACTTGCCATTTTACACAGCTCCAAAGGGATCTCATAAAGGAGTTGGGAGATACCCTGTCGGGTAACTTGCTTGAGGCATTGGCCCAGTCTGTTAACGCCCAGCTTTCTTCCATCGTCAACTCGTCCATGAGGCTCATATCTTATGCAGCCGAGGTGGCGGGTAGAGCATCGAGTTCGGGCATAGCTCTTAGGAGGCAAGCTTGGATGCGCTTGTGTCATTTTGCGGAGGCTTTCAGGTCTTCTTTCACGGACGCCCCATTCGACGTGTCCTCCCTTTTTGGACCCAAAGGGAAAGACACCCTCACTAGATGTTAGCAGGAGGGTAAGACTTTGTCTGCCGTTGGGGCCCGTTTTTTGCTTCCCACTAGAACTTATCCCAAGGCTCAGAGGGGAGGGAAAATGTGGTTCAGAAAGTCTCAAAAGTCTTCCCCTGCCCATCAAAGTGACACCCCCTCCAGGTGCAGAGGAGGGGGGAATTTTAATGGAAGGCGTCGCCCTAGAGGCGGTGGAGGCCCCCGCAATACAGGAGACCGCGAGTCCTTTCGTGGTTCCTCCTACCAACGTCCCTGAGGGATTACCTGACTGTGCATCTACGGAGCCAGTCGGGGGTCGTTTTTCGAAGCATCTTCAGGCCTGGGAGTCCATCAGTCAGGATCGATGGGTGCTTCGTATCATCACCGGAGGTTACACCATTCCCTTTTTTTCATCCACCCCCCGCCCGCCGTCAAGAAAAATCCCAGACGTTCCACCCAGTCAATGGGATCAGGCAGCAATAGAGGTTTCAAAGCTGCTAGAAAAAGGAGCCATCCAACCAGTCCCTGCAGACCAGATCGGATTAGGAACTTACTCAAGGTTATTTTTGGTGCCAAAAAGAACAGGGGACGTGAGACCCATTCTGGATCTCAGCTGTCTAAACCGCTTTGTAAAGAAGTCCAAGTTCTGAATTGTCACTTTGCAATCCATTTTCCCATTGCTGGAAAAAGGAGTATGGATGTGCTCCCTCGATCTCAAGGATGTCTATTATTACATCAAGATAAACAAGACTTCCAGAAATCATTTGCGCTTCCGGCTGGGAGCCAGTCATTTTCAATTCCGGGCCCTGCCCTTTGGTCTCACCACAGCCCCCAGGGTGTTCACCAAGTGTCTGGCAGTGGTGACAGCTCACCTGAGACGTCTAGGATTCCAGATGTTTCCTTATCTAGACGACTGACTCCTCACCGCCCCCACCAGGCATCTACTTGTTCAAGCCACGAGAGCTACTGTCAAATTGGGCCATCTTCTAGGGATTTCGTTCAACTGGGCAAAGTCTGTATTGCTGCCATCACAGCGTGTTGCCTTTATCGGCGCAGAGCTAGACTCTGTAGAGATGAGAGCTTTTCTACCGACAGAGAGAATTAAAGTGTTACAGGCCCAAGTCTTGGCTTTACTACCCCAGGGAAAAGCCCAAGCCAGGATGGTGGTTTAGTTGTTGGGATCAATGGCGGCTACCATTCTCTTAGTTCCGCTAGCCAGGTTACACATGTGAATACTTCAGTGGCTCCTTTCGGCCCAGTGGTCATATCAGGAATGCCCCTTGTCCCATCCGATTCTCATCACGGAGGGATGCCGGCAGGATCTGCGTTGGTGGCTTCTCTCGTCCAATCTGGATCAAGGGGGACCCTTGATCCCCCGTCACCTATTGCCACAGTAACCACGGCTGCCTCCCAGATAGGGTGGAGGGGGCATTATCTGGGCGAGACAGTCCAAGGTACGTGGCAAGACTTGCATATGAATGTTCTAGAGATGAGCATGGTGCTTCTAGCGTTGCAGGCACTTCACAGCTCTCTTCCCAGGGGAACTATTGCGATTCTTTCCGACAATATGTCGGTTGTGTGGTATCTGAACAAGCAGGGAGGAACCAAGTCCTACCCCCTTTGCAGAGAGGCCATGAGAGTGAGGAATTGGGCGATCGCTTCCCAGCACTTTCTAGTGGCAACGCACATTCCGGGGAAGTCCAATGTGATGGCAGACAGGCTGAGCAGAGCTATTCTGATGCCTCACGAGTGGTCCCTGAACGACAGAGTGGCTGTGCAGATGATCTCCAAGTGGGGCCTTCCCTGCTGCGACCTCTGTCAGCCCCCTGAATGCAAAGTGCAGCAATTTTTTCACTCTGATTCCCCCCACAGGGGGAGTCACCCAGGGATGCTCTAGTCCACAATTGGCCCTCCGGTCTGCTCTATGCCTTCCCCGCCGGTCCCTCTTCTACCCAGAGTGATTCAGAAGGCTACCTGCTTGGGAAGCAAAATGATTTTGATCGCACCACACTGGCCCTGTCAAGTTTGGTTCCCCTTCCTTCGGAAGTATGCGGTGGATGGTCCTTGGATTCTGGACCCAGCTCCAGACCTATTGACTCATCAGTCAGGACAGCTCCATCCATCCCTACGAACACTCAAGCTCGCTGCCTGGCTCCTCCACTTCCGACCTTAGACAGCATATTTG
The DNA here is from genome assembly GCF_019279795.1 of Protopterus annectens. Lineage (NCBI taxonomy): Eukaryota > Metazoa > Chordata > Ceratodontiformes > Protopteridae > Protopterus > Protopterus annectens. The sequence continues at coordinate 1,152,236,462 of NC_056731.1, forward strand.
TACCCCGGAAGTAGTACATATTCTGTCTTCCTCCCACATGTCTTCTACTAGGAAAATATACTCTAGTAAATGGAAGAGATTTGCAATTTGGACTCAGCAATGTGATCTTGACTCCCTTACAGCCCCGGTGTCGGCGGTGTGAGATTTCTTAGCTACACTCTTTAGACAAGGCTCGGCTGCCTCCACTATAAAGGTTCAGTTGGCAGCAATCTCCAATTATCATGTTGCACATGAGCCTTCTCTCATGGCTCTTAAGCTGTGTAAAGCCTTTCTGAAAGGAGCCTGGTTGCTGCGCCCTCCGGTTTCGCAACCCGTCTTGCCATGGGAATTAGATGTGGTGCTCAGAGCTTTGACGTCTTCTCCCTTTGAGCCAGCAGCCTCCTACGAATTGAAATTTCTGTCATGGAAGACTGCCTTCTTGGTAGCTATAACTTCAGCCGGAAGAGTATCGGAGCTTCAAGCCCTTTCTGTTAAACCTCCTTATTTAATTTTTCATAAGGACAGAGTATCTCTGCGACTTAATCCTTCTTTTCTCCCTAAGGTCTCTTCTGCCCTTTGTCTCCACCAGTCTATTGAGCTTCCGGTCTTTTTCCCAAGTTTTTCCAACAAAGCGGAATACAAATTTCACCAGTTGGATGTGCATAGACAACTGAGGTTTTATTTAAATAGGACACAACAGGAGAGGAAATCAGATCAGTTGTTTGTGTCATTTTCGGACAATAGAATTGGCAGATCTGTAACTAAGGGCACTATAGCTAAGTGGATTAGAGACTGCATCTCATTTATTTATGCATTAGCGGGTAAGGATCTTCCCTTTCCAGTTAAGGTGCATTCTACCAGGGCTATGTCATCTTCCGTGGCCTTTCACGCTAGACTGTCCATAGATGAGATATGTGCAGTGGCTACTTGGACTTCTCTACAAACCTTTAATGTGAGAGTGTTCAATCTCGCCGTTTGTTCTTACACATGGTTCGGAGCCGATCCTCGGCTCCGTGTCGGCCGCTTGCAAGCTCTGCATCGAGAAGAAGCTCGAGACAACCTAATACCCACAATCCCCCTCTGCCTTTACCTCAGATCTAGTTTGCCGCTGCAGCGTTCGCATCACTGGGTCGAGCTCGAACAACTAAAGCTAAGATTAAGATTTTTTTCTTGTTATTTCTACTTAAATTTCTTCTATAAACTTTGTGTAGTGACTAAGTGTGTGTGTGTGTGGTACGGTTGAGGAATTCTTGGTTCCGTTTAAGTTTAATTCTAAACTTATTAGAGTTTCCCTCGGGGCCTACCACCCCCTTAGGATTTGACAACTGGATTTGACAATTACTGGATATACTTTTCTCTTTTACTGGATTTGACAATTACACCGGATTTGACATACTACCTGGACTTGACTTTTTACCTTTTTTTCCACATTTAGTTAAGATGTCTGAGAAGACTAAATCTGGTTTTAAGCGTTGCCAATGTGGGCAAAAAATGTCAATCACTGACCATCATAGTTCCTGCGTCTACTGTCTTGGCCCTCTCCATCTGCAAGAAGACTGCTCTATTTGTCATTCTTTCAGTGGGAGGGTCATGACAGATAGGCGCAGGAAACTCATGGATAGGGGTTTATTGAAACCTTCCTTTCAGGAGGCTCTGGATGCTTCAGACCAGGCATCCAAGTCCTCGAAGGAATCGAAGACGTCGGAGCCTAAGTCATCGGCTCCGAGCTCTTCGGTTAAGGTTCGATCACCGGTTCCACAGACCTCGGGGCCGAGTGTTCAACTGTTGTCAGTGCCCGAGCCTCGAGTCTTGGAACCGGTGACGGAGCTCCCTCCCCCGACACTGTTGAGGTCGGCTCCGTCTTCGATTCCTTCGACCCGTTCTTCCAGGCCCCTCTCCGACACCGATGTTGACCGTGTGGTGCAGAAATTACTGGAGAATTCGGCCTTATCCAAACTCATCTCGGTTTCCACCCAGTTGGTGTCGAGACTGGAAGGCCTTCCATTATCTCCATCTGTTCCTCCTCTGAGACCTGTCCAGTCTTTGGAGCCGGAAGAGGCTGATCTACTGATTGTGGAGCCCTCGGTGCCAGAGCCGTCTTATTCTCGGTCGGCACCGTTCACCTCGACTCCGTCGGATCTGGTACCGGAGTCTCGGGGCCGAAGATCCATCCTTGGTTCCGGGACCGAGAGTCGAACCGATTTTTCGGTTCCGACTCTCCCTCTCGGGGCCTCGGCTCTGATCGACTCGGCTCCGTCCTCGGGATCGATGCCTTCGGTGCCTGTTTCGGGGATTCTTCCCATTTCTTCGGAACCGGGAGATACCTCGACTCGGGACCCGGGGGCCTTCGATCTCATGAGGAAGGTGTTGTCTACCCAGGCAACCACATCAGTAGAAGCAGCCTCTCCTCCCCATAAAGGACCGTTATCCTTCTCTGCACCAACGGTCACATCCAAGCATCGAGCACCGGTGTCTCAGCCACCCCTGGAGGGTGCCCCCTCTTCCTCGGAAGCTTCTTCGGATGCCCCCCCCCGAAGAAGTCCCTAGGAAAAGATTGTGTAAGAGGAGAGACTTAGATTCTCCACAAGAATCATTGACATCGGACACTGACTTGGACGAGTCAGAAGGGTCCCCAAAGTCACCTTCAGAGGATGTCTCTTTTGCTGACATCTTGGAGATCCTAAAACAGAGAGGTGATTGGCAGTCCCTTCCCCCTTCTGAGGATGAGTCAGTCTTGCTGAAGGCATTCGGTGCTCGCCCTTCCTCCTCCTGGGTCACTCCGCCCTTCGATGAGTTAATGGAGCTGATTGCTCGAAGGGCGTGGGAGACACCTGACACTGTGGAACCAGTCCCTAGAAAGCCTAATAAGTACATTACTGCACCCCAAAACAAGGCTTACCTCACAAAGGGAGTTCCAGTGGACGCTATGGTGGTGGCAGCGGCCACGAAAAAGGAGATGTCGGAATCTTCCTCATCTGTCCATCCGCCTAACAAAGATTCTAGGACTATGGACAGACGGAAGCGCATTTTTAGTTCAGCGGCTTTTTCTATGCGATCCCTGAACTATTTGACCCATTTTACACGTCTACAGAGGGATTTAATCAAAGAGTTGGGAGATACCCTCCAGGGTACTACAGATGCTGCTGTTTCAGAGAAAGTTACAGCACATCTCAATACCCTTACATCCATTGTTAACTCATCCATGAGGCTGATATACGCAGCCGAAGGATCGAGTAGGGCAGCAGCTTCAGCGATTGCTCTTCGCAGACAATCCTGGATGCGCTTATGTTCATTTGCGGAAGCCTTCAAGTCTTCCTTTACTAACGCCCCATTTGATGGTGCCACTCTCTTTGGCCCCAAAGTAAAGGAGACCCTTACCCGGTGTGGACAGGAGGGAAAGACTCTGTCTGCTGTCGGAGTCCGTTTTTCCACCCCTTCCAGACCGTACCCCAAAGGGCAACGCGGTGGAAAAATGTGGTTTCGAAAACCCCAAGGATCTTTCCCAGGCACAGGGTGATGCCCCTCTAGAGGCAGAGGAGGGGCAGAGGTGGAAGACGCCGCCCTGGCGGCAGAGGGGGTCCGCAAAACCAAGGTGACAGGGATACACCCCCTGGAAAACCCTTCCAGCACTCCTGAGAGGAGGCCCGACTGTCCTGCTCTGGAGGCAGTCGGGGGTCGCTTAGCTTTATACCCTCAGGCCTGGCAGAATCTTACTACAGACAACTGGGTAAAAAGCGTGGCTACCAGAGGTTACAGAATACCCTTTCTATCCACTCCCATTCCAAAGAAAAGACTCCCAGATGTGCCGCCCCATCTGCGAGACCCAGCAGCTATAGAAATTTCAAAGCTGCTAGAAAAAGAGTCATCCAACCAGTCCCAGCGGACCAAATAGGATTCGGAACTTACTCAAGGTTCTTTTTAGTTCCAAAGAAGACAGGGGACTGGAGGCCGATTCTGGACCTAAGCAACCTCAACACCTTCGTCAAGAAAGAAAAGTTCTGAATGGTCACGCTTCAATCGATCCTTCCATTCTTACAGAAGGACGACTGGATGTGCTCAATAGATCTGAAGGACGCATACTACCACATCAAAATGGCCAGGGCGTCCAGGGATCATTTGCGCTTCCGGCTGGGAGCCAGTCACTATCAGTTTTGAGCCCTGCCCTTTGGTCTGACCTCAGCCCCCAGGGTTTTCACCAAATGCATGGCAGTGGTAGCGTCTCATCTGAGACGCCTAGGATTCCAGGTGTTTCCGTATTTGGACGACTGGCTCCTTTCTGCCACCACCCGGCGTCAACTGATACAGGCCAGGGATTACACTCTACAACTTTGTGTTCACCTCGGAATTTCCGTAAATTTCGAAAAATCTTTACTACAGCCATCACAGCATATCTTATTCATAGGAGCGAATTAGATCGCATCATTTAATTCTAAGGCTCCCTCCAGAAAGGATAGCCTCACTACAAAGCCACATTTCTCTCCTTCTGTCATCCAAAAAATCCCCAGCAAATCTGGTTCTGAAGGTCTTGGGTCTCATGGCAGCTTCTCTCATTGCGATACCATTGGGAAGACTGCACATGAGAGTTCTACAATGGCTACTGTTTGCACAATGGTCGTTCCAACAGCTACCTCTGACACACGAAATTCTGATTACAAACACATGCAAATCACACCTAACCTGGTGGCTTCAGACTTGCAACCTTTCCAGCGGAAGACCATTTGTGCTACCCACGCCGACAGTGACGGTAACCACGGACGCTTCCCTGATAGGGTGGGGGGGGCATCTTTCAGGGACAGACAGTCCAAGGCGAATGGACCAATTTGGAGTACAATCTGCACATCAATGTTCTAGAGTTGAGGGCAGTGTTTCTAGCGTTGCAACACTTTGCTCCCCTTCTTCCTCTAGGGACTATTGCAGTTCAGACAGACAACATGTCTGTAGTCTGGTACATAAACAAGCAAGGGGGAACCAGGTCTTATCAGCTATGCAGAGAGGCCATGAGAATTTGGCAATGGGCAGAGTCCACGGGCCGCTTTCTGATAGCAACGCACATCCCGGGGTCATCCAACGTCATAGCCGACAGGCTGAGCAGAGCAATCCTGTTGCCTCACGAGTGGTCCCTCAAACAGTCAATTGCGAAGACGATTTTTCGCAAGTAGGGCCAGCCTTCCTGCGATCTTTTTGCGTCTCCAATGAACGCCAAATGCAGGAGCTACTTTGCCCTATTACCCCCTCCAGGGGAAGTCCCCAGGGACGCGCTGGTGCACGATTGGCCCCCGGGTCTCCTGTACGCTTTTCCTCCCCTTCCCCTGATTACAAAGTTTCTGCAGAAAGCCAACAACCTTCAAAGGACGATAATCCTCATTGCCCCATTCTGGCCTCGTCAAATTTGGTTCCCCTTTCTGTTGCAACACCGCATTCGGGGACCTTGGATTCTGGACCCAGAGCCAGATCTACTGACTCACTCGTCAGGAGATGTTAAGTTGTCTATCTCGCCTTCATTCTTGCTGGATGGGTTCGGAGCCGACCTCGGCTCCAACTCGGCCACTCTAAAAGCTCGAGAGTTGGTTCCACCGGCTCGAGGCTCCCCTTATATCCCACAATGCTAGGCGTGAGTTACCTCAGATCTCGTTTGCCGCTACAGCGATCGAGGTGTGTTTTCTACCGGCTCCAGGTTAGTGAAAGTTAGACTAGTTTAAATTCTTTAGACTTAAGCTAGCTTAGTGTATTTTTCTTTCCCCTTAGTGTAGTGGATATTATCCCTTCATTTCCTTTATCCAGCCCCTTTTTTTCTAAAGAACTTATAGTTCTTTCCCTAAGGCCTTCGGGCCCTCCCTTCCCTATCCTTAGGGTGTGTATGTGTTGATTAGGGAAGTTTAACTTAATTACCTTTAGTTTAAATATTCCCTTTGAATCCCTATCAGTGTAATCTGTGTGTGTGTGTTTTTTCTGTGTGTGATTACACTTAGGGTCCTTGAGTATGTCCAAGGATACAAAGGTCTCAGGCTTCAAGAAGTGTGACTCGTGCTGTCAGAAAATGTCTCTGACAGACGGTCACACTTCTTGTGTGTATTGCCTGGGACCTTTACACCTGCAGGACTCTTGTGCTGTATGCCATGGCTTCAGCCCTAGAGTCCTGCAGGAGAGAAAAAATAAACTCATTTTGAGGGGTTTAATCAAGCCTGAAGGTTCCCTCTCTGTGTCATCGGGGAAACCTTCTAGGGCTTCCAAGACCTCGGCTCCAGCTTCAGAGTCGAGGCCTAAGACTTCGAAGCCTACTGCTTCATCGGCTCCGGCTGGAGCCGATGAGTCTTTGACTGCAGTATCTGTGGTTTCCTCGGCTCCGGCTGGAGCCGAGGCATTAGAGATTCCTGGGTCGGCTCCGATCAGACCATCGGAGCCGACATCTAGAAAGAGATCGAGGTCACCGTCCCTTGGCTCCGTTCATTCGGCTCCAGCGTCTCCCTTGCTGTCTGAACGGAGCCACAGATCTCACTCCTCCAGGTCATCGAGGCTCTCAGATCACGACCTCCAGAGGGTAGTGAGTAGACTTTTGAAGTCCGAGGCACTGGCCCAAATGCCCAAGAGTCCGACTCATCAGTCGATGCCTCAACTAGTTCCAATAAATATTCCTCCTCCGACTCCTTTGAGCTCGGAGCCGGAGCGTCTCGGGACCGAGACTGTGGTAGCGTCGGAGCCGATACAATTGTCTTCGGCTCCGTCGTCGGCTCCGATTTCTTCTTTTGAAGAATCTTGGCGCCGGGCTTCCCTCGTCGGCTCCGAGGGGGTGAGTGGCATCGGACCCTTGTCCGACCCCCCTCTCCCTCTCGGTGCTTCGGCGCTGGTGAGTTCGGCTCCGACATCGGCCTCGGAGCCATCTCTGTCGGTGCCGAGGGAGGTTCTCAGCTTCTCGGAGCGGGGACCTCTGGCTCTGCCGGACAGGGGTGCATTCGAGGTCATGCGGAGTGTGTTGGAACCTTGTTCGACTCCACAGTCGGCTCCGTCCGCCCCTCCCTCTTCGGTGCCTTTGGTTATGTCGACTCACTCTCTCATCCCAGACTGCAGAGAGCTAGCTCCTCAAGAATCCCCTGTGGGGATCTCATCCTCTTCCGAGGCCTCCCCTGAATTGGCAGGGGAGCCCCCTAGGAAGAGAAAGTGTAAGAGGAAGCACATAGACTCACCTGAGTCTGTCACCTCTGACACAGATTTAGAGGATTCGAGGGTTCCCACGTTCCCCTTCTGAAGATGTCTCTTTGCAGACATTCTAGAGATCCTGAAACAGAGGGGAAATTGGCCAGCCCTTAACCCTTGGAGGATGAATCTGTGTATCTTGAGGCGTTTGGCTCTCGCCCTTCCACCTCCTGGGTGTCCCCCCCTTTGATCCCCTCATGCAGGTGGTTGCAAAGAAGGCCTGGACGGCTCCTGATTCAGTGGACCCTACCCCTAGGAGACCTTCCAAATTTATAACAGCACCAACTGACAAGCAATTTCTCACAAAAGGTGTTTCTGTGGATGCTATGGTGGTAGCTGCTGCCACCAAGAAGGAACTAGCTGATCCTTCAGTGCCTGTTCATCCCCCTAACAAAGAATCTAGGTCTATGGACAGGTACGGGAAGCGGATGTTCTCGTCAGCGACCTTTGCTATGCGTTCGCTGAATTACCGATGCCATTTTACTCGTCTTCAAAGGGACTTGATCAAAGAAGCGAGTGACATGTTGAAGGATCCTACGGCTGCGGGTTTTCAGGACAAGATGAACACTCAGCTGGCTACCCTGAACTCCATAGCTAACTCCTCCATGCCTCCTCTCTTATGCGGCTGATGGAGCGAGCAGGGCCGCAGGGACAGGTGTGGCCTTACGCAGGCATGCCTGGATGCGGCTATGCAACTTTGCGGACCCCTTTAAAACGTCATTCACTAATTCCCCGTTTGATGGATCATCTCTTTTTGGTCCTCAAGTGAAAGAAACCTTGACTAGGTGCGAGACAGATGGCAAGACTTTCTGCCGTCGGAGTCCGTTTCTCCACTCCTTCTAGGCCTTACCCCAAAGGCCAGAAAAGTGGAAAAATGTGGTTCCGCAAACAATCTCAAGGGACTTCGCCTGACGCACAGAGTTGGTTCCCCGCCAGAGGCAGAGGGGGGAACAACAACGGTAGACGTCGCCCTAGAGGCAGGGGGGGGTCCACAGAACCAGGGCAATCGATAAACCTTCTCTGATAAGCCCTTTCAGCATCCCTGAGGTGTTGCCCGACTGCCCACCTTCGGAGGCAGTCGGGGGAAGATTGTCACTGTACCCAGAAGCCTGGCTATCCCTGACTCAAGACAGATGGGTACAGTCCATCATTTCCGAAGGCTATTCCATTCCCTTCGTTCGCATTCCAAACCAATCAAAAAAATCCCTTCCAGATGTTCCACCCGCTCAAAGGGATCTTGCAGCTTTGGAAATTTCAAAGCTGCTTGCAAAAAGAGCAATACAGCCAGTTCCAGCAGACCAGCAAGGATCCGGAATCTACTCCAGGTTCTTTTTAGTTCCAAAGAAAACAGGGGACTGGAGACCAATTTTGGATCTCAGTATCTTGAACAAGTCAGTCAAGAAAACAAGATTTCGGATGGTCACGCTGCAGTCCATCCTTCCCCTATTGGGAAAGGGAAACTGGATGTGCTCTATAGACCTTCAGGATGCGTACTATCACATAAAAATGAACAGACGCTCCAGAAGGTTCCTCCGCTTCAGGCCGGGAACCAGTCATTTTCAATTCAGGGCCCTGCTCTTTGGTCTCACCACTGCCCCCCGGGTGTTTACCAAATGCATGGCAGTGGTAGCTTCTCACCTGAGACGTCAAGGATTCCAGGTGTTTCCATATTTGGACGACTGGCTCCTCACAGCTCCCACCAAGCATCTTCTTCTATTGGCCAGGGACTACACCTTTCGCATTTGTCAAAATTTAGGCATTTCAATAAATTGCGAAAAGTCTGTTTTGTCGCCTTGTCGTACTATTACCTTCATAGGCGCAAATCTAGACACAGTCAACATGTCTGCGAGACTAACAGATCAGAGAATAACAGACATACACAAACTGGTCTCGCTTCTCTTCAGCAGCAACAGAATCAAAGCCAGGTTAGTTCTGAAAGTGTTGGGGATTATGGCGGCTGCCATACCTCTGCTTCCATTAGCCAGATTCCACATGAGAATCCTTCAATGGATGCTCTTCACGCAATGGTCATACCAGCAACTTCCGATGTCCCACACCATCATGATTACGCAAACATGCAAAAATCATCTTCTGTGGTGGATGTCTTCCCCTCAGCTGTTGTTGGGAAGACCCTTTGTCCCTTCCCCTCCGGTTGCTACTCTGACAACGGACGCCTCCCTGATCGGGTGGGGGGGGCATCATCAGGGCAGAACTGTCCAGGGCACATGGCAACCAGACGAATGCCACTTGCACATAAATGTTCTAGAGATGAGAGCAGTGCTTTTAGCGTTGCAAGCCCTTCAAGACTCTCTTCCCTTGGGAACGATAGCAATCCAGACGGACAATATGTCTGTAGTGTGGTATATCAACAAACAAGGCAGAACCAGGTCCTACCCCCTGTGTCGAGAAGCACTCAGACTGTGGCAATGGGCGATTTCTTCTCAGCGGTTTCTGATAGCAACGCACATCCCCGGGAAGTCCAATCAAATTGCGGACAAATTGAGCAGAGCTATCCTCATGCCTCACGAGTGGTCTCTGAAAGACTGTTGTGAGAGAAATTTTTCTCAAGTGGGGTCAGCCTTGCTGCGACCTTTTTGCTAGTCCCCAAAACAGCAAGTGCAGAGATTTTCACCCTATTCCCTTTACCAGGCCAACCCAGCAGAGACTCTCTAGTCCAAGTTTGGCCCCGGGGACTTCTGTATGCATTTCCTCCCTTCCCACTAATCTCTCAAGTGATACAGAAAGCTATCGCTCAGAAGGCCTCGTTGATCCTCATTGCTCCTTACTGGCCTCGACAGGTTTGGTTCCCCTTTCTTCATCATTTTCTGTTGGAGCGACCTTGGCATCTGGACCTAGTTCCAGATCTTTTGATCCATCAGTCGGGTCAGTTTCATCGCTCCCTTCCCTCTCTGAACCTCACTGCTTGGTTCCTCCAGTTCCAACCTTAGCCAGGCTTCCTCAAATATCTCACTCTGTCCGAGATATTTTGATAGCTTCCCATAAATCTTCCACTCGAAAGATTTATTTGAGTAAGTGGAAACGTTTCGCCTATTGGGCTCATGGAAGGGACTTAGATCCTTTCACTGCTTCCATCCAAATGGTCCTTGATTTTCTAGCTGAACTCTTCCATGCAGGTTCATCTCCATCTACTCTTAAAGTTCAATTGGCAGCTATTTCTAACTTTCATGTGGGCATTTCAGAGTCTGCCATAATGTCCCACAAGCTTTGCAAAGCATTTTTGAAGGGAGTTTTTCTTCTCAGACCTCCTATAAGAAATCCTCCTCCTCCTTGGGACCTAAATTTAGTTCTTAGTTCTTTGATTCTTTCCCCTTTCGAACCTGCAGCTTCCTGTTCTTTAAAATTGCTATCATGGAAGACACTCTTTCTGGTAGCTATTACTTCAGCTAGAAGAGTTTGAACTTCATGCACTCAGCTGTCGACCTCCTTATCTGTTGTTCCATAAGGACAGGGTATCTTCTGAACCAACCCGTCCTTTTTACCTAAGATAGCCTCGGCGTCAAACCTAAATCAAAGCATTGACCTTCCTGTGTTTTTTCCAGAATATTCTAACAGGTCTGAACAGAAATTGCATTGGCTAGATGTTCATCGTCAGTTAAGGTACTATTTGGATAGAACCAAACAATTCAGAAAATCTGACCAGCTGTTTGTCTCTTATGCAGAAGGCAGAAAGGGACTTTCAGTTTCAAAGGTATCATTATCTAGATGGCTAACATCTCTGATTTCCCTTGTTTATGAAATTAGACACCAAAAGCTGCCTAACAAACCTAAAGCCCATTCTACCAGAGCTTTGGCTACTTCTATAGCCTTCCAAGACAGACTGCCTATTGACACCATTTGTGCAGCGGCTACTTGGGCTACTCCTCACACTTTCATTTCTCATTATAAGTTGGATTTAGCTTCTAGGCATAGAGCTAACTTTGGTTCCACTGTTCTCAAGAGTCTGTTCCGTTAGGCCACAAGGTGCTAGGGACGCGGTCCCATCCAGCAAGAATGAAGGCGAGATAGACAACTTAACATATAGAAGTTATGTTCTTACCATAACGTTCCATGTTAGTTGTCTTCTTCTCGCCTTCTTCTTGTGTCCCACCCTCCTTCCCCCTGGCCTGGACAGACCTAGAGGAGTTTTGATTGTGACCTCTCTTTCTACCACCTCTTACTTTAGGTATATGCTGCTGTGCATATTTTCCTGGATCAGGATGTAGGTCACCCTTCTCTTCTCCCTGGTTTATAGAGGTGGACTTTGTTTATAGTTATTCTGTTACTATTATAAGCTGGGCCTAGCTTACAAACGAGATCTGAGGTAACTCACGCCTAGCATTGTGGGATATAAGGGGAGCCTCGAGCCGGTGGAACCAACTCTCGAGCTTTGAGTGGCCGAGTCGGAGCCGAGGTCGGCTCCGAACCCATCCAGCAAGAAGAAGGCGAGAAGAAGACAACTAACATGGAACGTTATGGTAAGAACATAACTTCTATTTCCTCACCCCTCTCTCGAATCACTCCATCTAGCAGCTTGGCTGCTCTGCTTCCCCTTTTAGCCAGGTCTGATTCTCTTACACCGGCAGTTCAGAATATACTAGTGGCTTCTCATAAATCTTCCACTACAAAAACCTACACTAGTAAATGGAAGCGTTTCGTCTTCTGGGCAAATTCACATCATTTGGACCCTGTCATAGCTCCGTTAAACAAGATCTTGGAGTTTTTAACAGAATTGTTCCAGGAAGGAGCTTCTCCTGCCACTTTAAGAGTGCAATTGGCTGCCATTTCCTACTTTCATGTGGAAGAATGTGGGGCACCTGTTATGGCTCACAGACTTTGTAAGGCCTTTTTAAAAGGATCTTTTCATATTAGACCACCAGTTAGAACTCCTACATCACCTTGGAATCTGAACCTTTTACTATCTAAATTGATGTTGCCCCCCTTTGAGCCAGCCTCCGTTTGCCCATTGAAGTATTTATCGTGGAAGACTCTCTTCTTGGTAGCCATTACATCCGCTAGACAAGTGTCTGAGCTTCAGGCTCTTTCTATTAAACACCCTTATTTGATCTTCCACTCTGACAGAGTATCTCTTCGCACTAATCCATCCTTTCTCCCCAAAGTTTGCTCTACCAATAACATTAATCAGTCCATTGAATTACCCACCTTTTTCAAGAATCACTCTAATAAGTTAGAGTATATGTTACACAAATTGGATGTCCATAGACAACTCAGGTTTTATTTGGATAGAACAAAGGATCACAGGAAATCTGATCAACTTTTTGTAGCCTTTGCTGACAGCAGGAAAGGTGTAGCAGTTACTAAACGAACTCTTTCCAAATGGCTAACTGATTGTATTATATACGTTTATGATTCTTCAAATCAATCCTTATCTGTCAAACCTAAAGGACATTCTACAAGATCAGTGTCTACATCCTTGGCTCACGCAGCTCGCCTACCATTAGACACGATTTGTGCAGCTGCTACTTGGGCTAAACCTCATACATTCATCTCTCATTACAAAGTGGACAGGGTTTCTAGGGATAGGGCAACCTTTGGTTCTACTGTGCTCAAGAACGTTCTCCCGTGAGTTCCTCAGGAACATGGAGCTAGGGACACGCTACCCATGTGTAAGAACAAACGGCGAGATTGAACACTCTCACATATAGAAGTTATGTCCTTACCATAACGTTCCATGTGGAGTGTTCATCTCGCCTTTGTTCTTACATTCCCACCCTCCCACCCTCAGGAAGAACGTTCAAATGGATGCCTGGTCTGGAGTATATATAGATGATTTCTTGATTATGTAATTTTTGCCATGAGTGTGCTCTCTCTGGCTTCTGGTTTGCTTGCAAACTAGATCTGAGGTAAAGGCAGAGGGGGATTGTGGGTATTGGGTTGTCTCGAGCTTCTTCTCGATGCAGAGCTTGCAAGCGGCCGACACGGAGCCGAGGATCGGCTCCGAACCATGTGTAAGAACAAAGGCGAGATGAACACTCCACATGGAACGTTATGGTAAGGACATAACTTCTATTTTATCATTACAAACTGGACTTGGCCTCTAGAGGTTGGGCTTCCTTTGGTTCCACAGTCCTCAGGAATGTTTTTCAGTGAACCTCCTGGGATTTAGGTGCTAGGGACGCTGTCCCGTCAGTAATGAATGTATGCGAGATAGGATCACATTACATCTTTTAGTTATGTACTTACCATAACGATAGATGTATGTGATCCATCTTGCCTACATTCTTACGTACCCGCCCTTCTTCCCCCCCCCTACCTGTTGGACTTGGAGGAAACTTGTATTCTGATTCCTCTGAGGATATTATTTTTTCTCTCCTCTTACATATGTATCCTTGTGGCATGGTGTATGTGGGGAAAATCATATTGGGGCAAACAAGATCTGGGTGTTTGGGCGTGATGCATCCTGGGATACAGGGTTAGCCCAGCCAATGAGAGATTCCGTGCTAGTTATAGTGGCCGAGTCGGAGCTGACTCTCGGCTCCGAACCCGTCAGTAATGAATGTAGGCGAGATGGCTCACATACGTCTATCATTATGGTAAGTACATAACTAAAAGTTTAAGGTCCTGCAATAACCTTCCCTTATCTTGCAAACCTTTAAAGAGCTTTGCAGCAGTAGAGCCAGATAGATTCTGGGTGTCCAAGAGAAACTCCAGCTAACATGGTCTTAGGGAGAGATTGTAGCCCAAACTAGGTTTATCTCCTTATAACAGACCATGCTTCAGATGCCTGAAATAGAAGCATCAATGGCATCATAGTTGCCCTTGTAGCGGCAAGCTACCTGTGAAGTAGAAGTCTTAACTTCATAGTCAGGTATGTCAGCCAAAACACCCTCAACTTTAGAAAGACGAGCCTGAACATACCTGGTTAAATGGTTCTGGCAATTTTTCATATTGCCCTTTAAGAAAAGAAAAAAAAAAAAGACTGACTGAAATCCTTCCACTGTTTCTATGGGATCTTTAGCCATGGAAAGCAGAAGGCTAGTATTTTTTCTCCTCCTTGTGAGGAACCTCTGTCCAACAAGCTTTGATGGGTCTGAACCATGTCTTAACTTCAGTAAGGGAACCAGGCAGTTCTTGCCTTACATGTATCTGAGGAATCCTCCTAGGTATTTCTCAGATAATCAGCCATGTGCTCCCCTTCTTGTTTGCAACAGAAGTAGGATCTGCCTCAATGGACGTGCTGATAGCCATCCCTGTATCTGTCCTCCAGTGGGGTCACAGCAGAGGGAGCTGAAGCCTGACGACTCTACAGAAACATCTGGTAGAGGCTGGACAGCACAAGTCTCTAAATGCATCTTTTAAGATTACTTTTTTATAGGAACTTGAATGTCTAGATGGGTGGATTGCAGTTTCCCCAAACTATCAACTTCAGATATTGAGTTTCCAAATACACAAAAGGGATGACAGACTGCTGCATAGTTTATTGGGTACACAAGCCTGACAGATCTCACACTGTGTGACTTGTACTGTGCGCCTAGACAGAAAAAGCACTTTTTGTGTCTGTTTTTATGGGGAATCTGGCTCCCACACAGTCATTTCCCCCTTCTGGATGATGATAATTTTTTTTTAACCAAACAAAAGAATCAAGGAAGAGTGACCAATGGGATACTGTCCTACCTTCGACTGTATAGTTGAGACAGCACGATGAACAACTTACAGACAGATACAAAAAGTAACATTAGGACTGGAGGCAAAGAAATTCTGATTATATGTTCCTTACAACATGGACATAGCACATATATTTGACATGTGGCACTTGGAAGGGCGCAAGGCTTTCATTTGCTGGTCACACGACTGTCCTCGTCAGGATATCCCTTTGGTAAAGAATACTGCAACAGTGATAAGGAAGGACATCTAATAGGCCTTTTAAGGAATTTTATGTCAGCAGGCATACTTACTCTTCCTATTTCCACTTGTGGGTAATTGTTCCTGTTTATTTTAAAGATTACTGCACTTCTGTGTATTTAGTGGTCCTTTGCCATCCTTCCAGAGTTTTTATTTCTGAAACATCTAACAAAAGAACTGAATGTGGGGTATTGCTGTGTCCTTCATACTGAATGGTCGATTGACCAGTATACTTCATAGCTGTATGTTTTACATGGTTTATTTCCTGACTTGCATTTTAAAACATTTAACCTTCTGTAGTAATTCCTTGTAATTTTCTTTGATATTTTAAGCAGATGTTTAACCTTTACTTGGAATATACATGTCACCAGGTAGAATTGCGTATATGCTAAATGCCTGAAGTCATTAGCAAAGATTGAAAAATAAGGGAAGTAAATGTTGGAAAATGTATACTAGTAAGTGATTTTGAATTGTCTAAACAGAAAGTTGATGGTCTTCAGCAAAAGAGCTACAAGGAAACAATTTGATTGAAATGGTCCCTGCTAACGCAGGCTCGTGGAATCCCTTTCTGCAAGATATTGCAACCTTGGAGTTAACTTGCATTTAAGGAGGCTACAGGGTGTGCCCCCATCTACATGGGGATCATCCCCACAGAAATCATTTAATCTTTTGCTGAAGCGCTTTTTGGGTCAGTTGTGTTTGACTAAAGACTCTTGTATCCATATAAAGATATCAGAACTATCTTGTTTCATCAGTAACCATAAATATGTTTTGTGACTGATATATTTCATTTTAACAGAATCTAAAATTTGGGAAGACTGCCAGAAAGATTTCTCACAGAATGAAATGTATTGGCAAGACCATGACAGTTTGGTATGAAATATCATTATTTTTATCATTACTGTTTGTTAGAATAGTTTGCAGCAGTTGAATTTTGGCATATTTTCATTACAGCTTTCAGCAAGTTAAGATGGGTACAGGTTGAATATATTTAGATATTACTTTAAGAAGCTCTTTGCACTGAGTAGCCATTTGGGTGGTACTTCAAGTACCTCATCCATGGTTGGTTCTTTCTGTTGAGCTCTGATTGGAGCATGTGGGCTTCCCCTTAACTGTTGTGGGGTGCTTCTCTTTCAGACAACAGGATGATCCTAACTCTAGAATCCATGGGTCGGTCTTGCCACTTGCATTTTGGCTTACATACTTATGTGTTGGAAGGTCTTTTTTTGATTCCTAAAGAAAAGGAATCGCACTGTAAATATTCTTGGCATCGGGAGATCAGCAACTGGTGCCACAACACAGGAGCTGCATATTTTGTCTTGGTCTGGAATATGACTTGGAGAGGTGCCACAAGTGCCCCACTTTGAATGGAACTGCTGTCCAATTCCACTGAGAAGCTTGCGTCATTTCTGATTTAATATGTGCAGGCTTGCACAGCTGAACCTTCACAACAGACAGAGCAAGGGAAAGTAAAGCATCAAGAGACCATGTCAAATGTAACACCTACTTTCTTTGGTAAGTCTGCCACTTTTGTTCGTAGGAGATTACTAGGCTAATGTCTCAAGAGCCCCTACAAACCTAGACAGTTTTACCCAATTTTCTATTCCTAGGGGAAAGTTAAGGGTCAGCAAGCATGGTTTTGACTGTTTTTACAGACTGCATCCATCCATAAGGAGCATGGGCGCTACCCCAGGAGTGAATTTGCCATTTCTCATCCATCAGTCCAGATTGCACTTAAAGATAGTCTGGGAAGGGCTCTGCTTCACTTGAATAGAAGGTCTGTGCCAGCCTGTGAACCCTCATTGACCATGGTATTCTGCTTTAGTAAATGGACTCGTCTGGTGATGCTGCTTGGGAATGGGAGCTTGACCTGGAATGACTACCTGCCTGTCACCCATCCCAGAAAGGTTTGTGGTTTTCTGTACCTTGTGAAGCTTGGGCCTCTGTGTTTCTATTATGCTGTTTCAAGATCAGAATGTTTTTGGGGATTGTTTCTTTACCTTCCCTTGAAATGAAGCTTCCTCTATGGCAAAGAGTAAACAGACATTCTTTCCTTTTTTTCTCATGCCCTTTGGGTTTTTGGCTATAGTCACTTCAACACTGACTTTGTGTAGCCTATTTATTACAGGATGGAGGGTGGTGTAAGTTTCTTGCAGTACTTTACAACAGTATAAGCTTATGTCTACACAAGACTTGTAGCTTTTCACACACACTCTCTGCAGTGCAGTTTATGCCCTTCCACTGCACTTTTGTGGTCCAGTGGTCTTTTAAAAGCATGTGATCAGCACCTTCCTCAACGTTCAGCAGTTCTACCTTTTCGTTACTTAACTAGTTCATCTCTTTCCCATTTGAGTAATAGCGTGAGGCTGAAACAGGGGTGACTAGAGCTTGGACTATCAAATTTCCTTGGTTGGCTAGTTCTTCTTTTTCTGCAGGTCATCTGGAACTGAGTAATGGTTTGGGTGCTTAGAAGGTGCCCTTGAAGCTTTGGTAGCTGGTTGGCTATTATATCACGTACAGGATTTAACCCCATATAGTGAAGGCTATTGCAGCCATGTCTACTGTTATGGTAATTTTACTGCAAAACTTTACTTTCCTCCCTCCCATGCAATAATAATTTATAGTTGCAAGATTTGCTTTTGCAGTCCCTGCAGAGTTCCCCTTTACCCAGAGAAGGCCAGTGTTTAGAGGATAGAAGTAAAAAAGGGAGCCTGTTATGACAGTCCTTATTTTCCTCCATTTTGAGGATACCATCCTCCAAGGACAGTAAATGTTTAAGCCTTATATTGGACACCCTTTTTCTCATTCTACAGTGCTTGGATTTTGTGTATTATAGACTTATTCATGCTTAGTGTGTTCACACACTTTCTGTTGTATATTTTAGCAGAAAGATGTTGACACGTATTCATTCTTTTTCTTGGGTTGTATTCTTTGAATGCCACATTCTTATTTTCTCTGTGGGGTTCAATACCTTTGAGAATGTTATGGCTTTCTTTTCTCTTGAAAAGCTCTCAAATTTAATACTTATCAGGTACATGCTAATGCACCCAGCTGGCAAGCGTCATCAAACCTGCTTGCCATCAAGAGCAACTCCCTGCCTTCTCCAGTTCCCATGATGGTTTGGGACACATCTTACCCCAGCAAAGTCATTCTGCTTCTGATTTCTACCCACAAGCTCAATATCAGTACAATGTACAGGAGGAAATGGACAGTTGTTTTTTGGCCTTTGATATAGAGCCAGACCAGTATTTTGCTCTAGCTCCTGCAGTTTTTGATTACTTTGCTCAGTAAAATCAGTACAGTTAAGCTTTTATAAAGATGCATACAGTGTCTTTCTTGAGTTGTTTCAGGACTTTATCCTAGGGAACATTTTTTCAGGTCAACCTAGAGTCTGTACCACTTTGGGATCTTTCTTTTTTCTTGGAGATGTTTGCCCTGCCTCCCCTTGTTCTAATTCTTGCAGTAGAAATGAACAATCCCTACCTGATGCTCTTTGACTTGGAACCTGTGAAGTAGCCCGCCCTTTACTCCTAGGGTAGCTATCGGGAACAGTGTTTTTAGTCAATAAATTTCTTGTACTTCTCCCAACAAGGGAGAGTATCCGGTTACAGTGTATAAATGAGCACAGTATCTCTAAATACTAAAAATCCTTGAATGAATCATCACAGGTGTTCCTGCAGTGACGGTACAGTCTGCTTTTCCACTCCTTACCCTGGAGAAGGATGAGCATTATAGCTCCAGGTCTATCTGTTTTTTCTCTCTTGTCTAGTATTTCTGGTTAGCATTCCCAAAACTTCCTTTCCTTCTGGAAGTGAGTTAATTTACTTACAAATGCCGTCATATTCTCTTTGTAGACCTCTAAGGTGAATAGATAACTTGATGTATTCCTTTTTCCATTAGTTTAGCCTTAAAATTGATGGTTGGACAGTAGCAGTGGTATAATTTACTTGCACAGCATTTTTTTCATGTAGGGCTACGATCAGCTATTTCTTTCAGACTTGCATTTTCTTGGGTCGTATCTTAATTTCCACCCAAGTCTGTAATTTTTGGACACTTCCTATAGGTGGAGGAAGATAGGACTGTCCTATCGCATAAAAATTATGTACTAACAACAGATGTGCAGGACCACATACATCTCCTGTGATCCCATCTTCAGTCCCCTCTGTCTAAGTCAAGTTAGTAATCCTGAGGTCCATTTTACATTTTTTTAACCCTAATAAGGCCAACAGAGAATTGGGGGGAGTTCTTCACTCTGCAGGATTATGTGGAAAGGGTCTGGCCAAGTAATCTGGGGAAGTTGCAAGTGCCAATCTGCCTGAATCTTGCCAGCCTGAAGTACTACAGGTAGAAGATTGTTGTGGCACCTTTATGGTATATATATAATTTTCCTTTCTGGTAAATAAATTAGTATTACGGTGTAGTATTTTTAAACACACACTGTATTACTAAAGGTAGACATGTATTTGGCCAAACACTGCATTGTGATTTATTCTTTTAGTTGACCAATATTCAGCAGAGTAGCTGTCATTTGGTATTGTATTAAATGCAGTTAGATTCTTAAATACCATACTGTTTCTAAGCTTTCTCTGTAGACGTGACGATGAAGTTATTTAACCGGTCATCAAAGTAACTCATGAATATCTGTAACATGGACTTTTAACTGTTGCTTAAGGAAACAATTTAGTTTATTTTTTCAATGTTTTTGTTTAATATTGCTCTAGCTTGATGGTGCAAGTTTGTTGATGCTATCTCATGTTACTCAGTGTCTTTGGGAGATGAATACACTCTCAGTAGTGAAAGCTGTGTTTTAGAGGGTGCAACAGTTTACATTAAGGAGTTGAAAAGTTAGAGTTGAGTAGAAAAGTTTCCCTTTCAGGGATTGACAGCTAGAGTGTTCTGTCTAAAGAAAACCAGTGGTGGTCTCTCGTGTGTGCTGAGTGAATACATTTAAGAATTTTATTTTCAGCTCTATGTAGAACATGTGTGGGGTAATCAGATCAATTAACAGTAGACCATATTTTAGTCTGGGTAGTAATATGTTAATAGCTGTTACCTGTTTTTGTTTCTATTGTCATATGAGCTGTTTTGAGAATTTAAGCTGAGTTGGGGGGGGGGTTTCTATGTGGTAATTTGTGTGTGAAATGGAAGGACCTATTTTGAAGTAATACCCCTAGATACTTTAGAAAGGTTAATGTCTGCACCAAGGCTAATCTTTACAGAGTATCTAAAAGAATCCCTGGGATATTTGAGTGTTGAAAGCTAAAGTGTTTTTAGTAACCCAGTTCAAGGTGAGCAGGAATCATTTTGGAGATATGGAGTTAGTTTGGTCCTTAGTAATAACTCTGCTCGCTTCATAAGAAGCACCTACTTTATGGAAGTTGTCAAGGGAGGTCATATATATAAATAAGTGAGAATAGTAAACTGCGAAGTACTGACCCTTGAGTGGCATCCAGAAGAGTTGGTGGTGATTGAGCATGATATAAGTGGTGAACCACTGCATTACATCATTTGAGAAACCACAGAAGCTTAGTTTATGTAGTAATATGGAATTGTATACATGTTTAAATGCTAGCTTTAAATCTAGAAAGAGAACTTCAGTTAAGAGGCATTGCTCCATATTAGATAGACTTTGGTGTATTATACAATACAATGCAGTTATGCTGCTTTTGGGGCAAAACCTGTATTGTATGGGTGTACAAAGATTGTGCTCTTGAATGTGCGCTTAAATTTGTTTGCAGATATTTTTTTCTTATTTTCATCTGTAAATTTCAAGTGAGCAAAGTTAGTGCGCTCTGTGCTAATGGCCATTGGTATGCCTTATGGTAATGTGGAGATCAGGTGAGATTCACATAGCTGTGACATATAGGTTCGTAGATTAGTACTAGGCTAACTGCCCTTGTGAGCCATTTTAAGCCTAGCCAATTATTCCTTGTGAGAATCAAACCCTGCACCTTGTGTTTGTAAGGCAAACACCTTTACCATTAGGCCACTCTCGAATCCTTATATTTTTCCTGTGTGAAAGACAGATGCAATTATTAGGAAGGGGGTCTATGTTAAGTTGTCAATCTCGCCTTCATTCTTGCTTGATGGGTTCGGAGCCGATCCTCGGCTCCGACTCGGCACTTGCTTTAGCTCGAGAACTCCTTTTACCAGCTCGAGGCAGCCCCATATCCCATGATGCAAGGCAGTAAGTACCCAGATCTCGTTTGCCGCTTCGCTTGGGAGGTCTTCTTTTTACCAGCTCCTGGTAAGTTTTTCACTTTTGTGAGTTTTAAGCCCCTTTTTACTAAAAAAACCTTGTTTTGATAGTTTTAAACTTATTTTATTCCCTTTCTGACAGAAATCCCTGTCTCCTTTAATTTTTTGTTAGTGTATCTTAAAAAAACCCTTCCCATCCCCCCCCTGTTAGGGTGTGTATTGGTTTTGTAGAATACCTTTTGGTATTTATTTAAGTTAAATTTGACTGGTGTGTGTGTGTGTTTTTCGGCACCATGTCAAAGGAGAGGGTCTCAGGTTTTAAGAAGTGTGACTCGTGCTGTCAGAAGATGTCTCTGACAGACGGTCACACTTCTTGCCTGTATTGTCTGGGCCCTCTTCACCTGCAGGACTCCTGTGCTATTTGTCACTCCTTCAGCCAGAGAGTCCTGCAGGAGAGACATAACAAACTGGTTCTTAGGGGCCTTCTTAAGCCGGAGGGCTCTCTGGCTAAGTCGGCTCCATCAAAACCAGCAAGAGTTTCCAAGGCCCAGGCTTCTGTTCCTAAGCCTGCGGCCTCGGCTCCGACTCGTACGGAGTCGAGATCGGCTCCGGCTGGAGCCGATTCTGGCTTTACAAAGCACTCGGCACCGATGGCTATCGGTGCCGAACCTATTTTGACCACTTCGATGTCGGCTCCGATCGGCTCCGACACCCATGTGGCACAGGCATCGGTGTCGGCTCCGATCGGCTCCGACACCGTTACTTTGGTGGCTGTGTCGGCTCCGGCTGGAGCCGATTCATCAAGACGTTCTGTCGGCTCCGAGAAGTCGGCTCCGACAGGATCTGTAGTATCGGCTCCGATGGCTCATTCCAGGAAGAGGTCGAGGTCTCCTTCCTTGGAGCCGATACTTCGGCTCCGCCTCTTCTATCGGAACGGAGCCATCGGAGCCGATCTTCAAGGTCATCCAGGTTGTCAGATCATGACCTAGAGAGAGTGGTCAGTAGATTACTCAAGTCACAGGTACTGGCCCAAATGTTACACAGTCCGTCTCAGCAGACGACTGTTAGTCCACACCCCGTTACAGTTCCTCCTTCAACTCTACCCCAGAGTTTGGAGTTGGAGTCTTCGGGCATGGTTACTGCTACGGCTGGAGGACGGATACCCCCTTCTGTTCCTTCAGCCTCTACTCTTATCTCCTCTTCCTTAGAGGGATTCGGTGGTCGGGCTTCCATGGTCTCCTCCGAGGGGGTGAGTGGCATCGGACCGTTGTCCGAGCCCGCTCTTCCCCTTGGAGCCTCGGCCTTGGTGAGCTTGGCTCCGACATCTGCCTCGGAGACTTCCCTTTCGGTGGTCCCGGGAGTTCCTAGCTCTTCGGGGCGGGTTCTCTCGGACCTGCCTGGGAGGGGAGCATTCGAGGTAATGAAGAGTGTACTGGCCACTGGTATCAGTCAGCAGTCTGTTCCCGTAGCTCCTCCCTCTATAGTACCTGTTGACATCTCTGCCACTTCTCTTGCTACAGGACCCAGAGATCCTCCGCCTCAGGTTTCCCCATTGGGAATTTCCCCCTCTTCCGAGGATTCTCCTGATGTTTCGGGAGATCCTCCTAGGAAGAGGACTTGTAAGAGGAAGCATGTAGACTCCCCCGAGTCTGTCACTTGGATACTGACTTTGATGAGTCAGAGGGATCCCTAGATCCCCTCTGAGGATGTCTCCTTCTCAGACATCCTAGAACTTCTGAAACAGAGGGAAACTGGCCCACCAACAATCCCTCTGAGGATGAGTCAGTATACCTAGAGGCGTTTGCATCTCGGCCCTCCACCTCCTGGGTGTCTCCGCCTTTCGACCCCCTTATGCAGGTTATTGCACGAAAGGCGTGGGCAGCTCCTGACTCTGTAGAGCCAGTCCCTAGGTGGCCTTCAAAATTCATCACTGCCCCGAGTGACAAACAATTCCTTACCAAGGGTGTCCCCGCTGATGCCATGGTGGTGGCTGCGGCCACCAAAAGGAACTTGCAGATCCTTCCGTGCCCGTCCATCCTCCTAATAAGGACTCTAGGACCATGGATAGGTACGGCAAGCGGATGTTTTCCTCAGCGACCTTTGCTATGCGTTCGCTGAATTATCTTTGTCACTTCACCAGACTCCAGAGAGATATCCTGAAGGAGCTGGGAGAAGTAGTTCAGGATCCTACAGCTGCAGGGGCTCAAGAAAAGATTGCTTCGCAGCTAGGAACCCTCAATTCCATTGCTAACTCCTCCATGCGGCTAATATCTTATGCTGCGGATGGAGCGAGTAGAGCCGCAGGCACAGGTGTGGCTCTTAGGCGCCAAGCCTGGATGCGACTATGTGATTTTATGGATCCCTTTAAGGCGTCCTTCACAAATTCTCCCTTTGATGGGTCAGCTTTGTTTGGCCCTCAGGTGAAGGAAACCTTGACCAGGTGTGAGCAGGACGGCAAGACTCTTTCTGCTGTTGGAGTCCGTTTTCCACCCCTTCTAGGCCTTATCCCAAAGGACAGAAGGGTGGGAAGATGTGGTTCCGTAAATCCCAAGGAGTCACGCCGGATTCACGTGGTCAGTTTACCCCTAGAGGCAGAGGGGGTAACAACAGACGCCGCTCTAGAGGCAGCGGGGGTCCGAAGAACCAGGGAAACAGGGAGCCTCTCTCTGATAAGCCCTTTCAACATCCCTGAGGTGTTGCCCGGCTGTCCCTCCTTGGAGGCAGTCGGGGGAAGATTATCACTGTACCCAGAAGCCTGGCATTCCCTCACTCAAGACAGATGGGTACAGTCGATCATATCCAAGGGTTACATAATTCCTTTCGAGGAAAGTCCCTTCCCCTCAAGTTCCCTTCCAGATGTACCACCGGTCTAAGGTAAATTGCAGGTTCAGAAATCGCAAACCTATTGCAAAAAAGCGCCATTCAGCAAGTAACAATAGACCATTCAGAGCCGGAATCTACTCAAGGTTCTTTTTGGTCCCCAAAAGACGGGAGACTGGAGACCAATTTTGGATCTCAGCAGACTCAACAAGTCTGTCAGGAAGACAAGATTCGAATGGTCACTCTTCAGTCAATTTTGCCCTTCTTACAGAAGGACAACTGGATGTGCTCAATAGATCTTCAGGATGCGTACTATCACATCAAAATTCACAGACGCTCCAGGAGATTTCTCCGCTTTCGGCTGGGGTCCAGTCACTTCCAGTTCAGAGCCCTGCCCTTTGGTCTCACTACAGCCCCAGAGTGTTCACCAAATGCATGGCAGTGGTCACGGCTCACCTGAGGCGTCAAGGATTCCAGGTGTTTCCGTATCTCGACGACTGGCTCCTGTCAGCCACCACCAGGCATCAGCTTATACAAGCCAGGGATTACACAATAGACCTTTGTTCTCATTTAGGCATCTCAATCAACTTGAAAAGTCATCCTTATCGCCCTGCCAGTCTATTACCTTCATAGGCGCAAACTTAAACACTGTTCGGATGTCAGCTACCCTTACAGAACAAAGAGTTTCAGACATTCAGACTCATGTCAGGATCATTCTGGCCAGCAAG
This sequence comes from Protopterus annectens, assembly GCF_019279795.1. NCBI lineage: Eukaryota > Metazoa > Chordata > Ceratodontiformes > Protopteridae > Protopterus > Protopterus annectens. Next base: position 1,152,261,238 of record NC_056731.1, read on the forward strand.
AAAGTACAGGCCAGAATGGTTCTAAAGGTATTAGGTCTCATGGCTGCGGCCATTACTCTTCTTCCCTGGCTCGATTCTACATGCGCCTCCTTCAGTGGATGCTGTTCACACAGTGGTCATACCAGCAACTCCCAATGCGTCACCAGATTCTGGTGACACAGACATGCAAACAACATCTTGCTTGGTGGATCACTTCGTCTCAGCTTCACCAAGGCAGGTGCTTTGTACCCCCGTCCCCGATAGCCACTGTCACCACGGATGCCTCCTGATCGGGTGGGGGTCATTATCAGGGCAGGATGGTTCATGGGACGTGGCAACCGTTCGAGTACCATCTGCACATAAATGTCCTGGAGATGAGAGCAGTGCTTTTAACGTTGCAAGCCCTCAACGACTTTCTTCCCGTAGGGACAATTGCAGTCCACACAGACAACATGTCTGTAGTTTGGTATATCAACAAACAGGGCGGAACCAAGTCCTACCCCTTGTGTCGAGAAGCGCTCAGACTTTGGCAATGGGCGATCTCCTCTCATCGGTTTCTGGTAGCAACGCATATCCCTGGGAAAACCAACATTATAGCGGACAGATTGAGCAGAGCTATCCTCATGCCTCACGAGTGGTCTCTCAAGCAATCTATAGCGGAAGAGATTTTTCTGGAATGGGGTCGTCCATGTTGCGATCTTTTTGCTACACCCAAAACAGCAAATGTCCAGACTTCTTCAGCCTCTTCCCTCTGTCAGGCCATCCCCCCAGAGACGCTCTGACCCAGGATTGGCCCCAGGGACTTCTTTATGCCTTCCCTCCATTTCCTCTGATCCCTCAGGTGATCCAGAAAGCTACCGTTTTGAGAGCCAAATTGATTCTCATTGCCCCTTACTGGCCTCGACAAGTTTGGTTCCCGTTCCTCCATCATCACCTTTTGGTGCAGCCGTGGCATCTGGACCCAGTGCCAGATCTACTGATTCACCAATCCGGTCAGCTGCACCGGTCAATCCCTTCTCTCAACCTCACAGCATGGTTGCTCCACTTCCTTCCTTAGCCAGGCTTCCTTTGATCTCTAACCCAGTTAGAGACATCATTGTAGCTTCACTAAAATCCTCTACCAGGAGGATTTACACAAGCAAATGGAAACGTTTCTCTTATTGGGCTAAGGCCCAAAATATTGATCCTTTTACTGCCCCTGTTCAGGCAGTTCTGGACTTCTTAGCAGAGATTTTTCATGCAGGCTCCTCTTCTTCCACAGTCAGAGTTCAATTGGCTGCTATTTCTAATTTTCATGTCGGGATAGCAGATCATAATATTATGTCCCATAGGCTCTGCAGGGCCTTCTTGAAAGGAATTTTCCTACTAAAGCCTCCAATCAGGAATCCTCCTCCTCAGTGGGATCTAAATTTAGTGCTGACATCCTTGATTCTTCCCCTTCGAGCCAGCTGTTTCTTGTTCCCTGAAATATCTTTCTTGGAAAACTTTATTCCTAGTGGCTATTACATCTGCCAGGAGGGTGTCTGAACTTCATGCTCTTCGGTTCGACCCCTATTTGATTTTCACAAAGACAGAGTATCTTTGAGAACCAATCCATCCTTTTACCTAAGGTCGCTTCAAAGAACAATCTGAATCAATCCATTGATCTCCTGTATTTTTTCCTAACTATTCAGATAGAGCCGAACAAAACTACATTATCTTGGCGTCCACCGTCAGCTTAGATATTATTTGGATAGAACAAAAATTTAGAAAATCTGATCAACTTTTTGTTTCCTATGCGGATAATAAAAAGGCCTTCCTGTTTCTAAAGTGACTTTGTCCAGATGGCTTTCTTCGGTCATCACTGAAATTTATACGATCAGGGGAAAACAGCTGTGCTCAAAACCTAAAGCACATTCAACTAGGAGTTTAGCTACTTCTACAGCTTTTCAAGCTAGACTGCCTTTGGACACTATTTGTGCAGCGGCCACTTGGGCCTCTCCTCACACTTTTGTTTCCCATTACAAATTGGACTTGGCCTCCAGGGACAGAGCCAGTTTTGGCTCTACAGTCCTCAAGAGTTTGTTCCATTGAGCCACCCAGGATAGAGGTGCTAGGGTCGCGGTCCCATCAAGCAAGAATGAAGGCGAGATTGACAACTTAACATTAAGAAGTTATGTACCTACCATAACGTTCCATGTTAGTTGTCTTCTCTCGCCTTCTTTCTTGCGACCCTCCCTCCTTCCCCCTGGCCTGGACAGACCTTGTATAAGAAACTATTATGCTAAAGACCATTCAGACCTGGTCCTTTTTCCATCTGTAAGTTTCTTCTTCCTTTGGGAAGTAATTTATGCTTGGTGTTATTGCCCTTTGTCAACAAACGAGATCTGGGTACTTACTGCCTTGCATCATGGGATATGGGGCTGCCTCGAGCTGGTAAAAGGAGTTCTCGAGCTAAAGCAAGTGCCGAGTCGGAGCCGAGGATCGGCTCCGAACCCATCAAGCAAGAAAGAAGGCGAGAGAAGACAACTAACATGGAACGTTATGGTAGGTACATAACTTCTTATTATAGACCGCTCAATCCAGAGGATCACTGGCTTGTTACAGGTGTTTGCATTGTTAAACACAATGTTTGTATTTAGAAGAAAAAAAAATGCCTGGTACTAAGAAGCATTACGTCAAAGGTATCAGAAGTAATTCCTGAGGAGGTTCTGTACTATTGCTAATGCTTCAAAAGCAAATTAAGACGGGACCTCAATATAAGGACAGTGTCTTAAAAACAAAAAAATGAGAAATGTGATTGTGACAGCATAGTTAAACTAGATTGGGCTTTCTAATGTGTTTTAACACCTTTATTAAGTTATCACTTAAGACATAGTCAAACATACATCAACAGACAGAAAACAAACCTTTTTAACATTTTCCATTTAAATTCAAACTATATCCCATATATTTTCTTTGCTACTATAATTAGTTCAATATTACAAAAAAGTGCTGAATTCCTGCCTCCCCCAGAACATTATTATGCATGCATTTTAACCAGAATTTCCAGTCACTGCTTTGTAATTTGCTCCTTCCCTTTTATAAAGATCCTCTTCCAGTTCAGTTTTCTTTTTTATGATGGTCAATACCTCAAGTACAGTTGGTATAGACTTTGATTTCCATTTTCTAGTAATTGCTTTTAGGCAGCCTGCATAATTGAACTAAGGCCTGGGTGAGGCATCCCAGCTCAAAAGAATTGTTTCCTTAGTTACAGCCATTTGCACACTTAGTATTTCAGATAGAGTACTGTGTAGGGAATTTTTAAAATCTGCCAACTCATTATACTCTCAAAACATGTTCCCAGTCACCTCTTTCATCACACTACCAACATTTGCTATTTGTCTGCTTGGGTATAACAAAACCTATGCAGCAAACGCTTCCAAGCAAAGATGCATAGGTTCATTGGAGGTTACTAGGCTAGTGGCCCCAGAGCCTTTACAAGCCTAGCCATGTTAATCCCAGGTATCCTTTTTCTTTGAGTAATTTGCAGAACGAATTCATGAACAGAGCGGGTCTGTGACCAACACTGGCTACCCCTGTCCATGAAGGACATGGGTGAAGGCGAATTTGCGGTCTCCCATCCAGTTATCTAGGTTACATTTGAGTAGGGTCAGTGAGGAGCTCTGTCCTTTCGTGAATATAGGAAGTCTATTCCAGAGAACTGGCAGTCTCTGGGAGACGTATCTGTTTGTCCAGCATTTTCTGTTTAATGTCACAAGCTAGGTTGAGATCCTTAGAGTGAATAACTCTTGTGCCATTTGACTTGCCGATGTGCAGCATTTCCATTAAGGCAGGGTTGGAGATTATGCTGTAGGCCAGGCACAATTCACCTCTCAGCAACCTAAAAGGCTTTCAATGTATTCCTGTATGTTATGGTTTGGAATCATTGTATTTTTTTAGTGAGAAACCTCTGAAGTGTCTCCAGCTGCTGCAGGTGTCTGGTGAGGTATATGCAAAAGGATGCATTATACTCTGTTAGTGGTCTGATGAGGGTTGAGTACAGTGGAGTTGTAACATTCCCTGACCTGGATGCTATACCTTTGCTTATGAGGTGCGCTATGTAGAAGGCTTTCCTTACCACTGTGGAAACTTGGTGGTCAGAGTTCAGATTGCTTATCCACCTGTGTTTCCAAGTCTTCAACCACTGAGTTGGAACTTGGTGGGGAGAGGTGCTTGTCAGTAATGTAAATTGTAGGACATTCCGTTTTACCAAAGAAAATGTGTTTTTTTGCATTTAGTTTTAGACTATGGCTTTGACACCAATCATTTGTTTGTGTTGGCCCTTCTTGTAATATATTGACATAATTGGAGGACTCTGATTGCTCCTAATTTGCAATCATTAGTGAAATTGGTGGCCCAAAGGCAGTCTACTTTGGCTTGGACTTTTGAGCAATAGATGCCAAACAGTAAGGGGTCCAGCCAAGCCCCCTGTGGCACTCCAATTGGTGATGAGTCAACTGTTGGAGGTGGAGTTGCCAGTTTTGATGGTGTGTGTCCTGTCTGTGAGCCATTTGGGTACCCATCTAGTAACATAAGGGTTAATCCCGATCTGGGAGAGTTCCTCAAAAATGCCAGAGTGGGGAATTGTCAAATGGCTTGACAAGGTGGAGATAGGCTGTGTGCACTGTCTTACCTTTGTCTGTGGCTTTGGTGACATTCTCAAAGAAGTCCACCAGGTTTAATAAGTATGATCTTCCCTTAAAGCCAAACTGGGTTGGGTCCAGCATTTAGAGGTCGCCTATGTCCTTGTTAAGGTCCATAATGATTCTTTCTATCTCCTTGCAGATGAGGCTGGTTAGACTTGTGGGTCTGTAGTTGCCAAGGTAACTTGATGCTCCCCCTCCTTTGTACATTGGGGTTACTGTTACTGTTCTCCACTTTGCAGGAACATAAGTAGCTCTGAAGCAGTGATTAAAGAGAATGTCAAGTGGGTCTGCTAGGTCTTGTTTTAAACTGTTTAGTAAACCACCTGGGATATTATCATCTGGTCCCATTGAGGACGTGTTTTTGGCCTTGGCGAGTGCAGAGTTGACCTATTCTCTCGAGAAATAACTAGGCAGAGGGCTGGTGTCTAGTATGCTTTGGGGTATGGTAGGTGGAGATGCAGGGGTGAAGTTTGAGCCGAGTCTGCCAGCTAGCAGGTTGCTGATTTCCTCCAATGTAGTACGAGTGATCCCATCTACGCCAGTTGGGCACATAGCTGAGCATTCCTTTTTAGACTTCGGATGTAGTTAATGAATGCCTTATAATTATCTTTGGCTAGAGATGAGATTTTTAGATGTTCTTCGTTCCACATTGCTGCAGTCCTAACTATTGGGTAGTCCGCTGTCCAGTCGGCCCGAATACCAAAGTATATGGCTGACGTCGGTCAGGGCGCATTAGACTGATGTCAATACGTCAGGGTACTAATGTGCATGACCGACGTCATATCCTCAGTCTTTTTTGCCGCGTGGTCCGATGCAGAAGCAGTTTTGCGAGTGCAGGTTGGCGTTCTGAAATTTTCTGAAGTCGGAGTTTCAGACCGAATCAAAGTTGGCTAAGTACCCCGTTGGGGAACGTTTTGGTTTTTTCTTGCCTCAGTATTTAACCGGATGTCAGAAAAAGTGAATAACTGTATTTCTTGTGGGAAACAGATACCTCATAGGGATTACCATACTTTGTGTATACCTTGTTTAGGGCCTGAGCACGACGTTGTTGGATGCCGCTCTTGTGCTAGATTTAACAAACGCACTATTAAGAGAAGGTTGGACTGTGCCAGGTTAGTGTTTGGGAAGCGTTGTAATTATAAAATGCCGTCGGATGCTCCGACGCCCGCTTCATCCAAGAAGCGCAAGGATAAACCTGCAAAGCCTAGGGTTGATGAACCGGCAGTCCCGGACGTCGGTTCTTTAGAAGGCTCAGTGGAGTCAGAGGTTTTGCCAGGAGTTTCTTTGGAGTCTCAGGCAGAGACTTTACTGTTACAGGATGTGCCCTCTCAGGAGGTAGGCCAGGCTGAGGGGGCCTCTCAGGTAACTGTTCTTCCCTCTCTTCCCAAGGTAGTTAGAGCCTCTCCTTCTGTTTCCAAAACTTCTTTGAGAGGTAGGCCAAGTTTAGCTTCAGTGGGGGCTTCTCCTAGCACTTCAGGTTCTGTGCCTAAGAAACATATGCTTAAAATGGCAGAAGATTTGATTACTATGATTAGAGGTTCTATGCCCCCTCCTGATAAGAGGCCTAGGGTGGAACCTGAGTTTGAGAGTTTGGAACAGTGTTCAGAGGCTTCGGAGTCTTCTGCGGAAGACTTGCAGGAGTATCCTCCTTATTCTGATTCTGATGTGGATGATTCCACTCCTACAGCTTCTCCTCCTGAGGATTTCTCATTTTCAGAGACTCTGCATTCCATGAGGGAGCACTTTAAATGGGAAGGCCAAGATTACTCTGATTCTAGGAAAAGGCTTAGGGAATTCTTGTTTTTACCCCAGCATAGGCCCTTAGCTATACCTCCTGTGTTGAATGTGGTAGAAGATGTTTTTGCAGAGGCTTCCTTGAACCCTGATTCCTTGCCTCCTGCTCCTGTTAAACCTGATAGGTACTATAGGGTGCCTGAAGCTCATAAGTATCTTTTTAAGAGTCCTAGGGCAGACCCGAGACTGTTTCTCAGGGACCTAAAGGTGTTAAGGCCTCTGTTGTTAAAAACCCTGTTCCCACTGATAAAGAGGCAAGGGCTTTGGATAGATGGGGAAAGAAAGTGTATACTTCTTCCACTTTAGCCATGAGGGCGTTGAATTGTCAGTTTCACATGCTAAAATATCAAAATTATCTCCTTTCACAATTGAAATCTAAGGTGGATGCTTTGGCGGAAGGTATTGAGTGTAAAGAGTTGCTGGATTTAGTTCATGTGTCTGAACAAGTGGGTAAGCATTCTTTGCAATGTGGTTTTGATGCTGTACAGGCCTCCTCGAGGGTGGCTGCCACTAGTTCTGTTCTTCGCAGGCATGCCTGGTTGAGGGATCAGAATTTAGCTGAGCATGTTAAGACAAGGATTTTGGATGCTCCTTTACAGTCTGATGTGTTGTTTGGTTCGCCTGTGGAAGCAGTTTTAAAGAAAATGGAGGACAAAGCTAAGTCTATGCAAACTGTTAAAGATTTTTTGCAGGTGCAGCCACCGAAGTTTAGTAGAAATTGGCCTACTAAGGGTTGGACATATCCTGCTTATGATTCCCAGTCTAGGGGTAGGTCTAGACGTGGTAGGGGCAGAGCTCAAGGTTCTTTTAGGCCTAGAACAGGGAGTTCACCTGCTCAGACTTCTGGTGAGGGCAGGGGTCAGTCCTTTCGTAAACAGACCCAATGACCTGCCTTTTCAGCTGCCAGTAGATTCTCGTCTGGCAGCTCCTTTGGGAGGAAGACTGTCTCTTTTCAAAGAAAATTGGGATTTAATTACTCAAGACAGATGGGTGTTGGATATCATTCACCACGGTTACAGGTTTTATTTCCATACATTGCCCCCTTTCAAAGGCATGCCAGACGTTCCTCCTCCACAAAGGAAAGAGGCTCACAAGCAAATTTCTCAGTTACTCCAAATAGGGGCCATTCAGCCAGTCCCTGTATCACAAAGGGGCCTAGGATTTTATTCTCGCCTGTTCCTAGTACCAAAGAAGGGGAACACGTGGAGACCAATTTTGGATTTATCTATCCTCAACACTTATCTGGACATTCCCAAGTTCAAGATGTTGACGTTACAACAGCTTTTACCTCTGCTGGGCAAAGATCACTGGATGGTAACTTTAGATCTCAAGGCAGCTTACCTTCATGTGCCTATAAGACTAAGTTGCAGGAAGTATCTGCGTTTTCGAGCTGGAAATTCTCATTATCAGTTCTCTGCATTGCCCTTTGGCTTATCTACTGCGCCCAGAGTATTCACAAAGGTTCTGGCTCCAGTGATAGCTTACTTCAGGCTACAAGGAATTCAAATCTATCCTTACTTGGACGACTGCCTGATTCTGGCTCAAGAAAAGGAAGACCTTCTACAGCATCTGGAATATGTTATAGCAGTGCTAAGATGCCTAGGGTATTCTGTGAACGAAATAAAGTCCAGTCTAGTACCCTCTCAAGACATGTGCTTTCTGGGTGTGAGACTGAATACAGCAGCCCAGATGGCCTTTTTAACCCCGGACAAACAAAAGAGTCTATCCCTTTACTTCCATCAACTATCTCATCAGTCCGTGCTGACTGCAAGGACAGTCCTTCAAGCATTAGGGTTCATGGCATCTTGTATTCTGGTGCTTCCCAATGCCAAACTGCATATGAGGAAGCTACAATGGTATCTCAAAAATGTATGGACACAGCACTGCCAGGATTTGGACACTGTCATTCAAATAATACCTTGCCTTCAAAAAGAATTTTTGTGGTGGGCTCAGGAATGTCACCTAAACAAGGGACTCTCTGTGACCCGGCCAGAGGCGAGTCAGATTTTAACGACAGATGCCTCGGACATTGCTTGGGAGCTCATCTAAATGGAAAGTGGATACAAGACAAGTGGCCTGCCAGACTACAGCATCTACATATCAACATGAAGGAGATGTTAGCAGTCCAGTTTGCATTAATGGCTTTCAAGGAGTTACTTCTTCCAGGGCAGGTGTTGATTCTAACAGACAACACAACTGTCATGTGGTACATCAACAAACAAGGGGAACACATTCTTACCCATTGTGCAGGCAAGCAATGATTTTATGGGAGACTGCGCTCAGCTTGCAACTAACTCTTCAGGCAAGGTTTCTGCCGGGAGCACAGAACTCCTTAGCAGATGTGTTAAGCAGACAAATCATGGATCCCCACGAGTGGAAACTGGATCTTCATGTATTTCAAAAGTTGACAGTGTCCTGGGGAACTCCAGACATAGATCTGTTCGCTTCTCCACTGAACCACCAGCTGCCAAAGTTTTGCACAAAGAGGTTTCATCACACAGCTTGGAAAGTGGATGCTCTTTCTTTCAGTTGGAAAAATCTTCATGTGTATGCGTTTCCACCTCTGCCTCTTCTTCCAAAGGTGCTTCTAAAGGTCAGACAAGACAAGCCAAGGATGATTTTAATAGCTCCAGCTTGGCCTCGGCAGCACTGGTACCCATTACTGAGGAGTCTGGTAAAGAAGCCTCCATGGCCTTTACCCGTGATTCCACATCTGTTGTCTCAGAAGGACGGTCGTCTGCTCAATGTCAAGCTTCACTCTCTTCATCTAACAGCCTGGCATATTCTGTTTTGAAAGACAGCAGGTCTCACCTTCCTCAACAAGTTTTAAATGTGATTATGGAAGCCAGAAGACCTAGTACAAGGAAAGTGTACGCAGAAAAATGGAAGAGATTTTTATTTTGGACTGCAGCAAAGAATTTGGAGATTTCAGAGCCTAATTTGAGTGTGGCTCTTCAATATCTTACTGAGTTATTGGACAAAGGTTTGTCTTTCTCTTCCATTAAGATTCATGCTGCAGCAATTTCAGCTCACTATGATTGTGACCCACCATTGTTTTCACATCCTTTGTTCAAGCAATTTCTTAGAGGGGCAAAGAATATAAGACCCACACGTAGAGCTCCTACTCCTGCTTGGGATCTCAATTTTGTGTTGGAGAAACTTACTCTACAACCTTTTGAGCCTGCAGCTACTGCTGAACTGAAATACTTGTCATGGAAGACTGCTTTTTTGTTGGCTATTACTTCTGCGAGAAGGGTTTCTGAGTTACAGGCCCTTATGGCGGTTGAGCCTTTTTTGATTTTTCATAAGGATAGGGTATCATTACGTACTAATCCTTCTTTTATGCCTAAGGTGGTTTCTAGTGTGGCTTTAAACCAAACTATTCATTTGCCTACTTTTTATGCAGATCCCCAAAATAAAGGAGAAAAGATTTTGCACACTTTAGATGTGCACAGGCAATTGCGTTATTATTTGAGCAGGACTAAGGATTTTAGGCAGTCTCAGCAGTTGTTTGTTTCTTTTGCTTTGAGTTCGCAGGGCAAGCCTGTGTCAAAACAAACTATTTCTAGGTGGATTGGGTTTTGCATTGCATTTTGTTATTCCCATCATGGCAAGGAGATTCCAGCTGGGATTAGGTCTCATTCCACTAGGGCTACTGCCACTTCAACAGCATTTCTAAGGGGGGTGGCAACTAAGGATATTTTGGAAGCAGCTATTTGGAGTTCAGTGCATACTTTCTCTAAGCATTATCACCTTCCTCTCTACTCTAAGTCTAGGGCTGGTTTTGCCACAGCTATTTTGCAAGGCATGTTGTCAGCTCCTGCTTCTTTATGATTTGCCAGCCTCCCTTACCTCTGCTTTGGGATTCTACCCAATAGTTAGGACTGCAGCAATGTGGAACGAAGAACATAGTACAGTTTTGTACCTACCATAAATGTAGATGTTCGAGGATCCACATTGCTGCAGTCCAATTTACCTCCCTCCTTCCCTCTGTGTTTCGGGGTGGTTGTGTAGGTGAGGTTATATGCTGATGATTTTGTATATATTATACATGTTTTGGTGTAGGTATATTAGGCCTTGTCTTTTTAGGGTCTTCTGACATCTGGGGCAAGAAAAGACTGAGGATATGACGTCGGTCATGCGCATTAGTACCCTGACGTATTGACGTCAGTCTAATGCGCCCTGACCGACGTCAGCCATATACTTTGGTATTCGGGCCGACTGGACAGCGGACTACCCAATAGTTAGGACTGCAGCAATGTGGATCCTCGAACATCTACATTTATGGTAGGTACAAAACTGTACTTTTCATAATATGCTTTGGAAGACTTTACAAGATTTCTGTTTTCATGTTTAGGCTTAGGAGGGAACTCTTCGTCTGCAGAATGATATCCCTCTTGCTTTTGGGCAACAGTTTCTTCCTCTTATCTAATCTGTTTATACTTGAAGTCCACAACAGTGGCTTGTTTTTAGGGAAAGACCTGGTTTTGATTTGATCAGATACAGCAGAGTTTATGAAGTCACTTAAGTGTACAGTGCGTTTGCATACACTTCTGCATAGTGATCATTGATGTCTGCAATTGCTGATGGTATGAAGCTTTTTATGTCATCGCTTAGTAACTGTAGCTTTGGTAAAGTTTTTTTTTTTTTTTTTATAATTTTTTGTTCCTGTCAGGGTGTCTGTTCCAGTAGCTCAAATGAGCCTGATTTGTGGTCTGACTTAACCAGGAAGGGCATCATGCATGGAGGAGTATGGTGACCCCCCTCCCAATGTTGGTCACTCAAATATCCAGAACATTTCAGCTCCTAGTGGAGCGTGCAGACCATCTGTTCCAGAGCATTGTGTTAAAGTCCCAGAACCTCTGGGCGAGTGTGCTTTTACTCGTGTATGTCCCCCAGTCCTATGGCAGGTTAGTTGAAATCTCCTATGACTAAGTTGGGCTGTATTGTGAGGTTTTCCAGTAAACTGAGGTAGGTGGTGTGCTTATCCTGGTTTATGGTGTGGGATTTATAACTAGGAATGATGTGGTATGGTATTTTCCCAATAGTTATTTGGACATGGAGTAGTTTGAGCAAGTCTTGCTGTTTCACCAGTGTAAAATTGTATTTGGTTTTAATGAAGATGGATACACCTCCACTTTTGGTTCCTTCATGCTCATTTTTAGGTCTGAACATGTGGCAGGCACTGTAGCCTTGCACGGCCAGGGTGCTCTCCGTGGCCCTGAACCATGTCTTTGGAACTGCGTAGATGTCAGCATCCTCCAAGATGTGAGGAGTGCTTCCAGGGAGTGCAGTTTCAGCTCCCAGCATTAAGTACTATGACCCAGAGTTCGTCTCTTAGATTTTATGTTGGAAAATTTGCTGTTTTGACATTGCCTAAAAAAGGTATTATGGGAGTGGCAATGGACTTTGCCAGTATCCGAAAGCCTAGGGGGGACAGGTGCAGACCATCTCTAGCAAAGCAGCAAGGTCTGTCTACCGTATCCTCCCCAGACTGACAGATAACTGGATCTCCGTGGACAAACCCCAGAAGCTGAGCCAATTGTTGGTGTATCATTTTTTGTTTATAATGTAACATCATCCTGGGTGAGGGTAAGATACTTAAGGCTAGCGACATACCTGTCTGTGATAGAGTTCCATCATGTCTCGCTTCATATAGTCCAGAGAGGTACATATCCAGTCATTCACTTTAACATGGACTGTGACAGAGTCATAATGGTATTTGAGTGACTTGAGTGCATGCATGATTTGTTAGATCCTGGCACCAGATAGGCAGCTGACTGTGACCTCCTTGTCCAGTCTGGTGAGGGGGACATCTGTGTGTCTCACTATGGAGTCATCTCTGACCAAGACATTTTGATACGTTTTGCTGTAGGGGCTTATTTATTGAGGACATGTGTGTGTGTGTGTGTGTGTGTGTGTGTGTGTGGTGTACTGGTTTCTTTTTTCCTTAGTGGTGAGTGTGGGTGGTATGCGTTTGGGACGTCTCTGTTCTTTTGGTAGGATTTTAGTGAGAATCTCCTCATATGTGGGTGTGAGCCATGACCTTATTTTGTTTGAGAGGTGAGGTTTGTGTCACAGATGAAGCATGTGTGCTGGCAGTCTGCTTAATTTGTTTTTACGTGAGAGAATTGACTCCATTATATTTGCATCTCTCATGTAGAGTTAGTTTGCTTTTGGAGTAAATGGCTGTCCGTGTACATGAAGCAATTGCTACCTTGCCTCAAGATGGCCATATTTCTCCTGCCAGCTTGATTGATGGGGAAACTGCCCATACATTGTAGCAGGATTTTTCTGAATTTGTGAAGGAAGTAGCTGGACTTGATCACAATCAGCAAAAATGAAGCAGTAATTTAATTACATACAGTTAAGTGCAGTGCTGGATTAGAATATACTATTTTTTTTTCAGTGGATGCTTTGGATTTCAGTGCAAATGCACTCCAAACCTCTGGCTAAAGTTTTCAAACGTTGTGCAGCTCCAGTAAACTGAGCACAAACAGTTTTAACACAACTACCAATGAGAGAATCCAGCTACACACTTCTGCCACAAGGGTGCCAGGAGACCCTCTTAATGCAAGATGGCTGGTTTAAGAGCACACTACTACAGTCTAGATTAAACAGCTCTGAATGTAGCCTATACAATGCAAGGCAAGGAAACAATTTCTAGATGGGAAGGAGTAAGGTAGAGTCACTTAAAGGTCACAGTGAATGTGTTTGTAGTGTACTGTTAGATGACATGCAGTGATATTGCCCTGTGCACATACTGTGACAGGTCTTCGAGCAGCTGTAAACAGTGGGAGACTATGGAGAGCATTTCCTGTAGATTTTAGAGAGGTTTGCTAATATGCAAGCACAAGAAACTGTGTTTGCGCAATGTGCTAACATGAGGCTTTTATACCAGCAGGATGAAAAACTTTTTGTTTATAAAATTAAATCCTCAGGCCAATCAGATTGAAAACACAATAAGCTATCAACCAGTAGATCCCACCATGGATGGGTTGAATTTAGTGTTCTACTCCCACCACAGTGCAAAAGAGCACTCCCAGTGTAAAACCAACTGGCTTTGAGCTCAAGTACAGTTAAATGCTTTCGAATAGAAGTAGGAATTCCTGCAATATCAGGAATTGTTGGAAACAAACTCCATAACCCTGCTCACAACACACACAAACTTTGCAAAACTTAGAAATATTTTGGCAGACTCCGGAGAAATTTGGCAAACCTAGCAAAGCTTTTGCAGAATACTGTTAAAACAACCTAAGAGCAGTACAGTAACAGAGATGGGGTTACTTTAACAAGTGCAGGCTGAAAAACAGTGATAAATTCAGCAAGTAAATGCAACACAGAAGTGTTAAATATCACAAACAGTTGGAGCAAGTGCAAAAAATACTTTTTTGCAAAAATGTACTTGCGGTATAAGACCCTAAACCTTTTGGACTTGGTTGCATACTTGGGAGCCATGCATACATCTTCCATTGTTTTCTTGTAAATTACTTTTCCAGTCTCTCTTTACAATCTTTTGTAACCTCTGATTGATTTATTCTTGTAGTTCTCAAGCTGCTTTTGTTCTAGATTGAACTAAACATTTTACCAGAGCCTGTCTTTCACTTAAAATTCCGCTATCCTTTTCTGTTTGACTGTACTCTGAGATCAAGCCCTTGTATGAAGGCAATCACTAGCTTATGATCCATATGTCATCTTGGCCTTATCTCCTCTTATTCCCTTATCTCCTAGAGTTATTTGCTTTCAGTATCTTGGTTCCTTTGCCAGGTTTCAGTCTGCATCCATAATCCCATTTTCTCTCTTGAACTCCCCCCTTGCTTCATCATCATCCCTTTCCACTTTGAATTATAACCTTCTGCTTGTGTTATGTATATGAGCCTTAAATGTGTAGCTCTAAAATATCCCTTAAAATCTGATAATCCTAAACAACCTTGTTCTTTTGGGACAATCAGCTTATCCCATTAAACTCTTGCCCTCTTTCCCACCCAGATGAATTCCTTCAGTTCTTTATTATTGTCCATAACTTCTGTGGTTGGTAAAAGTATGCCTGACCCGTATACAAGACTAAAGGGACTAAAACATTTTCACTGCTTGTATCTTTCTGTTCATGTCCATAAATAAGAGTTTCCAGTTTCACCGTGTTTGTGTTATCTTGCTTTGTCTCCACCAACACATCTTTAGCTGTATTAACAGAAGCCTTTTTAATCCATACTTTGAAATACTTCATGTTATGTCTTCATACATATTGGTATTGCTGAGCCAATTCATATGTGGTTACCAATTTACGGCTGTAGTCTTTGTTTTAGCTTCATTTAATGTTATATCTGGAAAAGGCTTGAAACTGACTCAAAATGTTCCACAACATTGATGTTATTTATGGATTTATCAGGTACAAAATGTCATCTGGAAATAAAGCCAATTTTTCTTGATTACCATAGCAGTTATATCCTCCTATTTCTGAGTCCCTGCTTTTCTTTGTCATTGGCTCTAAATATCAAGCAAATAGCAAAGGGAAAAGAGGACACCCCTGCCTGGTTCCTCTGTTCCAACAGTTTGAGAGGAACCTTTCTAGTTTAACTGTTGCCTTCAGTCTTTCATACATCCTTCTAATTAACTTTATTGTGTCAGGGAATACAATGCTTTCAATGCCCTTCTCATGAAATCCCATCTTATTCTGTCAAATACTTTATCTGCATCAAGACCCACTGACAACTGAGGTATTTTCTTATATTTTGCTTCCCTCTGGATAATTGTTCTATTAATGTTGTCAAATGTTCACTTGTACTCCACTTCCTGCTATTAAGTGATAACCTGGCAAATTTTCAGGCCCCCATAAACCTTGAGAACACTGCTGCTTATGTAGAACTGTTCACAGAAACCCTATACAAGCATGTTAATAACTGCATAGAGATGACTTTACCCACCAGGAAGAAATACAGAACAACTCAAAAACATGCCACCCTGATGGAATCACAAAATCAGTAGGCTGTATAGCAGAAGGAAGAAAACCATGGCAAAAATTAGGAAGTGCAGGACCCAGCAGGATATAGTCTCATCAAACTAAACAAACAGCTCAGGACAAAGTCTACTAAAGCCAAATTTTGAGGTAAATTTGGCCTCCTAGGCCAAAGACCAACACAAGGCATTCTTTAGCTTGTATCCACAACCTCAAAAGTAATACACAATTGTGTGCAGAGCTCATTCTAAATGGAACCACCTATACAGAGTCAGAAGATGCAGCAAACCTGCTGGCCGACAAATCCATTGCCAAATTCAGCTCCAGCTTTGCCTTTCTCTCCCCTAAACCTTTCCTCAGGAAATACCATAAAGTACAACTCCCCTGCTATCACTACAGAACAGGTCCTTAATGCTGTCTTTAAAAGGCCAAGAAGACTCCAATAGGTACAGACAGTATCCCAAGCAGATGCCTCCTAAATAGCATGAAACATGAACTATCAGTCCCCCTAGAATTGCTGTTTAACTGTAGCCTCCAGACAGGCTTAGTGCCTCATGAATGGAGAACAGTCATCCCTCTGCACAATTATGGGCTATCTACAGATCCTAGAAACTACAGACCCATAAGTCTTACTAGGCTTGTGTGCAAAGCCAGGGAAATAATCATCATGGAAATAATAATGATATAGTAAACCTTAAGACACTGGACACCACCCAGGTTTGATTCATAAAGAGCAGGTCATGCCTACTTAACCTGGTGGACTTGTTTGAGAAGGTCACCAAAGCAATGGATGGGGGAAAAATGGTTCACACTGCCTACCTTGACCTGGCCAAGGCATTTGACACAATACACCACTCTGACATTGTTGACAAACAAAAGAGGTTGGATACAAACCTGTATGTATTAAAAAAAAAAAAAAAAAAAAAAAATCTGTGATGTAACCTGTATTATTGTGGTGCTTTTCTCCCTGGGCCTCCACTGAAAAGGGGTTCTGGCCCAGTGGACTACCCCGGTCATCAAACTGTAAATAAAAAAAATGTCACCCGGTGGATACACAGCTGGCTCACAGACAGTACCCAGGAAGTTAGAATTCGGAAGTCCACCTCTACAAAGAGGCCAGTCACAGGTGGAGTCCCTCAGGAATTTGGTCTTTGGACAGCTCCTTTTTGGCATTTAGTTATCTGAAGTTAAGGCAAATGTCAGTGATCTTTGGCTGACCAAATTTGCAGATGATTGCAAATTATGAGCTGTCATTGAATTCCCCTCCGACACAAACGTTCTCCAGAAAGGACTGACACAAACTGGTGTCAAAGCTGTGGACTAAGACTAAATGCGAAAAAATGCATAATAGTATCCTTTGGGATGTCTTCTACCTGTGGTAACTATCATATTGACAACACATTCAGAATTGACCCAGTAGTCGGGGACTTGGAGACACACCAGTAGTAATCTAGCCTTTGACCAGGTGTCTGCAGTAGTGAGAAAATCCTTCTGTGCTGCACAACTTATAACCAAAGGTATAGCATCTAGATCCAAGGAAGTCATCCATTAGATTATCATAGAGTACAAAACTCCCTTTGGTATGTACCTAACCAGGCATATCCAACAATTGGAATGTCTACAGAGGTTCCTCACTAAAAGAATACAGGACATACGTAAAATGTCCTGTGCAGACTGCTTCAAGCCCCTATCTCTGTATTCTGTCTCCTAAAGGCTGTTGAGGGGAGATCTCTGTGTGGCATACAGGGCATTCTCAGATCCCACTCTGTAACTCTTGGATGTCCACAAAACAACAGCACCAGAATTACCCATTCTAGAGACTAACTTGCCTGTGATATAAATAAGACCTGCTGGAGAGTCGGGAACAGGCTCCCCATTCACGTGAAAGAGTTCCTCCCTAACCCTGTTACAGTGTGTAACTTGGACAAGTGGATGGAGAACAGGAAATTCATCCCTGGCTTAGCACCTACTTCTTTAATGGACGCAGGCAACCTGTAAATGTTTAATCTCCCAAGTAGCTTCTTAAACTTATCAGGAGTACCAGAACTTGTCAGATTTGGGATGCATGGCTAGGCCTAAAAAAGCTTTTGTGGTTGTTAGCCTAGTAAACATCTGTGAACCTACAAAACCACACCTATCAATATCTGTCAATTTTGGCAGCACCTTTGCTATTCTTTTAGCTAGTATAGACATAAACACTTCAATCATGGTTTAAAATTGAAATGAGTCTATAGGAAGCTGGGTCTGACAGGTCTTCACCATTTTTAGGTAACACAGCCACCACATCTTTTAGAAGATATTGATGGTTCCCCTTCTTTTAAAATAGTATTAAACAAAATCTTCCAGATCTTTATCATTTTCTTCCCTCCTAATTTCCAGACTTGCACAGGAATACCATCTGTTCCTGGAGACTTTAAGATTGATAATCTCCTCTCCTATCTTAACTGTTAGTTGTTGAGCCTTGTCTACCTCTAACCATTTTTTTAAACACACCTTTACTGAATTATCATTTGTGACATTGGCAATTTTACATTTATACAAAAGCAATCACTCTATTAAATTAATATTAAACATTTTTCACATATATTGCTATACAGTGGCTATAAAGTGTACACACCCCTGTTAAAATGCCATTTTTTGTGATCTAAAAAAGTAAGACCACAATAAATCATTACAAAACTTTTCCTACCTTTAATGTGGCATATAACACGTATGATTCAATTGAAAAACAAATCTGTTAGGGGAAAAGTATAAAAAATAAAAAAATTATAATAAGCTGGTTGCGCAAGTGTGCACACCCTTAAACTAATACTTTGTTGAAGCACCTTTTGATTTAATTACAGCATTCAGCCTTCTTGGGTAGGACACTGTCAGCATGGCGCATCTTGCTTTTGGTAATATTTGCCCACTCTTCTTTGCAAAACAGCTCCAAATCTGTCAGATTGCGGGGGTATATCTTGTGCACAGTCCTCTTCAGGTCAGCCCACAGATTTTTTATTAGGTTTAGGTCTGGGCTGTGGCTGGGCCATTCCAAAACTTTAATTTTCTTCTGTTGAAGCCATTCTTTTGTTGATTTGGATGTATGTTTGGGGTCATTGTCGTGTTGAGAGGTGAAATTTCTCTTAGTCTTCAGCTTTCTAGCAGATGCTCGAGTCACTTTTGGGCCAAAAGTGACTGGTATTTGGAACTGTTCATAAATCCTTCCACCTTGACTAAAGCCCCAGTTGCAGCTGAAGAAAAGCAACCTCAAAGCATGATACTGCCACCACCATGCTTCACCTTGGGGGTGGTGTTCTTTTGGTGATACGAAGTGTTTGTTTTTGCGCCAAACGTACCTTTTGGAATTGTGGCCAAAAAGTTCAACCTTGGTCTCATCAGACAATAAAACATGTTCCCACATGCTTTTGGGAGACTTTATGTATTGTTTTGCAAGTTTTAGCCTGACCTGGATTTTTTTTGTGTAAAAGACTTTGTCTTGCAACCCTACTCGATAGTCCAGACATACTGAGAATACAGGAGAATGTTATCACATGTAGTACACAAACCAGTACTTGCCAGCAATTCAGTGTTGCTGTAGGTCTCTTGGCAGCCTTCCTGACCAGTTTTTGTCTAGTCTTTTCATAAATTTTGGAGGGGCGTCCAGATGTTCTTCGTGTTTCACTATTGCAGTCATTACATTTGGGTAATCTGGCAGGTTGCCCTCAGTCGGCCTGAATTCCAAAGTCTTGGGTCCTGCGTCAGTTGCTGTCTTCTCTTCCATGACGTCAGGGGTATAAAACATGCAGCCGACACCATTTTCTTTTGTCTTTCTTGCCGCGCAGTGCCCGAAGCAGAAGCATTTCACAAGTGCCGGTCGGCCGACTACTGAAATATTCGAGTTTGAGTTTCAGAACCGAAGTCTTCACTAAAGCTAAGTACCCTGTTGGGGAAACTTTTTTCGTGCTTTTTACCAATGTCAGAAAAAGTTAATAATTGTATTACTTGTGGGAAGCAAATACCTCATAACGATTTCCATTTATACTGTATTCCTTGCCTAGGCCCTGATCACAACGTGCCTGGCTGTCTGTTTTGTGCTAGATTTAACCAACACACTATTAAGCGTCAGTATATTTTTGCATCAAAGTATTTTGGAAACCGATTTAACTACCCAGAAATGTCGTCGGATAGCAATCTGACTACCGGAGTACTTAAAAAAAAAAAAAAAAAAACGCAAAGAAAAGGACTGAGAGGCAGCTGAGATCCAAAACCGACGAAGCTTCTCCTAAGCCAGTCGCCGGTACTCAGTGAGGCACTTTTGCAGCCCCTGATGCCCTCTACCGACACCCATGTGGAGTCAGGTATGCCACACGATACTCAAGGTATTGGACCGACGGATATATCTCCCTCGGATGGGTGCAGAGCTGCTGAGCAGGCACCAGCTTCTGAGGGTATATTCAGTCCTCAACATTTGTATATCAAACCGACAGCTGCCAAACCAAAGACAAAAGCAACTTCTAAAACTAAAATAAAAATGCATGATTCATGTGCACTGGCCTCTATGCCTAAAAAAACAGATAATCAAAATGGCTGAAGACCTTATTACCTTGATCAGGGGTATCCATTCCCCTCCAGATAAGAGGCCTAGGCAAGACACTGACTATGAATCTTCAGATCAGGTTTCCATTTCTTCTGATTCCTCTTCTGATCAGGAATTATCTATACCGCCCTATGAGGATTCTGATGCTGAGGAGTCTATTCCATCTGCATCTCCTCCTGAGGATTATTCATTTGGGGAAACATTGCATACTTTGAGAGAGCATTTTCACTGGAAAAGTCGAGACTTCTCAATCAAAAAAGAGGCTCAGGGATTTCCTTCTCCCCCAGCACAAGCCTTTAGCCATTCCCCCTGTTTTAGACATTGTGGACGATGTGTTTTCGGAGTCGAGCTTGACCTCTGACTCCTTACCTCCGGCTCCCAGTAAGCCTGACAGATATTACAGGGTCAAAACTGTAGTAGCAAACCACTAAATCAGACTCGGAAACCCAAAGCCACGTAGCTCGAACAGAGAACGGGAGACAGATGTCGAACTGACAATAAATTTATTCCAACAATAAAAAGACCAGTTGTCACAAGTTAATAACAGAATATAAAGTCCAGGTTAAGTGCTTTCATCTGACTGTTTCAGACTTCCTCACAACCAATGAAAAACCTTCAGATAGGTTCATTTATACCAAAACTTTGGCGCCAAAACTGTCAATTACAGTATGTAGAAATATACCTTAATTAAATAAATCATAGAATTTACTAAACCTTTAAAAGCTGCTAAGTATAAATAGCATAATTATAATATATATAAAAATGTGATATAAAAATGTGACAAATATTATAGAATAAAATCTTAACGTAAAACATCAAAACACGTTTTAAAAACACTTATAAATCACTTACACAATATTCAAATACTTGTATATATTTGTGAGAATTATGATGTGTGATATATATATTAATTATTAATTATTATTATCATTTTTCATTAGCTGTAGGAACTACCTGCTCTTATCTCATGATTAAAAATGGTTTTAAACTAATATATTCATTGATGCCTGGGGGGTGAGTAGCATCAAGAATAATCTGCCACTTACTTTCTAATAAACTTAGATATACTTTCCAATTGCCAATATCAAGTGTTGATTCTACCCTGTCTAAAATTGTGAACTTGAAAGTATGTTCTTTGCCCTTGTCAATTACATGCTTGCTAAGTGCATTTTTAGTATCGCCTTTGTCCACTTTATACATATGTTCGTAAATGCGGGTTTTTAATTTTCTCTCGGTCTTCCCTACGTAATAAGCTGAGCAGCTGATGCATGTAGCAAGATATACCACCCTCTGCGTATTACAATTCCCTGCTACACATCTACACTTACTTTTCATGCCATTATTGAGATGAATCATTTTACTCTCATTTATATGTTTACATTGTCGGCAAGAACCACATTTACTCATACCATATTTTACATTATCCTTATTCTTAATGTATGATCCTCTTTCCAATATCTTTTTAATATTTTTTGATGTTTTTAGTACTACTACTGGGTGGTTCCCCACCATTGAACCGATCGTCTCAGTATTGGTTAAAATGTCCCAATGTTTACGTAAAATCTCTTTTACTATATTAGTGTATGCGTTAAACATGATAACGCATACCTTCCTATTCTCTTGTATATGAATTTCCTTGTTTGGTCTGGCCTGCCCTAAAAGTGGGAGATACTTGTTACCCCATTGATTTTTAACATACTCTATTACATCCTCCAGCATTCTTTTGGGGTAATCACGATCAATAAACATCTTATATATATAATCCAATTCTTTAACCATATCTTTCCTTTTTGATGACATCCGGGCTGCACGCATACATTGCCCCTTTACAACATTTTTAAAAATATGTGGAGGATGGTTGCTTCCATAATGAATGTAATCATTAGAAAATGTAGGTTTTCTGTATAATCTGGAAGAAAATCCACATACTTCTTTGGTAATATAAGTATCTAAATATGGTATCCCTTCTTTACTAGTTTGAAAGGTAAATTGCAAAAACTCTGTCGTGTTGTTTATATATGTAATGAATTCGGGTATAATATCACTCGGTCCATTCCAAACAATAAATAAATCGTCCAGAAATCTGGAGTAGAGAGATATGTATTGGTAATATTCACTAGTAAATACAAAGTTGTGTTCCCACTCTAGCATGACCATATTAGCAAATATGAGTGCACAAGATGCACCCATAGCTACCCCTCTGGTTTGTCTGAAATATTCACCTAGATATTGGATATAATTGTGATCCAGGACTAAACTCATCATATCAACTATGAGGTTAATCTTTTCCCAAGTTAGTCCAGAGTATTTTCGCATGCTATTACTGAAATATTCTAGTCCAATAGTATTCAGTATGCATGAAAACAAATCCTTAACATCGATAGTAATCAGTATTATATCCTCTCTCCAAATATCCGGTGTCAATTTACTTAGGAAGTCCCAAGAGTCTTTAATCATATGTGGGACATTAGTATATATATGCTTGGTCCAATGGTCGATTACCACCCCAATATTAAAAGTTTTTGATTGGGAACCCGAAATGATGGGTCTAAATGGGGGTTTGTTCATACATTTGTGTACTTTGGGTATACCGACAATGTTCGCCATCTTGGGGTATTCATTTCTGATGAAATTATACATGTCATTAGTGATACGGTTATCTAACAAATACTCCTCAATGACCAAGTCGATCCTATGGTATCCAATGTGAATTTGGTTAAGGGACACTTCCTCATAATTGCCTGAATGAAATAAGATCTCATGTATCTCATTTTGATACTGGAGGGTATCAAAAATAACTATTCCTCCCCCCTTGTCAGGCTTCATGATACGGATGTTTTTGTTCAAAATGATACTATCTAAGGTATGTCTCTCTTCCTTAGTTAGATTATCATGGAAAACATCAAGATAACTATTATTCTTTTTAATGTTATAATTTAATTTGTAAATATCCCTACATACCACTTTCTCAAATGCATGTATCAAAGGGTTGGCTATCGGAACATATGTACTTGGTTTTACTAATTTCTGTTGTTGTATCTGAATGTCTATTTGTTTGTCTTTATCAAAAAATTGTATGGCCAAATTAAGCAGTCTACAAAATAACTTAATTTCTTTAATTGTGTCGTATAAGTTGAAACCTGTACTAGGGATATATTTCATACCTTTACTAAATAATGAAGAGAAGCTTTCTGTGATTCTAAAATCTGTATAGTTATATACTTTTAATCCATTGTAGGTGTATAGCTTTGGTCTACTTTCTTCTTTCTCATCCGTCGCTATCTCTAAACAACCATTTGGATTATCGGTATGGTACCCTATTGGCACACCATCTGTTTTAATAAAATTCTCACTACACACAAACTTGTTTCACCTTCTTTAAGGGAAGCTTTTACCACCTTCTTTGCATAGATTTTGGGGCTGGGAAGTACCTCCCCCCTTGAAAATTTGTGTCAACATTATACCTAGAATTTCTTCCTTTTCCTGTATGTGGGGAGTCATGATAATTCATTTCTTCTCTATTATTCTGTGGCAATACATACACTCTCCCACTCTTGTAATGTTCAGTGTCCCTTTCAAATTTATGTAGTTTCCTATTAAAAACACTGTTTGCTCTAGTATTGGCTATGTGAAATTGTTTAATATGTAGTTCATGCCATTGCTCAAAGTTTATATCATGTAATATATCTTCATTTAATGTTTCAAGTTCATTAAATAAAACCATAATCTTTTCATCATTACATTTCATGATTAATTTTATATACATGAACCCAAAATTATCAAATAATTTGTTAAAATCCTGAATCATTGTAGAATCATATGTAATTCCTAATGGCAAGCGTAATCCTTTTGGCACTAACTGTGCCTTCAAACATTTATCTAAGTAAGCGTGGTCTATTTTAGCACACTTTAGTTGGATCAATTTTTTACCTAAAGTATAAATTTTATTTTTAATTCCTTCAGATATCTGTCTATGACCATTTCTGTTATAATCATTGTGTACATCCACTTTATCTAAAAAGTCAATTTCATCCGCTATAAATTCTTGGAGCACTTCATTATATTTGTTATCATTGTCTTTACTAATCTCAATGTTGGTTTTATGTCCAAAAACTCGATTAGCATTTGAATTAATATACTTTGGGCTTGAAACAACGTTAACAGTACCTTTCTTTTTTTCCAAACCTTTGCCCGTGATGTGTGAATAAGTTTTCATATTGTCTCGCTGTTTAGGGCGTGCGCCCGTACGTTGGTGTTCCCTGGAGTGATGGAACAAGCTGAAATCAAAAGTGAAATCAGCTTGAAAATTGAAAATTAAAAACCCGCATTTACGAACATATGTATAAAGTGGACAAAGGTGATACTAAAAATGCACTTGGCAAGCATGTAATTGACAAGGGCAAAGAACATACTTTCAAGTTCACAATTTTAGACAGGGTAGAATCAACACTTGATATTGGCAATTGGAAAGTATATCTAAGTTTATTAGAAAGTAAGTGGCAGATTATTCTTGATGCTACTCACCCCCCCCAGGCATCAATGAATATATTAGTTTAAAACCATTTTTAATCATGAGATAAAAGCAGGTAGTTCCTACAGCTAATGAAAAATGATAATAATTAATAATTAATATATATATCACACATCATAATTCTCACAAATATATACAAGTATTTGAATATTGTGTAAGTGATTTATAAGTGTTTTGATGTTTTTTGTCACATTTTTATATCACATTTTTATATATATCATTATAATTATGCTATTTATACTTAGCAGCTTTTAAAGGTTTAGTAAATTCTATGATTTATTTAATTAAGGTATATTTCTACATATTGTAATTGACAGTTTTGGTGCCAAAGTTTTGGTATAAATGAACCTATCTGAAGGTTTTTCATTGGTTCTGAGGAAGTCTGAAACAGTCAGATGAAAGCGCTTAACCTGGACTTTATATTTTGTTATTAACTTGTGACAACTGGTCTTTTTATTGTTGGAATAAATTTATTGTCAGTTCGACATCTGTCTCCCGTTCTCTGTTCGAGCTACGTGGCTTTGGGTTTGCGAGTCTGATTTAGATATTACAGGGTCCCTGACTCACATAAATTTCTATTTAGAAACCCTGCTGCTGATCCTGAAACTATTTCACAGGGTCCAAAGGGAGTTAAGGCCTCAACAACAAAAAATCCTACACCCTCTGACAGAGATTCAAGGGCAGTAGACAGATGGAGAAAAAAGGTTTATACATTTGCAACTTTGACAATCAGGGCCTTAAACTGTCAATTTCATATGCTTAAGTACCAACAACATGTTATGGGATTGCTGAAACAGAAAAATGTTAAG
This sequence comes from Protopterus annectens, assembly GCF_019279795.1. NCBI lineage: Eukaryota > Metazoa > Chordata > Ceratodontiformes > Protopteridae > Protopterus > Protopterus annectens. Next base: position 1,152,286,550 of record NC_056731.1, read on the forward strand.
TTGTCTATCTCGCCTTCATTCTTGCTGGGGTCGGCTCCGATTCGGCCACTCTAAAAGCTCGAGAGTTGGTTCCACCGGCTCGAGGCTCCCCTTATATCCCACAATGCTAGGCGAGAGTTACCTCAGATCTCGTTTGCCGCTACAGCGATCGAGGTGTTGGTTTTCTACCGGCTTGTTGGTAAGTGTATTTCTGTAAAAATTAGAATACTTAAACCCCTATATTTTTAAGTTTAACTACTTTTCCCTTAGTTTAGTGGATTTCTACCCCTGTTTTTCGGAAAATCCCATTTTTTTCCCACAAGAACTTTAAAGTTCTCTCTCGGGCCTTCTGGCCTTTCCCCATTCCCTAGTGGTGTGTGTGTGTTACTCTTAATTAAAACTTTAGTTAATTGTTTTATTTTGAGTTTTAAAATAAGATTAGTGTAATCAGTGTGTCTGACTGGGTGTGTGTGGTTACACTTTCTTGTCTAGGATGTCTAAAGACACAAAGGTCTCAGGCTTCAAGAAGTGTGATGTGTGCTGTCAGAAAATGTCTCTGACAGACGGTCACACTTCTTGTGTCTACTGCCTGGGGCCTTTGCACCTGCAGGACTCCTGTGCTGTATGCCACGGCTTCAGCCCCAGGGTCCTGCAGGAAAGAAAAAACAAGTTGATCCTAAGGGGTCTACTTAAGCCTGAGGATTCCCTTTCTGTCTCTGGGAAGCCCTCTAAGGCTTCTAGGTCCTCGGCTCCAGCTACTGAGCCGAGACCAAAAGCTACAAAACCTATGTCTGCATCGGCTCCGGCTGGAGCCGATGAGTCTACAGCTTCTGTGGTTCACACGGCTCCGGCTGGAGCCGAGGTAGTAGAAATTCCCTTGTCGGCTCCGACCAGACCTTCGGAGCCGACATCTAGGAAGAGATCTAGGTCACCATCCCTTGGCTCCGTTCATTCGGCTCCAGCATCTCCTCTGCTGTCTGAACGGAGCCATAAATCTCACTCCTCTAGGTCATCGAGGCTGTCGGATCATGACCTTCAGAGGGTAGTGAGTCGACTTCTTAAGTCCGAGGCACTGGCCCAAATGCTTCAGAGCCCGACTCATCAGTCGATGCCTGCCCCTGTCCATCAATATGTTCCTCCTCCAACTCCGTTGAGCTCGGGCAGGGCATTTGAACCGAGACTGTGGTAGCGTCGGAGCCGATACAGATGTCTTCGGCTCCGTCGGCTCCGATTTCTTCTTCGAAGAATCTCGGCGCCGAACTTCCTCGTCGGCTCCGAGGGTGAGTGGCATCGGACCCTTGTCCGACCCGCTCTTCCTCTCGGAGCTTCGGCTGGTGAGTTCGGCTCAGACATCGGCCTCGGAGCCATCACTGTCGGTGCCGAGGGAGGTTCTCAGCTTCTCGGGCGGGGACCTCTGGCTTTGCCTGACAGGGGTGCGTTCGAGGTCATGCGGAGTGTGTTAGAGCCTGGCTCTACTCCACAGTCGGCTCCGTCCGCCCCTCCTCTCGGTGCCTCAGGTCAAGTCGACTCACTCCTTCATCCCGGACCGCAGAGAGCCAGCTCCTCAGGAACCCCTGTGGGATTTCATCCTCTTCCGAGGCCTCTCCTGATTTGGCAGAAGAGCCCCTCGGAAGAGGAAGTGTAAGAGGAAACACATTGACTCACCTGAGTCCATCACATCTGACACAGATTTAGATGATTCCGCGGGTTCCCCCCGTTCCCCTTCTGAAGATGTCTCTTTTGCAGACATTCTCGAAATCCTCAAACAGAGGGGAAATTGGCCAGCCCTCAACCCTTCGGAGGATGAATCTGTGTACCTTGAGGCGTTTGGCTCTCGTCCTTCCACCTCCTGGGTGTCTCCCCCCTTTGACCCCCTCATGCAGGTGGTAGCTAAAAAGGCATGGACGGCTCCTGATTCAGTGGACCCCACTCCCAGGAGACCCTCAAAATTCATAACGGCACCAGCAGACAAACAGTTCTTGACAAAAGGAGATGTTCTTCGTTCCACATTGCTGCAGTCCTAACTATTGGGTAGTCCGCTGTCCAGTCGGCCCGAATACCAGAGTATATGGCTGACGTCGGTCAGGGCGCATTAGACTGACGTCAGTACGTCAGGGTACTAATGCGCATGACCGACGTCATATCGTCAGTCTTTTTTGCCGCATGGTCCGATGCAGAAGCAGTTTTGCGAGTGCAGGTTGGCGTTCTGAAATTTTCTGAAGTCGGAGTTTCAGACCGAATCAGAGTTGGCTAAGTACCCCGTTGGGGAACATTTTGGTTTTTTCTTGCCTCAGTATTTAACCGGATGTCAGAAAAAGTGAATAACTGTATTTCTTGTGGGAAACAGATACCTCATAGGGATTACCATACCTTGTGTATACCTTGTTTAGGGCCTGAGCACGACGTTGTTGGATGCCGCTCTTGTGCTAGGTTTAACAAACGCACTATTAAGAGAAGGTTAGACTGTGCCAGGTTAGTGTTTGGGAAGCGTTGCAATTATAAAATGCCGTCGGATGCTCCGACGCCCGCTTCGTCCAAGAAGCGCAAGGACAAAACAGCGAAGCCTAGGGTTGATGAACCGGCAGTCCCGGACGTCGGTTCTTTAGAAGGCTCAGTGGAGCCAGAGGTTTTGCCAGGAGTTTCTTTGGAGTCTCAGGCAGAGACTTTACTGTTACAGGATGTGCCTTCTCAGGAGGTAGGCCAGGCTGAGGGGGCTTCTCAGGTAACTGTTCTTCCCTCTCTTCCCAAGGGAGTTAGAGCCTCTCCTTCTGTTTCCAAAACTTCTTTGAGAGGTAGGCCAAGTTTAGCTTCAGTGGGGGCTTCTCCTAGCACTTCAGGTTCTGTGCCTAAGAAACATATGCTTAAAATGGCAGAAGATTTGATTACTATGATTAGAGGTTCTATGCCCCCTCCTGATAAGAGGCCTAGGGTGGAACCTGAGTTTGATAGTTTTGAACAGTGTTCAGAGGCTTCTGAGTCTTCTGCGGAAGATTTGCAGGAGTATCCTCCTTATTCTGATGTGGATGATTCCACTCCTACAGCTTCTCCTCCTGAGGATTTCTCATTTTCAGAGACTCTGCATTCCATGAGGGAGCACTTTAAATGGGAAGGCCAGGATTACTCTGATTCCAGGAAAAGGCTTAGGGAATTCTTGTTTTTACCCCAGCATAGGCCCTTAGCTATACCTCCTGTGTTGAATGTGGTGGAAGATGTTTTTGCAGAGTCTTCCCTGAACCCTGATTCTTTGCCTCCTGCTCCTGTTAAACCTGATAGGTACTATAGGGTGCCTGAAGCTCATAAGTATCTTTTTAAGAGTCCTAGGGCAGACCCGGAAACTGTTTCTCAGGGACCTAAAGGTGTTAAGGCCTCTGTGGTTAAAAACCCTGTTCCCACTGATAAAGAGGCAAGGGCTTTGGATAGATGGGGAAAGAAAGTATATACTTCTTCCACTTTAGCCATGAGGGCGTTGAATTGTCAGTTCCACATGCTAAAATATCAAAATTATCTCCTTTCACAACTGAAATCTAAGGTGGATGCTTTGGCGGAAGGTATTGAGTGTAAAGAGTTGCTGGATTTAGTTCATGTGTCTGAACAAGTGGGTAAGCATTCTTTGCAATGTGGTTTTGATGCTGTACAGGCCTCCTCGAGGGTGGCTGCCACTAGTTCTGTTCTTCGCAGGCATGCCTGGTTGAGGGATCAGAATTTAGCTGAGCATGTTAAGACAAGGATTTTGGATGCTCCTTTACAGTCTGATGTGTTGTTTGGCTCGCCTGTGGAAGCAGTTTTAAAGAAAATGGAGGACAAAGCTAAGTCTATGCAAACTGTTAAAGATTTTTTGCAGGTGCAGCCACCGAAGTTTAGTAGAAATTGGCCTACTAAGGGATGGACATATCCTGCTTATGATTCCCAGTCTAGGGGTAGGTCTAGACGTGGTAGGGGCAGAGCTCAAGGTTCTTTTAGGCCTAGAACAGGGAGTTCACCTGCTCAGACTTCTGGTGAGGGCAGGGGTCAGTCCTTTCGTAAACAGACCCAATGACCTGCCTTTTCAGCTGCCAGTAGATTCTCGTCTGGCAGCTCCTTTGGGAGGAAGACTGTCTCTTTTCAAAGAAAATTGGGATTTAATCACTCAAGACAGATGGGTGTTGGATATCATTCACCACGGTTACAGGTTTTATTTCCATACATTGCCCCTTTCAAAGGCATGCCAGACGTTCCTCCTCCACAAAGGAAAGAGGCTCACAAGCAAATTTCTCTGTTACTCCAAATAGGGGCCATTCAGCCAGTCCCTGTATCAGAAAGGGGCCTAGGATTTTATTCTCGCCTGTTCCTAGTACCAAAGAAGGGGAACACGTGGAGACCAATTTTGGATTTATCTATCCTCAACACTTATCTGGACATTCCAAAGTTCAAGATGTTGACGTTACAACAGCTTTTACCTCTGCTGGGCAAAGATCACTGGATGGTAACTTTAGATCTCAAGGAAGCTTACCTTCATGTGCCTATAAGACTAAGTTGCAGGAAGTATCTGCGTTTTCGAGCTGGAAATTCTCATTATCAGTTCTCTGCATTGCCCTTTGGCTTATCTACTGCCCAGAGTATTCACAAAGGTTCTGGCTCCAGTGATAGCTTACTTCAGGCTAAAAGGAATTCAAATCTATCCTTACTTGGACGACTGCCTGATTCTGGCTCAAGAAAAGGAAGACCTTCTACAGCATCTGGAATATGTTATAGCAGTGCTAAGATGCCTAGGGTATTCTGTGAACGAAATAAAGTCCAGTCTAGTACCCTCTCAAGACATGTGCTTTCTGGGTGTGAGACTGAATACAGCAGCCCAGATGGCCTTTTTAACCCCGGACAAACAAAAGAGTCTATCCCTTTACTTCCATCAACTATCTCATCAGTCCGTGCTGACTGCAAGGACAGTCCTTCAAGCATTAGGGTTCATGGCATCTTGTATTCTGGTGCTTCCCAATGCCAAACTGCATATGAGGAAGCTGCAATGGTATCTCAAAATGTATGGACACAGCACTGCCAGGATTTGGACACTGTCATTCAAATAATACCTTGCCTTCAAAAGAATTTTTGTGGTGGGCTCAGGAATGTCACCTAAACAAGGGACTCTCTGTGACCCGGCCAGAGGCGAGTCAGATTTTAACGACAGATGCCTCGGACATTGCTTGGGAGCTCATCTAAATGGAAAGTGGATACAAGACAAGTGGCCTGCCAGACTACAGCATCTACATATCAACATGAAGGAGATGTTAGCAGTCCAGTTTGCATTAATGGCTTTCAAGGAGTTACTTCTTCCAGGGCAGGTGTTGATTCTAACAGACAACACAACTGTCATGTGGTACATCAACAAACAAGGGGAACACATTCTTATCCTCTATGCAGGCAAGCAATGATTTTATGGGAGACTGCGCTCAGCTTGCAACTAACTCTTCAGGCAAGGTTTCTGCCGGAGCACAGAACTCCTTAGCAGATGTGTTAAGCAGACAAATCATGGATCCCCACGAGTGGAAACTGGATCTTCATGTATTTCAGAAATTGACAGTGTCATGGGGAACTCCAGACATAGATCTGTTCGCTTCTCCACTAAACCACCAGCTGCCAAAGTTTTGCACAAAGGGGTTTCATCACACAGCTTGGAAAGTGGATGCTCTTTCTTTCAGTTGGAAAAATCTTCATGTGTATGCCTTTCCACCTCTGCCTCTTCTTCCAAAGGTGCTCTTAAAGGTCAAACAAGACAAGCCAAGGATGATTTTAATAGCTCCAGATTGGCCTCGGCAACACTGGTACCCACTACTAAGGAGTCTGGTAAGGAAGCCTCCATGGCCTTTACCTTTGATTCCACATCTGTTATCTCAGAAGGACGGTCATCTGCTCAATGTCAAGCTTCACTCACTTCATCTAACAGCTTGGCATATTCTGTGTTGAAACGCAGCAGGTCTCAACTTCCTCAACAAGTTTTAAATGTGATTATGGAAGCTAGAAGACCTAGTACAAGGAAAGTGTACGCAGAAAAATGGAAGAGGTTTTTATTCTGGAGTACAGCAAAGAATTTGGAGATTTCTGAGCCTAATTTGAATGTGGCTCTTCAATATCTTACTGAGTTATTGGACAAAGGTTTGTCCTTCTCTTCCATTAAGATTCATGCTGCAGCAATTTCAGCTCACTATGATTGTGACCCACCATTGTTTTCGCATCCTTTGTTCAAGCAGTTTCTTAGAGGGGCAAAGAATATAAGACCCCCACGTAGAGCTCCTACTCCTGCTTGGGATCTCAATTTTGTGTTGGAAAAACTTACTCTACAACCTTTTGAGCCTGCGGCTACTGCTGAATTGAAATACTTGTCATGGAAGACTGCTTTTCTGTTGGCTATTACTTCTGCAAGAAGGGTGTCTGAGTTGCAGGCCCTTATGGCAGTAGAGCCCTTTTGATTTTCCATAAGGATAGGGTATCATTACGTACTAATCCTTCCTTTATGCCTAAGGTGGTTTCTAGTGTGGCTTTAAACCAAACTATTCATTTGCCTACTTTTTATGCAGACCCCCAAAATAAAGGGGAAAAGATTTTGCACACTTTAGATGTACATAGGCAATTGCGTTATTATTTAAGCAGGACTAAGGATTTTAGGCAGTCTCAGCAGTTGTTTGTTTCTTTTGCTTTGAGTTCGCAGGGCAAGCCTGTGTCAAAACAAACTATTTCTAGGTGGATTGGGTTTTGCATTGCATTTTGTTATTCCCATCATGGCAAGGAGATTCCAGCTGGGATTAGGCCTCATTCCACTAGGGCTACTGCCACTTCAACAGCATTTCTAAGGGGGGTGGCAACTAAGGATATTTTGGAGGCAGCTACTTGGAGTTCAGTGCATACTTTCTCTAAGCATTATCACCTTCCTCTCTACTCTAAGTCTAGGGCTGGTTTTGCCACAGCTATTTTGCAAGGCATGTTGTCAGCTCCTGCTTCTTTATGATTTGCCAGCCTCTCTTACCTCTGCTTTGGGATTCTACCCAATAGTTAGGACTGCAGCAATGAGGAACGAAGAACATAGTACAGTTTTGTACCTACCATAAATGTAGATGTTCGAGGATCCACATTGCTGCAGTCCAATTTACCCTCCCTCCTTCACCTGTGTGTTTAGGGGTGGTTGTGTAGGTGAGGTTATATGCTGATATTTTTGTATATATTTTTGTATATATTGTACATATTTCTGGTGCAGGTATATTGGGCCTTGTCTTTTTAGGGTCTTCTGACATCTGGGGCAAGAAAAGACTGAGGATATGACGTCGGTCATGCGCATTAGTACCCTGACGTACTGACGTCAGTCTAATGCGCCCTGACTGACGTCAGCCATATACTCTGGTATTCGGGCCGACTGGACAGCGGACTACCCAATAGTTAGGACTGCAGCAATGTGGATCCTCGAACATCTACATTTATGGTAGGTACAAAACTGTACTTTTCTGTGGATGCTATGGTGGTAGCTGCTGCCACTAAGAAGGAACTAGCTGATCCTTCAGTACCTGTCCATCCACCTAACAAGGAATCTAGGTCCATGGACAGGTACGGGAAGCGGATGTTTTCGTCAGCGACATTTACTATGAGTTCGCTGAACTACCTGTGCCATTTCACTCGTCTTCAAAGGGACTTGATTAAAGAAGCGAGTGACATGTTGAAGGACCCTACAGCTGCGGGTTTTCAAGATAAGATGAACACTCAGCTGGCTACCCTTAACTACATAGCCAACTCCTCCATGCGCCTCCTTTCTTATGCGGCTGATGGAGCGAGTAGGGCCGCAGGGACAGGTTATGCAATTTTGCGGACCCCTTCAAGACGTCTTTCACTAACTCCCCGTTTGATGGATCATCTCTCTTTGGTCCTCAAGTGAAAGAAACCTTGACTAGGTGCGAGACTGATGGCAAGACTCTTTCTGCCGTCGGAGTCCGTTTTTCTACTCCTTCTAGGCCTTACCCCAAAGGCCAGAAAAGTGGGAAAATGTGGTTCCGTAAACAATCTCAAGGGACTTCGCCTGACGCACAAAGTCGTTTCCCCGCCAGAGGCAGAGGCGGGAATAACAATGGTAGACGTCGCCCTCGAGGCAGGGGCTCCAGAACCAGGGCAATCGAGAAGCCTTCTCTGATAAGCCCTTTCAGCATCCCTGAGGTGTTGCCCGACTGCCCACCTTCGGAGGCAGTCGGGGGAAGATTATCACTGTACCCAGAAGCCTGGCTATCCCTGACTCAAGACAAATGGGTACAGTCAGTCATTTCCGAAGGCTATTCTACCCCTTTCTTTGCTTTCCAAACCAATCAAAAAAATCCCTTCCAGATGTTCCACCTGCTCAAAGGGATCTAGCGGTTTTGGAAATTTCAAAACTGCTTGCAAAAAGAGCAATTCAGCCAGTTCCAGCAGACCAGCAAGGATCCGGAATCTACTCAAGGTTCTTTTTAGTTCCAAAGAAAACAGGGGACTGGAGACCAATTTTGGATCTCAGTATCCTGAACAGATCAGTCAAGAAAACAAGATTTCGGATGGTCACGCTGCAGTCCATCCTTCCCCTATTGGGAAAAGGAAACTGGATGTGCTCTATAGACCTTCAGGATGCGTACTATCACATAAAAATGAACAGACGCTCCAGAAGATTCCTCCGCTTCAGGCTGGGAACGAGTCATTTTCAGTTCAGGGCCCTGCTTTTTGGTCTCACCACTGCCCCCCGGGTGTTTACCAAATGCATGGCAGTGGTAGCTTCTCACCTGAGACGACAAGGATTCCAGGTGTTTCCATATTTGGACGACTGGCTCCTCACAGCTCCCACCAAGCATCTCCTTCTGATGGCCAGGGATTACACTTTTCGCATTTGTCAAAAGTTAGGCATTTCAATAAATTGCGAAAAGTCTGTTTTGTCGCCTTGTCGTACTATTACCTTCATAGGCGCAAATCTAGACACAGTAGACATGTCTGCGAGACTAACAGATCAGAGAATAACAGACATACACAAACTGGTCTCACTCCTTTTCAACAACAACAGAATCAAAGCCAGGTTAGTTCTGAAAGTATTGGGGATTATGGCGGCTGCCATATTTTTCATTAGCCAGATTCCACATGAGAATCCTTCAATGGATGCTCTTCACACAATGGTCATACCAGCAACTTCCGATGTCCCACACCATTATGATTACGCAAACATGCAGGAATCATCTTCTGTGGTGGATGTCTTCCCCTCAGCTCTTCTTGGGAAGACCCTTTGTTCCTCCCCCTCCGGTTGCTACTCTGACAACGGACGCCTCCCTGATCGGGTGGGGGGGGCATTATCAGGGCAGAACTGTCCAGGGCACATGGCAACCAGAAGAATGCCACTTGCACATAAATGTTCTAGAGATGAGAGCAGTGCTTTTAGCGTTGCAAGCCCTTCAAGACTCTCTTCCCTTGGGAACGATAGCAATCCAGACGGACAATATGTCCGTAGTGTGGTATATCAACAAACAAGGCGGAACCAGGTCCTACCCCCTGTGTCGAGAAGCACTCAGACTGTGGCAATGGGCGATTTCTTCTCAGCGGTTTCTGATAGCAATGCACATCCCCGGGAAGTCCAATCAAATCGCGGACAAGTTGAGCAGAGCTATCCTCATGCCTCACGAGTGGTCTCTGAAAGACTCTGTTGTGAGAGAAATATTTCTCAAGTGGTGTCAGCCTTGCTGCGACCTTTTTGCTACTCCCCAAAACAGCAAGTGCAGAGATTATTTCACGCTATTCCCGTTACCAGACCAGCCCAGCAGAGACGCTCTAGTCCAAGTTTGGCCCCGGGGACTTCTGTATGCATTTCCCCCCTTCCCACTAATCTCTCAAGTGATACAGAAAGCTATCACTCAGAAGGCCTCATTGATCCTCATTGCTCCTTACTGGCCTCGACAGGTGTGGTTCCCCTTTCTACATCAATTTCTATTGGAGCGACCTTGGCATCTGGACCTAGTTCCAGATCTTTTGATCCATCAGTCGGGTCAGTTACATCGCTCCCTCCCCTCTCTGAACCTCACTGCTTGGTTCCTCCAGTTCCAACCTTAGCCAGGCTTCCTCAGTTATCTCACTCCGTTCGAGATATTTTGATAGCTTCCCATAAATCTTCCACTCGGAATATTTACTTGAGTAAGTGGAAACGCTTCACATATTGGGCTCAAGGAAGGGACATAGATCCTTTCACTGCTTCTATCCAAATAGTCCTTGATTTCCTAGCTGAACTCTTCCATGCAGGTTCATCTCCTTCTACTCTTAAAGTTCAATTGGCAGCTATTTCTAACTTTCATGTGGGTATTTCTGAGTCTGCCTTAATGTCCCACAAGCTCTGCAAAGCCTTTTTGAAAGGAGTTTTTCTTCTCAGGCCTCCTATAAGAAATCCTCCTTCTCCTTGGGACCTAAATTTAGTTCTTACTTCTTTGATTCTTCCCCCTTTCGAACCTGCAGCCTCCTGTTCTTTAAAATTGCTATCATGGAAGACTCTTTTTCTGGTAGCTATTACTTCAGCTAGAAGAGTTTCAGAACTTCAGGCACTCAGCTGTCGACCTCCTTATCTATTGTTCCATAAGGACAGGGTATCCTTACGAACCAACCCGTCCTTTTTGCCTAAGGTAGTTTCGACGTCAAACCTAAATCAAAGCATTGACCTCCCTGTCTTTTTTCCAGAATATTCCAATAGGGCTGAACAAAAATTACACTGGCTAGATGTTCGTCAGTTGAGGTACTATTTGGACAGAACAAAACAATTCAGAAAATCTGACCAGCTGTTCATCTCCTATGCAGAAGGCAGAAAGGGACTTTCAGTTTCAAAGGTATCATTATCTAGATGGATAACATCTCTGATTTCCCTTGTTTATGAAATTAGACACCAAAAGCTGCCTAATAAACCTAAGGCCCATTCCACCAGAGCTTTGGTTACTTCTTTAGCCTTCCAAGACAGACTGCCTATTGACACCATTTGTGCAGCGGCTACTTGGGCTACTCCTCACACTTTCATTTCTCATTATAAGTTGGATTTAGCTTCTAGGCATAGAGCTAACTTTGGTTCCACTGTTCTCAGGAGTCTGTTCCGTTAGGCCACCCGGGACAAGGTGCTAGGGACGCGGTCCCATCCAGCAAGAATGAAGGCGAGATAGACAACTTAACATATAGAAGTTATGTTCTTACCATAACGTTCCATGTTAGTTGTCTTCTTCTCGCCTTCTTCTTGCGTCCCACCCTCCTTCCCCCTGGCCTGGACAGACCTAGAGGAGTTGTGATTGTGACCTCTCTTTCTACGACCTCTTTTATTAGGCATATGCTGTTGTGCATATTTCCTGGATGAGGATATAGGTCACCCTTCTTTCTCCCTGGTTTTAGAGGTGGACTTTGTTTATAGCTATTCTGATACTATTATAAGCTGGGGTTAGCTTACAAACGAGATCTGAGGTGACTCTCGCCTAGCATTGTGGGATATAAGGGGAGCCTCGAGCCGGTGGAACCAACTCTCGAGCTTTTAGAGTGGCCGAGCCGAGGTCGGCTCCGAACCCATCCAGCAAGAAGAAGGCGAGAAGAAGACAACTAACATGGAACGTTATGGTAAGAACATAACTTCTATTTATGTTGATTTCAGAATGTGCAGAAAGTAAAGAATTGCAAGAATTATTGCATGCAGCCGAACAAGTTGGAAAGCATACTTTGCAATGTGGTTTTGATTCCTTAGAGGCCTCCTGCAGGACCGCAGTTACTGAATCTGTGATTAGGAGGCATGCCTGGTTAAAGGAACAAAATTTGCCTGATCATGTTAAAGCTAAATTGCTAGATGCACCTTTACAGCATGATTCTCTGTTTGGTTTTAAGGCAGAAGAGGTTTTAAAGAAAATGGAAGACAAAGCTAAGTCTATGCAAACTGTTAGACTTCTTACAAGAGCAGCCACCAAGATCCAGTAGACACTGGCCTACAAAAAATTGGTCCTTTCCTGTGTCAGACAGAGCTGAAAGGGGCAAATCCAGACGCCCTAAGGGTTCCAAATACCAGGCGCAAGACAGGTCAAAGCAATGGGGCGCTTCCACCTCCAAATCTGGAGGAGATAAAGCGCAAACCTACAGAAAGCAATCCCAATGACTTCCCTCTGCCTATACCAAGCACTTATCTTTTGGCAGCACAACTAGGGGGAAAATTAGCACTTTTTGCCCAGAATTGGCAGTTAATAACGCAGGACAAGTGGGTACTAAACATCGTATCACAGGGATACAGATTCCATTTCCACACACTGCCATTGGCAGATGGTTGGCCAGAAGTGCCAAAAAATCAATGGGCAGAGGCACAGAAACAGGTTACGTCCCTCTTGGATATGGGGGCCATTCAGACAGTACCAGAACAGGAAAAAGGACAAGGTTTTTACTCAAGACTGTTCCTGGTACCCAGAAAGGACAAGGCCTGGCGGCCAATACTGGATTTATCGATTTTGAACGCATACCTGGACATTCCAAAATTCAAAATGCTGACTTTGCAGCAGCTTCTGCCCATGCTTGGCAAGAATGCTTGGCTGGTAATTTTAGACCTAAAAGAGGCATACCTGCATGTTCCAGTAAGACAATTGTGCAGAAGATACCTCAGATTCAAGGCTGGCTTAGTGCATTACAGATTCTCTGCACTGCCCTTTGGCATATCTACTGCGCCCAGGGTCTTTACAAAGTGCCTGGCACCAGTAATTGCATTTTGCAGACAAAGAAATATACAAATATATTCTTACTTGGACGACTGTCTCATTCAAGCAGAGAACAAGGACACTCTTCTTCGACACCTGGTGTTTGTGAAAAGGCTTCTAACATGCCTCACAATAAACGAAAATAAATCACAACTGGTACTCTCTCAAAAGATAACATTCCTGGGTGCAAGCTTGGATACAACTGCCCAGACGGCTTACCTCACGCCAGACAAGCAAAGGCAACTGACTACTTAACTTCAAACTGATGGCAACAAAAACCCAGTCTTCTGCGAGACAAATAATGCAGGCTCTGGGCTTCATGGCATCCTGCATCCTACTAATTCCATATGCAAGACTGCATATGAGGAAACTTCAATGGTACCTAAAAAGTTTATGGAGTCAACATTCACACAGTCTGGAAACAATGATTCCTCTCATTCCCTGCCTACAACAGGAGTTTCTATGGTGGGCAAAGGCTTGTCACCAAAACATGGGACTGCCCTTCACTCTAGCCCCTGCCAGCCAAACCTTAGATGCATCAGATTATGCCTGGGGGGCCCACATGACAGGAAGATGCATTCAGGGCTTATGGGCACCAAAACAAATGCATCTACTTATCAACCAGAAAGAGATGCTAGCTGTTCAGAATGCCCTAACAGCCTTCAAGGACTTGCTTCATCCAGGACAACTACTGATAAAGACGGGCAACACCACAGTCATGTGGTATATAAATAAGCAAGGAGGCACACACTCATACCTCTTTTGCAGATTAGCCATGGCACTGTGGGACACGGCTTTGACCTATCAAATACATCTTCAAGCTCAATTCCTGCCAGGAAAACACTCTGGCAGATGATTTAAGCAGAAACCTTATAGATCCTCACGAGTGGAAACTAAGTCCACAAGTCTTCAGCATGATAACAGAGAAATGGGGGAGCCCAGACATAGATCTATTTGCCTCTCCTCAAAATTATCAATTGAAAAGATTCTGCACAAGGACTTAACAGACAAGCATGGAAAGTGGATGCCCTATCCTTCTGTTGGAAAAACCTATCAGTTTACGCCTTTCCTCCTCTGCCTCTTCTACCCAAGGTCCTCCTAAAAGTCAGACAAGAGAAGCCAAAGATATTAATTGCCCCGGACTGTCCCCGCCAATACTGGTACCCAATCCTAAGGAACTTGTCCCAATACCCAGCTTAGACCTTGCCTCAAAGGCCACAACTACTGCCCCAGCAAAACAATCAGATCCTGCACAATCAACTACAGACTCTGAACCTGGCAGCATGGCTAATCATGTAGTCATACAAGCAACACCTCTCACTAAAGCTGTGATGGATGTCATTTTGGAAGTCTGAAGGCCTAGTACTAGAAAATCTTATGCTGACAAATGGAAGAGATTCTGTGCTTGGAATCAAGCACAAGGAACTGATACAGCAGAACCAAATATTCCTCAGATATTACAATACTTAACTGAGATGCTTGACAAAGGCCTATCTTTCTCATCAATCAAAATCCATTCATCTGCCATTTCGGCTCATTACAATACAGAGCCACCAATCTTTTCTCATCCTTTACTAAAGCAGTATCTCAGAGGAGCCAAACATCTAAGGCCTCCTAGAAGATCACCATTACTTGCATGGGACCTCAATTATGTGTTAGAAAAGCTCACCCAGCCTCCATCTGAACCAGCCGCTACCGCTGATCTAAAGTTCTTATCATGGAAATCAGCTCTGCTACTAGCAATCACTTCAGCAAGGAGAGTTTCAGAGCTACAGGCCCTCATGGCTGTAGAGCCTTTAGTCATATTTTACGCAGACAGGGTGTCCCTGAGGACAAATCCTACTTGTATGTCTAAGGTGGTTTCCAGTGTGGTTCTTAACCAAAGAATTCATGTGCCAACTTTTTATCCAAATCCGCAGAACAAGGGGGAGAGAATTCTGCATTCCTTGGACATACACAGACTGCTAAGATTCTACTTGAGCAGGACTAAAGCTCTAAGAAAAACTGAGCAGTTACTAGTGTCATATGCTGCAGGGTCAGAAGGAAAGGTTATTTTAAACCAGACAATTTCAAAGTGGATAAGTCACTGCATCCGTTTCTGCTACTTACACCATGGTAAACCTGTGCCCAAGGGCATTAGGTCTCATTCCACCAGAGCTGCAGCTACTTCAGCAGCCTTTCTCAGAGGAGTACCAACCAAAGACATTCTAGAGGCTGCTATTTGGAGTTCTGTTCACACCTTTACTAAGCATTACCATTTGCCTCTAAGTCCAGGGATAGCTTTGCCACTGTAGTGCTGCAGGGCCTTATAGCCGCAACTAATGCTGTTTAGCTCCAGCCTCCCAACCATAGTTTTGGGATTCTTCCCAAATGTAATGACTGCAACAGCGAAACACGAAGAACATAGTACAGTTGTGTACACTTACCATAAATGTAGATGTTCGAGTGTATTCATTGTTGCAGTCCAGGTTACCCTCCCGCCATCCCTGTCATTCTGAAGTTTATCTTTCCTTCTCTATATTCTACAACCTATGTGGTGTATTTACTTGTAGAGGAAGGTAAAGTTTATATTGATGCATGTATTTATATATATATATATATATATATATATATATATATATATATATATGTATATGTGTGTGTGTATATATATATATATATATATATATATATATATATATATATATATATATATATATATATATATATATATATATATACACACACATATATATACATATATATATCTATATATATGTATATATATATATATATATATATATATATAATTTTGCTACCTTTTTGGGGGCACCTGACATCGGGGGCAAGAAAAACTAAAGAAAATGGCCTCGGCTGCATGTTTTGTAACCCTGACGTCATGGAAGAGAGGACTGCAACCGACGCAGGACCCAAGACTTTGAAATTCAGGCCGACTGAGGGCAACCTGCCAGCAGATTACCTAAATGTAGTGACTGCAACAGTGAATACACTCAAACATCTACATTTATGGTAAGTGTACACAGCTGTACTTTCTTTGCAAAGTCACTGTTGTCCCATATTTTCTCCACTTTTTGATGACTGTCTTCACTGTGTTCCATGGTATATCCAGTGGAAATTGTTTTGTACCCTTCTCCTGACTGATGCCTTTCAACAATGAGATCCCTTTGATGCTTTGTAAGCTCTCTGCGAACAATGGCTTTTGCTGTAGCAGGCAACTGAATAAATATCAGGAAAATCCTACTAGCACACTTGAACTTTTATTTGGAGTTGGTTTCTCTAATTGATGGCAGGTGTGTTCCCAAGAAGACTAACTGCTGTAATTAAATCAAAAGGTGCTTCAACAAAGAATTAGTTTAAGGGTGTGCACACTTATGCAACCACCTTATTGTACATGTTTCTATTTTATTAATATTTTTTCCGTAACTGATTTTTGTTTTTCAATTTAATTGTACAGGTTAATAGGTCACATTAAAGGTGGGAAACATTTTGAAATGATCTATTGTGGTCTCATTTTTTATATCACAAAAACCTGGCATTTTAACAGGGGTGTGTACACTTTTTACATCCACTGTATATCATATAACCTAAGCAACATTACATAAATTATTCAAGTCCTGCCACCCTTTTTAAGTCGTCTTCAGTAAATGTTTTAATTTGTACTCTTATTTTGATTTCTACATTTCTCTGCTTTATACAAAATTTCATGAAATTTCCAGAATATCTCAACCTTTATGGGATCTCTGGTTATTTTCCTTATTTGCTCCCTAAGTTTGGAGGGACCCCTTTCAACGTTTTGTTGCCTAATTCAGACCACAAAAACTTTTAGCATAATGGAGTTACCATAAAATAGTTTAACTGCAGTCTTTCTAAACTCATGCATATTATCCAGATATACTCCCTTATTTTACCCTTAGCACTCTGTGTTTGCTCCTACTTCTGAGATTCCCCCTGTTCTGCAGTACTTTACCTAGTGGGGCTGACAAAAGTTAATTTCTATTACTTAACCAAACCTGTTGTCTTTTGACCCTGTTTTTAAACTCCTTTCTTCATTTTATCCCAGTTACTAGTTTTCACTTCTGAAAGTTTTTCTGTCTTCCGTAATAATTTTCAAGTAATTTCCATTATCCATGCCATGAATACTTCTCTTTTTAACAGGTAGGTAGGAAAGAGCCAATGTCTTATTTTTATTTCATTGCATTGCATTTTTCTTAGTTTTTAGTGTCGCATGATCAAAACTAGTTACTTGATGTGTGTTGAAGCTCTCAATTAAATGCACGTGCTTCTGTAAAACATAATTTCTATCTAGTATAGCCCAGTTACTGTACCTTGGGGAATGTGTAAATTCTATCAGTTTCTACTACTGAATTCACATCTTCCATACCAAATATTTTCATAAACTTCTTCAGAAATCTAGCTTCTTTTGTTATTGTCCCTTCTAGGTCCCTCTGATACATACTCACCATTGCAAATCAAATTCCAGTCCCCACCTATAGATAACAGTCCCTGCTGAAAGCTGATTTTCTCCCCAAATTTTCTTAAGCTCAATAGTAGTAATTTTCAGTGGAATATAAATACATGCCATTGTAATTCCCCTCCCTTGCCATTGGAGCCTCTCTAGCAATTAGTATAATTACTTGCATTCTCCTTTGTTCCTGACAGTCTGCTGATATCCGTTCTGAAATTTTCTCAAATTCACATGCTTATTTCTTTCCAGATGTCTTCCCCTGTCGCATGCTATTTGCAGTATGTGTTTTGTAATATAATTCAGTCCTTTTCCTTTTAATCTGTATCTGCAAGGCCATTTATGTTCCAGGATAACATGGACATCATAGCCATAATGTTAAAAAGCTGTTATTTCCACCGATTTATATGTGAACCATTTTTGAATGTTTATTTCCAGCTTTTGTGTTACATGCATGTACTAATGTTTGGCAGGCTGATCATTTGTACAGTTTTCTTCTCATCCCCATTTGAACCTGTCACTTTTTTCAAGACTTTTTGTTTTAATGAAACACCTCTAATAAAAAACTAAATACAAAACACTCCCATTCCCTATTAACTTGGAACGAACACACACAAATATGTTCATTTTCAAAATGTTAAGTTTTAATCCTTCTGAAGAGACCAATTGCCAAAAATTGATGGCTGTCCCTACAGGCATTATCTAACCTAAAAATAACATTACCCATGCTAAGGGGTGGGAGGGTGGCCTAATGGTTAAGATGTTTGCTTTATAAACACAAGGTGCAGGGTTTGAGTCTCACAAGGGATAATTGGCTAGGCTTAAAATGGCTCACAAGGGCAGTTAGCTTAGTACCAATCTATGAACCTGTAAGGGACATGCTATAAGCTGTGCTCCTACTTGCATTGATTGCTCTCTCTCCTTTTCTCTTTTTTCCCCTCCCAGATGCGAAAAACAAGTTGTATGCCATCAGAAAACATTGTTTTATACCTTAAAGTGCACTAGCTGTCTTTATATAAAATTAAATTTTATACTATTCTAATAACTGCATTAAAGTATTAAGGCTGCTATTGAGGTTGTTGTGTGTTGTATACTTCTAATGATTTCAGACTTAATTTTTTCACTGAACTGCTCGTCATCGTTCATTTTAAATTTTGCATTTCCCTTGGCAAAGAATACTCAGAATTCTCAAGATTAACTGCATACTACATACGGCTTGTCTCTACGAAAATGTACTGAGCGATACATCTTTGCAAATTTTACTCTGAAAAGAATGCTGAGCTGCCCTCAGCTGCAGACATCTCAACTTCACTGATCATTCGCCAGTGGAAATAAACAAGCTAATATCTTTGCAGTGGTAAGCTTGGCATTTCCTTGGCTGTCGCTTGTCCTGTCAGGATAAAACAGATGAAGAGTTGTGGATTCGGTTCAGACAGCTTTATTATATACAAATGCATCAAGATTGAGGCTTAGTAACTTAAACTTATAAACAGGCTGACTACTGCACTCCTAAATGTTTAACGGTCTGTTCTCTCAAAGTGGCACTACTGCCTGCACATGCTGTCTGTTTATATGCACTTGCTCTCAGTTTTGACATGCTTCTTAAAGTTACAACACACTCTGTTCTACATCCTCCCTCTTTGAGAAATAAGTCACGCGCAGTAATAATGACAACAATCATTGACATGCAGTTGTACAGAAGTAATCTTTTGACATGCAGTTATACAGAACTAATTACAAATTAAACAATCGTGTTAAGGTTGTTGTGTATTTTACACTAGGTCTGGAGATACAACCTGATTGTGTGACATAAAAACTAGGACTGGATTTAGCAACAGGGACTCTCTTTAATGAATGTTCAACTTCAGGGACATCATTAGGAACTGGAATACGTACTGAGACATGTCCTTCAACAGGAATATCGTCTGGATTGCTGTGAGATCTAGAGTTTGTATCACAGGTATGATGCTGCAATGTTGATTCAGACAATGGAAGAAGATGCCTGGGATTTCTTCTGTATTCTGTATCCTCAGGTTGCACTAAGTAAGATCTTGGTTCGGCACGTACACCTCTCACTTGACCAGTTCAATCAAAACCTTTCTTGTTTGCATCCTCCGTCTTTCTTCCTTTTAATGGATGAAGAAATCTGCTCGTTTTATCATAGCTGGACTACTGAAATGAACACTTTTTGAGTAGTGTGGCTTTGATTGCTCTGGTGTTAACATTAGACACCAACAAACTGGAACTAGTAGGCAAGGTTGTTCTGGTTTTACCTAGACATAAGTCTCTGAGCAGGTGAGCCAAGTAAATTGCGATGGGGTATATTTCTTAGATTAAGCAAATTCAAGAAAAAGTCAGTATTGTCACACTTTGACGTCTGTAGTAATTGCATTGCACTTTGTACTACATGTTTAGCTAGACTGTTTGACTGTGGGTACTCAGGACTACTGGTAACCTGGATAAAGTCCCACTCTTTTGCAAATTTCTGAAATAGCTGACTGGTAAACTGGGCACCATTGCTGAAAATAACTTTGTGTGGACTACCATGGACTGAGAAATGACATTTCAACTTGGTAATGACTACTGGACGTTAGGTTAGGTAGTAGATCAATCTCGAGCCAGTTTGAATAAGAGTCTGCCAACACTAAGTAATATTGACTTCTTCTTTCAGCTTTTAGTTAGGGGTCGCCACAGCGGATCACCTGTCTGCTCAGTGGCTACTATTCACCAAGGTAGTTCAGGAATCTAGTTTACCTGAAGTGGTTCTTTTTGTAAATGCAGCTTAGTACTGTTGCAGACCGAACAAGATGAAAGTACTTTATCAAGATCTTTTGACAGAGAAGGCCAAAATACTAGTCCTCTCGCCTGTCCTTTGGTAGCTTCGGGACCTGGGTGGCCATGAAGCAAAATCTGGATGTATTCGTGTTGTAAGGAAGTAGGAATGACAATTTTAGGACCTTTGAAAATGAACTATCTGCCATCAACATCTCATCTCTAAGGAAAATAAGGTTGCACTTCTGTAGGTACACAAGATTGCTTTGACGGTCATCCATCATTGAAGAAGTGGTTGAGTTTTTGCAAAATTGGATCAGTCTTTGTATGATCTCTTAGCTCATTAAGTCATGTGGTAGAAAAATTACACACTTCCATGCCATCAAAGTCAAAATTCTCTGCATTAAGCTTTTTTTGTGGTATTTCTGGGCGATCTGGATAATGTATCAGCCAGATGTAGAAGTTTGCCTTTCGTATAGACCATTTTGAAGTTGTACTTTTGTAATCTGAGCATCATTCTTTGTAGTCTTCCTGGAGCGGTATGCATAGGCTTCTTTAAAATAGTGACTAGAGGTTGATGATCAGTCTCAATCTGGATAGCTCAACCATAAATAGTCATGGAACTTTGAACATGCGAATACAATTGCCAAAAGTTCCTTCTCAATTTGAGCATACTACATCTCAGTTTGGGTAAGAATTCTAGATGCATAGGCTGCTGGTATGCTCTCTTGAAGAATAACTGCACCAAGACCGAACTTTGAAGCGTCACAGGAAAGGATCACTGGTTTGTGGATATCATGGTATCTTAATGTAGGTGGACTGGCAATTTTCTGTTTCAGGACATCAAATGCTCTCTCGTGGTGTTCCAACCTTGACCAGGTAACATTTTTGCTCATCACCTCTCTTAAGGGTACTGATAATTCACTGAAGTCTGGTATAAACTTATCCAAGTAGTTAACCATACCAAAAAAACACTGTAAGGCTTGGACATTGTTTGGAGTTGGCATCTCAAGAATAACCGTTTGATTGGAAGATCTGGTTGTAAGCCTGAACTAGTAAGTAAATGACCTACATAAGTAACTTCTGGTACCTTGAATTTACATTTCAGAGGACTGAGCTTGAGATTTACTTCACATGTTCTTTCCAGAACTTTCCTGAGTTTCTGTCTTGCTCTGCTTCACCATTCCCTCCAACTAGTAAATCAACTACTATTGTAACACATGGATAGCCTGAAAAGATTTGCTCCATTGCACACTGAAAGACTTCACTGGCAGAATTTATTCCAAAAGGCATTCTGAAAAATCTGAGTCTACCAAATGCCGTGCTGCATGTAGTCAGTAGTGAAGATTTGTGATGAAGCATTACTTTCCAAAATTAACTCTTTGCATCTAAGACAGAAAAAACAGTGGCATTTGGCATGAGAGTAGCAACTTCCTTGACTGTACTCAGGATTGTGGGGTCTGTCTGTTGAGTCAATACATATTCTGAATTCATCTGAGCTTTTCTTATGAACGACTACCATAGTAGACGCCCATTTAGTTGGTTCTGTAAATGGACAAATCGCACCTTGCCGCACCATTTTATCTATCTGAACTTTGACTCTCCCCTGCATAGCTATCAGAGCTCTTCTCGCTGGTCTGTACTGTACTGACCTCTGGGTCTAATTTCATGGAGTACATAACTGGAAGTTTACCTAGCTTGTCGTCGAAAGCATCAGCATACTCTGTGAAAATAGCATCTGTGAAACTGGAACTAGGAGATGTGCTTACATGATGGACTTATTTGGTAAAAGAAAGCCGTTTCATTCTTAAAATGTCTCTGAGACCTAATAATGACTGCACAGGTCCTTTGCCTACATAAAATTACAAACTGCGACTGTTTCCAACTGAATAACATGAAAGAAATACTGAGCCTTTGCTTTGAATCTGTTCAACTCCATAAGCAGTGTGATTTGCACAATTGGCCAAATTAAGTTGTTCACCAGATGTTCTTCGTGTTTCACTGTTTCAGTCATTACATTTGGGTAATCCTGCTGGCAGGTTGCCCTCAGTCGGCCTGAATTCTAAAGTCCTGGGTCCTGCGTTGGCTGTCATCACCCCTTCCCTGACGTCAGGTCGTCAGGGGTATAAAAGAAGCAGCCGACGCCATTTTCTTTAGTCTTTCTTGCCACGCGGTGCCCGAAGCAGAAGCAGTTCGCAAGTGCCGGTCGGCCAACTCCTGAGATTTTCGAGTTCAAATTTAAGTTCCGAAGTCTTCTATAAAGCTAAGTACCCCGTTAGGGAAACTTTTTTTTCTTGCTCCAGAACCGATGTCAGAAGAAGTTAATAATTGTATTTCTTGTGGGAAGCAAATACCTCATAAGGACTTTCATTTTTACTGTATTCCTTGCCTAGGCCCCGATCATAACTTTCTGGGTTGTCGGTTTTGTGCTAGATTTAACCAACGCACTATTAAGCGTCTGTATGATTTTGCTTTGAACTATTTTTTGACGCAGGATTAATTATCCTGAAATGTCGTCGGAAAGCCATCCAACTACCAGAGTTCACAAAAAACGCAAAGAAAAAGAAAGACACCCGAGGCCCAAAACCGACGACGAAGCTTCTAAGCCAGTCGCCGGTTCTCAGTGAGGTGCTTTCACAGCCTCTGACTACTGCTACTTTAGAGTCGCAGGCCATTACCGACCCCCACGTGGAGTCGGCCATGCCGCTGGAAACTCAAGGTATTGAAGCCTCGGACACTAATCCTTCAGATGGGTCCGGAGCCACTGAGCAGGCACCGGCTTCTGAGGGGGTATTCAGACCCAAACATCTATACATTAAACAGACTTCAAAGGCAAAGACTA
Organism: Protopterus annectens; assembly: GCF_019279795.1. Classification (NCBI taxonomy): domain Eukaryota; kingdom Metazoa; phylum Chordata; order Ceratodontiformes; family Protopteridae; genus Protopterus; species Protopterus annectens. The sequence continues at coordinate 1,152,309,309 of NC_056731.1, forward strand.
AAGCTCCTTCAAAGGCAAAGAAGCAAACTCAAGAGCCACATGGACAGGCCTCCATGCCCAAAAAACAGATGCTCAAAATGGCCGAAGACTTGTTTACCTTGATCAGGGGTTCCCATTCCCCAACTGTTAAGAGGCCTAGGCAAGAGACTGACTATGAATCTTCAGATCAGGTTTCCATTTCTTCTGATTCCTCTTCTGAGCAGGAATATTCTTTTCCCCCATGAGGATTCTGATGCTGAAGAATCCATACCTTCAGCTTCTCCTCCTGAGGACTATTCTTTTGGGGAAACCTTACATACCATGTGGTAACATTTCCACTGGGAGAGCCAAGATTTTTCAGAATCTAAAAAGAGGCTCCGGGATTTCCTGTTACTATCTCAGTACATGCCACTTGCCATCCCCCCCTGTGTTATAAACAAGCAGGGGGACACACATTCTTACCCCCTTTGCAGACTAGCTATGACTTTGTGGTACACAGCATTGACTTACAAAGTACATCTGCAGGCACAATTCCTGCCAGGAAGGAAAAATACTCTGGCAGATGAACTAAGCAGACACCTCATGGATCCCTATGAGTGGCAGCTGTATTCACAGGTCTTCAACATAACAAGGAAATGGGGATGCCCGGACATAGATCTATTTGCCTCCCCATACAACTACCAACTAAAGAGATTCTGCACAAGGATTTTCACAGACAAGCATGGAAAGTGGATGCCCTATCCTTCAGCTGGAAAAAACCTATCAGTATATGCCTTTCCCCCTCTGCCTCTCCTCCCCAAGGTACTCCTAAAGGTCAGACAGGAGAAGCCAAAGATGATTCTGATTGCACCAGACTGGCCCCGCCAGCACTGGTACCCAATATTAAGGAGCCTGTCTTAATGTCCAGCTTGGACCTTACCTCAAATACCGCATCTACTATCCCAGCAAAACAATCAGATCCTGCACAGCCAGCTCAGAACTTTAAACCTGGCAGCATGGCGAATAATGTAGTCATACAAAACACACCTCTCAGCAAAGCTGTGATGGATGTCATTTTGGAAGCCAGAAGGCCTAGTACTAGAAAATCTTATGCTGGAAAATGGAAGAGATTTTGTGCTTGGAACCAGGCACAAGGAACAGATGATAACTGTGCCAAATATTCCTCAGATTTTACAATACTTAACTGAGATGCTGGACTAAGGCCTATCTGCAGAGCCACCAATCTTTTCTCATCAGTACCTCAGAGGAGCCAAAAATTTAAGGTCTCCAAGGAGATCACCAGTGCCTGCATGGGACCTCAAATACGTCTTGGAAAAACTCACCCTGCCTCCTTTTGAGCCAGCTGCTACTGCGGATATAAAGTTTTTATCTTGGAAAACAGCTCTGCTCCTAGCAATAACTTCTGCAAGAAGAGTTTCAGAGCTGCAGGCACTCATGGCTGTGGGGAACCTTTTATCATTTTTTCTCTGGACAGGGTCTCCGTGAGGACAAACCCAACATTTATGCCTAAAATGGTGTCCAGTGTGGCTCTTAATCAAACCATTCATCTGCCAACTTTCTATTCAAATCCACAGAACAAGGGGGAAACAATTCTGCATTCTTTGGACGTACACAGCTTAGATTCTACTTGGACAGAACCAAAGTTTTCAGAAAGACAGAGCAATTACTAGTGGCATATGCTGCAGGATCACAAGGAAAGGCTAAAGCAGACTATTTCAAAGTGGATAAGCCACTGCATTCGTTTCTGCTACTTATACCATGGCAAGCCAGTGCTTAAGGGCATTAAGCCACATTCCACCAGAGCTGCAGCCACTTCAGCAGCCTTTCTCAGGGGAGTACCAACCAAGGACATTTTAGAGGCAGCTACTTGGAGTTCAGTGCACACCTTTACAAAGCACTATCATCTGCCACTCTACTCTAAATCCAGGGCAGGCTTTGCCACTGCAGTTCTGCAGGGTCTCATAGCCGCTCCTAATGCTGTTTAGCTCCAGCCGCCCAACCATAGCTTTGGGAATCTACCCAAATGTAATGACTGCAACAGTGAAACACGAAGAACGTAGTACAGTTGTGTACACTTACCATAAATGTAGGTGTTCGAGTGTATTCACTGTTGCAGTCCAGGTTACCCACCTGCCAGTCCCCCTTTTCTTCTAATGGAATCTATCTTTTCTTCTCTGATTTATACAACCTGTGTGGTATATTTGCTTGTGGGTGAAGGTAAAGTTCATATTGCTGCATGTAATTTTATATATAGATATAAATTTTGCCTAGCCTTTTAGGGGGCACCTGACAGCTGGGGCAAGAAAAACTAAAGAAAATGGCGTCTGCTGCTTTTTATACCCCTAACGACCCGAAGTCCGGGAAGGGGCGACGACGGCTGACGCAGGACCCAGGACTTTGGAATTCAGGCTGACTGAGGGCAACCTGCCAGCAGGATTACCCAAATGTAATGACTGCAACAGTGAATACACTCGAACATCTACATTTATGGTAAGTGTACACAACTGTACTTTCTTACCCTAGCAAATGTTTCTGCTGTCATAACGTTGCACTTTGAACCAGTGTCCACTTTGAGATCTGTGGGTTTACCATTAATCAGGACAGTACAAAACACTTGGATTTTTGCCAACAAATCTACTGCATTAACCTTTTCACCAACCACTGATGCACCATCCACATAGAAAAGAGTTGCAGCTTTCTACATGATCAGCTTGCTTTTTTGAGTGATCTTTCTTAAATGAATGAGGCTTGCTTGATTTACAAAACTTTTGAAAGTGGTTCCATTTTTTGCATTTGTGGCATTGCTGACCAAATGCTAAGCACTTTCTCTTTTGGATTCGTGACTGGCACCTCAATTATGGCCGTTATCAATGAGACTTGACTTGGGTTTTGCTGACTCACCCTTTTGCTACACTAAGCATGCCCATTTTACAGTGCTAGTCTTGGAACTTGCTGGAAAGGTGTGGGCTCTGCCTGTAAATCCTGCGAGGGCTGCAGCTGCCATATGCTTGGGCCTGTTCCTTTTAGCCAAGTGCTGCATGCTGTCTACGTTTGTTCTAGAGGCTGCTGAAACCACACCCTTATCACTTGCAAGCATATTTGTGTGCCTTTCTGTAAGCTCTTGTATCTGACAAATCTCTGTGGCTTTGCTCAATGTTAAATCACTGTCTCGAAGCAAAATCTTTCTCACCTCAGCATTAGTAACACCACACACAAGCCTGTCTTAAGTCCTCTTTCAGATCACCAAATCTGCATGATTTAGCTTTGTTTCTGAAGTCAGTAATGTAAGCTGCAAAAGTTACTCCTTGATTTGGTCTCTTGTATAAAATAAGTGCCTCTCCAATGTAACATTTATCTAGGGGTTACACATTTCTCTAAATTTGCATTTCAAACGCTCAGGATCCTCCCTTGATTCTGCTTGTACAACAATATGGCGGATGTTCTTAGTGTTTCACTGTTGCAGTCATTACATTTGGAGTTATCTGCCTGCAGGTAGCCCTCAGCCGGCCTGAATACCAGAGTCTTGGATTCCTGCGTCGGATGCTCTCTTCTTCCATGACGTCAGGTCATCAGGGGTATAAAACATGCAGCTGACGCCATTACATCGGTCTTTCTTGCCGCGCTTTGCCAGAAGCAGTTTGCAAGTGCCAGTCAGCCAACTCGTGAAATTTTCCATGTTCATCGTGTTACACTGCTGCAGTCATTACATTTGGGTTATCCTGCCGTCAGGCGGTCCCGCAGTCGGCCTGAGTTCCAAAGTCTTGGTCCGGCGTCGGTTGCTGTCGCTTCTTCCCTGACGTCAGTGCGCCAGGGGTATACAAGATGCACCCGACACCATTTTCTTCAGTCTTTCTTGCTGTGCGGTGCCCGAAGCAGAAGCAGTTCGCAAGTGCCGGTCGGCCGACTCCTGAGATTTTCGAAGTCGAATTTCAGATCCGATGTCTTCAATAAAGCTAAGTACCCCGTTGGGGAAACTTTTTTTCTTGCCTCTTTCCGATGTCAGAAAAAGTTAATAATTGTATTTCTTGAGGGAAGCAAATACCTCATAAGGACTTCCACTCTTACTGTATTCCATGCCTAGGCCTTGATCACGGCGTCACTAGTTTGTCTGTTTTGTGCTAGATTTAACATGTGCTAGATTTAACAAACACACTATAAAAAGACGTTTTGTTTTTGCTTTGCACTACTTTGGCCGAAGGTTCAATTATACGATGCCGTCTGATCAGCCGACAACCTCAATACCGAAAAAACGCAAAGACAAGGATAAAGACAGGCATCCGAGGTCCAAAACCGACAAAACCTCTTCTAGGCCAGTCGCCGGTTCTCAGTGAGGCACTTTCGCAGCCCCTGACACCCGCTACCTCAGAGCCACTGGCCGCTTTCGACTCCCATGTGGAGACATCTAGGCCTCTGGAAACTCAAAGTATTGGGCCTACGGAAACTAATCCCTCAGATGGGTCCGGAGCCGCTGAGCAGGCATCGGCTTCTGAGGGTGTTTTCAGACCTTCACAACTTACCATTAAGACAACAGCCAAGGCAAAGGTACCACTAAAGACAAAGAAACAAGTACAGCATTCTCCTGGATTGTCCTCTATGCCTAAGAAACAGATGCTCAAAATGGCCGAAGACCTTATTACTCTAATCAGGGGTTCCCATCCCCTTCCTGAGAAAAGGCCTAGGCAGGATACAGACTATGACTCCTCTGATCAGGTTTCCATTTCCTCTGACTCCTCTTCAGACCAGGGATACTCTCTACCCCCCTGTCAGGACTCTGATGCTGAAGAATCTATCCCTTCAGCCTCTCCTCCTGAGGATTATTCTTTTCGGGAAACTTTACATATCATGAGGGAGCATTTCCATTGGAAAAGTCAGAATTACTCAGAATCCAAGAAAAGGCTCAGGGATTTCCTCTTACTGCCTCAGCACAGGCCCCTGGCTATTCCGCCTGTGCTAGATATTGTGGATGATGTGTTCTCTGAATCCATCTTATCTCCTGACTCTTTGCCCCCTGCTCCAGCCAAGCCAGATAGGTATTACAGAGTCCCTGACTCTCAAGTTTCTTTACAAAAACCCTTCTGCTGATCCAGAAACTATTTCCCAGGGTCCAAAAGGGGTTAAGGCTTCCATTGCAAAAAATCCAGTACCCTCTGACAGAGATTCCAGAGCTTTGGATAGATGGGGGAAGAAAGTATACACTTCTGCAACTTTAGCAGTAAGAGCTTTAAATTGACAGTTTCACATGCTTAAGTACCAACAATATTTAATGGCTCAGTTAAAACAGAAAATGCTTGCAAGCTCAGAAGCTTCTGATTGTAAAGAAATGCAGGATTTATTGCATGCGGTTGAACAGGTAGGAAAACATACTCTGCAATGTGGTTTTGATTCTTTAGAAGCCTCTTGTAGAGCCGCAGTTACAGGTTCTGTGATTCGAAGACATGCTTGGTTAAAAGAACAAAGTTTACCTGATCATGTTAAGGCAAAATTATTGGATGCTCCTTTACAGCATGATACTTTGTTTGGTGTTAAGGCAGAAGAGGTGTTAAAGAAAATGGAGGATAAAGCTAAATCTATGCAAACAGTCAAGGATTTCTTACAGGTACAGCCACCTCTGTTTAGCAGAAATTGGCCAACAAAGAATTGGTCCTTTCCAGTGTCAGACAGACCACAGAGAGGCAGATACAGACGCCCCGGGGGCAGATCTCAACCCCAAGGCTCAAACAGACAGCGACAGTGGACACCTCAACCCCAAAAGGGGATGAGGGCAAGTCTCAACCTTACAGGAAACAGTCACAATGACTTTCCCCTTCGTACGCCAAGCACATCCCTTTTGGAAGCCCCCTTAAGGGGAAAACTAGCACTTTTTTCTCCAAACTGGCAAATAATCACCTAAGACAAATGGGTCCTGAATATTGTGTCTCAAGGTTACAGATTCCACTTTCATACTTTACCAAGGCAAAAAGGAATGCCAGACTGCCACAAAATCAATGGGCAGAGGCACAAAAACAAATCTCAGCCCTCATGGACATGAGAGCTATTCAAAAAGTACCACAACAGGAACAAGGATAAGGATTTTACTCAAGACTCTTCCTGGTCCTCAGAAAGGACAAGACCTGGAGGCCCATACTAGACCTTTCAATTCTGAATACTTACTTGGATATTCCAAAATTCAAAATGTTGACATTACAGCAGCTTCTACCCATGCTGGGCAAGAAGGCTTGGCTTGTTACTCTGGACCTCAAAGAGGCATACCTGCATGTCCCTATCAGACAAAATTGCAGAAGATACCTCAGATTCAAAGCTGGTACAATGCACTACCAATTCTCTGCACTGCCCTTTGGCTTATCTACTGCGCCCAGGGTCTTCACAAAGTGCCTGGCACCAGTAATTGCATTTTGCAGACAAAAAGGAATTCAAATATATCCATACCTGGACGACTGCCTCATTCAAGCAGAGACAGGACAGTCTTCTACAGCATCTGGCGTTTGTAAAAAGGTTGCTAATTTCTCTAGGGGTACACAGTAAATGAAAAGAAGTCAAAACTAGTGCCCTCGCAACAGATTATATTCCTGGGTGCCAGCTTAAATACAACTGCCCAGATGGCTTACCTCACGCCAAACAAACAAGTTCAACTAACACAATATTTTCAATTACTGGCAAGAAAGTCCCATCTCCCTGCATGAAAAATTTGCAGGCCCTGGGATTCATGGCATCCTGCATACTATTAATACCATATGCCAGACTGCATATGAGGAAATTACAATGGTACCTGAAAAGTGTTTGGACTCAACACTCTCTCGCAGTTTAGAAGCAGTAATACCAATGATTCCCTGCCTACAACAGGAGTTTCTATGGTGGGCACAGGCATGTCACCTAAACAAGGGTCAGCCTTTTACCCAACCCACAGCCAGGCAAACTCTAACAACAGATGCTTCGGATTATGCCTGGGGAGCACACATGGCAGGAAAATGCATTCAGGGCAAGTGGACCACAGACTAGATGCATCTTCACATCAAAAAGAGATGTTGGCTGTTCAAAATGCCCTAACAGCTTTCAAGGACCTTCTACGTCCAGGACAATTATTACTAAAGACAAGACAACACCACAGTAATGTGGTACGTAAACAAGCAAGGGGGGCACTCATTCTTATCCCCTATGCAGGCAAGCCATGACCTTGTGGAACACAGCTGTAACGTATCAAGTTCACCTGCAAACACAATTCCTGCCAGGAAAGAAAAATACTCTGGCAGACGATCTAAGCAGAAATATCATGGACCCTCACGAATGGAAATTGAATCCACAAATCTTCAGCATGGTAATGCTAAAATGGGGATGCCCAGACATAGATCTTTTTACCTCCCCACTGAATTGCCAACTACAAAAATTCTGCACAAGGACCTATCACAAACAAGCATGGGAAGTGCATGCTCTTCTGTTCAGCTGGAAAAACCTAAAAGTTTATGCCTTCCCGCCACTGCCTCTCCTTTCAAATGTACTCCTAAAAGTCGGACAAGAAAAACCACAGATGATCCTGATTGCTCCAGACTGGCCACGCCAGCACTGGTACCCTATCTTAAGGAACTTGGCTCAAGGCCCACCATGGATTTTGCCTCAAATTCCACACCTTCTGACTCAACTAAACAATCAGATCCTGCACGGTCAGCTCAAAACCCGAAACCTGGCTGCATGGCAGATAAATTAGTCAAACAGGCAACACCTCTCTCTAAAGCTGTTATGGATGTCATTTTGGAGGCCAGGAGGCCTAGCACCAGGAAAGCTTACTCAGAAAACTGGAAGAGATTCTGTGCCTGGAACCAGGCGGTCACAGCCTTGACCCTCTTGTTTCAAACATTCCTCAGATTTTACAATACTTAACAGAGATGCTGAACAAAGGCCTATCCTTTTCATCAGTTAAGATCCACGCCTCTGCCATTTCTGCACATTACAAAACGGATCCTCCTTTTTTCTCTCATCCCTTGCTAAAGCAGTACCTCAGAGGGGCTAAAAACATAAGACCTCCCCGGAGAGCACCAACACCAACTTGGGGCCTCAACTTGTTTTGGAAAAACTGACCTTTACCACCTTTTGAGCCAGCCAATACAGCAGATCTAAAATTTTTATCATGGAAAACAGCTCTGCTCCTGGCAGTAACTTCAACACGAAGAGTCCCAGAGCTACAGGCATTAATGACAGTGGAACCTTTTATAATTTTTCATCAGGACAGGGTATCTTTAAGGACAGACCCTACCTTTATGCCAAAGGTGATATCTAGTGTGGCTCTTAACCAAACCATCCATTTGCCAACTTTTTATCCAAATCCCCAGAATAAAGGGGAGAAACTTCTGCATTCTTTGGACATACACAGGCAGCTACGCTTCTACTTGGACAAAACCAAGGCTTTCAGGAAAACTGAGTAACTACTATTTATAGCATATGCTGCAGGATCACAGGGCAAGGCTATCGCAAAGCAGACTATATCCAAATGAATAGGCCACTGTATTCGGTACTACTACATACAACTTCTGCATTCTTTGGACATACACAGGCAGCTACACTTCTACTTGGACAAAACCAAGGCTTTCAGGAAAACTGAGTAACTACTACTTATAGCATATGCTGCAGGATCGCAGGGCAAGGCTATCTCAAAGCAGACTATATCCAAATGGATAGGCCACTGTATTCGGTACTGCTACATACACCATGGAAAATCAGTCCCAAATAACATTAGGCCACATTCCACCAGGGCAACAGCCACTTCAACAGCCTTTCTCAGAGGAGTACCTACCAAGGAAATTTTGGAGGCTGCAACTTGGAGTTCAGTGCACACCTTTACCAAGCATTACCACCTGCCTCTTTACTCTAAATCCTAAGCAGGCTTTGCCACTGCAGTTCTGCAGGGCCTCATAGCCAAGCCTAACTCTTTATAGACCAGCCACCCAACCTCAGCTTTGGGATTCTACCCAAGTGTAATGACTGCAGCAGTGTAACACGATGAACATAGTACAGTTTTGTACCTACCATAAATGTAGATGTTAGAGTGCTCACACTGCTGCAGTCCAGGTTACCCTCCCTCCATCCCCTCTGAACTAGCTGGACTTATCCATACCTTTCTATCCTATACAACCTTTGGGGTGTATTTTCTGGTAACTGAAGCTATTGTTTTTATTTCATATGTATATTTTTGATTAGCCATATGTATTGCCTTCCTACTTGGGGGCACCTGACATCTGGGGCAAGAAAAACTGAAGAAAATGGCGTCTGGTGCATCTTATATACCCCTGGTGCACTGACGTCAGGGAAGAAGCGACAGCAACCGATGCCGGACCAAGACTTTGGAACCCAGGCCAACTGCAGGGCCGCCTGACGGCAGGATAACCAGAGTGTAATGACTACAGCAGTGTGAACACTCGAACATCTACATTTATGGTAGGTAAAAAAATGTTTTTTTTTTTTGTGTTTCAGAACAGAAGTCTTCAAAAAAAGCGAAGTACCCTGTTGGGGATCCTTTTTCTTGCTCTTAACCGATGTCAGTAAAGGTTAACAATTGTCTTACCTGTGGAAAGCAAATACTTAATAAAGATTTTCATTCGTACTGCATTCCTTGTCTAGGCCCAGACCACGGCATCCCTTGCTGCCGGATTTGTGCCTTATTCGACCCCCAAACTGTTCGTCGGTCTATTTTTGTAGCAAATTATTTTGGTACTCTGTATAATTATCCAGAAATGGCTTCGGTAAGCCATCCGACTACTGATATTCTGAAAAAACGTAAGGATAAAGACAGAGACCGCATGGGTCCAAAACTGCCGACAACGCTTCCGTTAAACTAGTCGCCAGTCCGCCGGTACTCAGTGAGGTGCTTTCGCAGCCCCTGATACCTGCTACGTCAGATTCGCAGGCCTCTACTGAGACCCATTCGGAGTCCAGTATGCCACGAGATGCTTCTTCGACTATGGAACCTGCGGATGTCTCTACCTTGGATGAGTCCGGAGCTGTTGTGCAGGCACCGGCTTCTGAGGGTGTATTCAGGCCTACAGACTTGCATTTTACACTGACGCCATCTTCATCCAGGCCTAAAACTCAACCCATGCCTAGAAAACCGACGTCCAAACTGCATGGTCAGGCCCATATGCCTAAAAACAAATGCTTAGAATGGCTGAAGACCTTCTTACTTTAATTAGGAGAAGCCAGCCTCCCCCCCTCTAAGAGACCTAGAACTGATTTTCCTTCTGATTCTTCTGATCAGGATTCTGATATTTCTGTTTCTTCTGATTACCACGGTTTACCCTTATCTACCTATGAGGATTCTGATGCAGAGGATTCCATTCCCTCTGCTTCCCTTCCAGAAGATTTTTCTTTTGGTGAAACCTTGCACACTCTTTGGGAGCATTTCTGCTGGGAAAGCCAGGATTACTCTGACTCCTAAAAGAGGCTTGGGGAATTCTTACTCCTTCCTCAACACAGGCTTTTAGCTATCCCTTCTGTTCTGGGCATTGTATATGATGCTTTCTTGGAATCTAGCCTGTCCCTAGACACTTTACCTCCAGCTCCCAGAAAACCTGACAAGTATTACAGAGTACCTGACTCTTTTAAGTTCCTCTTCGAGACTCCTACGATCCAGAGACCATTTCCCAAGGTCCAAAGGGCATTAAGACTACAGCTGCCAAAAATCCTACCCCTTCTGATAGAGATTCTAGAGCCTCGGACAGATGGGGCAAGAAGGTATACACTTCTGCTACTTTGGCCATTAGGGCTTTAAATTGCCAGTTTCATATATTAAAGTACCAGCAGCATATTTTGGGTCTACTTAAACAGAAAATGATGTTGATTCCTGACTGTGCTGAACACAAAGAATTACTTCTTTAGAAGCATCTTGCAGGGCTGCTGTCACTGGGTCTGTAGTTAGAAGGCATGCTTGGCTTAAGGAGCAAAACTTGACAGATAATGTTAAAGCTAAATTACTGGATGTTCCCTTAAACCAAGACCGCCTGTTTGGCAACCGAGCAGAAGTTGTCCTCATAAAGGAGGAAAAAGCTAAATCTATGCAAACTGTTATGCAAGTACAGCCTCCCAGATTTAGTTGGCATTGGCCTTCAAAGAATTGGTCCTTTCCAGTGTCTTCCAGGCCTTCTCAGTCCAAACCCAGGAACAGCAGACCACCTAGGTTACAGTCTCAGGCTACGCACAGGCCTAAGCAGTGGGGGGGGGGGGCCTCCCACTTCCAAAGCAGGAAGTAGTAAGACACCCCCCTACAGAAAAATGTCACAATGACTTAACCTTAACCCTTCCAAGCACTGTTCAAATGCCTGCTCCCTTAGGAGGAAAGCTCGCCCTGCATGCAAAGAACTGGGAACTCATTACCCAGGACAAATGTGTTTTAAATATAGTTTTTCAAGGATACAAATTCCACGTCCACTCCCTACCAACCCCAGACGGTTGGTCAGACCTACCCCCAAATCAGTGAGCAGAAGCTCACCAGTAGGTTCTCTCTCCAAGTATTAGGGCTATTCAACCTGTCCCAGCAGAAGAAAGGGGACAAGGGGTTTTATTCAAGACTTTTTCTGGTACCCAAAAAAGACAGCTCCTGGTGTCCTATCTTGGACTTCTCTATTCTAAACACCTTTTTGGTAATCTCAAAATTCAGAATGCTAACACTTCAACAGCTGCTTCTTATGCTAGGCAAAGATGCCTGGTTGGCAACCTCAGACTTAAAGGAAGCTTACCTGCACATTCCAGTAAGGGAATCTTGCAAGAAATACCTACGCTTCAGGGCAGGCTCCATGCACTATCAGTTCTCTGCACTTCCCTTTGGCTTATCTACTGCGCCCAGCCATTGCATTTTGCAGGCAGAGAAGTATTCAAATATACCCATACCTGGATGATTGTCTGATTCAGGTAGATAACCGGGACTTGCTATAAAAACATCTGGTATTTGTAAAGAAGCTTCTAACCTCACTGGGGTACACCATAAATGAAAAGAAATCTCACCTAGTACCCTGAAAACAGATTGTATTCCTGGGAACAAGCCTGAACACAACTTCCCAGATGGCTTTACTTACTCCATAGAAACAAGTTTATTTGACAACCTACTTCAAACTACTGGCCACAAAGACCCAGCTATCTGCAAGGAAAATTCTGCAAGCCCTGGAGTTCATGGCCTCTTGCATTCTAATAATTCCATATGCAAGACTGCATATGAGGAAACTACAATGGTATCAACATTCTCAGGACCTGGAATTGATGATTCCTGTCATTCCTTGTATAAAGACAGAGTTCCTTTGGTGGGCAGAGGCCTCCTACCACAACAAAAGGCTTTCTTTCACTCTACTCCCTGCCGCCCAAACCCTAACAGACGCATCAGACTATGCATGGGGGGCTCACTTGGCAGGGCAGGGCAGTGCATTCAGGGCAAATGGAACCTGAATCAGATGCACCTGCATAGCAACCAAAAAGAAATGTTAGCTGTACAGAATTCCCTGACAGCCTTCAAAGACCGCATCCTTCCAGGACAATTATTGGTAAAGACAGACAACGCCACAGTTATGTGGTACATAAACAAGCGGGGGGGGGGGGGGGCTACTCATACCCTCTCTGCAGACTAGCCATGGCTCTGTGGAACACAGCCTTGAGCTAACAAGTGCACCTACAAGCTCAATTCCTGTCAGGCAAGCTAAATTCACTGGCAGACTACATAAACAGAAATCTCATGGACCCACACGAATGGAAACTGGAACAAAAAATATTCAACTTCTTGAAACAAATTGGGGACTCCAGAGATAGACCTGTTTGCCTCCCCTCAGAACTACCAATTGGACAAATTCTGCACAAGGACTCCCCACAGTCAAGCTTGGAAAGTGGATGCTCTGTCCTTAACCTGGGAAAGCCTCTCGGTTTATGCCTTTCCCCCTCTGCCTCCTCGAAATTTATCTGCTAAAGATCAAACAAGAAAAGCCAAGGACAATACTGATTGCACCAGATTGGCCATGCCAGCATTGGTACCCCTTCTTGTGCAGTATGATACTGCTGGAGCCATGGCACCTACCTCAGACACCTTCTCTACTGTCCCAGCAGGTGGGCCAGATTCTGCACTCTCAGCTTCAAACCCTGAATTTTGCAGCCTGGCTAATTCCTTGAGCTGTGCAATAGCATCCCTCAGTAAGCAGGTGCTAGATGTCATTCTGGAAGCAAGGAAGCCTAGTACTAGAAAATCCTATGCTGAAAAGTGGAAAAGATACTGTTCCTGGAGCCAGACTCAGGGAATGGGCACAACGGTGTCCAGCTTGCCCTCATATTCTTCAGTACTTAACAGAAGTGCTCCACAAGGGCCTATCCTTCTCAATTAAAATTCATGCCTCTGCCATTTCAGCACATTATAATACTGAACCACCCCTCTTCTGTCACCCCCTGCTAAAGCAATTCCTCATAGGGGCCAAAAATTTAAGGACCCCCCCCCCAGGTGAGCCCCTACTCCAGCCTGGGACCTGATCTTTGTATTGGAAAAGCTCACTTTCCCTCCATTTGAACCAGCTGCTACTGCAGAGTTGAAATTCCTTTCTTGGAAAACAGCCTTCCTTCTAGCCATCACTTCAGCAAGAAGAGTGTCTGAATTACAGGCCCTCTTGGCAGTGGAGCCCTTTATTATGTTCCATGCAGACAGGGTTTCTGTCAGGACCAGTCCTTTTTTTATGCCCAAGGTGGTGTCTGGTGTGGCCCTAAATCAGTCCATTCATTGGCCTACCTTTTCCTGAATCCGCAAAACAAAGGAGAACAAATACTGCACTCTTTGGACGTGCACAGACGACTTAGATTTTATTTGGACAGGACTAAGCATCTCAGAAAATCTGAACAGCTGCTAGTTGGGTTTGCTGCAGCGGCAGAGGGGAAGGCCATTTCAAAGCAAACCATTTCTAAATGGATAGCCCATTGCATTTACTTCTGCTGTAAGCACCATGGAAAACCTACCTCACAGGGAATAAGATCACATTCCACCAGGGCTGCATCTGCCTCTACAGCCTTTCTCAGAGGTGTCCCTACCAGGGACGTCCTAGAAGCTGCTACCTGGAACTCTGTACATACCTTCACCAAGCATTACCACGTGCCTATTTTTTCTAAATCCAGAGCTGGTTTTGCCACTGCAATCTTGCAGGGCTTAATAGCTGGTCCTAATGCTCTCTTAACTTCCTCCTCCCTTCCTTAGCTTTGGGAATCAACCCAAATGTAATGACTGCAACAGTGAAACACGAAGAATATAGTACAGTTGTGTACACTTACATAAATGTAGATGTTAGAGTGTATTCACTCTTGCAGTCTTGGCTATCTTCCCTCCAGGCCCCTGACTTATCTTGACTCTACCTTTCCCTGTTTGGTGTATCTAAGCTTTCTGGTGTATTTGTTTTTTGATGGAGGTGTACCATAACATACAATTGCTTCCCATTGTGTGGGCACCTGACATCTGGGACAAGAAAAACTGATGTAATGGCATTGGCTGCTTGTTTTATATACTTGATGACCTGACGTCATGGAAGAAGAGACAGCATCTGATGCCGGAAACCAAGACTCTGTTATTCAGGCCGGCTGAGGGCTACCTGCAGGCAGATGACCCTAAATGTAATGACTGCAACAGTGTATACACTCTAACATCTACATTTATGGTAAGTGTACACAACTGTACTTTTTCACCCTCTCCTACATATACTGCTGGTTTTTACACAAATGAACGCTCTTTCAATAGCTTCTGACCCCACTAGATTAAGCAGAATAAATGCCCTTGTACATGCATCTTTGTCAGAAAAAGCCGCTTGTATGAAAATTTCGTATTCCTGCTCAAATACACTCCAATTCGCTGCAATATTATGATCAAACACAAGTGAACTGGGTCTGCGAAATGCCTTTGATGTACCAACACACAAGTAATAAAGACCCTTGGAATTATGTACGAACATACACACACATACATCAGAAATTTATGCCAGAACTGAGAATTATGCTCAACAGCACAGTAGACACTCCAAAATAACTGCACTTTGCAAAATAAGTTTCTGTAGCACTAGAACCCTTTTAAAATCACTGTACATTGCAAAACCACACTTATCAGTATAAGAAACACTTCAAAATTACTGCACTTTGCGAATGAATTGTACATGGCACAAAAAAAACTCTCAATGACTGTATTTTATGAAATAACTCTGCACAGTGTAAGAAACTTGAAATGACTGCACTTTGCGAATGAACTGTTCTTTGCAAAATAACTGTACCTTGCACACAGTAAACTCTTTGAAATAATTGTACCATAATAAAGCACACAACACTTGCACACACTGAGATACTTTGAGCAACTCTAGTTATACTCTGAATAGCTTTAGTCAATGCAAACTAGCAGCACATATAAAAAAACGTGGTCATATACTAAAAAATGCAGTCGCTTTGCTTTTCTATGCTCTTTTTGTCCTTTTGTTGTACTCGTTATGCTCGCTTGACTTTTAACATGCTCGTTACTTTCCTTGTGCTCATTCTACTTTTAACATGCTTGTTATGCAAGTCAGAAATAGTTCTAAATGCACTCGTAAGTATTTTGAGTAAATTTATAAAATATCGTGGTTTCGAACATTTCGCTTAATTAGTAATGCATTTTGTGCTTTGTTTGATTAATAATGAATTTTGTGCTTTGCAAATGCTTTCTATTGTTTTCTTTCCAGAATAAATAATTTTATGCGAGTTTACCTGAAATTCATTTCTGACCTTTCTTAATCATTTGAGCAAGTTGGAATGAAACCTCTAACACCATGTCATTCAGATATGCCACAATTCAGGCGTGCTAATTCTAACCACATCATTCAGATATCCCCCTTCTCACACTGTCACTCATCTGGTCAGGATAAAATAGATGAACAGTTGTGGGTTCAGTTCAAACTGCTTTATTATATACAAACACATTAGGATTGAGGCTTAGTAACTTCAACTTGTAAACTGACTACTGCATTCATACATGTTAACACTCTGGCTGTTATCTCAAAATGATACTGCTGTCTGCAAGTGCTTTCAATTTATACGCAAGTGCCCTCACTTTGAAATGCTTCTAAAAGTTACAACGCATGCTGTGTACTACAGTGGCTTTCATCATTTTATCTTATTTTTAAAGGCTGTATGCTAAAAAACGAATACAAAACATATGTAATAAAAAATATAATGGCCGGGGCAGTGGTGCAGGGGTTAATGTCACTTCACAGCAAGAGGTTCTCTAGTTCGATTCTTAGCAGGGGTGCCTTCTATGTGAAGTCTGCATGTCCTCTCTGTGTCTGTGTAGGTTTTCTTCTGGGTGCTCCAGTTTCCACCCACTCTACAAAGGCATGCATCTAAAGTGTTTCTCCCCAGGCCTCTGCTGAAAATTGGCTTGTTCTAAGTCAGACTTTTCCGATCAATAAAAGCTAAATAAATTAAAACACTCCCATCCCCTAATAACTTGGAACAAACTCAGCTTAAACCAAATGTGGTATTCTAGACGTTCGCCCTTATAAAACTGAGGAAAATATCATAATTCTACATAGAATATAATCAATGCACTTTTACAATCCGCCCCACCCCAGCAGCCTAAGATCACAGCATGCTTTTATCCAGTTTGGTTTCTCGTACTTTAAAACTTCTGTTTCTTACAACTAAAAAAGCATCTGTTTACTTTGACTTTTGTATGTGTTAAAGATGTTGATGAAAAGACCCCCACCACACACATTTAAAATACCCCTGACTGTGTACTACACACACAAAAAAAGTTTTACTGTCTATAACTTAGTTTATTTTGTGAAATGTTTTATAAAATTACTAAGAATAAGCATTTTTTGTATTCCTCCTTTGTGTCCTACTAATAAATATTGATATAAAATGGGGTATATTCTTTAAAGTCCACCCACAAGTTTAACAAAGTCAACAAAAGTCCAGTGTCAGCCACTTCTTGCAAAACCATATTTCAGAATTGTAATGAGATGCTTAATAGTCTTCTATTTATTCACTAATTTCAGAGTTGTTGGTCTTCTTCCTGTTCATTTCCATCTTGCAGTATCAGACTGGTTCTTCTAATTCTTTTAGTTAACTCCTGTGCTTTTTTAAGCACAGTCCCGCTTCTGTTTGTTGACTCACTTTTTATTGAGTAAACTTTTTCTCCTTAGCCTGTTCTGTGTCAAAAAATGGCTTTGATCCTCCATGAAAAACATTCTGACAGCTGGATACAGCAGACTGAGTCTCACTCCTGCTTTTCAACATTCTGTGATTGCTGGGATAAATTTGCTTTTCTTCTGCCTGGTGTATAGTGAATAATCACTTTCTGCAAATACTCTGCTGACTCCAGTTTTTAATACTTTACAGTTGTGTCAGTATCAAAGCTTTCTGTTGGTATGATTGCATCTTTACTAATATAGGTCTTGGTAGCTTTCTCATGGCCAGGCTTGGAGCATATGCTCAGTGTGCCCTTTTCAGTTAACAAATCCTACTGAGGAATATCAGTCTAGTTGCTTATTTGTGCTTTCATAAAATTAACAGTCTGTTCCTTCCAGTTTCTCTGGTACAGCAGAAAATCTCTGCACAGTTTGTCTTCTACATCTACAGTTTTTTAAAATAGTTCTTAAGAAACCTCATATTCCGCTTTTTCTTCATGTCATCCACTGATTTTTTTTCTTTTCTTTTTTTGTGCAGTTTTATCAGTTCATCTGAATGGCTAGATGAAGCTCTTTTTTTCTAGCTTTTTCTTATTTTAACTGATGTAGTCCTTCAATGTTTCATTAATTTTAATCACTTGTTACTACATTTGATTTTTTCTGTGAATTACTGGAAGCCATCTCTTAAAACAAAGATGAAGCTTTTGAACTGCTTTTTGGTAATTAGCAGTGGAATCCTTACCAGACTTTCTCATCACCTTTTCCGGTTGACTTTGCAGGTTTTCCAAATTTCTTCTTTGCCGGCATCAGGCAGTATACTGAATTATTGAAAAACATTTTAATGACACTTCTTTTTCTCAGTTTCTATTTTTACACTGGTAGAGCCAAAGTTATGCTGTTGATCTGCGTGCGACCATCTTGAAAGTCTAGCTTTTTAAAGTTGATCTACAAGAGTTCAAAGAAATGAGAACTTGAACTAAAAAAACGAGAGAGAGAGAGAATAAAACTGAGGTGCTAATGTGTCTTTGGCTTTCTTTTACTGACTTATGAGCAGAACAATATACTCGGTCAGCCTTTAATGAATATAGCAAGATGCTACTTGGAGAACATTAGAACAGAGTGTGTGGTGTGCATTAGAAGCTGAGTTAATACTAATTGCATTGTGCTGTTTTACCCTGATGCTTGACCCAGACCAAGGTCAGATATTACAAAAGATGGATGTCAACATTAGTGGGTTAATTTTAACTGCTCTGAGACCATGCAGTTCAGTTAACAGACTAGAATTTTCTTCTTTTGTATTGAGATTAGTTGTTAAAGATGCAGCGTATGGAGTGTGTGGTATAACTTAAATTTTAAAATAACTGTGAATATTCTGAAGTTGTCAGTCATCATTTTATCATCGGGTTCTGTTCTGATCCTTCAGAACTGACTTGGCTGCTTCTGTAGTTCGTGGCTTCCAAAAACTCTTGAGTACATCCCTTACCCATAATGCTTGGGGAGAGTACCTCCAGTCTCGTTTGCTGCTTTCAGCTTCAGACGTGGTTTTCCATTATGCTGTCGAGCCTTATTCAGTTAAGTAAAATAATTTCTATAATTCCCTCTTTCGTTTCTAAGAGTCTTCCTAGCCTATTCCTCATCTGTCACACCCAAGTTCTTTCAGCCATTTTTTAGGCAAATTTTCACTTCCTTTCCCTTTTCAGTCTACCTTTAGGTAGCTGATCTTACCATTGTTGGTATCCCTTGCCCTGTTCTTACCACCAGGTATTTTTCACTATCATTGCTGGTAGTTCTTTCCCAAAAAAATAAAGTCTCTGTTCTTGTGTGGTAGCTTCCCTTCCCTCAGGTGTGTGGGCTTGAGTCCGTTACCCTGTGTGTTGCTGCTGACTTCTTACTGTGGCTGATGGAGAAGGCTCCAGCTGGCTTTAAGAAATGTTCAAATTGTGGTCATAAAATTCTTTTTTTGGACCAACATATTCGCTGTGTGTTTATTGCTTGGGTCCCTTACATTTGCAAGAGGACTTTTCCATCTGCCATGCTTTTAGCCACCGAGCATTGGTAGAGAGGAAAAATAAACTTCTCAGGAAAGGTCTTCTTCCCTCCTTTGGGGAGGCTATATCAGGACAGGAAAAGACTAAATCCAAATCGGGACATACTACTTCAACTTCTACCTCTTCTAGACCTTTGGAGCTGAAGAAATTGTCTGCCTCTGTCCTGAGCACTTCCTTGACACTGAGTCCTAAAAAGAAAAAAGACTTTGTCCTCTACTCCATCAGAGCAGATTTCAAAATCTTCGACTCCGAAGCATGCTTTTGAATCTGTATCTGCTTTCTTGCTTTCAATATCTCCATCGGCACGGAAGCATTTGGAATCTGTTTACCACTTCCCAGTATTTCCCTTCAATAGACCCCTTTGCTGACAGGCCACCCTCTCCCTTCTTGATCAGACCAAAGTCCCCTTCAGTGGTCTCTGTCCGTTCTTTCATGAGTCTAACAGAAGATGATGTGGAGAAGTTGGTGACGAAAGTACTTTGGGCCCAAGGGGTGTCAGAAATGCCATCTGTTCCTACCCCTTTGGGACAGGCACCAATGCCTTCTATTCCCTCTTCTGTACCTCCTCTTCTAACCTCTAAGGCATTTTAGAGTCCTCTTATCCAGGTTTGCTGGAACTGACAGTGTCTATTCTGAACATATCTTTTTCTTTGGACCTGAATGCTGCCCTGAGCACTTTGGTCGTTTTGGAACGGGAGTCCTCCTGGAGCTGTAACTTGCCTGTTGGTTCAGGGACTTTTGGGATGACTTCTTTTCTATCTGAGCTGTCTCCCCGTCTGGTAACATCGGCACAGATAAGTTCAGATCTGGCTTTGGTCTTGAAGGGGACCACATTGGTGCAGGGAGGGGTTTCAATACCTAGGTCCTCCCTTTTGGTCTCAGAGTCCCATTTGTTCTGTAGTGGATCAGCTTTCTAGGCCATGAAGAGGACATTGGCTTCTAGCCTTAGGACATTTCCTTCCTCCTTGAAACCCTCATCTGACTCCTTTTGGCTCCAGAGAATCAACTGCTCCCTCCACAGGATCAGTGGGTACTGCAGCCGCAGGGTACCCCTTCTTCCAAAACCTCCCCAGATGTTCCCCCTGAGGAGGTCCCTCAGAAGAAGTTGTGTAAGAGGAAACACTTCAACTCTCCCAAAGAGTCCATCATGGAAGACATGGATTTCAATGAGGGTGAAGGATCCCCCAGGTTACCTCCTGACGATGTCACCTTTGGAGACATCCTGGAAATCCTTAAGCAAAGAGGTGACTGGAAGTCCCTCAACCCTTCAACTAAGGAATCCATGTACCTGCAGGCTTTTGGTACCCAGGAAGTAGATGGACAGGTATCTCCACCCGCAGATGAGCTCATTGAGTTGATCCCTCTGTGGGCATGGAACCCCCTGACGCTACCAAACCAGTCCCCAAAAGGCCTGACAAAATTATCACAGCCCCAGAGATGCTCCATTTTCTGTAGATGCCATGGTGGTAGTGGTGACCACTAAAAAGGAGCTAGCAGAGGAGTGTTCCTGTATCTATCCTCCTACCAAGGAATCACAGGAGATGGATAGATTTGGGAAGTGAGTTTATGCTTCATTGACCTTTGCCCTGCAGTCTTTCAGTTACTTGGTGCACTTTACTAGATTACAGAGAGATCTGATTAAGGAGCTGTCAGATGCACTCTCAGGGTCTGTTACTGAGGCAGTGCATGAATCTGTCACCTCTGTTGGTTACCCTGACTTCCATTTCTAATTTATTGAGGCTCATTTCACATGTAGCCAAAGGAACGACTAGAGCAGCCGGTTCAGGTATTTCTCTAAGGATGTGCTCCTAGATGCACTTCTGTGATTTTTGTGAAGCCCTTCAAGTCTTCATTTGTCAATGCACCCTTTGATGGCTTATACCTTTTTGGTCCAAGTGTTAGACTCACTTTAACATGGTGTGTGAAGGATGGTCATTTTCTAGGAACCAACGAGAAACAGCAAAAAAATGTTCAAAAATTCCCAGGGATGTTTGCAGAATACATGTGGTGATGGTTCCTTTGGGGCAGAGGGGGGGCCAATAGTGGAAGATGCCATCCAGGTGGCAGAGGTGGTCCCTAGAACCAGGGTGCGCTTCCGAAAGGAGACCTGATTGTCCACCTCTTGAGGCAATCTGGGGTTGCTTATCCCTGCACCTGAAAGCCTGGCAAGAAATCACCTCTACATGGGTGCAGGGAATAATTTCCAGAGGTTACACAATTCCCTTTTTAACTTTCTCCTCCCCAGTCAAAGAAATTCCCCAGTGTTCCACCTAGTCAGATGGAAAAAGCAGCCATTTAGATTCAAAAGCTGCTAGAAAATAGTCATCCAAAAAGTCCCGTCAGACCAGATAGAATCCAGGTTTTACTCAAGATTCTTTTTAGTGCCAAAAAAGACAGGGGACTGGAGACAAACTTTGGATCTCCGCAAACTGAACAAATCTTTTTGAAATAACAAGTTCCGGATGGTGATGATATGGTCCATTCTTCCGTCTTTTTAGGAAAGGACGACTGAATGTGCTCTGTAGATCTTCAGGATGTGTACTACCACATAAAGATGGACAGGTGTTCCAGAAGAGACCTTTGCTTCCGGCTGGGAGCCAGTTATTACCAATTTAGAGTTATGCCCTTTGGTCTCGCCACAGACCTCAGCGTGTTCACCAAATGCATGGCAGTAGTAACAGCTTACTTAAGACTGCAGGGAATTCTGTCTGTTTCCATGTCTAGATCTTCTTATTTCGGATTTTCCTGGTTAGGGGTCGCCACAGCGGAACTCCGGTCCGCTAATGATTGGCAGTAATTTTTTACGGTGCCAAGGTGCCAGCTCAACGCCCAACCTTCAACGAAGGCACGCCCATTCACACATGTCTTTCGAATGCTACTCGACTGCGGGGAGGACATGCAGACTTCACACAAAAGACGCTCCAGCTGAGAATCGAACGGGAGAACCTCTTGCTGTGGGGCGACAACGCTACCGCTGCACCACCGCGGCTTCTACCACCATACCAATTATATCCTTGAATTTCCGTGTCCTTTATTTTCCTTTGCCAGTGGTTCTAAAGATCATGCAAATAAAGAGGAAGAGGACACCCCTGCCTGGTTCCTCCGTTCAAGTAGAAATCAGAGAGGACCCCACCCACTTTAACCCTCACCACCAAATTCCTCATACATCTTCCCAAATCAACCTTGTACATTTTTTTTTCAGGAAATGCAAATGCTTCCATTGCCCTGCTCATGAAGTCCCATTCCACTCAGTCAAACGCTTTCGCTGCATCAAGACCCACCAACAACAATGGTATTTCCTCACATTCTGCTTCCCTCTGGATCAGTGTTCTGTTAATGCTGTCAAATGTTTGCCTCCCCTCCACAAAATCACAGTGACCCATATCTGTCAATTTTGCAACCACATTTGCCATTCTTTTAGCCATTATAATTCTAAAAATTTTATAATCGTGGTTTAGTATTGAAACCAGCCTGTATGAAGCTGGATCCGATGGATCTTTTTCTTTAGATATGTAAGCCACCACTGCTTTCTTCCAGGATGTTGGCACCTCTCTTCCCTCTTAAAATACTGTTAAAACCTTCCAGATCTTTCAGTCCTTACTCTGCTAGCTTCAAAACCACCACAGGAACACCGTCTACTCTCGGGAACCCTCCTGTATATTAGCCATATACGATAATTGTCATCTCATCTCCTCCTATCCCGAATGTTAGTAATTGAATCCCATCTACCTCCAACCTTGGCGCGTCCAATTCCTCCATAAACATCTCCATGTGTAGCTTTTCTTTGATTTCCATATCTCTGCTTTATACAGACTTTTGAGAGTTTTCCAAAATATTTCTAATCTCTCCACAGGATCTCGTTACCCTCCTTGTTAAAGGCTCCCCAAGATTGGTGACAACCCCTTTTACCTTCTGTTGCCAGAGTCATTGTGCTAAAAATTTGTGTTCTAGTGTTATCAAAAAACAGTGCTCAACAGCAATCTTTCTAAACTCGTATACATCAAGGTAATCTCTTATTTTCTGCATGGTAGGCAATGTCTTATTAGAAAATGTATAAAAATGCTTGCATTTTCTGATTCTAGTTAGACAAACTCTGTATTAGCATGTTTTTGTCTCCTTGCTGCAAGATTAAAGTGCCTTAACCCGAACCTACTGTGTATTGATCATTTTTAAAGTATATTTTTCCTTTGACAGTTTGGTCCTTCGGACCGGAAACATATCTCTCACTCTGGCTCAGGTCAGAATTGGGCCTGGTGGCATGTACCCGTACAGAGAAGTGGCCACATCGGTTCTTCTGCTTTGAAAGACCTCCGACTGAATTGTCGTTCGAAAGAGGCCAGCCACTGTTTCTGATCTGGGATTGGAGGACGAGTCAACATTCCAGTGGGATCAAGGTAAGGAGGAATTTACCTTTTTTCTGTTTTAGATCAGGGACTTGTTACAGTATTATTGTTTTGTCAGGGAGATTTGCATGTGCAGATCAGGGACAAAAAGATTGCTGTCTTGTCATAGATCAGGGAACCAGAATAGGTAGGCAGTTATTCTAGATGAACTGTGAAAAGGTGTAAATCGTGGTACTACGTGATAAAAAGGGTTACGTACAATTTCTAACTTAGCTAAGGCAGCATGGGAAATCAGTGCATGAAAAGTTCCCGAGACCCGCCCTTAACCGAAGACGCAAAATATATGCAATTACAGTGTGCCAATAATGTTAGGTATTATACAAAATGGGTTGATAAATACAAATTTGACGGTAATTTAGATAAACCTTCACTTATTAAACTTGTTAGGCAACTTAAAACAGACGCAAAAGGTCAGCTAAAAAAGCAACAACAATTAGGAGTCCCTCAGGCACACAGGTGGCTTGAGGAAGCAAACCGCAGGGAACAAAAGATTAAAAATTCAAAAGCAATGTTCTTGGATAAAGAAGACAATAACTTGGTAATAGCAACAGCCTCTCCGCTTCCCTTTCCAGAATATGAAGTGAGTGGACAAGCTGATCCACCTCCGCTAAACCCAGCTGTTCCTGCGAAACCAAAACAGTTTGTCAGAGATCCTATTGAGACCAGGTCTCGAACACGCAACTTAAGAGGGGATATTGAATTGTATGAAATGAAAAAAAATTCGCAAACTATGAGTGAAGAAGAGGTATGTCCACTCATAGAAGTACCAAATCCGCAGGCAAGACAGGCAGGACAGGACCCAACTCTTCTAGTATATAGACCGTGGACACCGGAAGACATCCGGAAAGCCACAGAGGGAATTCCCCATCCAAAAGTTAATTTTAGAAAATTCTTAGAAGACTTATAGGGCATGAGGTTAACTTACCATTTGAATGGAGAGGAAGTAGAGAAAGTAGTTAGACAAATCGTAGGTCCAGATTGGCACATGATCAGTGGCAACTGGAATCCCCGTGACGCAGAGCTTGGACCACTCCCACATAGTAACGCAGAACTGGACAACAGAGTGAAAGGTCTGACAGACCGAATCTCTGAGAAATGGAAGCCTAGGGCTGATTGGACTTGCATTAATCAATGCATACAACAAGGTGAAACTGTTGATAGATACTATGCCAGATTATTAGAATGTTTTAATAACCATTGTGGAATGCAGGTACCTGAAGACCAAACACATGATTCCCCATATGAGCAACAGTTAAAGAATGCATTTTTAAAAGGCAGTATTGCACCCATTAGCAGCTTTATTACAAAGCACATGGTAGATCATCGTACAAGTAGATTACAGTCACTACTTGAATATGCAAGACATGCTGAAAGGCATTGTAATAGCAAAAAGGAAAAGAAAGTTCAAGTATTTGCAGTCGAAGACGGATCAGAAGTGTTTGTAGTACAGACCGGGAAGAAGGGTAAGAAAAATGCCCAGGGAAACAAACAATCTGATAAACGATCAGAGGACTTTGAAGAGAAAATGGAAAGGGGTGAATGTTTTAAATGCAGGAAAAAGGGACATTTAGCAATGGATAGCAGGCAAAATAAGAAGGTAACCACAGAAGACAAGGAGGGTGAGGAATGACTATATGATGGTCAAGAATCACTGGATAGGAATAAACAAGAAAAGACAAGTGCAAATGTGATAGAAGGGGTAGAGGATGCGACAGAAGAAATAGAGGATATACCTGAAATCACAGATAATGAAGAAAATGAAATTTTGGACTTAGCATTATTGAGCCTAGAGCTCTACTTAGCAGACACAAAACCGGAAGTTACATTTCTGGTAGAGGGGAGGGAAGTTAAATTCCTGTGTGACTCAGGGGCTTCACGGACCCTGATACATCCTTCCAAACTACCAGAAAATTCAGAATCACTTGACTTGCATATTAGTGAAAGCAGCTAATGGACAGCTGTATCGGGAGCCACTCTCCCACAACATAGCAATAACCGACCCAGTTTCAGGGATGACCCAGAAAAGCAAAATTGTTGTTTCTGCAAAATGCCCAGTGAATCTTTTGGGCAGAGACCTAATGCAGATATTTGGCATAGCCGTAGTTCCAACTATGCAGGGTATGGAAGCACAGCGACAAATGGATACTTTTGTAGTGCGACCGGAGGGTGAAACATTTTATCGGTACAGCCAAGACTTAGTTACGACTGATCCAGGGGTAGTAACCGAAGAACTGATGAACGTAGCCATCAGTAAATCCCCCTCCTTTGACACTGATAAACAGCATTTGTTGCATTGCACTCTATATTACTGTAACAGACCAGGACCTGATAAAGAATATGAGCAAGAACTGTTTAGAAACCATGCTAACAGATTAGTATTACGAAATTTGTACTGGGGCACAGAAGGAAACAGTGTAGTAAGATGTTCATTGCCCCAGGAATTCCTAGCACTTTACAGATCTAATCGATTACCACATGTGAGTTTAACTAAAGATAGAAATTTGAAATGGGCAGACCTAGGAGAAAAAGTCACAAGGTGGGAAAAGCAGACAGAGTTAGAACTTTCCGAACAGGGAATACAAAAGCAGAAACTAAATTGGATAACGCAGACACACCCAGCTGTACACTCACAGGCAAGTGAGGATAGCTGAGTAGCACTCTTACTAGAGGAAGAGGAAAAAGCCTTACGAGACATACCATAGACTCTCTGGTCAATAGGGAAGTCAGATGTAGGACTTACTCGTACAGCAGGACCAGTTACTATCACGCCAAAATCAGCATTTAGACCTCAAAAGAGACCGTATCCCTTGAGAAAGGATGCAGAAATAGGAATCAGACCTATAATCGCAGCCTTACTTAAGGAAGGAGTCTTGATAGAATCTCCTGATTCACCATGTAATACACCCTTATTTCCTGTTAGGAAAGCAAACTGAGAATGGCGTATGGTCCAAGATTTACAAGCTGTAAATGACGCAGTTATACCCAGGGCACCTACAGTGCCAGATCAACACACCTTATTGAATGATTTGAAACCTCAACAAAAGTATTTTTCTGTGGTGGATATTAGCAGTGCATTTTTCTCAATACCGATACACCCTGACAGCCAACATTGGTTTGCATTTACATTTCAGGGGAAACGGTATACATATGCGAGACTACCACAGGGATATTGTGAAAGTCCAACAATATTCGCACAAGAAATGGCAAGTAACCTGGCGGGATTTATCCCACCGAAAGGCAGTCAGATTTTACTTTATGTAGACGACATTCTGCTGGCAGCCCCCACCTAGCAAGAATGCAGAGAAGATACCATAGCATTATTACAATTTTTAGCCACTCAAGGACACAAGGTAAACAAAAACAAACTGCAACTTTGGAAAAAAACAGGTCAAATACCTGGGATATGTAATCTCCAAAGAAGGCAGAATATTAGATGACAGAAAAACAGCAATATTACAAGCACCTAAACCAACTACCAAGAAGGAAATGATGTCCTTCCTGGGTACTACTAAATTTTGTCTGAGTTGGATTCCAAACTATGCCTTGGAATCTGCCCCTCTGACTAACTTGATATTCAAAAAGCCGATGGCAGCACAAGATTTATTAGTGGACACCAGAAGCAGAATCCGCTTTCTGCAAACTGAAGCAACTGATAGCTTCTTCCTTAGTTTTAGGATTACCAAACTATCATAAACGATTTTTCCAAACTGTAGATTGTAAGCAAGGTTATATGACATCAGTGTTAACACAACAGCATGGGGATAAACAACGCCCCATAGCTTATTATTCATCACAGCTAGACCCAGTGGCGCGATCCTTGCCCCACTGTGTACAAGCAGTAGTCGCAGCTGCAATGGCAGTGCAGGCTTCAGCCTCAGTAGTATTGTTCCACCCTCTCACATTGAGAGTGCCTCATGCAGTCGCGATTATTTTACTGCAAGAAAAAGTAGCATATCTTTCTCCTGTTAGACATCTTTCCTGTATGACTATACTGTTGAGCCAACCTCATATGACAATTGAACAATGCACAACTTTGAATCCGTCAACCTTGCTCCCAACCCCTGCAGATGGCAAACCACACTGCTGCCTGCAGGAGATTGAGCAAAAGACACTACCTAGAAAAGATCTTACAGATGTTCCCTTGGATGATGCCGAGGTGACATACTATGTGGACGGCTCGCGCAGGAGGGGTCCTACAGGACAGAATCTAATGGGGTATGCAGTAGTTTCTAATACCAAGATTTTAGAAGCAAAGTCTTTACCACACAACCTATCTGCACAAGCAGCAGAATTGATTGCCTTGACAAGGGCATGTACCTTAGCAAAAGGTAAGAGAATGAACATTTTTACTGACAGTCAGTATGCTTTTTCTACTGTGCATGTTTTTGCGCAGCAGTGGAAAAATAGAGGAATGATGACATCTACTGGTAAACCAATTAACAATGCGCAATTTATTTTAGATTTGTTAGACTCTATTCAGTTACCTCAGAAAGTAGCTATTTGCAAATGCGTAGCTCATACCAAGTAACAGGATAGAATTTCAAAAGGTAATGCGAGGGCTGATACAGCTGCAAAACAAGCAGCTTCAGCTTTAGATGCTTTTCTTTTGAGTGAGGAATTACAACCATCTGAGATTTTAGACTTAGAAATGTTAAAAACAATGCAGACAATTACTACAAATGTAGAAAAACAAAAGTGGATAAAACGAGGAGCAATCCTTGAGAAGGGACTGTACATCTCCAAAGAGAAGAAACAGATTTTACCATCTAACTTGTTTAGATATGCAGCTTTGTTGAGCCATGGGCAGTGCCATGTCTCAACAGCGGGGATGGTACAGTTAATGAATCGAGTGTTAACGACGTATAGATTTACAAAGTACACAATATTTTTGTGCAGCATGCCATGTTTGTAACGAGTATCATGCACAAGGGGCATTAAAACCTAAGCAAGGGAGTTTCCCTACACAACCGTATCTGTTCCATACTTTTTGTATGGATTTATAGAGCTGAACAAATGCGAAAATAAGAAGTACTGCCTTGTCATTATAGATATGTTTTCCAAATGGGTGGAAGCTTTTCCAACTAAAAATCCAGATGCAGCTACTGTTGCAAAAGTCCTCGTTAAAGAAATTATTCCTAGATTTGGCATACTGGAAAAGATTTATAGTGACAGTGGCACACACTTTGTAAATCAAACTATACAACAACTTAGCCGTTATTTCGGGATTTCTCTGAAAAATCATTGCGCATACCACCCCCTATCTGCAGGATTAGCAGAGAGGCATAATGGGGTTTTGAAAAACAAGCTTAGAAAATTGATTAGTGAGATGCAAAAGAACTGGGTGCACTGTTTACCTCTGGCACTGTTGAGCATGAGAACTGTTCCAAATGCAAAAGGGTTAACTCCTTTTGAAGTTCTGTTTGGGAGGGCATATTGTGCACCTCAATGGAAACCTCTCATGCCTGCAGAGCAGGAGGCTGACAGTTCACTTGCAGGGTATATGAGGCGATTTTTGAATAACAAACTTTTGCAGTTAAATTCGGTTTCAGATAAAGAGCAAACCAGACCATCGGAAGCAGCAGTAGCCCCAGGCGCATGGGTCTGGGTGAAGGTCGTGAAGAAAAAGAACTGAAGTTCTCCGAAGTGGGAAGGGCCGTACGAGGTACTACTGTCGACACCCACTGCAGTCAAGATCGCAGAGCGAGCGTCCTGGATTCATTTGACACACTGTAAACTGGTTAAGAACTTTGAACTGGACAAAAACCTTGTTATTGTTGTACAACGAGAACAAAATGACCAGGTATAGAGTAAACAGAGATGCAGAACAACCTCAGAAAATTTGCATGATTATTCTGATAGCTATACTGATAACATTGATCTTTTTGTTGTGGCCTTTCCTTTTCCCAGCCACAAAAGTTGAACTGATCAGACGTGATGCATTACTCAGACTGGTATCCAAACTTGGTAACACTTACCAGGCAATTAAATATGTGTATGCTGAGACTTTCAATATTTCGAACTGCTGAATTTGCACAGCTATGCTGACAGCATACGGGGGATTATTAATGACTGCTGTCCCCCTAGGGGTCAATGAGACCTGGGAAAACTTGATTTTTGATACTTCACCTGTGAAGTCACAAGACAAAATAGCATTGTACCTACCTGTTACACAAAAAGGGATTGTATGTTTTTACAAGAATGACAATATTCAGGTGGGTTGGAGCAATTGCAATGTGACTGTTTCTTATAAATGTTATATTAAACCCAGCAAGACTAAAACTTTTTGTGATACAAACTATGATGCATATTTTGCTAATATGCATAAAAGTGTTGATGAGATACAGCATAATCCTGTTCTTTTAAAAACAGCTTTCTATTATTCATGAGAAAATGTTTCATGCAGGGCAAGTTTATATCAATACTAAAGTAGAGAATTGTTATTTTATTTGTGGGAAAAAAGCATATAAATGGCTACCTGAGAATTGGTCCGGCAGTTGTTTTTTTGGGTTACCTGGTTCCGGCCATACGACACACTGCAGCTTTGCCTCAGGGAAAAATTCAAAACATCAGAGAGGTCAGCAGCAAACCCAGAAGTCCGATTAAGAGACCCGAGAATCCAGTAGGACGAATCGAAGCAGGATGGAGAAACCATAACTCCGTAAAAAACTGACACACATGGACTTGAGTGACACCATTATATCATGGGCTGGCATAGCCCTTGCATATGTTGCAGTGAAATCAATTTGGGAGCAATTTGGGAGCTGAGAAAACTGTCTAAACTTCTCGAAGTTATGAGCAATGCAACTTTTTCTGCTCTCGAAGTAGTGACTGATGAACTGAATGCTATGAGAACTGTGGTGCTTCAGAACCGCATGGCTCTTGACTTCACCCTAGCGGCGAGAGGTGGTACGTGCACTTTAATAAAAGAAGAATGCTGTTCGTACATTCCTGACAACCAGCACGAAATAAACAACCATCTTGAGGTGATCCAGCAAGTGTCGACCATGACCAAACCAGGCCCAAACCCTGTGACGGACTTTTTCCAGAATTTGTTTGGGGGGTGGTTCCATCCTAATGAACATCCTGATTGCCATTTGTGTGGGATTACTCCTATTAGGAGCATGCATCTGTTGTGGTATTCCCTGCATGAAAAAGTTAATCAGAGAATTTATAGATATATCAGTTTCTGAGACTTTGTATCAAAGTACTGATATTGAAGAACTGTTGAAATGTGAAACACTTTCATAAGTTTAAACTGAATGACTCTCTTAACTGCAAATCCTGAATGGAAGAGGTTAGGAGAAGAAGCAAACTGTTTATTCTTTTGAAAATAGAATTAAAAAGTATTAACGGGGGAAATGTCAGAAAAATATGTATTAATGTGTGTACTTAATGCTAATTAGAAACTAAATAAGTTAACACGTTTTTCATTCTATTTTATATGCACTATTTTATATACAGTCGAGTTTCATGCGAGACTAAAAGATGCTTTTTGAAACTGCAGTGTGCTTTCTGAAACTTGCAAGATGCCCCCTGACCTAGTAATTGCTAGCACAGCAATTTTCATGTTTATGCCTTTTGGAAATGTACTTGAGAAGCAGGTGATTATCTGCTAGGTCATGAAGAAATGAATGAACAATGCTATATTCTGTAATGTAATGATTTTGAACAGTTAGCTCTGTTCGAAGTATGAGAACATGCACAGCTGCAGGAAGTTAGAGATAATATAGACAAAAGACTGTTGGAGAAATGAACTGCAATCTATACTTGCTTTGTGCACAAATTAGCCATAGTACCTTGAATGGTAACATTGCATATATCTAACCGGTGGTAGCCAAGGCCACGTTGTTTTTCTTCGGAAGTTTCTCACAAAAATTGATAGTACAAGCAGAATATTGTAAAAACAATCACTACGAAATGATGATGACAAAACTTGTGATTCACTACGTCAACTTGGTAGGCAATGTCTTATTAGAAAATGTATAAAAATGCTTGCATTTCCTGATTCTAGTTAGACAAACTCTGTATTAGCACGTTTTTGTCTCCTTGCTGCAAGATTAAAATGCCTTAACCTGAACCTACCGTGTATTGATCATTTTTAAAGTATATTTTTCCTTTGACACCTCCTTACCAACTCTGTAATCTTAGTACCATCGTTAGTACAGGTCTTCCCTCTCTCTTTCCTTTTTTTCCCCCTTATCTCTTGATATAATCTACATATATTGCTGGTATTCTTTCCTTCCTTCTTTAGAAAAGCTTTTTTTTTTTTTAAATCTGTTTTACATTTAGAGTTTGTACTGGTGGTGTATTTGTGTTGTATTTTGTTGATACCAGATAAACAATTTGCTGAAGTTGTTCCCCGCCATGTCTGAGAAGGGGACAACAGGATCCAAGCAATGTGACCAATGCTGTCGCAAAATGCCTAATTTGGACACTCAAGTTTGTTGTGACTATTGTCTGGGTGTCCCACATATATTTGTTCTACCACCTTGTGACATTTGTAAAGGTTTCGGTTATCATACCCTAAATGAGAGGAAGAACAAATTGATTCTTAAGGGCCTATTAAAAATACTTTCTCAGAAGCTATTTCTGGGTCAGAGGGCTAAACCCTCCAAAGAAAGAACACAAAGAAAGAAGTCACACTGTTCCTTCATCTCTTTCTGGTAATGGGGAAGTCTGAACCCAGACCAAAAATTCCTAAATTGGCACCATCGTCTTTGGCTCTGGGGCCTCAACTGCCCTCCACAGAGCAGTCTCCTGTTCCGAAGCCGCATGTGACCGCTTCGGTGCTGTGCTGTCTTCAATAATTTTGACCTCTGCACCAGCCACGGCACCAACAACATCTACTGCTCCAACTATGCCTTCAACTAGCACTTCATTTCCATCCTGTTTGGCACCAACAGTAATATATCCAGCACCATTCGCTTCCCCCCACCCAATGCATGTCTTGAGACCACAATGCTGATGAGAGCCTGCTTGGACCCGATACTCTCCCATTACAAATCTTTCTTTGGGCAGCAGTATAGCCCTTTTTTGGAACGCCCTATTCTTCATCGGGGATATCAACCTGATCTTCCAGGAGCTTCTCTGAATTGGATGTGGTGCATCTTGTGGATCAGTTAATGATGGTCAGTGGGATTTCAACAGCTTCCAGAACTCCAGTGCCAACTTGTGAGTTTTTCTCCATGGACTCCTGCATATTCTCCTCCTTTGACTTCCTTGCAAGTATCGAAGCACTCTGCACAGACTCCTATTTGGGTTCCCACTCCTTTGGTTCCACTGGTGGATCTCACCGTGGTTCTGGAGCCGACCCTTTGGTCTTCGGCTCACTTGGAGCCGAGGCATTCTCAAGATTGTGACTGGACTGCAGGCACCGCTACCCCTAGTAAGGCGCCGATTTGTTCTACGGCACAGTCTACTATGGTTCTGGGGGTCTTGGCAGTACCAAGGCCTCTTGGGGCTTCTTCCTTCTGAGTGGGCCCATTAGGGCGGGGTGTGACACTGGTTCCGAGGTTGTCCTTCTCTGTTCTGGGCTCCCATCCCTCTTCAGGCAGGCCAGCTTCCCAAGCGATGGAGAGGGCTCTTACCTCTGTAGACAAACCATCGGTGTCAGAATACCAGATTTGTCCTCGCTGAACCGCAGCTGACACAGGACATTACATCGGGGCATCAAGCACAAGAGCCTCCAGATACCCTAACGCAGGGTGCTGTTAGGAGTCCTTGTCAGAAGCCCCCGTTGAAGAGGTACCACGTAAGAGATCGTGCAAGAGGAAGCACATGGACTCCCTCGGAGTCCCTCACCGAAGATATGGACTATGATGAAGGTGAGGGTTCCCCATGGTCTCCCCCTGAGAAATTGACTTGTGAGTCTCAAGAAGGGTGTTGTTTCATTCATATACTGCAGGAATGATGGGTACTGGGCTACATCTCCGTCCCAAAGCAGGAAAAGGTCATCCACAAAGCGGCCATAGAATTTAACTTGATAAAACCAAGGGTTAATGTTGCTCAAAATATATCTGTTTTCCCAATCTGACAAGACAATATTTGCATACCTATTAGTGCAGGGGGGGGGGGCCAATAGCAATCCCCCAACGCTGCCAGTAGATTGATGGTCCATAGATGAAGAAATCTGTATCAAGAATGATCTCTAATAGGGAGCAGATTAAGTTGGCATCTTTATTACTAGCTGTCTCCCCAATCACTTCTTACAGCCTCAGTCCCATACTCATTAGGTATTGAGGTGAATAAACTTGTAACTTCATTGAATAACTCACCAGTACCGAAGGGTTTGTGTGTTATTCTAGACTTATGGACTACATATTTTAATGGCAGAAGGCTTGTATTTAACTGCTCATTACGTTAATCTTGGAAGCATTATTGAACTAACTATGTCTTTTAATAAATTTTGCTAAGAGCTCAACACTTTGAAACTATTTACTTATTTTGAATGTTTAACTGTGGAGTAGCGGTTTGATTTTTTACTACATCTTCTCAAACCTTGGAATTTATAGGAGCAATTTTCGCTACAGAGTCTTGCCTAGTCTCCCCGCCATATCACAGAATAGAAAGACCAAGGTCCCAACTACTGGTGATACTCTGTCAAGACAAGGTTCCAGCTCATGCTGTCCTTCAACTATTAGAATCAATGGCAGCATTAATTACAATAGTTCCCTTAGCGAGGCTACACATGAGACTTCTTCAGTGGCTCCTGCTAACATAGTGGTTTCCTTCACATCATCCAATGTCCTTTCAGATCTGCATAATAAAGTGATGCAAACAAGATTTAACTTGGTGGATGAAGCCAGAAAAAGACCTATGGAGTCGCCCCTTCTCACCATCCCAGCTGAAGGCCACAGTGACCACGGATGCTTCCCTGATAGGGTGGGGGGGCTTTTTCAGTGAAAGATAGTCCAAGGCACTTTGACAACCATGGAGGCTAACCAACCTGCATATCAGTGTTCTAGAACTGAGGGCAGTACTTCTAGTGTTGCAAACATTCCAATCTGTTCTCCCATCAGGGGCAGTTGCTGTTCAGTCCAACCGTTTTTTGATAGCAACGCACATTCCTGGGAATTCCAGTGTGATTGCAGACAAACTGAGCAGATGTATCCTCCTGCCTCATGAGTTTTCCCTCAATTCAACCGTAGTGGCGAAGATCTTCAGCCACTGGGGCCAGCCTTGCTGCGACCTATTCGTCTCTCCAGCAAATCACAAATGCACCCGCAGGGGGAATCCCTGAGGGAAGCTCTAATACACGATTGGCCCAAGAGACTTTGTATGCTTTCCCTCCCCTTCCCCTGATCCCACAGTTTCTAAAGAAGGCCCTTCAGCTGAGAAGCAGAGTAATCCTCATTTTACCCTACTAGCCCTGACAAATCCGTTTTCCCTTCCTTTGCCCTCACCTAGTATGCCAGCCATGGATTCTGTATCTAACTCAGGAATTAATCTCACACCCATAGGGGTTGATTCACCCAAACATATCCAGTCTCAAGTGGACAGCTTGGTTTCTCCACTTCCAGTAATTGCCAGGTAAAATAACCTTACCTCCCTGGTGGGTAACATTCTTCTAGCTTCACATAAACCATCCACCAGGAAAATCTGTCTTGGCAAGTGGAAGAGATTCCTTATTTGGTTCCAACAGAGGGAACTAGACTCTTGCTCAGCTCCTGTTAGTGTGGTTTTGGATTATTTGTCAGGTCTTCTTCATTCAGGAGCAGCAGCCTCCACCATTAGAGTAAATTTAGCTGCTATCTCACATTTCCATAATGGATTCCAAGACTCATCCTTAATCTCCCATCATCTCTGTAAAACCTTCCTGAAAGGGGTCTCTCATATCAGACCACCCTTCAAAGAGCCGATCGAACCTTGGAGTTTAACACTAGTACTGCATTCCCTGACTCTTATCACCTTTCGAACCTGCTGCCACTTGCGATATACAGTTCTTATCCTAGAAATCCCTATCTTTAGTAGCCATCACCTCAGCAAGATGCATATCTGAGCTTCAGGCCTTGTGCATAAAGCGCCCTTACTTGGTCTTTCATAAGGACAGAGCATCACTCTGGACTAACCCTTCCTTGCTGCCCAAAATTATTTCTGAGTTGACAGTTAACCAGACCATTGACCTACCAGTCTTTTTTCCAAACTACTCAAACAAAGGAGAATACTGCCTTTTCATTTGCTGGATGTACATAGTTACGATTTTATCTGGACAAAACTAAATCGGTACACAAGTCAGACCAGGTTGTTTCCTATTCAGGTCCTAAATTGGGAAACTCTGTTTCTAAAGTGACTTTTTCTAAGTGGTTGAGAAATTGTATGTTTTGTGTACCAACATAATCAAAAAGTCAAAGCACACTCCACCAGATCAGTGGCGACTTCTGTAGCCTTTCACTCAAGGGCTTCAATGGATGATATCTGTGCAGCTGCAGCTTGGGCTACCCCTCATACCTTTATCACTCATTACAAACTGGATTTGGTCTCCATGGGGTGAGCATCCTTTGGTTCAGTGGTACTCAGGAACATTCTTCCATAAGGGTCTCCCAGGGCATAAAGTAGCTAGGGACTCTGTCCCATCAGTAAGGAATGAATGAAGATTAATAACATCAGATAAAGAAGTTATGTTCTTACCATAACATTCCATCTGTGTTGTTCATCTTCATTCATTCATTATGTCCTACCCTCCTTCCCCTTCTAAGGGGCTCCTGGGGGTCCAGATTTGGTCCAAATCCCGTATTGGGGGACCTGCTCAGAAAAAGCCTCTGCTTTCTTTATCACGGGCAAACTCTATCTGAGGTAACTGGGAGAGGGGCACTATGGGTAAAGCTTAGTTCGAGGGTTTTTTGACTGGCACGAGCTTGTTATAAGGCCGACTCTGTTCCGAAGACGGAACCGACACCCATCAGTAATGAATGAATGAAGATGAGCAACACAGATGGAACGTTATGGTAAGAACATAACTTTTTTAATTGTCTGGTCAAGAGTAAGTGTGTCTTCTCCTACCTCTGTTAGCTTGGGGTGAGCTGGGCTAGTGTGGCAGAACACCTTGAGTGGTAAAATCTTTTTTCTTTTTAAGCACCTTTATTAAATTATCACTTAAGACATAGGCACACAGACACTGACAAAAGAAAGCAAACCACGTTGACTGTTTTTCATTTACATACATTGTATATTATATATGCCTTCTTACTTTACAGCAAATCTCATTTAGACCAACATTACATAAATTGTTCAGTTCCTGCCTTCCCTTAAACTTCCCTCTTCCTCCTCTTGAACTTTAATTTGTATGTATTCTCACAAATTCCGTATGTTTCTATGTAAATCGCTCCTTCCCTCTTCTTCTAAAGATCCCATTTCCAGTTGTTCTATCAATTTTACAGTATCCAGTACTTCATATACAGTTGGTTTAGATTTTAATTTCCAGTTTTTTTTAGTATTTGCTTTTTAGCAGCCAGTAGCATTAAACTTAGTAAGGCCTTAATATGCTTAAGTAATTCAGAGCCTTTCCCAGCTGAAAAGAATAACTTCCTTAGTTACAGCCATTTGCTGCCAGAACATTTCTGTCAAAGTGCTCTGTAATGAATTTTTAAAATTGGGTAACTCATTACACACTCAAAAACATGTTCCCAATTACCTGTTTCTTCCCCGTCACACCTCCAACGTTTGTTATCTAAGGAAAAGTTTGAGTGGTGGAATCTTTGTAATAAATTTGGATATGTCAGTTGTGAAGGTTTGCTTCATGTTTGGAGGCCCAACAGCAACACTTTCAGACGTGTTGATTATGAACCATTGAACAATTTATCTGTATGTAGCCAGAGTTATTTGTTTTTAACTGTTCAAGCCTGTTCTATGGCATATTGTGGATGGCACTGTTTTAAACTGCAGTAAGCTTGATATTTGACTGTGTGCTTGACTAACTTTTTGGTTGGCGGTTGACTTCTTAAATGGCGGAATCGTAGAAAATTTGCTTTTCTGCTTTCTCTTCCCTTGTCCAACTACACGGGGGGGGGTCCTATTTGAAGTTGAAGGGAAATTAGGAGTATATATATTCTAAACCTGTTTTGAATGCACAGAATTTGACAAATATGCATAGAATGTTTAATATAACCAAATGTCTATATAGATTAGTGTGTTTTGACATTGCTAATTTGTGTTAGATTGCTAATTAATTTAAGACGGAAAGTCTTATAGCTGTGTATTTATGCTGCAGTGATATATAAAGATCCCTGTGTGTAAAGAGTGGAAAGATGTGGGGTGTGTAGACAGGGAGAATGAACATTTTTTTGTTTGCTTTTATCAGTAGGTAACATTACAGGCATGGAAGTATGTGGTGTGCCAGGAAATAGTGTGCATTTGGAAGGAGATATTAGCAATGGGAATGAAATCATAAAAAAAAAAAAAAAAAATGTGAAAACATTTGTATATAGGTTGACTTGTTTTGAGAGCAAATAATTTACAATTTATTTGTAGTATGAGTCTGTACAAGTCTTTTTATATGAGATTAACTGACACAGTTTACACCATGTTGTACAGGAGCGTTAAGGTTTATATTGTTTAGAGACCAGTATTTCTGTTTTTACAGGAATATGGCAAAGGAGAGTAGCTTTACTTTGTAGTGCATATGAGCCTTTTTAGAGTTAAAAAAGCAGCAATTTATGACCGTGGTTGTTTATAGAAGTGAGAGGCCTCCTGGGAGGAATTTAAATTCACAGATCTGATGTTGTCCATTTTCATTCTACCTCAACGTATGGGTTCGGATCCAACCTTCCGATCTGACTCTGCTGCTGCCCTATTCATATCCTGCAGTATTCACATGAGAAAATTCCCAAGACTACTGTACATGAATGCTTCAGACATGGGATGGGGAGCAACCCTGAACTTTTGGAGTGTTAGAGATGTCTGGTCACCAGCCCAGAAAAGGGATCATGGGAATAGTGGATGCTATGAACCCCAGAAGACGAAGAAACTCCCTGGCAGTCAGGGATCTGAGGACCAAGAGGACCTGCAAGTAGGAGATTAGGGACAGGACCTTTTTTGGAGGTAAAGAAGCCAACATCCTGTCTGGATCCTGCAGCCAAGAAAGAGGTCTTGGGAATTTCCTCATGTGATTACTGCAACATATAGAAGAGAAAGACATATGTGGTTATGGCAAGATTTTACATAACTATTCTTTATTCTACCTCATGGCCACCAACAAACTCTCGAGCTGCTTCCCAACCCGTAATACACCACTCCTAACATCCCTCAGATCTTGTTTGCCACTTGAGTCTTGATGTGGTCAAGTTTAGCTATCGAGTTCTCTGTGAAAGATGGGTTATTTCTTCTTTTTTCTTTCTAACTTTCAATTTTAATCGGAAGTAGAGTTTGACTTTTCTCCTTTACTTGTAGGAAAAATCTCCCTCTTTTTACCTTTTTGATCTGTTTTATAACTATTAATTCAGAAAATCTGAAATGGAGTAATACCCCAAGGCTGATTTTACCAGCCGTTTTTCTCCATTATTGTGACAGTTTATTTTACAGTTTTATTTTTCCATTTTGGTGTCAGTGTTTCATTATTATCAATATTTCTTTTATATGTAATATTTATTGTAGTTCTTTAAATTCCCTTTTTCCCTTCCACCCCCATTACCCAAGAAGCAGCTTAGTCATCTGAAAGTTCACTCTAGACCAATAGAATCGGTAACTGACTCAAGATTCTTCTAGTGCCTAAAGAAAATAAGATACTGGTGAGTCTCTGTGTTGAATAGTTCTGTTCGGCACTCAAGTCCTAATTGGTCTTTGTTCAGTCTAATTTTCCTCTTCTGAGCAGGACATCTGGATGAGATTGATTGACCTTCAGGATTAGTACTATCACATCCGATGAATAGACAGTCCAGGAAGTAGTTGCAGTTTAGGCTGGGAGCCGGTCATTACCAGTTCAGAGTCCAGCCTTTTGTTGTAATCACAGCCCCTAGGGTGTTCAAGTTTCACAGTACTGGCATCTCACTTAACTTTGCAATGATCCTGTGCATTTCCATTTTGGGATGACTGGTTCATTACTGCTCCAACCAAGCCTTTACTGGTGCAAATTTGAGATCAAGTGCAGTAGGCTTGTCCACAATTTGGGATGTCCATCAATAGTAGCTCACAATTCTAACCGACCTATACATTAGAGTTTATAGGAACAATATTTCAACATGGTGTCTATCCTAGCATCTCTACCCATTTATAGAGTACAAAAGAGTAGCTCAGAAAATATTTAATAGTATTAGAATATTAGCAGGCTTGATTCTGCAAGGTCTGGAATCAATGTCAGTGGCAAGAGTTTTACTTCCTTACCCAGAATAAATGCTATGAACACAATGAAACTGTCTTTCAACCTATGTTGATAACCTTTGCTTAACTGAGTTGTCTTTATCTTTCCGGGTGGATGCAGTCAAAACAAATGTGCTTGCCTGTCATTTTTTTCTCCACCCAAGGCAACAGTGACCATAGATGCTTTCCAGATTGGATGGAGTGGAAATTTCTTGAGGAGTACAGACCAGGGCATTTGGTCTCCTGAGGAGGCTACCTTAAATGTACTGAAGGTGTGGCAATGAGCGATTTTCTTCCAACTGCTTTGTAATTAAAGCCTATTTTCTGAGGAGAGTTCTGCGTGATAGCTGACAACTTGAGTGGTCCATCTTACTTTCTCACAGCTTGTGTCTCGGTAACAAAGTGATGGCCATGGTTTGTTTGTTTATTCATTCACTTATAAGAACAAATTTTCATTCTGGGCCCAGGAGTGCAAAACTGAGGCAACAACAAGGTGGAAGAGTGTAAAACATGATTGATGGGCTCTTAACAATGTATCTTAATAAAAATTACTGTACTTCAGAAAGCAGCCACATTGAAGAACAAGCCATCCTCACTGTATCTTACTGACCCCGACTAAGATGGTTCCCCTTCCTTTGACCTTTTTTTTTTCTGTACTCTCCTTTGATTTTAGATCTGTCTACAGAACTTCTGCCTCACCTGATGGGTATGATTTATCCGCACATCTCTAGCCTAAAACTGGCTTCTCTGTCAGCCAGGTGACCAATGCTTTCTTTTTTGCTAGTCTGTTCCATTCTGTTACCTTCCCATAACAACTCTGAGGAATCTCTACAGTAATTTATGGAGAAGAATTTTTCTTTGAGTAGAGCAGTATCAGGTAGAATCTTTCACAGCTTCCGATACATTCTGTGCATGAATTTCTAGCCAGTTTATTTTAAGAGGGTGCTAGTTTATCGAATGTCTACTCAAAACCTTTCTCGAATTTTTGTGCAGATTTTCAGAATTCTTCTCTGGCTTCCTCTAAACTTTACAAAGCATTGTTTAATGGTTGTCTTCTACTTAAACCTCCTTACGAATATCCCAATCAACCATGGGATATGCAGGTGGTATGGCGATCTTTGAAACCAGTCTTTTCAAACTGCAGCCAAATGTAATCTAAATTGATTTACCTGGAACTCTATCCTTTTAGTTGCATTTACTTCCATTAGATCATGTCAGATCTTCAAGCATTATATTCTGATTCCCCATCTTGTTTTTCTGCATGGATAAGGGACACTTCACATACCATTGCTTCCTCCCTATGGAGGACAGTGTCAGAATCCAACATTAACCAACCAAATTAACCTGCTATTATTTTTTAAACATACAAACTCTGACCAATACCAGTATTGATTGAAACCACAAAAAATAATAACTACTGGAAACGAATGGAAAATAAAAGCAGCCTCAATCATATTAGTGTACCAAGCCTTTTATTATACGCTTTCATCCTCAGACTTCATCAGAAAGATACTCGCAGATCAACCACATTTTTTATATAACCATTTCTATCACCTGATAGAAATTCAGGGCTTAATGATATGATAAATGTAATGTGTTTTTTTAAGGAATAGAAGGCTGTATTTAAACAAATTTTAATTTGTATTTCTTTGAATGTATTTTTAAGAGTATGTTTTTTATTTGAATAATTGATTAATTGAATGAAGTGTTTTATTGGGTAGATTTTCTTATAGAAAAAATGTGGTTGATTTCCGAATATCCACTTTGAAGTCTGAAGAAAGCGTTTAATAAAATGTTTGGTATGCTAATCTGAGACTGCTTTTGTTTTGCCATTCATTTTTAGTATTATTTTTTTGCTATTTTTTCCCAATCTTTCCAAATAAAGGAAAGTATATACTACGCTTACTAGATGTTTATAGATAATGGCATTTTTACCTGCACAGAGCTAACTTAGGAAGACAGCTTAAATCTTGGTTTTCCTTGACACATCACAAAATGGGCAAATTGTTCATAAACGTAACTATAACCAAACAGTTGGCAGGTTATATTTTTTCTCCACTAAACTGAATTTCCTCCTAACAAGTCAGTACAGGCCGTTTCAACTACACCTATGATCACTAGACTACA
Organism: Protopterus annectens; assembly: GCF_019279795.1. Lineage (NCBI taxonomy): Eukaryota > Metazoa > Chordata > Ceratodontiformes > Protopteridae > Protopterus > Protopterus annectens. Next base: position 1,152,351,294 of record NC_056731.1, read on the forward strand.
CATGGAGTCTTGTTATGGGACAACTACTTGGTCAAATCCGAATACTTTATCATTACGGATTGGAGCCATTCTAGAGAGAAAGACCTTTGCCTCAACCGTACTCAGGAATTTCCTTCACTAAAATCTGCCCAGGAATTTAGATAGCTGGGGACTCTGTCTCATATGTTGAAGAAGAGTGAAATTTGACCACATCAGATAAAGAAGTTATGTACTTACTATAATGTTCCATCTGTGTTCATTTTCATTCTTCAACTCCCCACCCTCCATTCCCCTCCATTTATCACAATTGGATTTTGGAGGAATGAAATTCTTGGGGTACCACATGTCCCATGTGTTTAATACTAAATGTTAAGTTGTCAATCTCGCCTTCATTCTTGCTGGATGGGTTCGGAGCCGAACCTCGGCTCCGACTCGGCCAAATACTAAAGCTCGAGAGCTATTTTTACCGGCTCGAGGCCATCCTATGTCCCATAATGCTAGGCGAAATATACCCAGATCTCGTTTGCCGCTTAGCTACGAGGTTGCATTTTTCACCGGCTCCAGGTCGTATATTTTTATTAATAACTTTTGAGGTAGTTTTTAGTCAGTCTTTTATCCTTTTTTGTCTCTTTAGTATCAGTGTAGTTAGCGACTAGTCTTTCCCCCTTCTTTTAGTTGCTAATCTCCTTTTTTCTCCACCCTTAAGGTGGTTGGGCCTCTGACCCTCCCCTTGCAGTACAGTTTTCCCCTGGTTGTTCTGTGTGTGTGGAATTCTGTCCCTCTACTTAGTGTAGTTACTTTTTTATAGTAATTGTTATTATAATTTAGAGTATTGTGTGTTTGTTTTTACAGTACGTCTAAGGATACTAAGGTATTGGGTGTCAAGAAGTGTGACTCGTGCTGTCAGAAGATGTCTCTGACAGACGGTCACACATCTTGTGTGTATTGTTTGGGCCCTCTGCACCTGCAGGACTCTTGTTCCATCTGCCACGCTTTTAGCCCTAGAGTCCTGCAGGAGCGCAGAAACAAACTCATACTTAGAGGCTTGTTAAAGCCTGAAAATTCCCCGGCTAAGACCATGGCTGGGAAAACTTCAAAGCCCGCCAAATCGTCAGCTCCATGTTCGAAGCCGGCGCCGAGCGGTGCTCTTGCTGCCTCGTCGGTTCCAGCCGGAACCGAGGCATCTAGACCTCAATCGGCTCTGACTTTAGTGTCGGAGCCGTCCCCGAGCAGAAAGCGCTCAAGGTCTCCGTCTCTCGAGTCGGTTAGATCGGCTCCGAAGTCTCCACTCTTGTCGGAGTGGAGCCATAGATCTCATTCCTCTAGGTCTTCCAGGCTTTCGGACCATGACCTCGAGAGGGTAGTCAGCTGGCTTTTAAAGTCGCAGGCACTGGCCCAGTTGCTACATAGCCCATCTCAACAGACGGAGGCTACCCCTACACCCGCTCAAGTTCCTCCTCCGACCACCCTGCTGAGTTCGGAGCCGGAGGTAGTCGAGGTTAGTACTGTGGGGGCGTCGGAACCGATCCCCCTGTTGGTTCCTTCGTCGGCTCCAATCCCGTCCTTGGCTCCGTCTTTGGAGGGATCCGGGCATAGAGACTCCCTCATCCGCTCCGAGGGGGCGAGTGGGCATCGGACCCTTGTCCGACCCCGCTCTTCCTCTCGGAGCCTCGGCACAGGTGGGTTTGGCCCTGACATCGGCCTCGGAGCCGTCCCTCTCGGTGCCGGGGGGAGATCTCATCTCCTCAGAGTTGGGTCCTTCTTCCCTGCCTGACAGGGGCGCCTTTGAGGTGATGAGGAGCGTGCTGGCTCCTATACCGGCACCACGGTCGGCCTCCTCGGCCCCTCCCTCCATGGTGCCTGCTTCGGCCCCTGCCTACCCTCCTGACCCCAAGCGAGGAGAACTGATGCTCCAGGCTGCCCCATTGGGCATTTCTTCCTCTTCCGAGGCCTCCCCTGACCCTGCGGGGGAGCCCCCTCGGAAGAGGACATGTAAGAGGAAACATGTTGACTCTCCTGAGTCAGTGACATCTGACACCGACCTGGATGATTCGGAAGGGTCCCCAAGGTCCCCCTCTGAGGATGTCTCCTTCTCTGACATAGATCCTCAAACAGAGGGGGAACTGGTCTGCCCTCAACCCGTCCGAGGACGAGTCAGTGTACCTGGATGCCTTTGGTTCTCGCCCTTCCACCTCCTGGGTGTCCCCCGCCTTTCGACCCACTTATGGAAGTAGTGGGCTCGGAAGGCGTGGACGGCTCCGGATCCTATGGAACCAACTCCCCGGAGGCCCACAAAATTTATTACTGCTCCCACAGATAAGCAGTTTCTTTCCAAGGGTATCCCCGTGGATGCCATGGTGGTGGCGGCAGCCACTAAGAAGGAATTGGCTGACCCTTCAGCACCTGTCCATCCTCCTAATAAGGAATCTAGGACGATGGATAGGTACGGCAAGCGGATGTTTTCCTCAGCGACCTTTGCTATGCGGTCGCTGAATTATTTATGCCATTTCACCCGACTTCAGAGGGACCTTCTCAAGGAACTGGGTGAAACATTGCAGGACCCAACAGCTGTGGGTTCTCAGGAAAAGATCAACTTCCAGCTAGGGACCCTGCACTCTATCGTCAACTCTTCCATGCGGCTCTTCTCTTATGCAGTCAATGGAGCGAGTAGAGCCGCAGGTACGGGTGTTGCTCTAAGGAGACACGCCTGGATGCGGCTCTGCAATTTTGCTGACCCCTTCAAGGCGTCATTCACTAACACCCCCTTTGATGGTTCTGCTCTTTTTGGACCTCAAGTGAAGGATACCTTAACCAGGTGCGAACAAGAAGTCAAGACTCTCTCTGCTGTGGGAGTCCGTTTTTCTGCCCCTTCTAGACCGTATCCTAAGGGTCAAAAGGGCGGGAAAATGTGGTTCCGCAAACCTCAGGGAGTTCTGCCGGATGCACGTGGTGAGCTTCCCTCTAGAGGCAGAGGAGGCAACAATAACAGACGCCGCCCTAGGGGCGGGGGGGGGGGTCCACAGAATCAGGGTAGCAGAGAATCTTTCTCTGACAAACCCTTTCAGCACCCCTGAGGAGCTGCCAGATTGTCCACCTTCGGAGGCAGTCGGGGGGAAGACTTTCGCTGTACCCAGAAGCCTGGTTCTCCCTTATGCAGGACAGATGGGTACGGTCGATCATATCCGAGGGCTACAAAATCCCATTTATCCACACCCCACATCAACCAAAAGGGCCTCTTCCAGATGTTCCACCCGGTCTGAGAGGCCAAGCAGCACTAGAAATTTCAAAGCTGCTTTTAAAAAGAGCCATCCAACCAGTCCCGGCAGACCAGCAAGGATCCGGAATCTACTCCAAATTCTTTTTGGTACCAAAAAAGACAGGGGACTGGAGAACTATTTTGGATCTCAGCAGACTGAACAAATCGGTTCACAAGGCAAAATTCCGGATGGTCACGCTGCAGTCCATTCTTCCCTTTCTGGGTCAGGAAAATTGGATGTGCTCTATAGACCTTCAGGATGCGTACTACCATATCAAAATGAACAGGTGCTACAGGAGGTTTCTCCACTTCCGTCTGGGAGCCAGTCACTCCCAATTCAGAGCCCTGCCCTTAGGCCTCACCACAGCCCCCAAGGTGTTTACCAAATGCATGACAGTGGTTGCGGCTCACTTGAGACGTCGAGGATTCCAGGTGTTTCCATATTTGGACGACTGGCTCCTTACTGCCACCACCAGGCATCAGCTTCTTCAAGCCAGGGATTACGCTGTACAAACCTGCAAAGCGCTAGGCATCTCTATAAATTTCGAAAAATCTGCCTTGTCGCCTTGTCAGCATATTACCTTCATAGGCGCCGCGTTAAACATGGTAGAGTTGTCAGCAAAACTTCCTTCGCAGAGAGTATACGACATTCGCAGTCATGTTCAAGTCCTGCTACAAGAGGACAGGGTCCAAGCCAGGTTTGTACTGAAAATGCTTGGTCTGATGGCTGCAACAATCACCTTGCTCAACCCTAGCTCGTTTTCATATGCGGATACTACAGTGGATGCTTTTTTTCCCAATGGTCCTTTCAGCAGCTTCCCATGTCACACAAGATTCTCATCACTCAGTCTTGCAAACGACACCTATCTTGGTGGATGGACTCATCCCAGGTGCTTCAAGGCAGACCGGTTGTTCTCCCCCCTCCGGTTGCCACCGTAACAACGGACGCCTCCCTGATCGGGTGGGGGGGGGCATTTTCAGGGCAGGACAGTCCAGGGCACATGGCAACCCTTCGAGTGCCACTTGCACATCAATGTCCTGGAGATGAGAGCGGTGCTGTTGGCGTTGCAGGCTCTCCAGAACTCTCTTCCCACTGGGACGATTGCAATACAGACAGACAATATGTCTGTAGTATGGTACATCAACAAACAGGGCTGAACCAGGCCCTATCCTCTTTGTCGGGAAGCGCTCAGACTCTGGCAATGGGTGATTTCTTCTCAGCGGTTTCTGGTAGCAAAACACATTCCCGGGAAGTCCAATGTCATAGCAGACAGGCTGAGCAGGGACATTCTCATGCCCTACGAGTGGTCTCTCAACCAACTAGTAGTGGACCAAATCTTCAGAAAGTGGGGTCAGCCTTGCTGCGACCTTTTCGCAACCCCTCAAAACAGCAAGTGTCAAGACTTCTTCACCCTCTTCCGGGCCTCTCTCCCAGGGACGCTCTAGTCCACGATTGGCCGAGGGGCCTCCTTTATGCTTTCCCCCTCTTTCCCTTAATCACTTCGTTAGTCCAGAAAGCAACTGCCTTGAGATCCAGGATAATCCTCATTGCCCCTTACTGGCCTCGACAAGTCTGGTTTCCGTTCCTACAACGTCATCTACTGGAGCAGCCCTGGCATCTGGACCCTGTGCCAGACCTTCTGACCCATCAGTCGGGCAGGCTGCACCAATCCCTGTCATCTCAACCTCACAGCTTGGTTGCTCCACTTGCATCCCTAGCCAGACTTCCCTTAATCTCTCCGTCAGTACGTCAGATTATCCTTGCCTCTCACAAGTCTAACACCAGAAAGACGTATGCTAGTAAATGGAAACGTTTCTCTATTTGGGCAGAAAATAACCAAGTTGATCCCTTTAATGCCCTTGTCCAAACAGTTCTAGGTTTTCTAGCGGAACTCTTTCAAAAAGGTTCCTCTTCAGCCACTATCAAAGTCCAGTTGGCGGCTATTGCAAATTTCCATGTTGGCTTGTCAGAGTCTAGTATTATGTTCCACTAGCTCTGCAAAGCCTTTCTGAAGGGTACCCTATTACTTAGGCCGCCATTCAAAGACCCTCCTCCACCGTGGGATCTAAATTTGGTACTGTCGTCTTCAATTCTGCCTCCTTTTGAGCCTGCTGCCTCCTGCTCGTTGAAACTGCTCTCGTGGAAAACACTTTTTTTGGTAGCTATTACCTCAGCCAGAAGGGTTTTGGAACTACAAGCACTTTCTGTGCGCCCTCTTATCTTGTTTTTCACAAAGATAGAGTGGCTCTTAGGACAAATCCATCCTTCTTACCTAAGGTACTCTCAGAAAAAAATCTGAATCAGACCATTGATCTCCCAGTTTTCTTTCCAAATTACACTGATAGAGTTGAGAGAAGATTACATTGTTTGGATGTCCTCTATCTGGATAGAACCAAGCCAATGAGAAAATCAGAGCAACTCTTCTTATCTTACGCCGAAGGGAAGCAGGGCCTTCCGGTTTCTAAAGTGACCTTGTCAAGATGGTTGACCTCTCATCTCTTTAACCTATCAATTGAGGCACAAGGAACTCCCTACCAAGCCTAGAGCTCACTCAACTAGAGCATTAGCTTCCTCAGTTGCTTTTCAAGCTAGATTACCTATGGATTCTATTTGTGCAGCGGCCAGATGGGCCTCTCCTCATACCTTCATCTCTCATTACAAACTGGATATTGCCTCCAGAAATAGGGCTGATTTTGGTTCCACTGTACTCGAGAGTCTGTTCCATTGAGCCACCCAGGACTAAGGTGCTAGGGACGCTGTCCCATCCAGCAAGAATGAAGGTGAGATTGACAACTTAACATTAAGAAGTTATGTACTTACCATAACGTTCCATGTTAGTTGTCTTCTTCTCGCCTTCTTTCTTGCGTCCCACCCTCCATCTCCCTAGCCTGGAAAAGACCTAGAGTATTGGGTGAGATTTTCCTTGTCACCAGGATTATCCCTTCAGCTAGAGCTCTTCTTCCCCTTTGGTAGCCCTGGTGGCAAACAGGCTGTAGGGTTTATAGTTCTACATAGCTCTTAGTTTTATCTTTTTCTAGTGGTGGGACATGTCTGTCCATAGTGTTAGCTATCAAACGAGATCTGGGTATATTTCGCCTAGCATTATGGGACATAGGATGGCCTCGAGCCAGTAAAAATAGCTCTCGAGCTTTAGTCTTCAGCCGAGTCGGAGCCGAGGTTCGGCTCCGAACCCATCCAGCAAGAAAGAAGGCGAGAAGAAGACAACTAACATGGAACGTTATGGTAAGTACATAACTTCTTATTATGACTATTCTTTATGGTTTTCAGGTCAAGCTGCAAATGAGATCTGAGTTATGTTAGGGGTGGTGGCATTATGAATAGGGAAGGAGTTTGTGAGTTTGTTGGTGGCCACCAGCTAGAATAATGGCAGAGTGGGATCAGAGTTTTGGATCCAAACCCATACATTGAGGAAGAATGAAAATGGGCCACACATATGGCAAGTACATAACTTCTTTTTGTGTGTACTTCAAGCACTTCACTGCAGGAATTGAGACCATAAAGATACTTTTCAGCACTTTTCATGAAAGGGTAATGATTTACATGATGGATTAGAACATATGAAAAATTGCAGAAGTAGTTGGTGTGGTTCTCAAACTTACTGGGTCCCAAGATGGAGGGAGGTATGTAAAGGTTTACAAAGACCATGCGAACTGATGGATTCACTACAGCAGTACATGTGGCTTCTTGAGATAAGCAGCATTCTTAATTATAGATCGTTATAATATTGTTTCTGAAGAAAGTTATCACGCACCCCTGAATGATATAGTAAGATGCTGTATGAGAAGGGAAACAGTGTAGAGTGAATTTTTAGTGAAAAATGTGTTAAGTGAAAAGGGGAGGCAGATTAGAAGCTTTGGAGAATGAAGAGTAGGTGATTGTACTAAAAGTGAAATAAGAAATATTAAGCAAGAGATGGAAGATATTTTTGATAAGAAATATTTCTTCTTAAACAAGTCTCTTATAATGACTTTATTATAACTCATCTGAGTATTAAAATGGTTTGGATATCCAGTTGAGATAGCCAGGGACTTTACTGCAGAGTTGCAGCCTAACACATGAGGAGTTTAAGCAGAGGTCTAGTGATTATAGCAGATATTTTATGAAGGATTTTGTGCAGCTGATTTTAAACACGGGTGAACAAATGTCAACTGTTTCAGGATTATCCGATGATAACTGAGTTATGGAGAAGTAGGCAAATGTATTGATGCTCCCCTTCAAATACAGAAAATATGTGAGGTGGTCTAAGGCCAGGCAGTGAGTAAAACCTTGGAGTGATGATTTACTGACTCAAATTTGGAGACTAAAAAAAAATAAAAAAAAAACAAGCAATTCCTTATTTGTTGAAAGGACTTAATGAAGTCCTTACAACCAAGCCTTTACCTTTGTTATGAAAACAAGTGGCTTTAGTAGTGCTTTCAAAGGAGGGAAAGATCCAAGTATGTCTTCTACTTGTAGGGTGATGTTGCTGTATAGTCACGATTACAACTTGTTTGGTTGTTATGAAAACTTTGGCTAAATGTGTGTTGAAGGTGATTATAAGTGATCACTGTGGGTTTGAATGGAAGGTGTGGTAATATTTGAAACAAGTTTCATTTGTTTGAATGTCTGAAGGTCCTTGTGATTTTAAGGGGATGAAAACCCCAACAAGAAGAGTTGCACAAGTCTTTTCATTCATCCGTTTGCTATCTGGACTTCATTGCTTTTTGTGTTTTGTTTTTATACAAAACTTTGAATTGTTTTCTTTTTCACTTTTGAAGCATATTGAATCATTGATGTTAAATTACATCTTAGTTCAGTACATCGGAAACAAACTACCAAACATTTGTTGAAAGAGTGTGAGTGCCCATTTTTGGTTTTAGCATCAAATCCACAACTGTAAATATACTAAATCTGACAAGGCATAACATTGATGAAAATAATATTCCCTGATATCACTAAACACTCCATGCTATATACAAGTGAAAGTTAAGAAACATCCTTTCCCATTCACTTACATTGCTAATTTCCAACAGAATGCACCATCATTTTGATGAAATCCATATCTGTTGAACTCGCTCTGAAATGCTGACATTGTATAATTTAAGGCATTTTCTTGCATAACATCAACCTTCAACAGTGTTCACTTAACAATTCATTTTTATCATGAAATGCTAAATGCAGTTTTATTAACATACCATATCTGCTAATAATTCTCATTTCGCCACTAGGTGGCATCATATACCCACTGTAGATAACCATACACCATAATTTAGCCTCTTCTAATAACATCCCCCTGCTGTTGTATTTTAATTTGTTTACTCTCTTCCTTTTCCAGAACAGATTCTTCACTTATTCCTCCCTGCCCTGTGTTATTGAGAACCGGTGGAATACTCACTGCATTCAGGCCTCCCTTATAGCTGCAGAAATCACTTACAAACTTTCTGGCTGTAGCACCGTCCCATTCTCAGAGTCTAAGTCACAGATTGTTTTCTGTGGACTTTCACTCCTTCTCTGCTCTACCCGCTCCGTTAGCCCTTCGGGCTCGCACTATGCTCCCCTACCCTGTCCCCATGTCCCACCTGCCCCCACTACCTGCAAATTTATTGATCCCAAATCCCCCCCCCCCAATCACGTGTAACCAATAACACACCCCACCCACCTCCAACCTCAGTAATACTCCATCTAAAATGCCCTCCATCTCATCACTCCCTATAACACCACTTGGCCTAATAATCTGTCTCGCCTGTCTTACCTATCTCACACATCTCCTAACACACACCATACCTCTCATTCACACTCCACTGCCTCATACCACCAAATTCCCACCCCATCCTACACATTCATTTCACATGAACTCTTTTCCTCTAACCCAACTTACTTATTCAAACCCAAACTACTCCCTACCCCATTCTCCCTGTACTCAGTTTGTACATCTCATACAAGAAAATCACTGCTCTTTAATAACCCTAACTCCCCATCCTCAATATACTACCTCACAAAACTCCTCCACCATATCTCTCTCACTCTCTGGTGACATCTACCCTAACCACGGACCCACCTCCAGCATTCATCTCGCCAACCTCACTACTCAACCCTTAAAACATAACATTCGCCTCACTACACTTAATGCACAAAGCCTTAGAAACAAAATCCCTTATTACCATGCCTGGCTCTCCCATAACCACCCAGACATAACTGCCATTTCTGAAACCTGGCTTAAATCTTTTATTAAAGATGATGAAATTCTGCCGCCAGTTTGCCAAATCATCTGCAATGACAAAACTCACAAAAAAGGAGGTGGACTAGCAATTATCTACTCCTCCTCCCATACCATAACTCTTACACCAGTCAAATCCCAACCTTTGCCAATGCTGAAATTACAATTCGTCTATTAAAAATAAACAGCCACAAGTCCATATGCATCGGTGCCCTCAAAATACTTGAAGACATCCTCTTCTGGCTTTCCTCCAACATCAAAAATGAAACCTATATCCTTGGTGATACAAACATTAACTGGGCCTCTAAATGTGTGGGAAGGGGCTTTGATTTAATAATTTGTACCATTTTTCCCAATTTGTAAACTCTCCAACCAGACCAAATTTCCAGAACCATCATTGATTGGATCCTAACAACTCATCCAAACCTTATCACCAATACTGGAATACTACCAGACCCTCGCAGTAACCACTTACCAGCCTTCGCCGACTGACTCCCCTCTCCTCTGCAGAAACAGCACCACAACACTCAAATCCACAACCTCTCCTCATTCAACCCTCTAACTATTTTCAGAATGCCTAAAGCATACTGATTGGACCCCTCTAAAAACCCTTCCACTAGATGAGGCCGTATCCTATTTCAACCACTCATACCTAATCTTTCTCAACCAGCCAGCCCCCTTTCAAACCAAACGCATCAAAACCAATCCCTGCCCCTGGTTATCAAAAGAAACTAAACTAGCTATGTCCCAAAGAGACAAAAAATGGAAACCGTATCAAAGACATAAAACCCCCAACTCCCTCCTAGAATTTAAACAACTTTGGAACGCCGCAAAAAAACTAATAAAAATGACCGCAAAGCCCACTACTGCAGACTTCAGTCCATGCACTCATTAAATCCTTAATTTTGGGACTCCCATCTCTTTCATTCTACACCCTGGTAATAAAGAAAACCCCCTGTCCAAATCCCAACCTTTCCGACTCAGTCACCTAATTGAACTCATTCTTCATGGACTGTATTGCAAAACTATACGCCTCATTCCCGCACCCCCCCCTCCAGCCCTATCCCCTCCTGCCCCAGCCACCACCTGAATCACCTATCTCCCCCCCCCCTTCAACCTAGCCTCCATCTCCACAAATACAATAAAAAGACTTCTACTCAAACCCTGTCACAATGCACCTGACAATCTTCCATAAACCTTCCTCAAACAATCTGCAGACAGCATAGCTTATCTCATCTCTATTCTTATAAATAGACCCATACATGAATCCTACGTCTCATTTGTCTGGCGCTTCGCTTACATCATCCATCTCCAAAAAGGTGCCATAAACACAGATACTACCAGTTTCAGACCTATTGCTGTCCTTTCTCTAAAATGCTAGAAAAAAATATCTAGGCACAACTCATGCCATACCTAAACCTAAACAATCTCTCCTCTACTCAACACTGCTTCCACCCTGGCCACAGTACCATGACTGCCCTTCTTTCCTTTTCTAAGACCATCTACATAGAACGCAACTCTGGTAAATTCGTATCTACATGGTATCTAGATCTCTCAAAGGCCTTTGACACCATCTCTCACACCTTACTCCTACCCCAGCTCTCCACCCTACATCTCTCTCCCACCACCATAGCCTGGTTTTCCAGCTACCTGTCTGACCGCCAACAAGCTGTCCAGTGGAAAACATCAACCTCTCCCTTCCTACCTACACCCATCGGTGTACCACAAGGTTCCGTTCTTGGTCCTCTACTCTTCAACATATTCATCAACAAGTTCCACCATTCCATCCCAGAATCCACATTTCTCCAATATCCAGATGACTGTACTGTCATCTGCTCAGCCTTCTCCCCCTGCAAACTCCTATCAAAAACCCAACTAGCCTTCTGCAAAAAAGAAACCAGGATGCAATCCAACCATCTGGCTCTAAACGCAAATAAAACTAAACTAATTTTTTTCTCTTACCAGAAACTCCAATATCGACAAAACTTCATTCACCATATATAGCCAGAACAACACCCCCGATGGAAATAGTTTCCAATACTAAGCTTCTAGGCATCTTGATTGATGAAGACCTAAAATGTGATACCCTCATTGACTCCTCAATCATGAAAACCCACCAAAAAATAGGACTCCTCTACAGACACAACCGGTACATCAGCCCCTCAACCTGACAGAATCTTGCATCCACCTTTCTTCTCCCCTCTTATGTACGGCACACCCCTATTCACCAACCTCCAGAGTGGCCTACGATCCAAACTCGAATCCTGTTGCCACAAAATCTGCAAATTTGTGAGCAATTCAAAAAAACCCTTTCCATCACCGCCACTCCCTCCACACCCTCAAATGGCTCGAACTTCCCAACTACCTGAGATATCTACAACTTACCACTGCCCACAAGATCATCTTTAAACCTAACTGCCCCTCTCTCCCTACATCCTTAAAACCCTGTATACCTAACCGCTCACTCAAATCGAAAAACCAAAGTCTCCTACAAGTCCACAAACCATCACGTCCTCCTGGCCAACTACTACTGTCCTGCTCCATGGAACTCTCTCCCTTCTCTTCTACGCAACCTATCTAACCATAACAGTTTAGAGTCTCTGCTTCTCTCATCTGTCTTCCAAATGGGAATGCCCTTGTCACGCTCCAACTTAACCTCCTCTCTAACCCCCTCTCTTTCTACTCTCCACTGTAATCCACACCAGTTACCATTACTAATGCACCATGACCAGAGATTCTCTCTCCCATACTAGGGACAGATCTACTCCTACTATTGATGTACTACTGTGTCGTATACTTGCTCTTTTTCAATGCTCAATGTATGCCTAACTCACTAAGTGCAGTGACTATATGTTTTATATTTTAATTTGCTGTATATTTCTCAATAATTGTTTTTTATAATATGTAGCATGTAATTTCTTGGAGCTTTTCTCCCCGGGCCTCGACTGAAAACGGGCTCTTAATGGCCCAGTGGACTTCCCTCGTCATCAAACTTTAAATAGGAAAATATTTATTTTTTATGCAACAGGCGTTCGCCTTCTTGGAACAAATACTAGGCTAGCATCTTTCCCTGAGAGGGAGAGAGAGAGATTTTACCAGACTGGAACTGGGAGGCATTGTAAACCCATAAATCAGAAGTTGTTTTCATTTGATCTTCAACCTGTGGGATTACGTATCCGGTATGGATCCAACCTGGCTGCATTTTCCAGCATCGGATTTGAGCTCCAAGCTCCTCTCCTACTCATAATGCCCCTGCCTCCCTCTTCCCCTCAGATCTCATTTGCCGCACATCTAGCTAGCATCGTGGTCCGTTGCTCCAGGTTCCTGGTAAGTGAATTAATAAAATTTCTCTGTTCCTTTTAATTCTCTTTGGCTCTTTTAAACCCTTTTTATTTCTAATTTCATCCCTACCCATTGTGCCCAGGCATCTGTCCTCTAATCCATGAAAAAAAAGCCCCCCCCCTTTTTTTATTTTTTATTTTACATTTGTTGACCGGGATAGTCCAACTGGATGTATGTCCATTTTCAGCTGCGGCCTGTGGAGAAAAGCTCCACATTAAGACAATTTACAAGACAGAAATCTTGACCATATACAATACAGATAATGTCAGACCTGTAAAACATTTAAAGTACAGGAACATTTATATAGTACTGTTACAGTAACATACCAGAGTAAAAAGATTAATAAAACTTTAGGGTAACATTGTTTATAAAGTTTACCAAACCTTAGGAGGTGAGCTACTACAGTAGGAATTAGAGAATATCAGAGCACCTGAAATAGCATGTTAAAGATAGATAGTAAAGAATGGTTCTGCTAGGGGAGAAAGTGTCAGTCAAGATTTGTGCATGGGCAAAGCCATTGGGCTTTAAGGAAGATTCTTAATTGCTTCTTGAAAATTGGGGTAGAATAAAGGGCTGTTAGTTCAGTTGGAAGAGTGTTCCAAGAGTTACCAATAGAGTTTGATAACAAGCTATCTCCAGGTTTGTTGTTTGACTTTAGGGTAGCTACTAGTACCTTATTAGCTGATCGCAGGGTTGTTAGATTTTTATATGGGCAGATGAGGGTACAGAGTATGGGTGTATCTGTGGGATGGTGTAAGATCTTGTGTATAGTAGTAAGTTGCTGGAAAAGAATCTGGCTTTGCAATTCCAGCCATCCTAGCAATTTAAGATTTTGGAAGTGGTTGGTTCGAAAAGGGGCACCAGTGGCAAATCTAGCTATGTTGTTATAGGCTGTTTCCAACTTATGAAGATTATTTTTTGGATAAGTTGATATAGATTGGGGATGCATAAAGAAGGGTGGAGATTAAGTGAGTTTGGGCAATAGCAGTCCTTGCTAGAGGTGTGAGATAGGGTTTAAGTCTGTAGAAGAAACCAAGTTTTTTCTTAACTGATTTAATGGTTAGGTTGATATGTGTGTTGAAGCTTAGATTATGATCAATTGTTGCACCTAAAAATTTGGTGGTTGTGTCCAGAGTTATTACATTACCATTATTGGATGTAATTGCGAAGTTGATAGCAGGAGACTTCTGAGTGGGAGAGAATAGTACCAATTTAATTTTTTGGGGTGAAGAAGGAGACAACATTAATGGAACCAGTTTTCAACTTGGGTAAATACTGCTTGGGTACTCTAATGAAGTCCAGCAAGCAAGGAGGCTGAACATATTTATGTAGAGTCGTCAGCATATTGTATGCAGGTGGTTTGTGGAAGGGAGATTTTCAGATCATTTATGAAAATAGTGAAGAGGAGAGGTCCCAGAGCAGAGCCTTGTGGGACTCCAAGAGTTATAGGGAGAAGAGTAGATAAACAGCAAGCAGTCCTCTGGAAAAATAAACTATTTCCTAGACAGGACTTGAACCAATTAACCGTCTGGGTATCTAGTGAAAGTGATTTGAGTGAGTTTAACAGTAATTGATTAACCATATGAAATGCTTTTGAGAGGTCAATAAAGAGGGCTGAGGACAGTAAGCTGTTACGATTTTTATTGATGCAGTTAGAAAAGGATAGTAGAACAGTTGTAGTACTATGGAAAGGGCTAAAACCGTGCTGGCAGCCAACTAGCAGGTGGTTTTGGAGGAGATGATCACGTAGCTGACTGTGAATACATCTCTCCATAATTTTTGATAAGGGGGAAAGTAGGGCTGTGGGGTGGAAGTTTGAGTTCATTTAAGTTCTCACCCTTATGCAGTGGGATAATATATGAGACTTTCCAGAGGGATGGGATGGGACTTTCTGTAATGGTTCTGTTAAGATGGAAACGGGGTAGGCAAGCACTCCAGGTGGTAAGGTATTTGCTAAAGATTGACAAGTGTATGAAAAAAAATTGTTAAAAATATCAGCAATTTGGTTGGGAGAATTATGAGTCGAGTTAGAGGGGGTAGGTGTTTTGGCTTGTCCAGGATGGAGTAATTTATTTAATCCTGAACAGAATTTTTGTGGGTTTAGATATTGCGTTTGTTGGAATTTAAGGTAATAGTTTTTTTTTAATCGAGGAATATTGATTTTTAGTGGCATTCCTGAGCTGTCTGAAGTTTAAATGATCAATAGAGTCTTTGGTACTTCTCCATATATTCCAGATTTTATTTTTCACTCTCATTTTTTGCCTTGTCTCATTTGAGAGCCAGGGAGCAGGTTTGTTCCTAATTTTAATAGTACAAGAGGGGGCATGGTGATCAAGGATTTTTAGGAATGTATGGTTAAAAAAAGACTGCTTCATTGAGAGGTAGATATTTTAGGGGTGACCGAGTGCAGGCTTTTAGCTCTGCTTGAAAGTTACCTAGGTTCAGGTTCTTTTTGTTCTGGGTGGTTGTAAAGTTTAGTTGAGTGGGAATGGTGATCTTTTGTCTAGTTATAAAGGTAAGCGAGTGGTCACTAATGTCATCAGGAAGTATACCTATTGTGTAAGATCAGGGGTTATTGTTGACTAGTATCCAGTCTAAGGTAGTTTGTTTGTTGCTAGGTTTGGGTTCTGGTAGGGTCGGTGATAGTTTGATAGAAGCCATAGAAATTAATGTGAGATCTAGGTTTGTCAGAAATACAACAGTTCCAGTCAATATTAAAGTCTCCAAGGAGAATGGTTTCTTGTGGGAATGATATGGAAAGCCAGTTAAGGATATTTTCAAGAGTACTTGTGTTGTTGCCTGGGGGGATGTAAGAACAAATGATGTACATAGATTTATTAGCATTAATTTGGAGCTTAGATATTAAGATTTCAGCATTGCTAGGTGAGGGAGGTTGAGTGTTTAGTGAGGTTACCTGTAGTTCAGATTTAAACAATATCGCTACCCCCCACCCTTTTTGTTAGGACGGTCAATTCTAAGGATGTTATAACCTGGAGGGATGATATCATTGTCTTTAGTAACTGGTTTGAGCCAGGTTTCTGTGAGACATATGATGTCAAAGGAATGTAAGTCTAGTGGGGCATGAAATTGGATAATTTTGTTATTTAAACTATGAATATTGAGGTGGGCAATGAGAAGAGAGCTTGAGGAAGAAGAGGGGGTATGGAAAATAGAGGTGAATGAAGAATGGGAGTCAGGGAAGGTATTACCAGGCCCTGGGTTTGGGTGAATGTCACCATGTAGTAGTAGGTACTGAGGATTGTGTGGAAGTTTTGCTAGCTTATATAAAATCAGGTCTATTTTTTTGGTATGGAAATACTTAATATGGTTTAATCTGTGAAACTGTAGGAGAAGGTAGGCTGATGAGGATATAATGCTACTGTGGGTTTGTGAGGCTGATAGAAAGGGGAAGTTTGTTTAAAGGAGTGTTGAAATAGAAAGGAGCTTAGGAATTCATAGCCTGTGAGGCTATGAGATAGAAGTAGAGTAGAAAGAATTATGGGCAAGAGGAGGAAATTAGAGAGTTTTAGTAAGCCAGGGGTTGATATAATGAGAGAATGTGGGAATGTAACTAATGAGAAAATAAGGGGTTATAGAAGGGCAAATATGAGGTGGGTATGTTTAATGAGGAAAATATAGATTGTGGAAGATGAGTAAATTAGTAACAGATGGTTGAGTATGTAACGAGAATGTCGAGCTATTGGTTGATGTGGGGTGGGGTTGTGGCTTCTAGCAGTATAAGGATAGGTACCCTGGTTGTGGGTGGGAATTGGGAGTAGGGCAGGGGAGCGGAGTGAGCCCGCAGGGCGAACGGAGTGGGCAAGAGCAGTAAGGTAAGTTCAGCCAAAAGACAATCAGCTGTCTTTCGTATTTGGCATAATACAAAAGTAACTAAAGTGAAAACTGGGGAGCAGTGTGTATATAAGCTCATCAGATATGTGTAGATTATTTAGTAAAGCGAGAGTGAGGTTCTCATGTGCAGAGAGGGGGATTAGAATTGTACTGAAATGCCAAAGAATGGGTGAAGGACCTGAGAGATGGTTTTAATGCTAGAATGTAGTGTAGATCAAGACTGCCACCTAGTGATCAGGGGAGTAATAGCAGCTGGGGGAGGTAGGCAAGAAGCTATTCCAAAGGGATAAAGATATAGGATGAAGGGGCAAAAGGGTGGAGGGAGGAAGTGGCTTTGTGTCTGCGGTAAGCTGCTAAATCTCACACTGGCGGGTTAACAAGCAGTTATAGGCACTACAGAAAGGTAGTAAAAAGGTATTTTGCAACATACAAGTGCAAAAATTTTAGGAGTACAAGCTTTATGAAGGGCAAGGAGTCTGCTTCAGGGGCGTCTTCAGGTTAGCAGGAGGTTATTCTTTAACTTTGCAGCAAGGAGGGAAACACCCGGATACACTTAAATGTACAAAAACTTTAGGAGTATGATGGTGCCTTTCTACATCAGGCTTTTTGATACCTCTGTAATTAAGCAGAAGTGGGTGGGGAGGTGTGCAGGTTCAAGGTGGGGGAAGGGATAGACACAAAGTAATGCAAGGTTGAGTCGGAAAAACTGGACTAAGCCAGCTGCTAAAAAGAAAACAGGAAAACCAAGCTAAGTTAATTGCAGGTCAGTGTGGTGCAGTATTTACCTAACTACAAATGTTATACTACTAATCTAGTACAGAGTGGTGAAAAAGGACCACCACTTCTACAGGGAAAAACAAAAGAAGTATGGGCTGCAAGTACATAGGTAAACATTTTCTAAGAGAAAGTAGTTTGTTTCTTTTTTTCTTTCTATAGTTTTTTGTGTGTGTGTGTGTGTGTGTGTGTGTGTGTGTGTGTGTGTGTGTGTGTGTGTGTGTGTGTGTGTGTGTGTGTGTGCTACATCCGATATCATGGCAGAGACCCCACAGGCCAGGGTTTTTGAAATGCACAGTATGGCCAATAGCTTCCTCCTCCTGATGGCCACAGTCTGTGTGTGGTTTGTTTAGGGGTCTCGCACCTAGACACCTCCTGTTCGATCTGTGTGGGATTCAACCGCATTGATGGGAGGAACAAGTTGATCCTAAAGGCCCTCCTTCTTTCACCTTCCTGGGAAGCCTCTGCTTCCACTTCTGCTTCTTCCTTTGCCCCGGCCTCTGGGACTTAACCTCTCACCAAGAGAGACAGGGAGAAGCACAAACAAAAAGACCGGGATAGGCCCAGGAAGCAGTTATACAATTGCACTTCCTCAGCCGAACCTCTGGCTAAGTTTCGCCCGGCTCACAGCCCGGGCTCCCCTTGGCTCTATTTGCCCTGTTTTTCTGTGGTGCTGGAAGTTTCTCAGGGCTGAACCCCTTTATTGGCCTCTCCAGGCCCATCTCTGTGGCTTCCTCCCCCCAGTCCTCCTGCAGCCTTTATGAAGCTGCGGTGGACAGGATGATGCGGAAATTCATCCAGACTCTGATTCAGATGGGAGTCTTGCTTGCTCCCACCCCTCCAGGGCTGGGAGCATGCAGTCCACCTTTATGCCAATTGCTCCTTCTCCAATCTGACCTCTGGCTTTAGAGACCTTGGGGCTGAGGCCCTTCAGTGTCAAGGGATTAGCTCCAGTGGTACCAGGTACCTCGATACTGACCGTTGCTCTGAGTGGTTTGGCTCAGACTAACTCGGACCCATCTGGTTCTCTGAGCAGTAGCCTCTGCATCAGATCTGAAGGGGTGATGTCGATTTAAGGGTTTTCTGAGTTGGCCCTTCCACTCAGAATCATGGTGCCTGGAGGCTCTGGTCCGGCTCCCTCGTTGATTGAGTTACTGACCTTGACTTTGTCCCAGCTTCTGGGAGTCGTTCTCCTTTTGACGTAGTGAAGAGGGTTCTCTTGGTTCCCTCAAGACCCTTGATGCTGTCATCCTTGGAGTCCGTCCAGGCTCCCTCTTTCTGGTCTGGATTCTGCCATCCTACTCCCTCGGAGACTGCATGTTGCTTCTCCAACCCAAGATGTGGTTCTGGAAGTCTCAGGACTATTCCCAAGATGCTCAAGGATATGCCCTTTCCCACTGTCAAAGGGGGCTATGACAGATGCAGTCCTTGTGGCAGAGGGGAGTCAACCAAGAGTTTCAAGATGTTCTTCATCTCACATTGCTGCAGTCCTTACACTAGGGTAGTCCGCTGTCCTCGGTCGGCCCGAATATCAAAGTATAAGGCTGACGTCGGTCAAGGCGCATTTGACTGACATCAGAACGTCAGGGTACAAATGCGCATGACCGACGTCATATCCTCTGTCTTTTTTGCCGCATGGTCCGATGCAGAAGCAGCGTTGCAAGTGCCGTTCGGCGTTCTGAAATTTTTCGAATTCGGAGTTTCAGACCGAGTCAAAGTTGGCTAAGTACCCCGTTGGGGAATATTTTAGTTTTTCTTGCCTCAGTGGTTTACCGGATGTCAGAAAAAGTGAATAACTGTATTTCTTGTGGGAAACGGATACCGCATAGAGATTATCATACTTTGTGTATTCCTTGTTTAGGGCCTGAGCACGACGTTGTTGGGTGTCGCTCTTGTGCTAGATTCAATAAGCGCACTATAAAGAGAAGGTTAGATTGTGCCAGGTTAGTCTTCGGGAAGCGGTGCAATTATAAAATGCCGTCGGATGCTCCGACGCCCGCTTCTTCGAAGAAGCGCAAGGACAAAGCAGCTAAGCCTAGGCTAGAAGAACAATCTGTACCGGACGCCGGCTCTTTAGAGGTGTCGGTGGAGCCGGTGGTTTCTTTGGAGTCCCAGGGAGAGACTTTGTTATTGCAGGATGTGGCCTCTCAGGAGGCAGGTCAGGCTGAAGGGGCTTCTCAGGTTACTGTACTCCCCTCCCTTCCTAGGGTGGTTAGGCCCTCTCCTTCTGTTTCCAAGGCTTCTCCCAGAGGCAGGCCAGGTTTAGCTTCAGTTGGGGTCACCCCTAGTTCTTCAGGAACTGTGCCCAAGAAGCATATGCTTAAAATGGCAGAAGATTTGATTACTTTGATTAGAGGTTCTTTGCCCCCTCCTGATAAGAGACCTAGGGTGGAACCTGAGCTAGGGAGTTTTGAGCAGGCTTCGGATGTTTCAGAGTCTTCGGCTGAAGACTTACAGGAGTATTCTCCTTATTCTGATTCTGATGTGGATGATTCTACTCCTTCTGCTTCTCCTCCTGAGGATTTTTCTTTTTCAGAGACTTCATTCCATGAGGGAGCATTTTAAGTGGGAAGGTCAGGACTTCTCTGATTCCAGGAAAAGGCTTAGGGAATTTTTGTTTTTACCCCAGCATAGGCCTTTGGCTATACCTCCTGTTCTGGATGTGGTGGAGGATGTTTTTGCAGAGGCTTCTCTTAATCCTGATTCTTTGCCTCCTGCTCCTGTTAAACCGGATAGGTATTACAGGGTGCCTGAAGCTCATAAGTATCTTTTTAAGAGTCCTAGGGCAGACCCAGAAACTGTTAGTCAGGGGCCTAAAGGTGTTAAGGCTTCTGTTGTCAAAAATCCGGTTCCTCCAGATAAAGAGGCCAGGGCTTTGGATAGATGGGGAAAGAAAGTTTATACTTCTTCCACCCTAGCTATGAGGGCTTTGAATTGCCAGTTTCACATGTTGAAATACCAAAACTATCTCCTTTCACAATTGAAGTCTAAGGTAGATGCTCTGGCGGAAGGTATTGAGTGTAAAGAGTTACAAGATTTACTACATGTTTCTGAACAGGTGGGTAAGCATTCTTTGCAATGTGGTTTTGATGCTGTACAGGCCTCGTCTAGGGTGGCTGCCACTGGGTCAGTTCTTCGCAGGCACGCCTGGCTGAGGGATCAGAATTTATCTGAACATGTTAAGACAAGGATTTTAGATGCTCCTTTACAATCTGATGTGTTGTTTGGTTCTCCTGTTGAGGCAGTCTTAAAGAAAATGGAAGACAAGGCTAAGTCTATGCAGACTGTTAAAGATTTTTTGCAGGTTCAGCCTCCGAAGTTTAGTAGAAATTGGCCTACCAAGGGGTGGACGTATCCTTCTTATGATTCCCAGTCTAGGGGTAGGTGTAGGCGTGGTAGGGGCAGAGCTCAGGGCTCTTTCAGGCCTAGAACAGGGAGTTCACCTGCACAGTCTTCGGGTGAGGGCAGGGGTCAGTCCTTTCGTAAACAGACCCAATGACTTAACTTTTCAGCTGCCAGAGCCTTCTCGTCTGGCAACTCCTTTGGGAGGAAGGTTGGCACTTTTCAAGGAAAATTGGAGTTTGATTACCCAAGACAGATGGGTATTGGATATCATACACCACGGTTACAAGTTTTATTTCCATACCTTGCCTCCTTTCAAAGGCATGCCAGACGTTCCTCCTCAACAAAGAATAGAGGCTCACAAACAAATTTCTCTGTTACTCCAAATAGGGGCCATACAGCCGGTCCCTATGCCAGAAGTGGGCCTAGGATTTTATTCTCGCCTGTTCCTAGTACCAAAGAAAGGGAACACGTGGAGACCAATTTTGGATTTATCTACCCTCAACACTTATCTGGACATTCCCAAGTTCAAAATGTTGACGTTACAACAGCTTTTACCTCTGCTGGGCAAAGATCATTGGATGGTAACTTTGGATCTCAAGGAGGCTTACCTTCATGTTCCTATCAGACTGAGTTGCAGGAAGTATCTGCGTTTTCGGGCTGGGACTTCTCATTATCAGTTCTCTGCATTGCCCTTTGGCTTATCTACTGCGCCCAGAGTGTTCACGAAAGTTCTGGTTCCAGTGATAGCTTTCCTCAGGCTAAAAGGAATACAGATCTATCCTTATTTGGACGATTGCCTGATTCTGGCTCAAGGAAGGGACGAGCTACTTCATCATTTGGAATATGTGATAGCAGTGCTAAGATGCCTGGGGTATTCTGTGAACGAAATAAAGTTCAGTCTAGTACCCTCTCAGGACATGTGCTTTTTGGGTGTAAGACTGAATACAGCATCCCAGATGGCCTTTTGACCCCGGACAAACAAAAGAATCTTTCCCTTTACTTTCATCAATTGTCTCATCAGTCCAGGCTGACTGCAAGGACAGTCCTTCAAGCCTTGGGGTTCATGGCATCTTGTATTCTGGTGCTTCCCAATGCCAAACTGCATATGAGGAAGTTACAATGGTATCTCAAAATGTATGGACACAGCACTGCCAGGATCTGGACACTGTCATTCAAATAATACCTTGCATTCAAAAGGAATTGTTGTGGTGGGCTCAGGAATGTCACCTAAACAAGGGACTCTCTGTGACCCGGCCAGAGGCGAGTCAGATTCTAACGACAGATGCCTCAGACAAAGCTTGGGGAGCTCATCTGAATGGAAAGTGGATACAAGACAAGTGGCCTGCCAGACTACAACATCTACATATCAACTTGAAGGAGATGTTAGCAGTCCAGTTTGCATTAATAGCTTTCAAGGATTTACTTCTTCCAGGGCAGGTGTTGATTCTAACAGACAACACAACTGTCATGTGGTACATCAACAAGCAAGGGGGAACACATTCTTATCCTCTATGCAGGCAAGCAATGATTTTGTGGGAGACTGCTCTCAGTTTACAGCTAAATCTTCAGGCAAGGTTTCTGCCGGGAGCACAGAACTCCTTAGCAGATGTGTTGAGCAGACGAATTATGGATCCCCACGAGTGGAAATTGGATCCGCATGTATTTCAGAAATTGACAGTGTCATGGGGAACTCCAGACATAGATCTGTTCGCTTCTCCACTAAACCACCAGCTGCCAAGTTTTTGCACGAAAAGGTTTCATCCCACAGCTTGGAAAGTGGATGCTCTTTCTTTCAATTGGAGCAATCTTCATGTGTATGCCTTTCCACCTCTGCCTCTCCTCCCAAAGGTACTACTAAAGGCCAGACAGGACAAGCCAAGGATGATTTTGATAGCTCCAGACTGGCCTCGACAGCATTGGTACCCATTACTGAGAAGCCTGGTACGGGAGCCTCCATGGCCTTTGCCTTCGATTCCACACCTGTTGTCTCAGGAGGACAGTCATTTGCTCAATGTCAAGCTTCACTCTCTTCACCTAACAGCCTGGCATATTCTGTTTTGAACCATAGTGGGTCTCAACTTCCACATCAAGTTTTGAATGTTATTTTGGAAGCTAGAAGGCCTAGTACAAGGAAAGTGTACGCAGATAAATGGAAGAGATTTTTATTTTGGAGTGCAGCAAAGGATTTTGATGTTTCTGAGCCTAATTTAAGTGTGGCTCTTCAATATCTTACTGAGTTACTGGACAAAGGTTTGTCCTTCTCTTCTATTAAGGTTCATGCTGCAGCAATTTCGGCTCACTATGATTGTGACCCACCATTGTTTTCTCATCCTTTGTTCAAGCAATTTCTTAGAGGGGCAAAGAATATAAGACCCCCACGTAGAGCTCCTACTCCTGCTTGGGATCTCAATTTTGTGTTGGAGAAACTCACTCTACAACCTTTTGAGCCTGCAGCTACTACCGAGTTGAAATATTTATCATGGAAGACTGCTTTTTTGTTGGCCATTACCTCTGCAAGAAGGGTTTCTGAGTTGCAGGCCCTTATGGCAGTTGAGCCTTTCTTAATTTTCCATAAGGACAGGGTATCTTTACGTACTAATCCTTCCTTTATGCCTAAAGTGGTTTCTAGTGTGGCTTTAAACCAAACTATTCATTTGTCTACTTTTTATGCAAATCCCCAAAATAAAGGGGAAAAGATTTTGCACACTTTAGATGTACACAGGCAGTTGCGATATTATTTGGACAGAACTAAAGGGTTCAGGCAGTCTCAGCAGTTATTTGTTTCTTTTGCTTTGAGTTCTCAGGGCAGGCCTGTGTCAAAACAAACTATTTCTAAGTGGATTGGGTTTTGCATTGCTTTCTGTTATTCCCATCATGGCAAGGAGATTCCAGCTGGGATTAGGCCTTATTCCACTAGGGCTACTGCCACTTCGACAGCTTTTTTGAGGGGTGGCAACTAAGGATATTTTGGAGGCAGCTACTTGGAGTTCAGTGCATACTTTCTCTAGGCATTATCACCTTCCACTTTATTCTAAATCTAGGGCTGGTTTTGCCACTGCTATTTTGCAGGGCATTTTGGCAGCTCCTGCTTCCTTATAGTTTGGCCATCCTCCCTTACCTCTGCTTTGGGATTCTACCCAAGTGTAAGGACTGCAGCAATGTGAGATGAAGAACATAGTACAGTTTTGTACCTACCATAAATGTAGATGTTCGAAGATCCACATTGCTGCAGTCCAATTACCTCCCTCCTTCCCTCTGTAGTTAGAGGCGGTTGTGTGGGTTGAGTTGTCAATATGGTGTATATTGTATATATTGTACATATTTTTAGTGCAAGGGTGGTTGGTTGGTTGTTTGCTGTCTTTTGGTTTTGACCTTTCTTTTTAGGGTCTTCTGACATCTGGGGCAAGAAAAGACTGAGGATATGACGTCGGTCATGCGCATTTGTACCCTGACGTTCTGATGTCAAGTCAAATGCGCCTTGACCGACGTCAGCCTTATACTTTGATATTCGGGCCGACCGAGGACAGCGGACTACCCTAGTGTAAGGACTGCAGCAATGTGGATCTTCGAACATCTACATTTATGGTAGGTACAAAACTGTACTATTCCTTTCCAGACAGACCTGCTTAGCAGCCCTGAAAGGTTGCCCGACTGGTAGTATCTCGCTGCACCCAACAGCCTGGGAGTCAATTACAGACAATTGTTGCGTGTTGCAAATCGTATCCAGAGAATTCCCAATCCCCTTCATTCAAGTGACAATCCCACCCAAACACCTCCTGGACATTCCACGCAATGGGAGGAAGCAGCAGTTTCCAAGCTGCTCAAAAAGAGTCATCCAGCCTGTCCCCCCAGACCAGTCCAGATCGGGCATCTATTCCAGGTTCTTTTTAGTGCCAAAGAAGATGGGGACTTAAGACCCATCCTGGCTCTTTCAACCCTGAACCTGTCAGTTGCAACGACAAAAGTCCAGGTGGTCACTCTCCAATTTATTTTGCTCTTCCTGTAGAAAAACAACTGGATGTGCTCGGTGGACCTCCAGGATGCGTACTACCACATCAAAATGGACAGGTACTCTCGGAGGTTCCTCTGCTTCAGGCTGGGAGTCAATCCTTACCAGTTGAGTGCTACCCTTTGGTCTCACCACAGCCCCACAGTGTTCACCAAAGTGATGGCAGTGGTGGCTGCCCACCTGCGGCTGGAGAGGTACCAGATCTTCCCCTACCTGGACGATTGACTCCTTTCCACTCCCTCCACGCATCACCTCTGCCAAGTTAGGAATGTCCTTATCCATACTGCCCACCAACTGGGTATAACCATATATCTCAACAAGTCCCTATTGGGTCTGATTCAAGTTGTAGACTTTATTGGGGTTTGGTTAGACACCATTCAGAGCAAGGTTTTTCCTAACTCCGGACAGACTTCAATCCCTCAGCCATCATGTGTTGTACATTGTTCAGACTCAGTATCCCCCTGTGGAGACGGATCTTCAGTAGTTGTGGTCCATGGTGGCCACGATCACCCTAATCCCCATGGCTCGTCTACAGATGAGGGTTCTCCAGTGGACCCTAGTGGTCCTTACTAGATCTGCCATTATCCCATACATTTAATTTGTCTCAAGCCTGCAGGGATTCGCTCCTCTTGTGGCTTCAGTCCTTTGATCTTTCTCTGGGTCACCCATTTATCCTTCCCGCCCTGATGACCACGGACACCTCCCTACTCAGGTGGGGGGCATTGCATGGGAAGGACAGCCCAAGGCATGTTGTCTACCCTGGAGACCCATCTGCATATCACCGTCCTGGAGATGAGGGCAGGTGCCGTTAGTGTGCAAACTTTTCATGCCCATCTTCCCCTAGGGGATGATAGTTATCCAGACAGACCTACCAGACTACAGACATTTCAACAAATGGGGGGACCCAAGTCTTATCCCCTATGTCGCAAAGCCATGAGATTGTGGGAGTGGGTGATCTCCACTGGCCATTTTCTGGTGGCAATGCACATTACGGGGAGGTCCAACATTCTGACGTACAGGCTTAGCAGATCTATCCTGATGCCTTATGAGAGGTCTCTGAATCCTTCAGTAGTGGTTCAGATCTTTCTGAATTGGGGTCGGCCTTGCTGTGATCTTTTCACCTCTCCTTCCAATGTGAAGTGCAGTGAGTATTTTGCTCTGATCCCCCCTCTGGGGGAGTCCCCCAGAGATGCTCTGGTTAATGCTTGGCCCTCCGGTCTTCTGTATGCTTATCCTCCATTTCCTCTGATCCTGAAATTCATACAGGAAGCTTGACTGCTGGAGAGCTTGGTGATCCTCATTGCCCCCTTCTGGTATCGCCAAGTGTGGTTCCCCTCTCTGTGGTCTCATGTAGTGTGTCCTCATTGGCCATTAGATCCGGTTCCGGATCTGATCTCTCATTCCTCAGGGATCCCACACCCAGATCTAGTCAGTCTGAAGCTTAAAGCTTGGCTACTCCAGTTCCAGATGTTCTTCATCTCACATTGCTGCAGTCCTGACACTTGGGTAGTCCGCTGTCCACGGTCGGCCCGAATATCAAAGTATAAGGCTGACGTCGGTCATGGCGCATTTAACTGACGTCAGGACGTCAGGGTACAAATGCGCATGACCGGCGTCATATCCTCAGTCTTTTTTGCCGCATGGTCCGATGCAGAAGCAACATTGCAAGTGCCAGTTGGCGTTCTGAGATTTTTCGATTTTGAAGTTTCAGACCGAGTTCAAAGTTGGCTAAGTACCCCGTTGGGGAATATTTTAGTTTTTTCTTGCCTCAGTCATTTACCGGATGTCAGAAAAAGTTAATAATTGCGTTTCTTGTGGGAAACAGATACCGCATAGAGATTATCATTCTTTGTGTATTCCTTGCTTAGGGCCTGAGCACGACGTTGTTGGCTGTCGCTCTTGTGCTAGATTTAATAAACGCACTATAAAGAGAAGGTTGGATTGCGCAAGGTTAGTCTTTGGGAAGCGGTGCAATTATAAAATGCCGTCGGATGCTCCGACGCCCGCTTCCTCGAAGAAGCGCAAGGACAAGGCAGTTAAGCCTAGGCTAGAAGAACCGTCTCTACCGGACGCCGGTTCTTTAGAGGTGTCGGTGGAGCCGGTGGCTCCACCGGAGATTTCTTTGTGTTCCCAGAGTGAAACCTTATTATTGCAAGATGTGTCCTCTCAGGAGGCAAGTCAGGCTGAGGGGGCTTCTCAGGTTACTATACTCCCCTCCCTTCCTAAGGTGGCTAGGCCCTCTCCTTCTGTTTCTAAGGCTTCTCCCAGGGGCAGGCCAGGTTTAGCTTCAGTTGGTGTTACCCCTGGCTCTTCAGGTACTATGCCCAAGAAGCATATGCTTAAAATGGCAGAAGATTTGATTACTTTGATTAGGGGTTCTATGCCCCCTCCTGCTAAGAGACCTAGGGTGGAACCTGAGCTGGGGGGTTTTGAGCAAGCTTCAGATGTTTCAGAGTCTTCGGCTGAAGACTTACAGGAGTACTCTCCTTATTCTGATTCTGATGTGGATGATTCTACTCCTTCTGCTACTCCTCCTGAGGATTTTTCTTTTTCAGAAACTCTTCATTCCATGAGGGAGCATTTTAAGTGGGAGGGTCAGGACTTCTCTGATTCCAGGAAACGGCTTCGGGAATTTCTGTTTTTACCCCAGCATAGGCCTTTGGCTATACCTCCTGTTTTGGATGTAGTGGAAGATGTTTTTACAGAGGCTTCTCTTAATCCTGATTCTTTGCCTCCTGCTCCTGTTAAGCCGGATAGGTATTACAGGGTGCCTGAAGTTCATAAGTATCTTTTAAGAGTCCTAGGGCAGACCCAGAAACTGTTAGCCAGGGGCCTAAGGGTGTTAAGGCTTCTGTTGTTAAGAATCCGGTTCCTACAGACAAGGAGGCTAGGGCCTTGGATAGATGGGGAAAGAAAGTTTATACTTCTTCCACTCTTGCTATGAGGGCTCTGAATTGCCAGTTTCACATGTTGAAATACCAAAACTATCTCCTTTCACAATTGAAGTCTAAGGTTGATGCTCTGGCAGTAGGTATTGATTGTAAAGAGTTGCAAGATTTAGTACATGTTTCTGAACAGGTGGGTAAGCATTCTTTGCAATGTGGTTTTGATGCTGTACAGGCCTCGTCTAGGGTGGCTGCCACTGGGACTGTTCTTCGCAGGCACGCCTGGCTGAGGGATCAGAATTTGTCTGAACATGTTAAAACAAGGGTTTTAGATGCTCCTTTACAATCTGACGTGTTGTTTGGTCCTCCTGTTGAGACAGTCTTGAAGAAAATGGAAGACAAGGCTAAGTCTATGCAGACTGTTTTTTTTGCAGGTCCAGCCTCCAAAGTTTAGTAGAAATTGGCCTACTAAGGGGTGGACGTATCCTTCTTATGATTCCCAGTCTAGGGGTAGATCTAGACGTGGTGAGGGCAGAGCTCAGGGCTCTTTCAGGCCTAGAACAGGGAGTTCTCCTGCACAGGCTTCGGGTGAGGGCAGGGGTCAGTCCTTTCGTAAGCAGACCCAATGACCTACCTTTTCAGCTGCCAGAGCCTGCTCGTCTGGCAGCACCTTTGGGAGGAAGGTTGGCACTTTTCAAAGAAAATTGGAGTTTAATTACCCAGGACAGATGGGTATTGGATATCATACACCACGGCTACAGGTTTTATTTCCATACCTTGCCTCCTTTCAAGGACATGCCAGACGTTCCTCCTCAACAAAGAATAGAGGCTCACAAACAGGTTTCTCTGTTGCTCCAACTAGGGGCCATACAGCCGGTCCCTCTGCCAGAAGTGGGCCTAGGATTTTATTCTCGCCTGTTCCTAGTACCAAAGAAGGGGAACACGTGGAGACCAATTTTGGATTTATCTATCCTCAACACTTATCTGGACATTCCCAAGTTCAAAATGTTGACGTTGCAGCAGCTTTTACCTCTGCTGGGCAAAGATCATTGGATGGTAACTTTGGATCTCAAGGAGGCTTACCTTCATGTTCCTATCAGACTCAGTTGCAGAAAGTATCTGCGTTTTCGAGCTGGGACTTCTCACTATCAGTTCTCTGCATTGCCCTTTGGCTTATCTACTGCGCCCAGAGTGTTCACGAAAGTTCTGGCTCCAGTGATAGCTTTCTTCAGACTAAAAGGAATACAGATCTATCCTTATTTGGACGACTGCCTAATTCTGGCTCAAGGAAGGGAAGAGCTTCTTCATCATTTGGAATATGTGATAGCAGTGCTAAGATGCCTAGGGTATTCTGTGAACGAAATAAAGACTAGTCTAGTACCCTCTCAAGACATGTGCTTTCTGGGTGTGAGACTGAATACAGCAGCCCAGATGGCCTTTTTAACCCCGGACAAACAAAAGAGTCTATCCCTTTACTTCCATCAACTATCTCATCAGTCCGGGCTGACTGCAAGGACAGTCCTTCAAGCCTTAGGGTTCATGGCATCTTAAATTCTGGTGCTTCCCAATGCCAAACTGCATATGAGGAAGCTACAATGGTATCTCAAAAATGTATGGACTCAGCACTGCCAGGATCTGGACACTGTCATTCAAATAATACCTTGCATTCAGAAGGAATTTTTGTGGTGGGCTCAGGAATGTCACCTAAACAAGGGACTCTCTGTGACCCGGCCAGAGGCAAGTCAGATTTTAACGACGGATGCCTCAAACAAAGCTTGGGGAGCTCATCTAAATGGAAAATGGATACAAAACAAGTGGCCTGTCAGACTACAACATCTACATATCAACATGAAGGAGATGTTAGCAGTCCAGTTTGCATTAATAGCTTTCAAGGAATTCCTTCTTCCAGGACAGGTGTTGATTCTAACAGACAACACAACTGTCATGTGGTACATCAACAAGCAAGGGGGAACGCATTCTTATCCTCTATGCAGGCAAGCAATGATTTTGTGGGAGACTGCTCTGTTTACAGCTCAATCTTCAGGCAAGGTTTCTGCCAGGAGCACAGAACTCCTTAGCAGATGTGTTGAGCAGACGAATTATGGATCCCCACGAGTGGAAATTGGATCCTCATGTATTTCAGAAATTGACAGTGTCATGGGGAACTCCAGACATAGATCTGTTCGCTTCTCCACTAAACCATCAACTGCCAAAGTTTTGCACAAAAAGGTTTCATCCCACAGCTTGGAGAGTGGATGCTCTTTCTTTCAATTGGAGCAATCTTCATGTGTATGCCTTTCCACCTCTGCCTCTCCTCCCAAAGGTACTTCTGAAGGTCAGACAGGACAAGCCAAGGATGATTTTAATAGCTCCAGATTGGCCTCGACAGCACTGGTACCCATTACTAAGAAGTCTAGTACGGAAGCCTCCATGGCCTTTGCCTTCGATTCCACACCTGTTGTCACAGGAGGACAGACATTTGCTCAATGTCAAGCTTCACTCTCTGCACCTAACAGCCTGGCATATTCTGTTTTGAACAATAATGGGCCTCCACTTCCTCAGCAAGTTTTGAATGTTATTTTGGAAGCTAGGAGGCCTAGTACAAGGAAAGTGTACGCAGACAAATGGAAGAGATTTTTGTTTTGGAGTGCAGCAAAAGATTTTGATGTTTCTGAGCCTAATTTGTGTGTGGCTCTTCAATATCTTACTGAGTTACTAGACAAAGGTTTGTCTTTCTCTTCTATTAAAGTTCATGCTGCAGCAATTTCAGCTCACTATGATTGCAACCCGCCATTGTTTTCTCATCCTTTGTTCAAGCAATTTCTTAGAGGGGCAAAGAATATAAGACCCCCACGAAGAGCTCCTACTCCTGCTTGGGATCTCAATTTTGTGTTGGAGAAACTCACTCTACAACCTTTTGAGCCTGCAGCTACTGCTGAGTTGAAATATTTATCATGGAAGACTGCTTTTTTTTGGCCATTACCTCTGCAAGACGGGTTTCTGAATTACAGGCCCTTATGGCAGTTGAGCCTTTCTTGATTTTCCATAAGGATAGGGTTTCATTACGTACTAATCCTTCCTTTATGCCTAAGGTGGTTTCTAGTGTGGCTTTAAACCAGACTATTCATTTGCCTACTTTTTATGCAAATCCCCAAAATAAGGGGGAAAAGATTTTGCACACTTTGGATGTACACAGGCAGTTGCGTTATTATTTGGACAGAACTAAAGGGTTCAGGCAGTCTCAGCAGTTGTTTGTTTCTTTTGCTTTGAGTTCTCAGGGCAAGCCTGTGTCAAAACAAACTATTTCTAAGTTGATTGGGTTTTGCATTGCTTTCTGTTATTCCCATCATGGCAAGGTGGTTCCAGCTGGGATTAGGCCTCATTCCACTAGGGCTACTGCCACTTCAACTGCTTTTTTGAGGGGAGTGGCAACCAAGGATATTTTGGAGGCAGCTACTTGGAGTTCTGTGCATACTTTCTCTAGGCATTATCACCTGCCACTTTACTCTAAGTCCAGGGCTGGTTTTGCCACTGCGGTTTGCAGGGCATTTTGGCAGCTCCTGCTTCCTTATAGTTAGCCATCCTCCCTTACCTCTGCTTTGGGATTCTACCCAAGTGTCAGGACTGCAGCAATGTGAGATGAAGAACATAGTACAGTTTTGTACCTACCATAAATGTAGATGTTCGAAGATCCACATTGCTGCAGTCCAATTTACCCTCCCTCCTTCCCCTCTGTTGTTGGAGGTGGTTATGTGGGTTGGGTTGTACTTATTGTGTATATTGTATATATATTGTACATATAGTTAGTGCAAGGGTGGTTGTTTGTTTGCTGTCTTTTGGTTTTGACCTTTATTTTTAGGGTCTTCTGACATCTGGGGCAAGAAAAGACTGAGGATATGACGCCGGTCATGCGCATTTGTACCCTGACGTCCTGACGTCAGTTAAATGCGCCATGACCGACGTCAGCCTTATACTTTGATATTCGGGCCGACCGTGGACAGCGGACTACCCAAGTGTCAGGACTGCAGCAATGTGGATCTTCGAACATCTACATTTATGGTAGGTACAAAACTGTACTTTATAGGACTCCCGAACTGTCCTTCCTGTTAAGAAGAATTTGGTAGCTGCTCACAAATCATCCAGTAGGAAGGTTTATTCCAGTAAGTGGAAACATTTTTCTATATGGGTGCATCAGCACGATTTGGGCCCTTTCACTGATCCGGTCCCTGCTATCTTGGAGTGTCTGACAGATATTTTTCATCAGGGTGCCAGCTTTTCTATGGTTAAGGTTCAGTTGGCAGCTATCTCCAATTTTCATATAGGAGACAATTTGGCTTCCCTAGCTTCTTCCAAGCTTTGTAAAGCCATTTTGAAAGGTACCTTTTTACTTAGGCCTCCAGTCACAGACCCTACATCGTGGGATCTTACTCTAGTTCTACAAGCCTTGGCTTCTTCCCCCTTTGAACCAGCAGCTACATTTGTAATTTCTGTCTTGGAAGACAAATTTTCTGGTTGCTATTACCTCGGGTAAGAGTGTCTGAGATTCAGGCCTTGTCTGTCAAGCCCCATTATATGGTGTTTCATAAAGACAGGATGTCCTTGCGCACAAAACCCTTCCCTTCTTCTGAAAGTGACTTCGGAATCTAACATTAGCCAGGTGATCAATCTCCCTGTTTTCTTTCCAAACTTCACTAGCTCTACTATCGCTAACCTTCCTAACTTCCTTACAAACAGACCTACCGCTACACAACTACTATCACACTACCCACACTAGCCCACCCTCTCAAACCCACTCAGACTTCTACATCTGCCCTACAATCTTAAATCTTGCAACTACATATTACTCACTAACAAAAATTACACCATGTCACCACACTAAGAAAAACTCTCATAGACCAAGCTCACAAACAATTAATATTAAAAAACACATACTGACACCCCTACAAACTCTGCTAACCTCTGGTGACATTCACCCAAATCCAGGTCCCCTCTCAGCTAGACAAATGTCTGACCTGCTAATCCTAAATCTCAACATAAGAAGTATTACCAACAAGCTAACAGACCTACATGCATTCATAGCCCACTACAACCCTGATATACTCGCCATTACAGAAACCTGGCTTAAACCCAGTATCCTAGATGAAGACTTTCTTCCCCCAGGGTATAATACACTTAGATCTGATAGAACAAACAGGAAAGGAGGAGGAGGAGTAGCCATTCTCTTTAAAAACACCCTTAACCTCCAGCTCCTGCACACCACACCACCCACTTTTCAAAATGCTGAAGTCCTATTTTCTGTCCTGTCCATAAGAAACACCAAGAAGATCAATATAATATGCTGCTACATACCTCCAGGCAACAACTCGCTCATAATAGAAGACATCCTACACTGGACAAAGGACAAATCTACCTCAGGAAATTATCCTAATAGGGGACCTTAACATTGACTGGGCAGCCTGTAACTCCAGAAGCCCCTCTACTCATATCAATCTATATGGGTTCTCTCAACTAATTAAAGAACCAACTAGAATAGATGAGGAAACAGAGAGAATCCATACTGGACTGGACACTAACCAACTGTGCCAAACAAAACTATACAGTAGGCTGTCTCCCAGATGACTTAAGTGATCATCTCCCCACCTTCCTACTCCAGAAACACTCCAATCACCCCAAACCAGTAGTCTACAAATTTGTACGAGATGACCGTAACCTTTACCCCATGATACCTAAATACTATTCTAAGCCACTGCAACTGGGAACCACTACGGACACTCTGGTTAGACCAGGCAGTAGACTACTTTGATATTACCTTCTCTAACATCCTTAACAGTCTAGCTCCCAGCAGAAAGATCAGAGTTAAAGCCAACTATGCACCCTAGCTAAATAGGCACACCAGAGCCTTACTAAAAGCTAGAGATAAAGCCTGGACAACTGACAAAACTCCTAGCTCCAGACAATACTATCAACAGCTTAGAAACAAGGCCAAGGCTGAATCCAAAATAAACAAACAAAACTATTTTCTTAGCACCCAAAGGAAATATTCAAATAGTCCACAAAAATTCTGTCATGCCATTAACTCCCTACTAAAGCCAGGCAAAACCACAACCCCAGCACCCATCTCTACTAACAATACCCTAGACATAGCTTCTCAATTTAATAACCATTTTACTAAATCCATCTTAGCCCTGTCCAGTCAAATAACCAAAAATAGTCTACCTCAGTCACAATCTAACCTATCCCACACCACCCCCTCTTTCAGCCTATCACCAGTGCCCTCTTCAACTATCAAAAAACTCCTCCTAAAACTAAAGCCAACCACACTATAGCAGCTGATAACATACCTGCTGCATACCTAAAATGGCTAGTGACTCCCTATCATATCCTGTCTCCATCCTTATCAACCGCTCCATACTAGAATCCTACATACCCAAACTCTGGAAAGTATCTCACATCATTCCTCTCCATAAAGGAGGTAATTCTTATGAATTCTCCAACTACCGACTTATTGCCATCCTTTGCCCCTTATCCAAAATTCTTGAGAAACGCATCCACTTGCAAGTGATGACATTTCTTAACACACACAATCTACTATCTACCACACAACACGGTGTCCGTCCACATCACAGCCCTTCTATCCTTCACTAATTATATAAACCTTCACAGGAATGATAACAAATATGTATCGGCCATTTTCCTAGACCTCTCAAAAGTGTTTGATATGGTCTCCCACTCCATTCTACTAGACTCACTAACATCATTATCCTTCACCTCCTCTACTATAGCCTGGTTCAGAAGCTACTTGTCTGACAGGCAACAATCAGTCCAGTGGAAAGGAACTCTGTCTACACAACTTCCAACCACCATAGAAGTCCCACAGGGCTCTATACTGGGCCCGCTATTGTTCTCTATTTTCACAAATAACCTCAAATGCTCTACACAACATGCCACACTCATTCAATATGCAGATGATTCAACCCTGATCTGTTCTGCCTCATCTCCCACCACCCTACGTACACTCACTCAAGATACCTTTATCTCAGTAGAAAAATGGATATCTGGTATCCAACTAATTCTAAATCCCAAAAAAGACAAAACTGCTACTATTTACCCCCAATAGATAAAAAAAAAAAAACAAAAAAACTCTCCTTTACCATAACATCTAACGATGGCACCACCATCTCACCTTTAACCACACCAAACTTCTGGGCATTGAAATAGACAATAATCTCCACTTTGATGTTCACATCTCACATACCATAAAACAAGTACACAAAAAACTAGGCTCCCTATACAGGCATAAGTCCTTTATCTCACAAAAAGCAAGAGTCACTCTTGCACAAAGCCACCTTCTCTCAACTCTATTATGTGCAGCACCAATCTTTACCCAAATCAGACAGTGTGACCTAGACAAACTAGAATCATGCTACAATAAAATAGCCAAGTTTGCTACTAACTCAACCTATAGAACCCATCACTGTGCTGCACTAAAAGAACTAAAATGGCTTGAGCTACCACAGCTACTTAACTATCACCAGCTGGGCACAGCCTACAATATTCTCAAATATCCTGAAAAAAACCCTCATTATCCAACCTACTTACTATCTATAATGCAGACCGGTACCTAAGATCCAGTGAAAAATCTCTCCTCTCCATCACCAAGGCTAACAGTAATGCAGGGAAAGCGCTCTACTCCCACACCGTTGCCAGAAATTGGAACTCTCTTCCCCTATCCGTGTCCACTGCCCCCTCCACATCCATATTCAAAAACTCCCTCAAATCGCACCTTCTTAGTACCTGGTTATGCCCTTGTATCACATAACCCTACCCATACTACCATTAACTTCCCAAATTCCTCTCTGATCACATGCTGGAGCTCTGATCCCCTGTAGGCTTGGTCATCTGAAAGGGTACTTTTAACTGTAAAATCTTACATGATATATTTTCTTTTCTTACCAATGTATGACTGACATTGTCTTTTTACCCATGTTCTATATCTTCTTTTACCTGGAGTGTTTTTATTAATTCTTGTTATATTACTATGCTCAGCATACA
Source organism: Protopterus annectens (assembly GCF_019279795.1). NCBI lineage: Eukaryota > Metazoa > Chordata > Ceratodontiformes > Protopteridae > Protopterus > Protopterus annectens. The sequence goes on from NC_056731.1 coordinate 1,152,387,006, forward strand.
TTATGTAACCTGTTTTGTGTATTATGCTGGATGTACTGTATTTGTATAAATTGATGTTGGAGCTTTTCTCTCTGGGCCTCCGCTGAAAATGGACCTGGTCCAGTCGGAATTTCGCGGTTAACAAATGTAAAATAAAATAATAAATAACTTCCAGAATAAGGAAGAGTATAAATTGCATTTGCTTGATGTTCATAGGCAATTGCATTTTTATTTGCAGAGAACAAAGTCCTTTCGTAAGTCTGATCAACTTTGTTTCCTTTTCTAAGCCTCTCTTAGGGGAAACCTGTTTCAAAGGTGACTATTGCTAGTTGGATCTTTCAGTGCATAGCTCTGGCATATACAGCCAAAGGATGATCTCCACCAGGTCAGGTCAAGGCGCATTCTACCAGGTCTGTGGCTACTTCAGCAGCCTTTTGGTCTAGGGTTTCTTTGGATGACATTTGCTCTGCAGCTACTTGTGCATCTTCGCACACATTCATTTTGCATTACAAGTTGGATCTCTTGTGCAGAGGCAGAGCATCCTTTGGCTCCACTGTGCTCCGGAATATCCTTCCATGAGGACCTCCCAGGCCCTTTTGGTAGCTAGGGGCTCTGTCCCACAGGTTGAAGATCAAATGAAAACAACTTCAGTTAAGTCATGTACTCACCATAATGTTCCATCTGAGTTGTTGCTTTTCATTTGTATTTAACCATCCCCCTACCTTATGTGGGCTATGTGGTAGACTGGATGGACGAGACATAGCCCTTACTATTGCAACCCTTTGTCTTTCCTTTGGTGCTTTCAGGGTACTACTGCCAAGGTGTTGGGCTCTTGGTTAGGTCAGGGTGCTACTGTCGGCAGCAAACTCTGAGTGGAGGTTGGGAGGCAGGGGCATTAAGAGTAGGAGAGGAGCTTGGATCTGATGCTGGAAAATTGCGGCCAAGTCTGAGCCGTACTGGATCCGTATTCCCACAGGTTGAAGACAAATGAAAAGCAGCAACTCAGATGGAATGTCATGGTGCGTACATAACTTTTTTTTTTTTTTTTTTTTTTTTTTTTTTTTTATGAATTGCAGATGCTTCCAGGCATCGATATCGTTAATTGTGACTAGCAAAATCAAGATGTTACTGTCATGCTTATGTCCTGGGCACTTTCATTGCCAGACTGCCATGTCATAAGGACTGATATGTTTGCTTCCCCTAGTTTTCTTCAATATTTGGCTTAGTCAAAGCATCAGCTAAGTAAATCAACACAACCAAAAATGGTGAGCCTTTTTTCTGGAAGGGATACAAATCCCCTTGCACCGCTGCCGTTACTTGCATGTGTGTGTATATAAGTATATCTGTGTGTGTGTGTGTGTCTGTGTTTATATAATAAAAAAATACATACACATGGTGTATATTTTCCATGTGTGTATTAAAAGATGAGATGGACAAGTTCCAAACTGGAGAATAAAGTGACAAGCTAAAACTCTTCATTTCTACATTACTAAGTAGGGAAAACATTTTTCCATCTTTTTTAAGCTGGTTTTGATTTTTGTCAGTCCCCAAGAAGTCCACTGTGAGTAAAGATTTCTAGTTAGTTGCTACCTTATCTTTAATCTTCCCTTGATTAGAAAGGTTGTAGAGACGTGGTAAGAAAATAACTTGAAAATTGATACGCATGGACTCCAGGATGAACTTTAGGATCCTTTTTAGTCAGATTTTTGGGCTTGCCACAACACTGAAGCTATTTCTTTTGACAGTGTTTAGAAAGCACTTTTCACTTGTTCATTGGGTTATGGATAATTGGAAATGGATACTGTATGTCTGAATTTCCATTCAAGTACAAATCTTCTAGATTCCTGGCTTGTGTATTACAGATAGTTGTCATATATGAAAACAGTGTGTCCAATCTTGAGAATATGAAATCTCTACTCTTTAGTGCATTAAACAGATTGCTGTACTTGTCATCATTTTGATTAGCTCTAGGAATATGGAATAATTCCAAGTAGGGAATACATTGATTCCTTGTCCGTGCCCACTCAGATCCACAGATGATATGGAACTGAATACGTTAGCATTTCTTCATTTGGACTGTTATAGTTTGCATTGCAAATGGTTCAGTTGTGTACTACTTTCTGTGCCAAATAGCACTCTGAGGGCAAAGGTTGTTGGAGCATGTCAGTTTTCCCAACCTATCCAACACCCTAGACTCCCTGTAAGAGGGGGTGGACAGAGGAACTTTCTTCCAATACATTTTAAGTGGTCACTGCTACCACCATGGCATCTACTTGTGGACCTCTGCTTCAGTGCCTCCTGCCAGTAGGTGCTGTCAAGATTTTATATGGCTTCTCTGGCATTCGTTCCACCACATCAGGGTCATTCCATGCTTGTTGAGCCATGAAGTCAATTAGGGGATCAAAGTGATGACAATGATTGTGACACACCTACACCACCTAGGATTTCAAATTTTCCTGTATCTTGATTGGTTCTTTGCTGCTACCTCCAGCAATGTGCTGTTGCATCATCTGGACCTTTTGCTCCACTTAATGCAAAACTTGGGAATCACAGTAATCCTACCAAGAGTCACCTAGTTCCAACACAACAGATGGACTTCATTAGATGCCACCTAGGCACATCTTCACAAATTGTCAAATTACCAAATACAAGAGTGCTCTTCCTTCATCTAGTGGCAACACAAGTACTTCAACATCCATCACTCCCCAGCAAGATTGACTTGCTGACTTTTAAGTCTGATGGCCTCTACATTAATCCTACCACCACTAGCCAGATTCCACATGAGTACTCAAATATATTCTTTCTGTTTAGTGGTCACAGAACAGTAATACATTATACACCAAGATTTGCATTACTCAAGTATGCAAGGATCATATCAGTTGGCAGATGAAATCTCTGTCTGTGATGTCAGTTTGGACTTCTTACCTGGATCAACAATTGGCTGTTGTAAGTACAGACGCCTCCCTTCTCAGATGAAGTTGGGACAGGATGGTTCAAGATTCTCTGACACATCTAAAGGTAAATCTTCACATCGGTGTCTTGGAGATGAGGGCATTCCTCCTAACATTGCAGGCCTTTCAGGACTTCTTCAAAAGGGTGTGATTTCCATCCAGACAGACATGGCAGTAGTCTGGTACATCCACAAACAGGAAGGAATCCCAGTGTTACCCTCCTTGCTGGGAAGCCACGAGAGTGTGGCAGTGGGCAATGTTTTCAAACTGAATTCTGAATGTAACGAACATCTTGGGAACATCTGATGTATTGTTGGACAAGTTGAGCAGGGCCACCTTAATGGCTCTCGAGTGATCCCCTCAGTTCAGCAGTGGCAACTTTAATTTTCAGCCACTGGGCCCAGTCACTGAGGGATGCCCAAGTCCACAAATGGCCTGTCTCTCCTTTATGCATTTCCCCTATTGCTTCTAATGAACAAGTTTATCCAGAAGACAAGATGACCAGAGTGATACTTATTGCTCCTTGCTGGCCCCAACAAACATGGTTCCCTTTCCTGTGGCCTCTACTAGTATATCAACCCTGAATGTTGGCGTAAATATCCAAGTCTTTTGGCTCACCTAGTTGGATTGCCTCCTTTGGACCAAAAGTCCATGGAAACTGACTGCTTGGTTCCTCTGGTAGTCGCTGTAGCCAAAGGTGCCAGACTTCTTTGATTGTTGAGATTTTCAGGTTCTCAAAAACAGTCCACAAAAAAGATTTAAAGTAAATGAAATTTTTTTTCTGGGCTATGTCGAAAGGCATAGAGCCTTTTTCAGCCCCCATGTGTTCCGCATTGGAATTTGTCTGAACTTTTCCACAGTGGATCGATTCTCCACTACTCCGGTGCAAATGGCTGCAATTTTTAATTTCCATATAGGTCAGAATGACACCACCATAGCATCTCAAAAGTTTCCAGTCTTTGAGGAAAACCTTCCATTTTTATCCTTCAGTCAGAGACCCAGTATTTCCATGGGATATCCCTATTTTGTTCCAGCTGTTAACTCAGTTCCCTTTTGAACCAGCTGCAACAGTAAATTTGAAATTTCTCACTTGGAAGACTGTTCATGTGGCTATTACATCGGCCAGATGAATTACAGGGACTTTCCTACAAAAAAAAACATACCTAGTCTTTCACAAAGACAGAGTTTCCTTAAAAACTAACTCCTCCTCTTTATTTAAAGTGGCATCTGAGGCAAACTTAAAGCAATCAATTGACTTACCAATGTTTTTTTCACAGATTTTCAAACAAAGGGAAATAGGGTTCTACATGTTAGATGTCCATTGCCAGATTAGTCTGCCTTCACAGAACGAAGCACTTCAGGAAATTGGACCAACTGTTCATTGCCTTTTGTAGAGCTAAATTAGGCAAAGAGGTCTGTAAGGTAACACTTTCAAGATGGTTATCAGATTGCATTCCTTTTGTATATTTCAAAAAGGGTTTACCCTGCAAATGAAACCCAAAGCTTATTCAGCAAGGGCCGTAGCCACATCTACAGCCTTTATTAATAGGCTTCCTATGATGGTATTTGTGCTGCTGCATCTTGGTCAACAGTACACACCTTTGTGTTTTACTATAAACTGGATGTACAGTCTAGATCACATTCATCCTTTGATTCCGCCATTCTAAGAAACAGCCTTCCTTGACACCTGTGTCTGCACTTGTTTCCCGCCTTTCCTGTAACTAGTCTAATGTAGGTACAGATTTGCTGTATCCAGGACTGTTGGTAAGCTTCTGATCCCCCCCAAGCCTTTCTGTGTTGGAGGGAAGCCGTCTAGCTCATTAGTGGGAGTGGTAAACACTAGGTAGTCTATATACCACAAGAGGAGTGGTTTCTGGCCCAGAAACTGTAGATGTGAAGTTGTTCTATCTTGCCGTTCATTCTTATAAATGGGTTTGGAGCCAATCCTCGGCTCCGAGTCGGCCAACTGCAAAGCGCGAGGTCTTCAGACAGCTCGAGGCCAAGTCCCTATCCCATGATGCACCTTGAGTTACCCTAGATCTAGTTTGCCGCTGCAACTGATCTGAGGTTTCCTCACATCTCGGGCCAGTATAGAAAAATGTATCTTTATTAATATTTTTTCTTGCAATTTTTAACTTTAAATATTTGATGTTATGTGATCCTATCTCGCCTACATTCTGAATGATGGGTTCGGAGCCGATCCCTCGGCTCCGACTCGGCACGCTTATGCCAAAGAGCGAAGTCTCTTATTGGCTGAGCTTACTATATCCCAGGATGCACCACCAACAGTCCCCCAGATCTCGTTTGCCGCTTAACTGCAAGGACGTGGTCTCGAGCTGGCTGGGCTGAGTAGCTTTATTAACTACTTTTTCTGTCAGTTTTTGTGCTTGTATTTCAAAACAAAAGCCGTTTTAACGGCTATTGCTATTGCTATTGCTATTGATATTGTGTTCGATTGAGTACTGAAATTTATTGTGTGTGATTGTGTAGAGTTTGTTTTGGCGCCCACCTTCAATCCAGGGCCTTTTTGGTCAAACTCTTTAACTGAACTTTTAGTGTTTAAAGTTCCCGGTTATTACTTCTAAGGTTGTGTTTTACACAGTTTCTGTAAGCCTTCGGCCTTTTTGTCATTACCGATTCTACAGTGATTAAATTTCCTGTCAGGAATTGTTAGCATTATGTCTCAAGCCCCTAGGCCTTCGGGCTTTAAAAAATGTACTAAATGTGCTTTTAAGATGTCTGTTACTGATGACCATCTACTTTGTGTTTATTGTTTAGGGGCAAAGCACTTGCAGGAGTCATGCAGCGTGTGTCACGCTTTTTCCTCTAGGGTCCTCCAGGAGAGGAAAAATAAATTAATTCTTAAAGGGTTGATTAAACCCTCTTTTGAAGAAGCCTTGTCTTCCGCTCCGACTCCTGCCAAAAAGAAAGGGCTTGGCTCCGACCAGTCCGTCGGTTCCGACTGCCAAGAGACCTAGGCAGGTCTCTCCTTCGGCTCCAAAGACTTGAGCCGAGGTCGGAACGGTCTGCCTCGATGCCTCCAGTATCGACTCCTCGGACTTCGGAGCCGATGGCTGGGGCATCGAGAGGCGGGTCACCTTCGTCGGCTCCACTGCTCTCGGAGCCGACAAGGTCGCCAGCTCAGACACTTCCTCCTCGGCGAAGTCTACCTCGGCACCGATGGAATCTGGTGTGTGTGTTTCCTCGGCGCCGATTCTCATCGAGTCGCCTCGGAGCCGGTCCCCTAGTCCATTGGGGCCGAGGGAGAGGTCTTCTCGAACCCGTTCTGTTTCCTCTCGGTCTTCGAGAATGTCGGATTCTGATATAGACAGGGTGCTCCAAAGACTTTTCCAGTCCCCAGTCTTCCAAAAATTGTTTCGGCTCCGACCCAGTTGGCTTCGGAGCCGATGGCCATGACCCATCCCATTGCTATTCCTCCTCCGACTGCTTCGGCTCCGTCGGAGCAGGTGCTCTTGGAGCCGGTGGAGATCTCAGGGTCGGCTCCGACCCTTACTCCAACCCGGGCCCTCGGGTCCGAGTTTGTCTGTGGACTTCTTCGGCTGGACCCGAGGGTGATGTTTGGGACCGATGCTCGGTTCCGAGCCTCCCTCGGTGCTTGCTGCTTGGGACTTCCGTCTACTATCATGGCCCGGAGACTGGGCGCTCCCAGGATTCTGGAGGTCCGGCTTTCAGGGCCATGAGGAGTGCCTTGGCCAAATCCTCTTGACCATCTCTCCGGTTTTACCAGCACCTTCCTGGGCGTGGAGACTGGGTCCTTGGTAGTTCCCCTGTCTATGGCCAGCGGAGCCCGAGGCCTGAGGTTACCCCAGTGGGGTTCCCTCTTCCTGAGGGTTTTGAGTCCTCTCCAGAGGAACCCCCAAGGAAGAGATCGTGCAAGAGGAAGCACGTGGACTCCCGAGTCTATCACATCGGACACGGATATGGATGATGCAGAGGGGTCCCCTAAGTCGTCCTCGGATGATGTCTCCTTTGCAGACATCTTAGAGATCCTCAAACAACGAGGCGGCTGGATGTCCAAACCCCTCTGCGGACGAATCTGTGCTCCTCAAGGCCTTTGGGGCTCAGCCCTCCGCCTCCTGGGTGTCTCCGCCCTTGACGAGCTTCTGGATTTAGTTTGTCGAAGGGCGTGGGAACACCCGGATACTGTGGAACCAGTCCCTTCTCGTCCAAACAAATTCTTATCTGCTCCCCCCGAGAAGGAGTTCCTTACTAAGGCGTGGCTGTAGATGCCATGGTGGTGGCATCTGCTACACAGCAGGGCGTGGCAGAGGCTTCAACGTCCATCCATCCTCCTAATAAGGAGTCTAGGAGTATGGATAGATGCGGAAGCGCACCCTGACTTCAGCGGCCTTTACCTTAAGGTCTCTGAATTATTTGGCACATTTTACTAGGCTTCAGAGGGATCTGGTCAAGGAGTTGTCAGACTCCTCTCGGGTAACCTACCTGAGCAGCTAGCCCAGTCCGTTAGCTCTCAGTTGGCTATCCTGGCGTCAATTGCTAACTTCGTCCATGAGGCTCATATCTTATGCGGCCGAAGGCGGGTAGAGCGGCAGGCACAGGCGTGGCTCTCGTAGACAGGCCTGGCTCCGCTTGTGTCAGTTCGGAGGCCTTCAAGTCTTCCTTCGCCGGCGCTCCCTTTGATGGGTCCTCATTGTTTGGACCCAAGGTGAAAGACACCCTTACCGCTGTGAGCAAGAGGGAAAACGTTATCTGCCGTAGGGGCCCGTTATTCCACTCCCTTCGGCCTTACCCCAAGGCCAAGGGAGGAAAATGTGGTTCGAAATCTCGCAAGTTTTTCTCCCAACAGCAGGAAGATTCCCGTCCAGAGGCAGAGGCGGGAAATTTTTCAGGAGACGCCTTCCCAGAGGCGGCAGAGGGCCCGCAATTCTGGAGACCGCGAGTCCTTTCGTGGCTCTTCAGCCTCCCACGACATGAGGGATTGCCCGGCTGTGCTGCTCGGAGCCAGTCGGGTGTCGCTTTGCCAAGCACCTAAAAGCCTGGGAGTCAATCACTCAGGACAGATGGGTGCCGGATAATTGCCGGAGGTTACATCATCCCATTCAAATACTCACCCCTCCGTCCAAGAGAATCCGGACCCACCACCCAGTCAAAGGGAAATAGCAGCCACAGAAGCTTCAAAGCTGCTACAAAAGGAGTCATCAACGGTCCCCACAGACCAAATCGGATTAGGAAATTACTCCAGGTTCTTTTAGTGCCAAAAGACAGGGGACCTGAGACCAATATTGGATCTCAGCAGACTGAACCTATCCGTTCGAAATCCAAATTCGAATGGTCACGTTGCAATCCATTCTCCCGTTGTTGGAGAAGGATGTTTGGATGTGCTCCATAGACCTCAAGGGCGCCTATTATCACATACCGTTACATCAGGCGTCCAGAAGGTATCTGCGCTTCAGCCTGGGGGCCAGTCCTTACCAATTTTGGGCTCTGCCCTTTGGTCTCACCACAGCCCCAGGGTGTTCACCAAGTGTTTGGCAGTAGTGACGGCTCACCTGAGGAGCCTTGGATTCCAAGTGTTTCCCTATCTCGACGACTGGCTCCTGACTGCCACCACCAGGCATCTACTTATGGACAACCTCAAAGCCACCATCCTCCTGGGTGTTTCCCTGGGGATTACATTCAATTGGTCAAAGTCTGTCTTGCTGCCCTCTCAGCGCATAAAGTTTATAGGAGCAGAGATAGACTCAAGATTGATGCGTGTCTTTCTTCCTGCCGAAAGGATCCGAACCTTACAGGGCCAAGTGCAAGCTCTGATCTCGAGATCCAAAGCCCCAGCCAGGATGGTCCTACAGGTTCTAGGCTCAATGTCTGCCACGGTACTTTTAGTTCCTCTAGCAAGGTTACACATGAGGATTCTTCAGTGGCTCTTATCAACTCAATGGACCTTTCAAGATCTCCCCCTCAATCATCTCATCATGATTACGGAAATATGCAAAAGGGACCTGCGCTGGTGGCTTCAGACATCCAACTTAGATCAGGGCAAACCCTTTGTTCTCCCCCCTCCAGCGGTTACCCTGACGACAGATGCCTCCCAGATAGGGTGGGGGGGGCATTGTCTGGGCAGGCTAGTTCAGGGCTCCTGGGTTCCGGACGAAGCTCTTCTCCACATCAACGTGTTGGAGATGAGGGCTGTGCCGATCCCTACAGGCCTTACACAAGTTCCTTCCTCAGGGTATCATCGCCATCCACACAGACAACATGTCGGTGGTTTGGTATCTGAACAAACAAGGAGGGACCAGATCGTATCCCCTTTGCAGAGAGGCCATGAGAGTGTGGGAATGGGCTGTAGCTACCAACCGCTTCTTGGTAGCGACCCACATCCCGGGAAAGTCAAATGTATTGGCGGACAAATTAAGCAGGACAATTCTCTCTCCTCACGAATGGTCTCTAAACCGCACAGTAGCAGCCCAGGTTTTCAAGAGATGGGGGGCGCCGTGCTGCGATCTATTTGCGACTCCACAAAACACCAAGTGCCAAAGATTCTTCTCCTTGATTCCACATCAGGAAGTACCGGCCATGGATGCTCTAGCTCAACCCTGGCCAACAGGGTTGCTTTATGCTTTTCCTCCAATCCCACTCCTTCCCAAAGTCATTCAAAAAGCTTCCCAGCTAAGGTCTTCAATGATTCTGATTGCCCCATACTGGCCTCGTCAGATATGGTTTCCTTACCTGAAAAAGCATGCAGTGGACGATCCGTGGACCTTAGACCTGATCCCGGATTTGCTAATCCATCAGTCGGGACATTGGCATCAGTCTCTTCAATCTCTGAAATTGACAGCTTGGCTCCTCCACTTCCGACCTTAGTCAGAAGCCACACACTAGACCGGAAGTTGTTCACATTTTGTCTTGGCCCATAAACCCACCACTAACAAATTGTACCTCAGTAAGTGGAAGAGGTTTGCTATCTGGGCTCAACTCAAGGGCTTAGACCCTATCACTGCTCCTGTCCCAGAGGTTTTGAAATTCTTAACATCCCTATTTAATCAGGGATCTTCTGTCTCAACTATTAAAGTTCAACTAGCTGCTATTTCTAAATTCCATGAATCTACGGATCCTCCTTTGATGAGCAGCAGGCTATGCAAAACATTCATTAAAGGTGCGAGTCTGTTAAGACCACCAGTTTTCATCCTGCACCTCCGTGGGATCTTGATTTAGTGCTTGGCGCATTAACATCTCCCCTTTTGAACCGGCTGCTACATGCGAATTAAAATATCTGTCATGGAAAACGGCATTCTTAGTGGCTATTACTTCAGCAAGAAGAGTCTCAGAGCTTCAAGCCTTGTCTATTAAACCACCATATTTGATTTTCCACAAAGATAGAGTATCTCTTAGGCCTAATCCATCCTTTGTCCCAAAGGTCTGCTCTAGTTTCTGTCTTCAACAATCCCTAGAACTACCAGTTTTCTTTCCAAAATTCTCTAATGAGGCAGAATACACTCTCCATAAATTGGATGTTCACAGGCAATTACGCTTCTATTTAGACAGGACCCAGCAACTTCGTAAGTCAGACCAGTTGTTTGTGTCCTTCTCAGATAATAGATTGGGCCAAACCATCACAAAAGCTACAATCTCAAAATGGATCAGAGATTGCATAACTCAGGCCTATTCTTCTTCAAATAAGCAACTCGCATCATCTATCAAAGCTCATTCTACCAGAGCTATGGCTACTTCTATAGCTTTTCATTCCAAGCTAGCTATTTCGGAAATTTGTGCTGCGGCTACTTGGTCCAACCCGCACACTTTCATTTCCCACTACAAATTGGATGTGGCATCTAAAGGACGAGCTTCATTTGGTTCCACGGTACTCCGGAGTGTTTTCCAGTGAACCACCCAGGATTCAGGTGCTAGGGACGCTGTCCCATCATTCAGAATGTAGGCGAGATAGGATCACATAACATCTTTTAGTTATGTACTCACCATAACTTCAGATGTTTGGGATCCATCTCGCCTACATTCCTGATACCCACCCTCCTTCCCCCTGCCTTGCAGATCAGAAGAGATAGAACGGTTTTGAGCTCCACTGTTTTTATCTTGTTTCATCTGACGATGTTATATAAGCAGGGTATGCATGTGTGCATGTATGCGGACAAACTAGATCTGGGGGACTGTTGGTGGTGCATCCTGGGATATAGTAAGCTCAGCCAATAAGAGACTTCGCTCTTTGGCATAAGCGTGCCGAGTCGGAGCCGAGGGATCGGCTCCGAACCCATCATTCAGAATGTAGGCGAGATGGATCCCAAACATCTGAAGTTATGGTGAGTACATAACTAAAAGTTTTAGTGTGTAGTTGAACTTCGTATAGTGCCTTTTATAGCCTTGTTGGCTTTGGTTTATTAGGCCTTCGTTATTCTCTTCCATTCTTTTGGTGTGCCTTAGCAGTGTTAGTAGTTTAGAAGTGTGTTTTTACACACGTTTATAGTCTTTTAGAGTGTGTTTCTTCAGCTTTAGCAGTTAAGCTCTAGTTAGTGTTATAGAGCCCTTTTGTTTTTATTAAGGGCTGTATTATAAGTGTTTAGTGTATTAGTGTGTTTATTAGGTAGTTAGTAGTTTATAGTCTGAGTGTCTTCTAGCTATTAATAATTAGATTCTAGTTACCGTCTTAGAAGCAGTTGTTTTAAGAGCTGCTTATATCTTAAAATTCTTGTGTTTTTTGGACTTGTTGAACACTAGTCTGTTTGTCTTTATATCTTGTTTTGGTATACTTTTAGAAGCAAACTGATTATTGTGGCTGATCAGGAAAAAACACACGTCTGGTTTTAAAAAATGTCCAAAGTGTGGACAAAAGATGTCTGTGACCGATGGTCACGTCAATTGTGTCTACTGTTTGGGTGCCCTGCACTTACAAGAGAGTTGTTCCATCTGCCATTCTTTTAGTAGCAGGGTTTGAAAAAGGAAACTGATTGATAGAGAGTTAGTAAAATCATCTTTTCAGGAAGCTTTGGGCGACCATGATAAAGCTGGCAAATCCCCAAAATCTACCGAGTCCTCCAAGTCTTCTTCGGAGCATAGAGTTTCGGATCTGACGACATCTAAAAAGACATAGACTCCACAGCCTTTGGAGCTGAGCATCTTAACTTTTCGGAGCCAGTCCCCAGTCCTGGAACCGGTCTCTGAAGTACTTAAGTCACCTATCTTACAATCAGTGGCACCCTCGATTCACTCTTCTCGGTCCTTGATAAGCCTATCTAATTTGGATGTGGATCGTGTGGTGCAGAAGTTGTTACAGGCACCAGTGTTTGCAAAATTTTTATAAGCTCGAACCCAAGAGTTTTGGAACTGAAAACTGTTCCTCCATCTTCTTTTCCTCCTCCGAGCCATACCGGTCCTTCGGAGCTGGAGGAGTTGGAGCGGAGTATTGTGGAGTCTTCGGAACAGAGTCCTGCTCCATTGCCATCAGTTCCGGTTACTGGGACTTCCTCAGAGCCCACCGAGGAGTCTAGGAGCCATCACTCGCAGCTCGGCTCCGGGGAGGATAGTTGCACCGATCTTTCAGTTACGACTTTACGTCACGGGCCTCAGCTCAGATGAGTTCGGCTCCTATCTCTGGATCAGAGTCCGCTGTCCCGTGTGTCGAGGGAATCTTCTGTTTCTTTGGATCCAGGGATTCCTTCCCACCGGTGCAGAGGTACCTTTGAAGCCATGACGAGAGTAATGTCCCCCAGGACATCCACAGCTTCAGGGCAGACTACCTCTTCCCCAAAAGTGCCTGTGTCTACTTCTGAATCCTAGAAGAATAGAGACCCTGAGTCTCAGGAAGCCCCATTGGGTGGTCCCTGCTCTTCAGAGACCTCACCAGAAGCTCCCAATGATGAGGTTCTCAGGAAGAGAATTTGCAAGAGGAAGAATCTAGACTCCCTGCAGGAGTCTATCATATCTGACACCGACTTGGAGGAATCAGAAGGGTCCCCACGGTCCCTCTTTGAAGATCTCATTTGCAGATATCTTGGAAATTTTAAAGCAGAGGGGTGGCTAGAAGCCCACCAACTCTACTGAGGATGAGTCTGTCCTCCTGAAAGCTTTTGGGTCTCAGCCCTCCACCTCTTGGGTGTCTCCACCCTTTGAGCTTATGGAGCTGGTCTCACGAAGGGCGTGGGAGTCTCTGGACACCATGGAGCCTGTCCCTAGGAGGCCCAGTAAATTTATTTCAGCTCCTCGTGATAAGTCTTTTCTTACAAAGGGAGTGCCTGTTGATGCCATGGTGGTGGCGGCAGCCACCAAAAAGGAGATGTCTGAAGCGTCTTCATCTGTCCATCCTCCTAACAGAGACTCTGGGATCATGGATAGATACGAGAAGCGCATGTTTAGTTCAGTGACTTTTGCCATGCGTTCACTGAACTACCTCACACATTTTACAAGACTGTAAAGAGACCTCCTTAAAGAGCTTGGAGATACTCTACAGGGTATGGTAGCTGAGGGAGCTACAGACAAGGTTGCGCCCAGCTTGCTACCCTTAATTCCATAGTGAACTTGTCCATGCGTCTGATTTCATATGCAGCTGATGGAACGAGTAGGACAGTGGGTACAGGATATTGCTCTTAGGAGACGCTCCTGGATGTGCTTATGTTCTTTTATGGAGCACTTTAAGTCATCCTTTGTCAACACCCCTTTTGACGGCTCGACTCTTTTCAGGCCCAAAGTTAAGGAAACTCTCACCAGGTGTGAGCAGGAAGGAAAGACTCTCTACTGTCAGAGTCAGGTTTTCCACCCCTACTAGACCCTACCCCAAGGGTCAAAAGGGAGGAAATATGTGGTTCCGAAAAGCCCAAGGAGCCTTTCTGGACACACGTGGCGAATCCCCCTCCAGGGGCAGAGGAGGGGGCAATAATGGAAGACACCGCCCTCCCGGCAGAGGAGGGTCCACAAAATCAGGGCGACAGAGATCAGTTCTTTGGGAAGCCCTACCAGCGCTCCTGAAAGGAGGCCTGACTGTCCTACACTGGAGGCAGTCAGGAGTCACTTATCTTTGTATCCAGATGCCTGGCTCAAAGTAACAAATGACAAGTGGGTACAAAGCATACTTTCCAGAGGATATTGTATTCCTTTCGCCAATCCTCCCCCCTTGATAACAAAAATCCTGGATGTTCCACCCAGTTCTGGGACACAAGCAACAGTAGAGGTCCAAAGGTTGCTAGGAAAGTGTCATCCAACCAGTCCCAGCAGACCAGATAGGATCCGGAACTTGCTCAAGATTCTTTTTAGTTCCAAAAAAGACGGGACTGTAGACCTATTTTGGACCTCAGCAGACTGAACAGATCTGTCAAGAAAGAGAAGTTCTGGATGGTCACGCTACAGTCGATACTTCCCTTCTTAGGGAAAGACAGTTGGATGTGTTTGATAGATCTCCAGGATGCGTACTACCTCATAAAAATGGCCAGACCATCCAGGGATCATCTGCACTTCCGGCTGGGAGCCAGTCATTACCAGTTTCGAGCCCTGCCCTTTGGTATCGCTACAGCCCCCAGAGTGTTCAAATGTATGGCAGTGGTCACAGCTCACCTGAGACATTTGGGATTCCATGTGTTTCGGTACCTAGACAATTGGCTCTTCTCTGCCACCACCAGGCATCAGCTCATACAAGCCAGGGACACCACACTTACTCTTTGCGGTCAACTCGGGATTACCATAAACTCTGAAAAATCTGCCTTGTTGCCATTGCAACATATCGTTTATATCGGAGCAGATTTGGACACCACCACCACTTTAAAACTTCCCTTAAGGATGTCAGTGCTTCGTCAGCAAATTCTGAATGTCATTTCCAGAGACAAGGTGCCAGTCTCAGAAGTGCTAAAATTGTTGGGTATGATGGCAGCTGCAATAATAGCAATTCCATTGGGTCGTATGCACATGCAAATTCTTCAATAGCTTCTGTTCACAGAATTGACTTATCAAGAGCTCCCAGTGTCACATCTCATTATTCTGACAAACACATGCAAAAAGGATCTTTGGTGGTGGTTGACCTCTCTCCAAGTCACGATAGGTTGTCCTTTTATCCTACCCTCACCATCGGCCATGGTGACCACGTAAGCTTTTCTGATCGGGGGGGGGGCATTTTCAGGGAAGATCAGCCCAAGGCACATGAACTTAACAAGAGACACATCTGCATATCAATGTCCTGGATATGAGAGCGGTACTCCTTGGTGTTGCAGTACTTTCAGGACTCTCTCCCTCTGGGGATAATTGTGATTCAGACAGGACAACATGATGGTCTGGTACTTAAACAGGGAGGAACCATGTCCTATCCCCTTTGTCGAGCAGATCCGAGTGTGGCAGTGGGCTACATTCACCCAGCGCTTTCTCATAGCAACGCACATCCCAGGGAAATCCAACATGATTGCAGACAAACTGAGCAGGGTAATTTTGTTACGTTATGAGTGGTCCCTCTAAAAAGAAATAGCGGAAAGAATATTCCGCAGATAGGGCCAGCCTTGCGATCTTTTTGCATCCCCCATGAACACAAAATGCAGAAGATACTTTGCCCTGATTCCCCCTCCGGGAGATTCCCCAAGGGACGCACTCATACACGATTGGCCTCTGGGTCTCCTTTATGCATTTCCACCAATTCCCCTGATACCCAAAGTATTACAGAAAGTCAAAGCCCTGGGAAGGACCATCATTCTAATAGCCCCTCATTGGCCTCATCAGATTTGGTTCCCCTTCTTACAACCTCATCTGTTGGAGGAGCTTTGGATTCTGGATCCAGTTCCGGACCTTCTGATGCACTCGTTAGGGACTCTTCATCCTTCCCTTCAGTCCCTAAAATTGACAGCTTGGCTGCTCCAATTCCCAACATAGCCAGGTTCCATAAACTCTCAAACGAAACGCAACATATCTTAATATCTTCTCATAAATCCTCTACTAGGGAGTTGTACCTCCACAAATGGAAGTGATTTTCCATATGGGCTTCTCAGAAAAACATTGACCCCTTACCAAGCCTGTATTTCCTCCACACTAGAATTTTTGACTATGCCTTTCAACAAAGGAGTGGCGGCGGCTACAATTCATGTACAGCTTGCCGCTATCTCTAATTTTCATCTTGGTATGAAGGCTTTAACATAATGTCACACAAGCTATCCAAAGCCTTTCTCAAGGGGACTTTCCACCTTAGACCACCAGTTAAATCCCTTATACCCCTTGGAACCTAAACTTTATGCTCTCACGCATTATTTTCCCACCTTTTGAGCCAGCTTCTTCTTGGGATTTGAAATTTTTGTCTTTTTAGTGGCCATCACGTCTGCTCGAAGAGTCTCAGAACTACAAGCCTTGTCCATAAAACCTCCGTATTTGGTTTTTCATGCTGACAGTTTCACTGCGAACAAATCCTTCACTCTTATCTAAAGTTTGCACCGAAGCTAACCTTAGCCAAATTGTAGATTTACCAGTGTTCTTCCCTAAAGACACCAACAATTTGGAGTATATACAGCACAAACTTAATGTTCACAGACAACTCAGATTTTAACTAGATAGCACCAAAGAATTCAGAAGATCCGAACAACTTTTTGTTTTGTTTTCAGATTCCAGAAAAGGTATGCCTGTGGCAAAAACAACCCTATCAAAATGGTTATCTGATTGCATCACTTTCACTTACTCAGCTGCAAATTTACCTCTACAACAAAAAATTAGGGCTCATTCTACCAGAGATGTGTCCACTTCTGCTTTTTCAGCTAGGCTACCATTAGACGATATTTGTGCAGCAACCACTTGGTCAAAGCCTCATACTTTTATCATTCATTACAAAATCGATGGGGCTTCCAGGGACAGGGCCTCCTTAGGTTCTACTGTCCTGAGAAACACATTCCCGGGAGCCACCCAATGAAGATGGTGCTTGGGACTCTACCCATCTGTAAGAATGAATGGCGAGATAGAACAACTTCACATAAAGAAGTGTACTCACCATAACATTCCATGTGAGTTGTTCATCTCGCCTTCATTCTTACTTCCCACTTGCCAACCCCCCCCCCCCCTCCAGGTTTTTTTAAAGGACCGAGATTCATGTTTTATCATGGTTGCTTTGTCTTTACTATGGTTGTTGTGTCTTTCGGCTTTTCCCGGTTAGGGGTCGCCACAGCAGAACTCCGGTCCACTAATGATTGGTAGTTGATTTTTACGTGCCGAGTTATCAGCCCTGATGCACAACCTTCAACGAAGGTACGCCCATTCACGCATGTCTTCACGCAGAAGACGCTCTAGCTGAGAATTGAGCCGGACAGCGTCTTACTGTGAGGCGACAACACTACCGCAGCACCACCACCGCGGGTTTTGTCTTTACTAAGGTATTTATCTTAAAAAGTGACAGAATGGCATATAGTATTACTAGAGGCAGCAAACAAGATCTGAGGTAAATCAAGGTGAATTATGGGATAGGGACTTGGCCTTGAGCTGTCTGAAGACCTCAAGCTTTGTAGTTGGTCGACTGGGAGCCGAGGATTGGCTCCGAACCCATCTGTAAGAATGAAGGCGAGATGAACAACTCGCATGGAACATTATGGTGAGTACATAACTTCTTTTTTATTGGTCATTTGGGCAGTTTTTCCATCTCCTTCAACTTTCTGGTTTAAAAGCCCACTTTGCGCTTTTCCTGCCTTTACTGTAACTAGTCTAGTCCAGATACATATATGCTGTATCCAGGACTGTTTGTAAGCTTCTGAGCAGTGGCAAAGTGTGCTCTTCAAGTTTTCCCTTAGATCTGCTAGTTCTCCTCTCCTGCACTTTTACTAGTTTATTAGTTTAGCACTCTACCAGACTTCTTGTAGCAATTATTGTAGCACACAAAAGTGCAACC
Source organism: Protopterus annectens (assembly GCF_019279795.1). Classification (NCBI taxonomy): domain Eukaryota; kingdom Metazoa; phylum Chordata; order Ceratodontiformes; family Protopteridae; genus Protopterus; species Protopterus annectens. The sequence continues at coordinate 1,152,404,754 of NC_056731.1, forward strand.
ACCATTAAGCGTTCTACAAGGAAACTGCTCCAGTAGTTACTATTAATGCCCACTCCTCCAGGCATGTCTAAAGGTCAGTTCCCTGTGTTTTTTCCTATTAACCTGATGAACTTGGACATCCTGAGGCAATGAAGCAACTGCCTCATGTACACTGACAATCCTCTCTTCTTACCTCCCAACACTCAGAGTTGTGAGAGATGCACTTGTATATCCAAATTGGAAGCCACACACACTCCAACCAAGACCGGAATAGCTGGTCAAGAGGAGAAGGTCAACACTTGCACCGCACCACATGGGAATACATAACCCTCCAGAACACACACCAGCACTGTCTTCACATAAAACCACAAACCACACACCCACCTTCGCTGAGGCTGTCAATAAAATTTACCCAAACAGCAGAGACCTCCAAGGCAGAAATGCACTCTACCACCACAACACTAATCATGAAACACACAATTCTCCCAAACATTGTGCCACTCAACCAAAGCCTCTAAGGCAAAACAGCATGCCCAACACACTAGTCATAGGTGACTCGATAGTGAGGCATACTGATGTCCCACTCACTAGGTTGAATAAGGAGAAAGCAACAGTCAGCTGCCTGCCGGGCACCAGGATCCGCCACATAATGCACACACTCAGATCCCTCAACAACAGGTACAAATGTGACTGTCATTGTGCATATGGGTGTGAATGACCTAAGATGTACCTCCCTGGACTACATGAAGAGAGACATGGAGGAGCCCTCGGTTTATGTAGTGCAGAAGGGTATGACCCTAGCTCTGAGCAGCATCCTGTCATCACCCAGAATGATACCATAATGCAAGCAGAAAGTGATTGATTTCAACAATTGGCTAAGTTTCTGGTGTCATTCTAAGGGGATCCAGTGTCTGCCTGGGATGACATGATTGACCGACCTTGATGCTTTGCCAGAGATGGCCTGCATCTGTCACCCCTGGGCTTCTGGACACTGGCCAAGGTTCTTGCCACCCCTATAGTGCCTTTTTTAGGCGGTGTTCCAAAGACCAAATTACCACTGTAACAGCTACAAACAAATGCAATCTGAGGGTCATGTTGCTCAATGCTAGAAGTCTAAATCTCAAAATGCACTCGCTTGAAGCTCTCCTTAAAATGGAGAACATCGACATTGTGCTGTAACAGAGACCTGGTACAAGGCAGCAGAAAACACTCCTGCACTACCAGGCTCCAACTCATTCCACACCTTTCGACCCCAGAACTTTGACCGAAGCTCCAAAAGCAGTGGTGTTTCCATATTCATAAAGGATGCGGATACCTCCAGACTGGTAGCCCCAACATAACGCATCTGAGATACTTCAGGTGCGGCTAGCATTGGGTAAGACAGCGATTCAGGTCGTAGCCTGCTATAGGTCCCCAACCATGTCCCAAGATTCACACTCCACATTCCTAAGCACCCTGGAGAATATTAGGGTCCAACCTAACACACTCTTACTGGGCAACTTCAACTACCCCTCTGTTAACAGGGAAGACTACTTGTGTACCAATTCACTTGCCCAACACTTTCTGGAATTCATTAATTCTAATGCCCCGGACCAGCTCGTTCTTACCCCCACTAGAGGTAGCAACTTCCTTGACCTGATCATTGCTAACATGGGTGACCGTTGCTCTACACTAATAGTCAACTCCTCCCTGTTTAGATCCGACCACAAACTAATCCCCTTAGAAATCCACCCCCCACACACAAAGGTAACCACCATGAAAAACTTCTCCAAAGCTAACCTTGCGCTCCTGAAAACAGAGGTGGCTAACTTCACGGCACCCATGCAAATGGAGAATAATTGCATGATCACCAAGTCATACACCAATGCACTGTACGAACACGTACACAAATGCATGGATCTCGCCATACCCAATAGAACAAAGACGGTCTCCTCAAAAAAAAAAAAAAAAGGGAAGCCAATCTGGTGGTCCCTCTGCCATAAACAAGCTCTACAACAGAAGGAGGAAACTGATGTGGAATAAGGTGAAGTCCCAAGACTAGGAAAAACTCCCTTATCAGCCTCAACAAAAGGTTTGAGATCCCTCATCAAATCATCTAAAGCTAGCTATGAAAACAGAATTGCAGTAGATAGTAAAGACAACCACAAATCCTTCTGTAGTTATGTAAAGATTCTCCACGGCAGTGCACAGATTTGCTCTGAGCTACTGCACAATGGTACCTCCTATACTGAGCCAACAGATATTGCCTATATACTTGCCACAGATTCAGTGCCAACTTTACCCCCCCCCCCCCAAAGGACCAGTCACCATACCAGTTGATTGCCAGGCACCCATAGGTTAAAACAGCACTGTCCAAGGCCAAGAATACAGCTTCTATGGGACCTGTCAATATGCCTGGTTGTGTTCTACATGAACTACAGAGTGAACTGGCACCTCACCTGTATGCCCTGTTCAATCACAGCCTCACCTCAGGCTTTGTCCCTACCGAATGGCACACTGCAGCAGTCATCCCTCTCCACAAGGGAGGAGCGACTACAGACCCTGGAAATTATCGCCCCATTAACCTGACTAGTCTGATATGCAAAGCTATGGAACGCAGCATCATGGACCTAATAAACAAGGATATATGGAATCTCCAAACTCTGGATCCTACACAGTTTGGTTTTTGTGAAGGGTAGTTAATGCCTGCTCAACTTGGTCGACTTCTTTGAGTCTGTTGCCAGAGCTGTGGATGAAGGCAAGGTGATTCATACAGCCTACCTTGATCTGGCCAAGGCCTTTGATACCATTCCCCACTCAGGGATCATAGAAAAACTCACCAAGCTAGGCATCAACCCCTATATCTCTAGGTGAGTTACAAACTGGCTCACAGATAGAACCCAAAGTGTGAAAGTAGCTGACTTCAAGTCAGACTGTCAACCAATCATGAGTAGAGTCCCACAGGGTTCGGTCCTGGGTCCTTTCCTGTTTGGTATCTACTTCTCTGAATTCCAGGCCAACACGAAGGGACTCTTGCTGACAAAGTTCGCAGATGATTGCAAGTTGGGAGCTATTAACACCCCAAGTGTTGTTGACATCCTACAGAAAGACCTCAATGAGACCAACGACTGGTGTCAGAACCATTGCCTTAAGCTCAGTGCCAAAAAATGTTTCGTCATCACCCTTGGGAAAACCCAGTTCTCTTGAATTGCCACATCAATGCTAGTCCGCTGAACTCAGAAGGCATTATAAGAGATCTAGGAACACAGGTTGACAGCAACCTGTCTTTTGACCATCACATTGTCACTGTGGTCAAAAAGTCCTATGTCGCACATCTCATTACTAAGGGTTTTACATCCAGGAAGAAAGAGGTCATTGTTTCCCTCTACTCTTCCCTCAGGCTAGTCAGAGTACAGTGTCCAATTTGGCATGTGCCTTACTAGACACCTGCAACAACTGGAGAGGCCAAAAAAGTACCTCACAAAGGGGATCCTAGGCCTTAAACACTTGTCCTATATGGACAGTCCCAAAAAACCCCAATTATTTCTCTGTCTCATATCGCCTACTTAGAGGTGATCTCTGCTTGACTTACAAAGCCATGTCTGACCCAGCTTTGTTAGAAATGCTACATCTAAAGAAATCCCAATCCCTCCACACCACACACTCCAGAGACCTCAACCTCATTACCACAATCAACAGAACATGCTGGAGGGACAAGTTTATAACCCAGAGACTGCCCATGTTTGGAATAGACTTCCCATACATGTCAAGCAGAGCACCTCACTGGCCCTCTTTAAGAGAAATCTTGAGTGGATGGGAAATAGAAAATTCACCCTGGGGATCACTCCAGTGGCTCTACTCGAAACTGTGAGCTTTGGCCAGCTAAGACCTGCATACAGTCAACTGAACGCATAAGTGGAGTTAAGTAAATTTTTATCTGCACTTTTATCAAATAATACACAATTTAAAGTAATTTGTGTTGCATTGAGCAATATCTAGCTGGAAGTTGTGACTGTTTTTTCAGTAAGTCTTATACAAGTGGTATTTTCAGTTAAGGCTCGTTAAAAAACCTGCATAGCCAGTGATAAGTGGGTGGGGGTAGTTTACTTCATTGTTATTCAGTTTCTGTCTTATACAAGTGGTACAGTGAATTATTTTCTGTTTAAACTGTGAGCTTTGGCCAGCTAAGACCTGCATACAATCAACTGAACGCATAAGTTAAGTAAATTTTTATCTACACTTTTATCAAATAATACAGGATTTAAAGTAATTTGTTTGTGTTGCATTGAGCAATATCTAGCTGGAAGTTGACTGTTTTTTCAGTAGGTCCCCACCCACTCTCCCTGTTTTTGTCTTGGTGTTAATCTTGGTGGCTTTGAAACTGCCCGTCCCTCTTGTAAATTTGCACTTGGATACTCCTCCTGGGCCCATCTCAGTTGCTCACTCAAAAAAAAAAAAAAATCTGCTTTTACTGTATTTGTGTTTCTTCCTACTTTATTTTGCTTTTACGTCATCTTAAAAGTACTCAATTGTATTTATTACTGCTTGGTGTAACTCATTCTAAGCCTTTTAGTTTAAGCACTTGGGCTTCAGACCAGTTGTTTTACATTAGGAAGGTTTGTGGCCTGCACTGTGGTGGCAGGACAGTTAGCTTACATCCTTCTAAGTTGGGAACTGCTGATTGAGGGCTCAATGTCTGTTATTCTAAAAGTGTATTAGTTCTGGTTTAAGCACTTGGGCTTCAGGCCAGTTATTTTACATTAAGAAGGTTCGTGGTCTGCACGCTTGTGGGAGGAGAGGCTGGACTCTGCCCTTCTGAGCTGGGAATTTCTGGTTAAAGGCTTATAGTGCCTGCATATTTGAACTGTTTCTTACTGAAATTGGTAGACCTTGTTTGCTGTAGCAGACCTTGTTTGCTGTAGCATAGACTAGATCCAGGCCTGCTGAATCTAGCGTTGTTTGTATGCTTGTTATTTCCCTGAAACGCTAATTCCATCTAAAACGCGGCTTTTCAGCGCTTCTGTGGATCCCTAGTGATATCTGCATTGCTTACTGTACTTATTTCCTTGTTTCACTTGAAAGAAAGTTACTGTTTGTCGTTTTTGCATTTGTTACCTGTAACACATTACATTTAAGTTACCTGGCACTTGCTCACTAAAGCAATTATATAAGTCAGCACTAAAAAATTAAAAGCACTACACCCTCTCAAACTCCCCTTGAGTACCTTGTTCCCCATTGGCCCTTTTTTCAATTATAAAGGAATTCCCAATACTATTCTAGCATGTCCAAAGGTCAGTTGTCAGTCTCCTCTCTGGTCCAGCTGGTGAATCTGGGAATCTTGAGGCAATGTTACAACTGCCTCATGTACACAGACAACCCTCTCCTCCTCCCAACAAATTCCAACGCATGTGAGAGATGCAACCATACTGGAGGCTAAGCTCTCTCAACTCAGTACTGGCGTAACGAGTCAGGAGGAGAAGGAAACCACACTCACTACAATTCCAGTCTCACATAGACCTGCCACGACAGCAAACCAAACACGTAAACACATAAAAACATACTCGGAGGCTCTAAATAAAAATCTGCCTAAGCAGCAGAGACCTCCAAGGCAGACACCCAAGCAACCGCTACCCCAAAACAAAACACGTGCAACACACAGCTCACAAAGCCAGTGTGCCGAACAGTCACAGCCCTTAAGGCTAAACAACACACCTGATACACTTGTAATAGGTGACTCTATCGTCAGGCACACTGACATCCCGCTCACCAGGCTGAACAAGGAGAAGGTCACGGTGAGCTGCCTGTCGGGCGCTAGGATCCGCCACATAACACAAGCACTCAGGTCACTCCAAGGCAAGTACAAATATGACTCAGTCATTGTCCATGCTGGTGTGAATGACCTGAGATGTACCTCCCTGGACTACATAAAAAGAGACAGAGGAGCTCTCTGAGCATGTAGCCCAGGCTGGTATGACCCTGACCTTGAGTAGCATCTTACCCTCACCAAGAATGATGCCACAATATGAAGACAAGATGATCAATTTCAACAATTGGCTTAAGTATTTGTGTCATTCAAAGGGGATCCAATGCCTGTCAGCCTGGGATGACATGCTCGACAAGCCACGATGCTTCGCTAGGGATGGCTTGCACCTATCACCCCTGGGCTTTCGGATATTGGTAAAGGCTCTTGCTACCCCCATAGTGCCTTTTTTAGGCAAGGCTCAAAAGACAAACCCACCTCCATAGGTATCACAAGGGATAAGAAACTAAGAGTAGTGCTACTCACCGCCAGAAGTCTAAACCTCAAGATGCACGCACTCGAAACTCTCATTAGCATGGAGAACATCGATATCTGTGCAGTAACAGAAACCTGGTTCAAGGCTCCAACTAACAGTGGGTAAAACTGCCTTCGAGTTTATAGCCTGCTACAGACCACCCTCCCAAACCCAGGAACCCCACTCGGCCTTCCTGATAACACTGGAAAATATGAAGGTCTCTCCAAACACCATTATATTGGGCGACTTCAACTACCCAAACATAGACTGGGAGCATTACTCTAGCTCCAACACCCTAGCCCAAAGTTCCTAGAATTTATAGACTCAAATGCTATGGAACAACTTGTTACCACTCCCACAAGAGGGGAAAACATACTGGACCTGATCATCACCAACATGGGGACTCTATGCTCCAGACCAGAAGTGTATCCCTCACTGGTAAGATCAGTCCATAAACTAATCTCACTGGATATTCACATCCCGACCCCACCCCCTGCCCAGAAAACCACAGTGAAAAACTTCTCTAAAGCAAATTTCACACTCCTCAAAACCGAGGTGGAATCCTTCAAAGCCCCTGGGCCTGTGGAAAATACGGCCCAGACCGCAGAATCCTTTATAAATGCATTCTATGAACACCTTCAGGAATGCATGGATCAATCCCATATAAAACCAAGACCCAATCCTCCAAAGGCAGACATCCTGTCTGGTGGACCCCAGCCATAAATGAACTATACAATAGAAGGAGGAAGCTACTACATGATAGAGCAAAATCCCAAAAAGGGAAGGCATCTCTGATCAGTATTAGCAAAAAACTACGGGCACTCATAAAATCGTCTAAGGCCAGCTTCGAGAGAAAAATTGCACAGGACACTTAGGATAATCACAAGGCTTTCTTTAGTTATGTTAGGAACCTGGGTGGGAATTCCCAGATATGCTCAGAATTAGTCCAAAATGACAAAAAATGCACCGAACCCACAGACATTGACAACATCCTAGCTGACAGGTTCAGCGCAAACCCCCCCCCCCCAAAAAAGGGCAGATATCTATCCCAGCAGAGTGCTGCCCCCCTGACATCTCAGATGCTCAGGTAAGAGCCGCCCTCTCCAAAGCAAAAAACGCAGCATCAATGGGACCAGACGGTGTCCCGGGCTGTGTCCTACATGAACTCCAAGAAGAGCTAAACCCAAACATAAAACTACTGTTCAATCTCAGCCTTACTACAGGTTATGTACCCAAAGAGTGGCGTACAGCAACAGTGGTCCCTCTCCAGAAAGGTGGTGCCTCAACGGATCCTGGAAACTATCGCCCCATAAGCCTGACTAGCTTGGTCTGCAAAGCTATGGAAAGGATCATCATGGACCTCATAAATAAAGATATTGGGGACCTACAGACACTGGATCCTTCCCAGTTCGGCTTTAAGGGCAGATCCTGCCTCTTAAACTTGGTCGATTTCTTTGAAACAGTCACCAAAGGCCATTGACGAGGGGAAGGTGGTCCACGCAGCCTACCTGGACCTCGCAAAAACCTTCGATACAATACCCCACTCTGGCATTATAGATAAGCTCACCAGCTTAAATATAAACCCCCTATGTCACTAGATGGATTGCAAACTGGCTCAAGGACAAGAACCCACATGGTTAGAATTGCTGGAGTCATGTCAGACTCCAAACCAGTTACAAGTGGCGTCCCACAAGGCTCAGTCCTGGGACCTCTCTTGTTCGGTATATATTTTTCGGAGGTACAGGCCAACACGGAAGGACTGTGGCTGACCAAGTTCGCAGATGACTGCAAACTAGGCGCCATAATAGACTCTCCAGCCGACACAAGCATCCTCCAAAAGGGCCCCAAAGAAACAGACAACTGGTGCCAGAGCCATGGCCTTAAGCTAAATGCCAAAAAGTGTATAGTCATCCCCTTTGGCAAAAAGTGCCCACAAATTACCACATAGGTGGTAATCCATTAAGTACGGAAGAAGTAATTAGGGACCTGGGGACCCAAGTTGATAGCAATCTCTCATTTGACAACCACGTGGCCAAAGTGGTTAGAAAAACATTTTATATAGCCCACCTAATCATGAAGGGATTCACATCTAGATCAGGGGAGGTCATCGTGCCTCTTTACTCATCCCTCATCAGGCCCATAATTGAGTACAATGCCCCTTTTGGGATGTACCTTACCAGACACCTGCAGCAACTGGAAAGACCCCAAAAGTACCTCACCAAGAGGATCAAAGGGCTCAAACAGATGCCATATGCTGCCCGGTTAAAGAAACTCCAGCTCTACTCAGTGGCATACTGCCTGCTCAGAGGCGATCTGTGTTTGACGTATAAAGCCATGTCCAACCCGGAATTAATGGACATGCTGCACCTCAGAAAATCCAAATCCCGTCGAAATACGCGCTCAAGAGACTTGAACCTCAGCACTGAAATAAATAGGACATGCTGGAGGGACAGATTCATAACCCAGAGGCTCCCTTCACTCTGGAATAAAATCCCAGTCCAGGTTAGGCAGAGTCCCTCATTTCCTCTCTTCAAGAGGAATCTTTATGAGTGGACGGGGGATCGTAGGTTTACCCCGGGTATCACTTCTGTATCACTGTTGGACAGAGGCACAGTATACTAACCTCGAAAAAGGGCATAGCAAAATTAATTTAAAATGGGTGGCGAAAGCCAAACACACTCTGGCTAGGCTTATAAATGCCCTAGGGCAGATAGCCTAGTATGAACCTATGAACTAAGGTTGGGTTGCATGATGCCAGGGGAATCCTATGAGCTAGGCTTGTAAAGGAACCTATAACAACATGGGAATTTGTCCCATGCATTGTATCAGATGAAAATAGACAACACTGGATATGAATGTTGTGCATTTTATATAACAATAGATGTTCTTCGTGTTTCACTGTTGCAGTCATCACATTTGGATTATCTGCCTGCAGGTAGCCCTCAGTCAGCCCAAATACCAGAGCCTTAATATTTCTGCGTCTAATGCTTTCGCTCTAGGACTGATGTCAGGTCGTCAGGGGTATAAAAACAGTCAGCCGACACCATTAAATCAGTCTTTATTGCCGAGGAGCCCGAAGCAGTTCTCAAGTGACTGTCGGCCGCTACCTGAATTTTCATTTACGAATTGAGTAATCCTGAAGTCTTCTAAAGCTAAATACCCCATTGGGGTTCCTTTTTTCTTACTCTAACTGATGTCAGAAAAAGTAAATTGTCTTGCCTGTGGAAAGCCAATACCACACAGAGATTTTCATTCTTACTGCGTCACTTGTTTAGGCCCAGACCACGACGTACCTCGCTGTCGTTTTTATTTGCCTTGTTCAGCGTCCGAACCATTCGTCTGGCTTTCATTGTCGCTAAGTTCTTTCATTCTCTATCTCCATATTCCGAAATTGCTTCGGTAAGCCATCCGACTACTGATATTTTGAAAAAAAATGTAAGGATAAAGACAGAGACAGACTATGTAGGTCCAAAGCTGCCGACGACACTTCTGTTAAAATAATTGCCAGTTCGCTGGTACTCAGTGAGGTGCTTTTGCAGCCCCTGATGCCCGCTTTAGTCAATTCGCAGGCCTCTACCGAGACCCATTCGGAGTCCGGTATGCTGCGAGACTCTTCTTCGACTGGAACCTGTGGATGTCTCTATCTTGGATGGGTCTGGAGCCACTGTGCAGGCACCGGCTTCTGAGGCAGTTCTTCGCTCAACCAAAGTTCGACTCAAACCAACTAACTACCGAGTTTCTTAGGCCTAGAGTATGAGTTACACCCAGAAAACCGACGACCAAAGCGTATGCACCTACTCCCATGCCACAACGACAAATGCTTAGAATGGCAGAAGACCTTATTACGCTGATTAGGGGAAGTCAGCCTTCCCCTGCTAAGAGGAAAAGAGACCAGTCCCCTGCAGCTTCAACAGATCAGGAGTCCGATGACTCTGAGGTATCCAATTATGAAGGCATGCCCTTATCTGCTTATGAGGATTCAGATGCAGAGGAATCCATTCCCTCTGCCTCCCCTGCAGAGGATTTTTCTTTTGGTGAAACCTTAGATACTTTAAGAGAGCATTTCCACTGGGAATGCCAAGAATATCCTCAGTCCAAAAAGAGACTTCTTAGATTTGCCACAGCACCGGCCTTTAGCAATACCCCCTGTCCTGGAAGTTGATGTTTTTATGGAATCCAGTCTTACTCCTGATACTTTATCTCCTGCCCCTAGGAAACCAGGCAGGTACTAGAGTACCTGACACTCACAAATTTCTTTTCACGAATCCTACTGCTGACTCTGAGATCATTTCCCAGGGGTCTAAAGGTATCAAGGCAACTACAGCCAAGAATCCCACCCCTTCAGACAGGGATTCCAGAGCTTTGGACAGATTGGGTAAGAAGGTATATACCTCTGCAACTTTTACTATTAGGGCATTGAATTGTCAGTTTCACATGCTGAAGTACCAGCATCATATTATGGAACTTATTAAACAAAAAGTGGCTACCTTTACAGACTGTACAGAAAATAAAGAATTGCAGGAGCTTATGCACTCTGCAAGCCAAGTCAGCAAGCATACTTTGCAGTGTGGCTTTGACGCCCTAGAAGCATCTTGCCAGGCAGCAGTCACTGGTTCTGTACTGAGAAGACATGCTTGGCTCAAGGAGCACTTTGCCAGACCATGTCAAACCAAAGTTACTAGACGCTCCTTTGAACAAGGACAGTTTGTTTGGCACCAAAGCAGAGGATGTTCTTAAAAAGATGGAAGAAAAAGCTAAGTCTATGCAGACTGTTAAATAATTCTTACAAGTGCAACCCCCTAGATTCAGTAGACATTGCCCTTCCAAACACTGGTCCTTTCCAGCCCCCTCTAGTCCATCTCAACCCAGACCCAGGGGAAACAGACCACCCAAACTACAGTGTCAGGGTATGCAGAGATCTAAGCAATGGAGTGCCCACACCCCCAAAGCAGGGAGTGGTAAGCCACCTCCTTATGGAAAAAGCTCACAATGACTTCTCTACTTCACTCCCCATCCCTGCCCAATTTGCAGGTGCCCCTAGGAAGAAAACTTGCCCTTTGTGCAAAAAACTGGATGTCCATCACAGAAGACCGATGGGTCCTTAATGCTGTATCCCAGGGGTACAAATTTTGCTTCCACTCACTGCCATCCCTAAGAGAGTTCCCAGACCTTCCTCCAAACCAGTGGGCAGAGGCTCAAAGCCAAGTTTTTTCCCTGATCTCCATCAGAGCTATTCAGCCGGTTCCAGTAGAACAGATGGGTCAAGGATTCTATTCCAGACTCTTCCTGGTACCCAGAAAAGAGGGCTCTTGGTGCCCAGTCCTGGATCTTTCAATTCTCAACACCTTCCTGGTGGTACCAAAATTCAAAATGCTTACCCTGCAGCAGCTTCTACCTATGCTAGCCAAGGATGCCTGGTTAGTCACCCTAGACGTAAAAGAATCCTATCTGCATATCCCTATAAGGGAGTCATGCAGGAAGTATCTACATTTCAGGGCTGGATCTATGCATTATCCATTCTCTGCACTTCCCTTTGGCTTATCCACTGCACCCAGACTATTCACAGAATGCCTACCTCCAGCCATTGCTTACTGCAGCAGAGAAATATCCAAATTTACCCGTACTTGGACGACTGCCTGATTCAGGCAGACAGTTAGGAATTGCTGATGTTCATCGTGTTTCACTGTTGCAGTCATTACACTTGGGTTATCCTGCTGGCAGGCTACCTGCAGTCGGCCTGAATTCCAAAGTCCTGGTCCGGCATCGTTTGCTGTCGCCTCTTCCCTGACATCAGTGCACCAGGGGTATAAAAGATGCAGCCGACACCATTTTCTTCAGTCTTTCTTGTTGCGTGGTACCCGAAGCAAAAGCAGTTCGCAAGTGCCGGTCGGCCGACTCCTGAGATTTTCTAAATCGAATTACATATCTGAAGTCTTCATTAAAGCTAAGTACCCCGTTGGGGAAACTTTTTTCTTGCTCCATTCCGATGTCAGAAAAAGTTAACAATTGTATTTCTTGTGGGAAGCAAATACCTCATAAGGATTTTCACTCTTACTGTATTCCTTGCCTAGGCCCTGACCACGACATTGCTTGTTGTCGGTTTTGTGCTAGATTTAACCAACGCACTATAAAGCGTCTGTACGATTTTGCATTGCATTTCATTACTTCAGCCGTAGATTCATTTATACAATGCCGTTGGAACAACCGACGACCGGAGTTTCTAAAAAAAAGGCAAGGACAAAGACAAGGACAGGCATCCAAGCTCCAAAACAGACGATGAGGCTTCCACTAAGCTAGTCGTCGGTTCGCCGGTTCTCAGTGAGGAGCTTTCGCAGCCCCTGACGCCCGCTACCTCGGAGCCACAGGCCGCTTCCGACTCCCACGTAGAGCCGACTGGGCCTCTGGAAACTCAAGGTATTGGATCCTCGGAAACCCATTCCCTCAGATGGGTCCGGAGCCGCTGTGCAGGCATCGGCTTCTGAGGGTGTTTTCAGACCAACTCAGTTATATGTCAAGCCATCTTCAGCTACTAAACCAAAGACTAAAGCAGCTCTAAAGACAAAGAAACAAGTACAGCATTCTCCAGGACAGACTTCCATGCCTAAAAAACAGATGCTCCAAATGGCCGAAGACCTTATTACTTTGATCAGGGGTTCCCATCCTCCTCCTGATTAAGAGGCCTAGGCAAGAGACAGAATATGAATCTTCAGATCAGGTTTCCATTTCCTCTGATTCCTCCTCTGATCTGGAATACTTTCTTCCTCCCTATGAGGATTCTGATGCTGAGGAATCTATTCCTTCAGCTTCTACTCCTGAAGATTTCTCCTTTGGGGAAACCCTGCATACTATGAGGGAGCACTTTCATTGGGAGAGCCAGGACTACTTAGAATCTAAGAAAAGGCTCAGAGATTTTCTCTTCCTTCCTCAGCACAGGCCCCTTGCTTTTCCCCCTGTTCTGGACATTGCAGATGATGTTTTTTCAGAGTCTGGCCTGTCTCCAGACTCTATATCCCCTGCACCGGTTAAGCCAGACAGATACTACAGGGTCCCAGATTCCCATAAATTTCTATATGAAAGCCCTATTGCAGACCCACAAACCATATCTCAGGGTCCTAAGGGAGCTAAAAACTCTGTCCCCTCTGATAAAGATTCAAGGGCACTGGACAGATGGGGGAAAAAGTTTACACTTCTGCTACTTTGGCTGTAAGGGCCTTAAATTGTCAATTGCATATGCTTAAACATCAGCAATACCCAATGTCACTATTAAAACAGAAAATGTTGACTAACTCTGAATGTCCAGAGAACAAGGAAATGCAGGATTTATTGCATGCAGCTGAACAAGTGGGAAAACATACTTTGCAATGTGGTTTTGATTCTTTGGAGGCCTCTTGTAGGGCCGCTGTAACGGGTTCTGTGATTAGGAGGCATGCTTGGTTAAAGGAACAGAATCTGCCTGATCATGTTAAAGCTAAATTATTAGATGCTCCATTACAGCATGATACTTTGTTTGGTGTTAAGGCAGAAGAGGTGTTGAAGAAAATGGAGGCTAAAGCGAAATCTATGCATACAGTTAAGGATTTCTTACAGGTACAGCCACCCAGGTTTAGCAAGAACTGGCCTTCAAAAAAATTGGTCCTTTCCAGTGTCAGGCCACAAAGAAGCAGGTAGAGATGCCCTAGAGGCAGATCCCAGCCCCAAGGCTCATACAGGCCTAAATAATGGGGTGCTTCTACCTCCAAAAGTGGAGAAGACAAATCTCAGCCTTATAGGAAACAGTCCCAGTGACTTTCCTCTACCAGTACCAAGCACTTACCTTTTGGAAGCTCCCTTAGGGGGAAAACTAGCACTTTTTTCACAGAACTGGCACATGATCACCCAGGACAAATGGGTCTTGATTATAGTGTCTCAGGGTTACAGGTTTCACTTTCACATCCTGCCAAAGGCAAGAGGCATGCCAGACCTGCTACACAATCAATGGGCAGAGGCACAAAAGCAAGTTTCATCCCCCATGGGCATGGGGGCCATTCAGCGAGTACCACTACAGGAGCAGGGACAAGGATTTTACTCACGACTTTTCCTGGTACCCAGAAAGGACAAAGCCTGGAGACCAATACCGGACCAGTCTATTCTAAACACTTTTCTGGACGTTCCAAAATTCAGAATGTTGATTCTGCAGCAGCTTCTGCCCATGCTAAGCAAGAAGGCTTGGCTTGTAACTTTGGACCTAAAAGAGGCGTACCTGCATGTCCCAATCGGACAATCTTGCGAAGATACCTCAGATTCATAGCTGGCTCAGTGCAGCATCAATTCTCTGCACTGCCCTTTGGCTTATCTACTGCGCCCATGGTCTTCACAAAATGCCTTGCACCAGTACTTGCCTTTTGCAGACAGAGGAATTCAAATATATCCCTACTTGGACGACTGCCTTATTCAAGCAGAGAACAAGGACATTTTACTAAAACATCTGGCATTTGTAAAAAGATTGCTAATTTGCCTACGGTACACAGTAAACGAAAAGAAATCAAAACTAGTATCCTCTCAATAGATGATATTTCTGGGTGCAAGCTTAAATACAACTGCCCAGATGGCTTATCTCACGCCAGACAAAGGCAACTGACTTCTTACTTAGAAAGGTTGGCAACAAAAACCCAGTTATCTGCAAGAAAAATTCTGCAGGCTTTGGGCTTCATGGCATCCTGCATTCTGTTAATACCATATGCAAGACTGCATATGAGGAAACTACAATGGTATCTAAAAAGTGTTTGGACTCAACATTGCCACAACTTGGAAAAATTAATTCCCCTCATTCCCTTCCTGCAACAGGAGTTTTGATGGTGGGCACAGGCCCGTCACCACAACAAGGGACAGCCTTTCACTTTACCCACTGCCAGGCAGACAATAACAACAGATACATCAAATTATGCCTGGGGGGCCCACATGGCAGGAAAATGTATTCAGGGCTCATGGCCCACAACCCAAATGCATCTTCATATCAACCTAAAAGAAATGCTGGCTGTTCAAAATGCACTGACAGCTTTAAAGGATCTGCTTCAACCAGGACAACTGCTGATAAAGACGAACAATACTACAGTCATATGGTACATAAACAAGCAGGGAGGCACGCATTCCTACCCTCTCTGCAGACAAGCCATGATTGTGTGGAACGCAGCACTGACTTATCAAGTACACCTACAAGCACAATTCCTGCCAGGAAAAACAAATACTCTGGTAGACGAACTAAGCAGAAACCTCATGGATCCTCACGAGTGGAAACTAGATCCACAAATCTTCAGCATAATAACAAGGAAATGGGAATGCCCAGACATATATCTATTTGCCTCCCCTCACAACTGCCAACTAAAGAGATTCTGCACAAGGACTTATCACAAGCTAGCATGGAAAGTGGATGCTCTATCATTCAGCTGAAAAAACCTTATAGCATATGCCTTTCCTCCACTACCTCTCCTCCCCAAGGTTCTCCTAAGGTCAGACAAGAGAAGCCAAAAATGACCCTGATTGCCCCAGACTGGCCACTCCAGCACTGGTACCCAATCCTAAAGAGCTTGTCTCAAGGCCCAGCCTGGACATTGCCTCAAATTCCTCATTTACTGACCCAACAGAACAATCAGATACTGCACAGCAAGCTTAAAACCCTAAATCTGGCTGCATGGCAGATAATGTAACCATTCAGAACACATCTCTCTCCAAAGCAGTTATGGATGTTATTCAGGAGGCCCAACACCAGGAAATCATATGCAGAAAAGTGGAAGAGATTCTGTGCTTGGAACCAGGCACAAGGAATTGACATGCTTGTTCCAAATATTCCTCAGATTTTACAATACCTAACTGAGATGTTGGACAAAGGCCTATCCTTTTCATTGATTAAAATTCATGCCTCTGCCATTTCAGCTCATTACAATACGGACCCACCTATTTTTTCACATCCACTACTAAGGCAGTATCTCAGAGGGGCCAAAAACATAAGACCCCCAAGAAGAGCACCAATACCTGCATGGGACCTCAATTTTGTCTTGGAAAAACTCACGCTGCCTCCTTTTGAGCCAGCCAATTCAGCTGAGATAAAATTCTTATCACGGAAAACAGCTCTGCTCTTAGCAGTAACTTCAGCAAGAAGAGTCTCAGAGTTACAGGCACTAATGGCGGTTGAACCTTTTATAATTTTCCATCCGGACAGGGTTTCTCTGAGGACAAACCCAACATTTATGCCTAAGGTTGTGTCCAGTGTGGCTCTTAATCAAACAATTAATTTGCCTACCTTTTATCCAAACCCACAGAATAAGGGGGAGAGACTTCTACATTCTTTGGACATACACAGACAGCTAAGCTTCTACTTGGACAAAACTAAGGCTTTCAGAAAATCTTTGCAACTCTTAGTGGCATATGCTGCAGGATCTCAAGGAAAAGCTATCTCAAAGCAGACTATTTCCAAATGGATAGCCCACTGCATTCGTTTCTGCTATTCTCAACATGGCAAATCAGTGCCTAAGGGCATCAGGCCACACTCAACCAGGATAGCCGCTACTTCAGCAGCCTTCCTCAGGGAAGTACCAACTAAGGACATTTTGGGGGCTGCAACTTGGACTTCAGTGCACACTTTTACAAAGCACTACCACTTACCTCTTTACTCAAAATCCGGAGCAGGCTTCGCCACTGCAGTTCTGCAGGGCCTCATAGCCACTCCTAATTCTATTTAGGCCCAGCCACCCAACCTCAGCTTTGGGATTCAACCCAAGTGTAATGACTGCAACAGTGAAACACGATGAACATAGTACAGTTGTGTACCTACTATAAATGTAGATGTTCGAGTGTATTCACTGTTGCAGTCCAGGTTAGCCACCCACCATCCCCCTTTCTTTGCTGGGACTTAGCTGTACTTCTCTATACTATACAACCTATGGGGTGTATTTTCTTGTAGATGAAGATTGTTTTATTTTACTGCATGCTTTTTTATTGGCATAATTTTTTAGCCTACCCTTCTGGGGGCACCTGACATCTGGGGCAAGAAAAACTGAAGAAAATGGCATTGGCTGCATCTTTTATACCCCTGGCGCACTGACGTCAGGGAAGAGGCGACAGCAACCGACACCGGACCAGGACTTTGGAATTCTGGCCAACTGCGGGTAGCCTGCCAGCAGGATAACCCAAGTGTAATGACTGCAACAGTGAATACACTCAAACATCTACATTTATGGTAGGTACACAACTGTACTTTGCAGCACTTGACATTTGTGAAAAACCTTCTCATTTCCTTTGGGTGCACCTTCTACGAAAAGAAATCAAAACCGGTACCCAGTCAAAAGATTGTATTCCTGGGAGCAAGCTTCGGCACAACATCCCAGATGGCATTCCTCACTTCAGAAAAACAGGTCTATGTGACAGACTACTTCAAACAAATGGTCACCAGAATCCAGCTATCTGCAAGAAAAATAATGCAGGCCCTAGGGTTCATGGCCTCATGTATACTGATAATTGCATATGCAAGACTGCATATGAGGAAACTTCAATGGTGCTTAAAACATCTTTGGTGTCAACATTCTCAGGACCTAGAAACAGTCATTCCTATCATAAGTTGATAAGGACAGAGTTCCTTTGTTGGGTAGAAGCTTGCAACCACAACAAGGGACTGCCCTTTACTCAACCCCACACTGTCCAGACCCTAGCCACCGATGCATCAAACTATGCCTGGGGAGCACACATGGATGGCAAGTGCATTCAGGGCCACTGGAGCCCAAGTCAAATTCATCTGCACATCAACCAGAAAGAGATGCTAGCTGTGCAGAACGCCCTGACAGCTTTCAGATCCCTACTCTTTCCAGGACAACACCACAGTTATGTGGTACATCAACAAGCAGGGGGAACCCACTCTTACCCACTCTGCAGGTTAGCCATGGCATTGGACATGCAAGTCCATCTGCACACTCAATTCTTGCCAGGCAAGCAAAACTCACTGGCAGACTACTTGAGCAGAAATCTCCTAGACCCACACGAGTGGCAATTGGAGCCCAGCACCTTCAACCTTCTGATTCAGAAATTGAAGACCCCAGAGGTGGATCTTTTTGCTTCCCCGTACAACTACTAGCTCAGCAAATTCTGCATCAGGAACCCTCACAACAGGGCCTGTAAAGTGGATGCCCTTTATTTTCAGTGGGTAAATCTGTCAATCTATGCCTTTCCCCCTTTGCCTCTTTTATTCAAGATAAGACAGGACAGACCAAGGACAATTCTGATTGCCCTGGACTGGCCATACCAGCACTGGTACCCACTCCTGCACAGCCTGTCACTGGTGCTACCCTGGCACCTACAACAGAACCCAACCCTGTTCTCTCAGCAGGAGGGACAGATTTTGCATCCGCAACTGCAAACCCTAAATCTTGCAGCCTGGCTTATTCCTTTAATTCTCCCCCAGCAACCCTAAGCAAGCAGGTGCTGAACATCATTCTTGAAGCCAGAAGACCCAGTATAAGAAAATCCTGTGCTGATAAGTGGAAAAGGTACTGCTCCTGGATTCAGTCTAAAGGAGTGGACACAACTCTGCCCTCCCTGCCTCTAATGCTGGATTACTTAGCAGATCTACTACACAGAGGCCTGTCCTTCTCCATTAAGATACATGCCTAAGCCATTTTGGCTCATTACAACACTGAGCCATCTCTTTTCTCGCACCCTCTTATCAAACCGTTTCTGAGAGGTGCCAACAACATAAGGCCATCTAGGAGAGCACCCACCCCTGCTTGGGACCTTAACTTTGTAGTGGAAAAGCTCAAACATCCTCCCATTGAACCTGCAGCATCAGCAGAGTTAAAATTCCTCTCTTGGAAAACAGCCTTGTTTCTGGCCATCACTTCAGCTAGAAGTGTGTCTGAGCTGCAAGCACGTATGGCTGTGGAACCCTTCATTGTTTTCCATGCTGGCAGGGTTTCCCTCAGGGCTATCCCTTCCTTTATGCCTAAAGTGGTGTCTAGCATGGCTCTAAACCAATCCATCCATTTGCCAACTTTCTTCCCTAATCCTCAGAATAAAGGGGAAAGGATCCTGCACTCCTTGGATGTGCATGAACAGCTCAGATTCTACTTTGATAGGACTTGGCCCTTCTGAAAATCTGACCAGTTACTGGTCAGCTTTGCAACAGGCGCAGAGGGCAAAGCCATTTTAAAAACTGTTTCCAGATGGATAACACAATGCATCCATTTCTGCTACAAGCACCATGGGAAACCAACCCCTCAGGGGGTCAGAACACATTCCACTAGGGCTACTTCTGCCTCTACAGCATTTCTCAGGGGAGTCCCTACCAGGGACATCCTGGAAGCTGCAATCTGGAGTTCTGTACACACCTTCGCAAGGCATTACTACCTGCCTCTCTTTTCCAAATCCAGGGCAGGTTTTGCAACAGCAGTCATGCAAGGCATACTAGCCAGCCCCAGCACTTCTTGATTGTCTCCACCCTTCTTCAGCTTTGGGAATCCACCCGTGTGTGATGACTTCAACAGTGAAACACGAAGAACATAGTACAGTTGTGTGCACTTACCATAAATATAGATGTTAGAGTGTATTCACGGTTACAGTCCTGGTTTCCCTCCCTCCAGCCCAGTGGTCTCTCTCTCTCTCTCCCCCCTCTCTATGGCTATTACTCACCCCTTTGAGGGATATTGGTATTTACTTTTTACTGGTGGTGTTTTCCCCACCATAACTTAGCTCCCT
The DNA here is from genome assembly GCF_019279795.1 of Protopterus annectens. Lineage (NCBI taxonomy): Eukaryota > Metazoa > Chordata > Ceratodontiformes > Protopteridae > Protopterus > Protopterus annectens. The sequence goes on from NC_056731.1 coordinate 1,152,424,703, forward strand.
ATTTGGGGGGCACTTGACATTTGGGGCAAATAAAACGGCTGCCTGTTTTTAATACCCCCTGATGACTGACGTCAGTCCTGGAGCGACAGCATTCGATGCCGAAATATTAAGTCCCTGGTATTTGGGCCAACTGAGGGTTACCTGCAGGCAGATAACCCAAGTGTGGTGACTGCAACAGTGAATACACTCGAACATCTACACTTATGGTAAGTGTACACAACTGTACTGTGTTCTCCTATTTCACTTATGCAGTATTTTAAAGTATTTTTAACTTTTGTGATATTTTGCCAGGGATATCCCAACATCCGGCCAGTATACCAAAGCCTTTAGATCTTGTATGTGCTGTACATTACATGTATGCTTCCCACACAGGATGTAGGGCATAACAGTGACATATGGATGTAGTTACACAGAACAACTTTGCCACAAGTCTAAACGCCATCATTGCTCATTGGTCTAAATGCCTTTTTCTGTGCTGAATACCTAGCCATCGGGTAAGTGCCCTGCTTGGGGTTTGTGTTGGTCTTGTTTTCCTTTAGTTAGCTGGACTTAATGTCATCTAAGAAGGGAAAATGCCAGTGTGGGAGGCAGATTCTTCATACGGATAGTCGTGAACAATGTCTTTTTTTTTTTTTTTTTTTTTTTTTTTTTTTTTTGGTGCTTCCCATGACCATACCTCCTGTAGTATTTGTAAGCATTTGTGCCTAAGACTCATAAAAGCTGGTGGTCTTCCCTGCCCATCTAGCTCAAGAACCAGAGACGTAAACAGCCCAGGGGTAGCATGGTGGAATCAGTTTAATCCCAAGGTACTTCTGTTAAGCTAGAAAGCGACCAAGAAATGTCAGTCTGATTGTTTGGTTGTCCAGCCTCTACTGGATTTCTCATTAGAAGCAGGTGATAGCTCTCTAGGTTGTCCTGTATTTCGTTCAGATTCCTCTGCCGCAACCCTGTCTGAGGCAAGCATGAATCCTTCCTTTCACATATCCTCTGACGCTTTACAGGTGTCTGCTTTGTGTCAAGGGGGAAATCACAGCTGATTATCTTGGAGGGCCCTAGAGAGATTCTGGTTAGGGAAGAGGTTCCGGGTAATATTACTGAACCCCTTCAGAGTTAAGCACCTCTGGTGTTTTAGAGCTGATGTCCCTACCAAGAAAAAAAAAAGACTAAACATTCTTCTATATGTCCTAAGGATCTTTAGAGGGTATGGCAGGAGTTTAGTCTTGATCTATTTTAATGCCTTAATGGCCCTAAACCTTCACAAGGGGTTTCTTTTCCTGCTCCTCCTTGGATTTCCATCTCCTTCTAAAAGGACTAGGGAACCAGATATCTTGGGTGAGGATTCAGAGACTGATGAAGACTCCTTTTCTTACTCTTCCCATATGCCTTCTCTTTTGATGTATGGATCTCATGAAGCGGAGTCCTTTTAGCCCTGAGTCTCCTTTGGAAGAGTTTTGTTTTGGGGGCACAGTAGCTAGAATGATGGAGTACTTAAATGGGATTCTTATTTTGTCTGATATCCTGAAGAGGCGGTATGAGTTTCAAGTTGACACTTCTAAACCTTCTGCAATACCTCCTGTGTTGGCGGCTTTGTTGGCTTCCTTTATAGCTACCTGTAATACTTCTGATTCTCGACCCCCTGCCTGCCTGTGTCTGCCTGCCTGCGTGCACTTTAGCCTGCACGCGTGTCTCTCTCTCTCTGTGTCTGCGCGTGCTTCTCTCTCTGTGTGCTTCAGGCCCTATGGCCATTCTTTCTTTCTTTTGTTTTTTTCACAGAAACAGGGTGTCTGTTCATACTAATCCTCCTTTTATGCCCAAAGTTGTTTGAGTTGTCTTTTCATCAGGCAGTACAGTTTCCTTCCTTTTTCTCTTCTCCACAGTCTGCTAGTGAGAGGGCCTTGCATACCTTGGATTTGCACAGATGGCACAGGTATTTGGATAAACTTGAGACCATTCGTAAGTCTGACCAGCATTGTTTCTTTTCATTCCAGGACTTTGGGTTTAGCTGTTTCCAAGCAAATAATTTCCTCCTGGATATCGAAGGCCATTTCCTTTCGTTACACTTTTTATGGCAAGTGTCTGTCTTCAGTTAGAGCTTAGTCCACTAGGGCCTTTGCTTCTTCTGGTGCTTTCTTCAAAGGTTTGGACACCAATTCCATCCTTGAATCTGCTACTTGGTCCTTAGTGCATACATTTACTAAGCATTCTAAACTGGATATGGTTTCTAAACCCAGAACAGATTTTGCTAGGGCCATCCTGCATGGGTTTGTTGAGGGCTCTTCCCAGCCTTTCAAATCTCAATCCTTTTCTTGAGCTTTTGTCCTCCCTCGAAAGTTAAGAATATTGCAGCAGTCATACAGAAGGACTTAGTACAGTTGTGTAAAATTTTACCATAACAGTAGATGTCCTCTTCAGTGTTGCAGTATTCTGTCTCTCTCCCCCTGGAGTTTTGATTTGGCTGCTCTCTTGGGAGAGGGGCCCCTTTTTCCTTCTGTATTTTCCCCACTTGGATGTGCATATCCTCCTTTTTGTCCTATGTAGACTGTTCTATACTGGGGCAATTCAGTTCTGGGTAACTGCATCTGTATGTCACCGTTGTGCCCTACATCCTGTGTGGGAAGCATACATGTGATGTACAGCACATACAAGATTTAAAGGCTTTGTTATACTGGCCGGATGTTGGGCTATCCCTGGCAGAAGATCACAAAGGTTAAGAATACTTAAATACTGCAAAAGTGAAATAGGAGGACATCTATAAAGTGCACAACATTCGTATCCAATGTTTATTTTCATCTGATTCAGTGCATGGGACATATTCCCACATTGTTATAGGTTCATAGGTGTGTACTAGGCTAATGGCTCTGGAGCCTTTACAAGCTTAACCCATAGGATTACCCTGCCATCATGCAACCCGACCTTAGTTCCTAGTGCCTCTGTCGAGTAGAGCCACTGGAGTAATCCCCAGGGTGACTTTTCAATTTCTACTCCACTCATCAAGATTTCTCTAGAAGAGGGCCAGTGAGGTGCTCTGCTTGACATGTATGGGAAATCTGTTCCATAGCATGGGCAGTCTCTGGGTTATGAACCTTTCCCAACTGCTTGTTCTGTTGATTGTGATAATGAGGTTGAGGTCTCTGGAGTGTGTGGTGCGGAGGGATTGGGATTTGTTTAGATGTAGCATTTCTAACAGAGCTGCATCAGACATGGCTTTGTAAGTCAAGCAGAGATTGCCTCTAAGTAGGCGATATGAGACTGAGAATAGTTGGAGTTTTTTGAGTCTATCCATGTAGGACAAGTGTTCAAGGCCTAGGATCCTCTTTGTGAGGTACTTTTGCAGCTCTCCAGTTGTTGCAGGTGTATAGTGAGGTATATGCCAAGTGGGGCATTGTACTCTGACTGGCCTAATGAGGGAAGAGTAGAGGGAGACAATGACCTCTTTCTTCCCTTTATGCCCTATGTCCTGTGCAGGTCACATAAGTGCAACATAGGATGCATAGAAGATCGAAGGCTTTTGGTGTACTGGCCAGTCATTGGTCTGCCCTTGGCAGGAGATCCCTAAGGTTAAGAATACTGCAGCAGTGAAGAGAGGGACATCTATTGTTATGGTAAGATTTTACACAACTGTACTAGCCATGTTGTTGTAGACTTCTGCGGTGGTGCAGCGGTAGCATTGTTGCCTCACAGCAAAAGGTTCTCCCGTTCGATTCTTGGTTTGGGTTGGGAGGGCCTTCTGTGTGGAGTCTGCATGTCCTCTCCGCGGTCGAGTGGGCGTTCAAAAGACATGCGTTGAATGGGCGTGCCTTCGTTGAAGGTTGGGCGTCGGGCTGGTAACTCAACACCATAAAAACTAACTGCCAATTATTAGCGGACCGGAGTTCTGCTGTGGCGACCCCTAACCGGGAAAAGCCGAAAGACGAACAACAAAACTATCCATGTTGTCTGGTTCAACTACCTCCCTCCTTCCTTTTCCAAATTATCTCCTATTGGTTTCTGGTGACTGACTGGAGTCACTTGTACCCTGTCTGTGAACAGTCCTGTCAGACGGTCCTTTTTTGGTATTTTGTGTGGGTACCTAGGCTAAAAGTTTTAATTTGGTAGGACAAACTTTATCTGAGGTTCTGTGGTGGAGTGGAGGGAATTAAGTTTTGGAGGAGTCCGAGTCCTGAATGCAGAAGCTTCAAGAAAGGTGCAGAGGTTGGATTCGGTCATATCCAACAATCCATGCATTGAACTGACAAAAATCAGACAACACTGATCTATTACTATGGCAAGTAAATAACTTTTCATTTTAGTCTTAACAGTTTTTCATGCTACTCTATATATGTTGAGTAAATTTATTTTTATCTATGGGTGTAGTTTCTTGCCTCAACTACTTTTATGTTTGAGATAATTTTTTTTAGAATAAGTAATAATCTGATGTTAATCTTGTTTCAATTCATCACAGATGGGTTCTTTTCCGAGTCAGCCTCTTTACCAAGCTCACGCCAGCCAAAAATACTCTTGAGCCAGGTCTCTACCCAGAATGCCCTTCTCCCTGTTACCTCCGATCTTGTTTGCCGTGTAGCCGTAAAGCCACATTTCATCTGACCTCTCAGCTAAGTGGAACTTTTTGATATTTGTGTTAGTTTTTCTAAATCTTCATATTTTATTCAGCGATTTTAATATTTCTAGTATTTCTTCTGTCTCAACTTATTTGTTTTTCTCTACTCTACCCGTATTACCGTTGGTAAACTTTTAAGTACCATTGCTGGTACGGCCTTTCCTCCCTTATCCTTGTGGTATTCCTTCAGTACCATTGCTGGTATTGTCTTTTCTACCTATTGGCTTTTCTTCTCTACACATCTGTATTGATAATTTTGACTTCATTGAACATTGTTTGACTAACTGGATTTTACTGTTGGCCTGTACTATCTCTTTCTAAACATGGATAAGAAAGGGTACTTCAGGTTTTAAGCGTTGTGTTCATGTAATGGCAAGCTACCTAATAGTGATTCTCATGACGACTGTGTGTACTGTTTGGGAGTTCCTCACCTTTTGGTGCAGCCTCCGTGTGACATTTGTCAGAGTTTCAGTCAACGTACTCTTAATGAGTGCAAAAATAAACTGATTCTGAAGGGGTTACTCAAGTCTCCCTTTTGAGGCCATTTCTGTGATGGGAGGTCTCAACCCCTCCTACTAAAGACAAAGCGGTCCCACTCTGTTCCCTCCTCACCATTGGGTGATCAGGGCAAACCTGGAAAATCTAAGGTCCCAAAGTTGTCTTAGGAGCATAAATCTGGCTCTACAGCTCAGTTTTCCTCTGCTCCAAGCATCTCAAAACATTCGATACCGTCGCCAGTTTCGGCACCGATTATAGACCTTACTACACCTATTTTGACTTTGGCAGCTGTGACCACTTTGGCTCAGGGCACACCTTCGACTACTTTGTTAGTTACCATTTTGGAACCGACCATTTCGGCTCAAAGTGCCACTCCGTCACTGAGCGTTGTATACTGACTTCACTGGAATTAACTCCTCTACTACCAGTCTCAAAATTTGAGACCTCTGTGCCGGCAGACCTTGCACCACGGACCCGATACTCCCCTTCTGTAGATCCGTTTTTGGGCCAAGTGTATAGCCCTTTCATTGAACGTCCTGACTCTCCGTCCGGAGTTTCCACTAGATCCACCAGGAGCACGTGTGAACACAATGTGGTGTGTCTTGTGGACCAGCTGTTAGCCAGGAGGATACCCACACTTTCTAAGTCCCATCCACCTGCAGGATTTGGGTTAACTTATCCACGGACTCCATCTTACACTCCTCCTTTGACCATCCCGGTTGCAAAGCCCTCTGCTCTGACATCCTTCTTGGAACCCACCACCTCTGCACCTACAGTGTATCTCACTCCGGCTCCAAGTTTAACCCTTTGGTCATCGATTCCTGCAGAACCGATCCTTCAATCTGGGGATTGGAGGACAGGTGATTCGACCCATGGCACAGAACAGTCTTTCTCCTCTAACATCATCTGCACAGATAGCCGTGTCTGCTCCTGCTTGAGGGTTCCACTCATGGGGGCAGGCTCGTCGGAGCAGGGTGTGACCCCAATTCTGAGGTTGTCTTTCTCTGTTCCGAGCTCCCATCCCTCTTTGGGCAGGCCTGCCTTCCGCGCTATGGAGTGGGCACTTGCTTCTGGCAGCACTCCTTTGTCGGAACACCAATTTTCATCCCCTGAGCCATAGCTGTCACAGACCACTTCCCCGGGACACCAGGCAGAAAAGCCGCAGGACATCCTTGTTCAGGGTACCTTACTCACTCTTCCGAGTCCTCCTCAGAGACCCCCACTAAGGATCCCTCTTGGAAGAGGACGTGCAAGAGGAAGCACGTGAACTCACCCCAAGGAGTCCTTAACTGAAGACATAGATTACAATGATGGTGAAGGGTCCCCTCTGTCGCCTCCTGATGTCTCCTTCCTAGACATCCTGGACATGCTTAAGCAGAGAGGTGACTGGAAGCCCTCCAACCCTTTGTCTGAGGAGTCCGTGCTTCTGCAGGCTTTCCGTGCCCGGCCTTCTACCTCTTGGGTGACCCCGCCTGCTGATGAACTTGTCCAGCTCATGCAGCACGCTTGGAAGAACCCCGATTCCTTTGAGGCGATCCCTCTGAGACCAGACAAAATTCTTTCCCCTCCGGAGGAGAACCCCCTCCCCACATTGGTCCACAGGGTTACCAGTCGATGCTATGGTGGTGGTGGCAGCCACGAAAAAGGACTTGGCTGAGGAAAGTCCGGCAGTGGACAGACTTAGGAAGCATGTTTTTTGCACCAGGGAACTTTGTCATATGGTCCATGAACTATTTGGCACATTTTACGAGGCTCCATAGGGACTTTATCTCCAAACTTTCTGGGACACTCGCAGGACAGTTATCTGACGAGGTCAGGGACAAAGTGGCCTCGCAGCTCGCAACCCTGGAATCTATATCCAACTTGTCCATGAGGTTGCTTTGACATATGGCTGAAGGGGCGGCTAAAGCAGCGGGTTCAGACATTGTCATGAGGCGTCATGCCTGGATGCGCATTTGTGACCTTGCGGACCCCTTCAGATCTCAGCAGCTTAAACAGGTCTGCCACCCAAACCAAATTCTGGATGGTCATGGTTCAGGCCATTCTCCCTTTTTTAAGGGAAGGTAATTGGATGTGCTTGATAGATCTCCGGGATGCGTATTACCACATCAAAATGGACAAAAAATCCAGGAGTCTGCTTCGCTTCTGGCTTGGGGCCAATCATTGTCAAATGTTAAGTTGTCATTCTCGCCTTCATTCTTGCTAGATGGGTTCGGAGCCGATCCTCTGCTCCGACTCGGCCTATACTATAGCTCGAGAGCTATTTTTTACCGGCTCGAGGCAGCCCTATATCCCACAATACCATGCGCTAACTCCCCAGATCTCGTTTGCCGCTTCGCTGCGAGGTTGCCTTTTTTTGCCGGCTCAGGTCAGTAAAAGAAATTTTAGCAAATTCTTCTAAACTTGAGGTTAGTTTTTGTCAGCTTAGTTCCCATTGATATAGTTTTACCTAAATTACCTATTAGTAATTTTTTCGTTAAGCCCTGCCCACCCCTTTAGTTAAACTTTCTAATTGGGCCTACAAGCTTAGTTTTTGTTTTCTCTCCCCCATTATTGTGTGTGCAAGTTGTTGTTTTAGTCAGCCCCTTATCTTCCCCTTGGTGTGAAAGTTGAGTGAGTGGTTGTGCTGACTGCGTTACTGTTTTTTAGGGTAACTATGTCTAAAGAAGCTAAGGTCTCAGGATTCAAGAAGTGTGACTAGTGCTGTCAGAAAATGTTTCTGACAAATGGTCACACTTCTTGCGTCTACTGCTTGGAACCTTTGCACCTGCAGAACTCTTGTTCTGTCTGCCACGGATTTAGTTAGAGTCCTGCAGGAGCGTCGTAATAAACTTATTTTGAGGGGCTTATTGAAGCCCGATGACTCCCCGTCCAAGTCTGGCTCGGGGAAGTCGTCTAAGCCCTCCAAGCCCTTGGCTCCAGCTTCTGAGTCGAGGGCTGGCGAAACTGAGATCGCTCAGACATCGGCTCCAGTCGGAGCTGATGTGAGCAAGATCGTACCCGCTCCGAAACCTGTATCGGAGCCGACATCAGTGCGCAAGCGCTCTAGATCCCCTTCTTTAGAGTCTGTCCGATCGGCTCCAAGATCACCCCTTCTATCGGAGCGGAGTCATAGGACTCATTCCTCCAGGTCGTGTAGGCTTTCCGACCACGATATTGAGAGGGTGGTCAGTAGACTCATAAAATCTCAGGCACTGGCCCAAATACTCCAAAGCCCATCTCACCAGACTATGGCTCCCTTGGTGCCGCCTTCGATTCCTCCTCCGACTCTCCAGTCGAGTTCGGAGCCCATGTCGGAGCTGATACTTCCACCCTCGACTCCGGCGTTGTTGGCTCCGACTTCTTCATTGGTACCGTCTGTGGAGAAGTCTGGGCGCCGAGACTCCATTGTCGGGGGCGAGTGGCATCGGACCCTTGTCCAACCCCGCTCTCCCTCTCTGAGCGTCGGCTCTAGTTAGTTCGGCCCCGACATCATTCTCGGAGCCTTCTCTGTTGGTGCCCGGGCCGGTTCTGGTGTCTTCGGAGCCGGGACGGTCTTCGGTGCCTGATAGGGGGGCTTTTGAGGTGATGAGGAGCGTGCTGGATCCAGTGTCCGCTCCAAGGTTGGGTTCTTCAGCTCCTCCCTTCACAGTGCCTGTTATGGTCTCTGGCCATCCTCTTGCAACTGATAGCAGAGATCCAACGCATAGGGTACCCACTTTGGGTGTCTCATCCTCCTCCGAGGCCTCTCCTGAAGCTTCAGGAGAGCCACCTAGGAAAAGAAAGTGCAAGAGGAAGCACGTAGACTCCCCTGAGTCTGTAACCTCGGACACCGACTTGGATGAGTCTGAGGGCTCCCCCAGATCCCCCTCTGAAGATGTCTCCTTTTCAGACATACTAGATATCCTGAAACAGAGGGGGAATTGGTCCACACTCAAACCCTCCGAGGACGAGTCGGTTTACCTTGATGCCTTTGGATCTCGCTATTCCACCTCCTGGGTGTCTCCCCCCCCCCCTTTCGATCCACTGATGGAAGTGGTGGCCAGAAAGGTGTGGGCAGCTCCTGACTCCATGGAACCTACCCCTAGGAGGCCTTCAAAATTTATTTCTGCTCCGGTGGACACGACATTCTCACCAAAGGGGTCTCGGTAGATGCTATGGTGGTAGCAGCTGCCACTAAGAAGGAATTAGCTGATCCTTCTGTACCTGTTCATCCTCCTAACAAAGAGTCCAGGACCATGGACAGGTACACTAAGCGGACATTTACTTCAGCGACCTTTGCTATGCAATCGCTGAACTAGTTGTCATTTCACCCGCCTTCAGAGAGATTTGCTCAAAGAACTAGGTGAAACTGTACAGGATCCTTCTGCTGCGGGGTATCAGGACAAGATTAACTTCCAGCTGGCTACCCTGAATTCTATTGCCAATTCCTCCATGCGGCTTATCTCTTATGCAGCCGATGGAGTGAGTAGGGCCGCAGGCACAGGTGTTGCGTTGAGACGTCATGCCTGGATGCGACTCTGTAATTTTGCTGATCCCTTCAAGGCATCCTTCACCAACACCCCCTTTGATGGTTCGGAATTGTTTGGACCTCAAGTGAAGAATACTCTCACCAGGTGCGAGCAAGACGGTAAGACACTCTCTGCCGTGGGAGTCCATTTTTCCACACCATCTAGACCATACCCCAAAGGTCAGAAGGGTGGAAAGATGTGGTTCCGTAAACCACAGGGAGTCGTGCCCACCGCACGTGGTGTAATTCCCCCTAGAGGTGGGGGGGGGCAATAGACGCCACCCCAGGGGCAGAGGGGGTCCACAGAACCAGGGTTCCAGGGAGTCCTTCCATGACCAACCCTCTGAGCCGACAATGGAGAGAAGCTGCCCGACTGTCCACCTTCGGAGGCAGTCGGGGGAAGATTATCTCTGTGCCCGGAAGCCTGGCAATCCCTCTCCCAAGACAAATGGGTACAGTTGATTATATCCGAGGGTTACAAAATCCCCCTCATTTCCCCTCCAAACCAATTGCCAAGACCCGTCCCAGACGTACCACCCGGACAAAGGGGTCAGGCACAGCTCCAGATAGAAAAGCTGCTAAAAAAAAAAAAAAAAGAGTCATCCAGGCAGTCCCAGCAGACCAGCTAGGATCCGGAATCTACTCCAGGTTCTTTTTGGTACCGAAAAAGACAGGAGACTGGAGAACCATTTTGGATCTCAGCAGACTGAACAAATCTGTACAGAAGACAAAATTTCAGATGGTAACGCTGCAGTCCATTCTCCCCTTCTTGGGCAGAGACAACTGGATGTGCTCGTTAGACCTACAGGACGCGTACTATCACATAAAGATACACAGGCGCTCCAGGAGGTTTCTCCGCTTTTGGCTGGGAGATAATCATTACCAATTCAGAGCCCTGCCCTTTGGTCTCACCACAGCCCCCTGGGTGTTCACCAAATGTCTGGCAGTGGTCACGGCTCACCTGAGACAACAAGGATTCCAGGTGTTTCCATATTTAGACGATTGGCTCATCACCGCTACCACCAAGCAGCATCTTATCATAACTAGGGATTATGCCATTCACATTTGCAACAGGTTAGGTATTTCCATAAATTCTGCAAAATCCTTCTTGTCACCTTGTCAATGTATAAACTTCATAGGCGGCGTGTTAAACACCACAGAAATGTCTGCAACTTTAACACCTCAGAGAGTGATAGATATATGGCAGAATGTCCACCTTCTGATTCAGTCCAACAAAGTTCAAGCCAAGTTAGTACTTAAAACATTGGGCCTCATGGCAGCGGCGATTTCCCCTTCTTCCTTTAGCCCGCTTCCATATGAGAATTCTTCAGTGGATGCTTTTCTCTCAGTGGTGCTACCAACAACTTCCTATGACACACAACATATTGATGACCCCGACTTGCAAGAAACACCTCGCCTGGTGGATAGTCTCCCCTCAACTTCTTCAGGGCAGACCCTTTGTTGTTCCCCCTCCAGTTGCCACGGTGACAACGGATGCCTCCCTGATCGGGTGGGGGGGGGGCATTATCAGGGCAGGACTGTCCAGGGCACGTGGCAACAATTAGAATGCCACCTGCACATAAATGTCCTAGAGATGAGAGCAGTGCTTTTATCGTTGCGAGCCCTTCAGGACTCTCTTCCCACAGGCACTATAACAGTTCAAACGGACAATATGTCCGTAGTGTGGTACATAAACAAGCAGGGCGGAACAAAGTCCTACCCCCTATGTCGAGAAGCACTCAGACTTTGGCAGTGGGCGATCTCCTCTCAACGGTTTCTGATAGCAACGCACATCCCCAGGAGATCCAACGTTATAGCGGACAGATTAAGCAGAACAATTCTCATGCCTCACGAGTGGTCTCTAAATCAAGCGGTAGTAGAGAGAATTTTCCAGAAGTGGGGCCAGCCTTGCTGCGACCTTTTTGCAACACCTCAAAACAGCAAGTGCCTCGACTTCTTCACTTTCTTCCCCCTACCAGGCCACCCCCCCCCCCCAGAGACGCTCTAGTCCATGATTGGCCTCCGGGTCTTCTATACACTTTTCCCCCTTTTCCATTGATTCCAAAGTTAATTCAGAAAGCAACTGCATTGAGATCCAAAATGATCCTCATTGCTCCTTACTGGCCTCGACAAGTATGGTTTCCGTTCCTGCACCGATACCTTCTGGAACAGCCCTGGCATCTGGAACCATTTCCAGATCTTTTGACCCATCTGACGGGCAAGCTGCACCAGTCTCTTTAGTCCCTCAACCTCACAGCTTGGTTGCTCCACTTCCAACCATAGCCAGGCTTCCCCTCATTTCTCTTCCTGTCCGTGACATTATTCTTGCCTCCCATAAGTCTAATACCAGGAAGACTTATGCGAGCAAATGGAAGCGTTTTTCCATTTGGGCACAAGCTAGGTCCTTAGACCCTTTTAATGCTCCAATTCACAAAGTTCTTGATTTTCTGGCAGAGCTTTTCCATGCAGGTTCATCGGCAGCCACTATCAGAGTTCAACTAGCGGCCATTGCCAATTTCCATGTAGGACTTTCAGAAACCAGTATTATGTCTCTTAAACTCTGCAAAGCCTTCCTCAAGGGCATTTTCTTACTCAGACCTCCCATTAAGGATCCTCCTCCACAATGGGACCTGAATTTAGTGTTATCTTCACAAATTCTTCCTCCCTTTGAGCCTGCAGCTTCTTGTTCTCTCAAGCTCCTCTCTTGGAAGACTTTGTTTCTAGTGGCTATAACTTCTGCCGGCAGAGTGTCGGAGCTTCAAGACTTGTCCACCCGTTCCCCTTATTTGGTCTTTCATAAAGACAGAGTAGCTCTCAGAACAAACCCTTCCTTTCTACCTAAAGTTTCTTCTGAATCAAATCTGAATCACACTATTCACTTGCCGGTTTTCTTCCCAAATTATTCAAACCGGGCTGAACAGAAACTACATTCCTTGGATGTTCATCGCCAATTGCGGTATTATCTAGACAGAACAAAACAATTCAGGAAGTCAGAACAACTCTTCCTTTCTTATGCTGACAGGAGGAAAGGACTTCCAGTTTCAAAGGTAACCCTTTCCAGATGGTTAGTTTCCATCATTACCTTTGTCTACGAGTTGGGACATAAACAACTTCCTTCAAAACCTAAGGCTCATTCAACCAGGGCGCTATCGACTTCAGCCTTTCAAGCAAGGTTACCTTTAGATGCCATTTGTGCAGCAGCTACTTGGACTTCTCAACATACCTTTATTACACATTACAAACTGGATATAGCCTCCAGAAATAGAGCTGACTTTGGTTCCACTGTACTCAGGAGTCTGTTCCATTGAGCCACCCAGGACCAAGGTGCTAGGGACGCTGTCCCATCCAGCAAAAATGAAGGCGAGAATGACAACTTAACATTAAGAAGTTATGTACCTACCATAACGTTCCATGTTAGTTGTCTTCTTCTCGCCTTCTTTCTTGCGTCCCTCCCTCCTGAGATTCTTTTATTTCATGATGTTGCCCCTTTTTCCAGGGTTCCCATATCATGACTACTATTGCCACATTGTTTTTTTTGTCGGTAACAAAAAATTCTATGCTATGTGTTAGCTGCCAAATGAGATCTGGGGAGTTAGCGCATGGTATTGTGGGATATAGAGCTGCCTCGAGCCGGTAAAAAATAGCTCTCGAGCTATAGTATAGGCCGAGTCGGAGCCGAGGATCGGCTCCGAACCCATCCAGCAAGAAAGAAGGCGAGAAGAAGACAACATGGAACGTTATGGTAGGTATATAACTTCTTATTTCATGCCCTGCCATTCGGTCTCTCTACAGCCCCCAGACTGTTCACGAAGTGCATGGCAGTGGTCACAGCTCACTTAAGACTACAAAGATTCTGGGTTTCTCCATATCTGGGCAACTGGCTCTTCACCATCCCCACCAAGCATCTTCTGGTAACAGCACTGCATTATACTCTCTCTCTGGCAAAATTGTTGGGAATAACAATACATTGGAAGAAGTCAAACCTTACTCCTACACAATGAAGAGAGTTCATTGGAGCAGTATTCAATACTCAGTCCTGTCTAGTATCACTCCCAATTCACAGACTCAGCCATTTGAGGCTTCAGCTCTGAGTGATACTCTGTGAAGCAAAAGTTTCAGAAAGAGAAGTTATTCAGGCCCTAGGTTCTATGGCAGCTTTGATCCTGATAGTGCCTCTAGCAAAGCTACATATGCGGATCCTGCAATGGCTCCTCCTTTGTCAATGGTTCCCAAACTATCACCCCCTCTATTACTAGATTCGAATAACCAGCTCCTGCAAACAGAACCTCCTTTGGTGGATGAGGCCAGACATAGAACTATGGAGTCTCCCATTTCAATACCCTCAGCTATGATGACCACGGATGTTTCCCTGATAGGGTGGGGGGGGGGGTCCATTTCCAGGAGAAGACTGTCCAAGGCACATGGTCCAATGTCAGTGTTCTGGAACTGAGAGCTGGGATGCTAGCGTTACGGGGGCTCCCTATTAAGTCAGCGAATGCACTAAATTGTGAACGTTGCTTAATCGAATCTACTTGCCCAAAATGGCATAATCTGGAAAGCCCGGAACAGCGATCCCCCCCCCCCCCCGGGGGAGAAAAAAAATCACTGGGCTGTTTTTGGGACTTTGCCATTCCCTCCACTGTGATGTATATTTAAGTAGGGGTTGTGTGGAGGGCACAGCCCGCCATGTTAGGGGGTGTGGGTTGTGAAGCCATGAATCCCCCCGGGGAAAAATCTCTGATCTGTTTGACATTTTGTTTCAGTTTTAGTAGGTCGATTGTATAGCGTTTGCACTTTAGTGCATTCGCTTATATAATAGAGACCCATTGCAGGCCTTTCATTCGGCTTTGCTTTCCAGTACAATTGCGATTTAGTCAGACAATATGTCAGTGGTCTGGTATATCAACAAACCAAGAGGAACCAAATCCTACCCCTTATGTCAAGAAGCCATGAGAATTTGGCAGTGGGCGATAGCTTCCAACCACTTTCTGATAGCAATGCATATCCCAGGGACCTCCAACGTGATTGTGGACAAATTGAGCAGATGCATCCTCATGCCTCACGAGTAGTCTTTAAACCCCAAGGTAGCAAAAGAAATCTGTGGCCAGCCTTGCTGCGGCCTCTTCGCCTCCCCAATCGAACAACAAGTGCAACAGCTATTTGCCCTACTTCCACTGGAGGCGGAGTCAGTGAGGGATGCTCTAATCCACAATTGGCCTACAGGACTTATTTATGCTTATCCTCCCATCCCCCTGATTCCACAATTTCTAAAGAAAGCTCTTCGGTTGAGATGCAAGGTGATCCTCATAGCTCCATTCTGGCCTTGACAAGTTTGGTTCCCCTTTCTTTGGCCTCACCTAATATACCCGCCTTGGATTCTGTAGCCTCTACCAGATCTAATTACTCACCCCCAAGAGTTGAGTCACCCAAATCTGTCCAGTCTCAAGCTGACTGCTTGGTTTCTCCACTTCCATTAGTTGCCAGGCAAGCAAATCTCTCCTCGCCTGTTCGAAACATCATTCTGGCTTCTCATAAACCATCCACCAGAAAACTATGTCAGGATAAATGGAAAAGGTTCTCCATCTGGTCTAAGGATAACATGCTAAACCCTTATTCAGCTCCAGTAACTGCGGTACTTCAATATCTGGCTTAGTTTTTTGATAATGGAACCTAGCGGCAATTTCTAATTTCCACAATGTTATAGATGGCACTCCTCTTATCTCTTTATGCCTTTGCAAGGCCTTCCTCAAGGGAACCTCTCATATCAGGCCTCCTGTCAGACAGCCTATGGAACCATGGAATGTCACTTTAGTCCTTCAGTCTTTGACTCAAAAACCTTTTGAACCTGCTGTGAAGTGTGACCTAAAGTTTTTGTCTTGGAAATCCCTGTTTTTAGTAGCCATCACGTCTGCCAGAAGGGTCTCGGAGCTACAGGCTTTGTGTATGAAGAGGCCTTGTCTGGTCTTTCATAAAGAAAGAGCATCACTTTGGACGAATCCATCCTTTCTTCCCCAAAGTGGTTTCTGAATTCTACATAAAACCAGACCATTGATTTACCCGTGTTCTTTCCGAATTTTGCTAACAGAGGAGAGTACTGCTTTCACTCCTTAGACGTATATAGACAATTGAGATTTTACCTAGACAGGACCAAACCTATCCGTAAATCTGAACAGCTTTTCATCTCCTTTTCTGGGCTCAGAATGGGAGAGGCTGTTTCCAAGGTTACATTATCAAAATGGCTTAGGGACTGCATACGTTTCATCTATTCCCTCAGTAATGAACCTATGCCAAAAGTTAAAGCTCACTCAAATAGATCTATGGCAACATCTGTAGCTTTCCATTCCAGATCTTCCATTCCAGAACTTCTATGGATGATATTTGTGCAGCAGCTACTTAGGCTAAGCCTCGTACCTTTATCAATCATTACAAATGAGACTTTGTCTCCAGAGGGAGAGCTGCCTTCGGCTCACTGGTACTCCGGAATGTTCTTCCATGAGGGCTGCCCATGGACGTCAAGGTAGCTTGGGATTCTGTCCCATCAGTGATGAATGGAAAGAAGATTAACATCGGATAAAGAAGTTATGTCTTACCATAACGTTCCGTTCCATCTGTGTTGTTCATCTTTCATTCATCACTTCCCACCCTCTTTCCCCCTCCAAAGGCTCCTGGGGGATGCTTTGGGTCTAAGTGGTGTCCTAGGGTTTTTGCGCAGAAGTGGCCTCGGCTTTACTTCTCTTTCTCTAGCAAACTCGATCTGAGGTACCAGGGAGAAGGGCATTCTGGGTAGAGTCTTAGCTCGAGAGCTTTAGTCTGGCGCGAGCTTGGTAAAGAGGCTGACTTGGATGTTCATCGTGTTACCCTGCTGCAGTCATCACACTTGGGTTATCCTGTCGTCAGGCGGTCCCGCAGTCGGCTGGAATTCCGAAGTCTTGATTCAGCGTCGGTTGCTGTCGCTTCTTCCCTGTTGTCAGTGCGCCAGGGGTATATATAATGCAATCGACGCCATTTTCTTCAGTCTTTCTTGCCGCGCGGTGCCCGAAGCAGAAGCAGTTCGCAAGTGCCGGTCGGCCGACTACTGAGATTTTCGAATTCGAATTTCAGACCAAAGTCTTCTATAAAGCTAAGTACCCCGTTGGGGAAACTTTTCTTGCCTCAGACCGATGTCAGAAAAAGTTAACAATTGTATTTCTTGTGGGAAGCAAATACCTCATAAGGATTTTCATTCGTATTGCATACCTTGCCTAGGCCCAGACCACGACGTCACTAGTTGTCGTTTTTGTGCTAGGTTTAATAAGTGTACTATTAAACGACGCTTTGATTTCGCACTACACTACTTCGGTAGGAAATTTAACTACACCATGCCGTCGGAGCAACCGACTACTGACGTGCACAAAAAAAACGCAAGGATAAGGACAGACAACCCAGACCAAAGCCAGATTCTGAGGCCTCGGCTGGTCCTCAGTGAGGCTCCTACGCAGCCCCTGACTACCACAGATCTGGAACCCGAGACCGCTTCAGATTTTTTGATGGAATACACCAGGCTAACGCATCCATTTAGATGTTCATCGTGTTTCACTGTTGCAGTCATGACTGTAGGGTTCTCCCCTGCCGGCAGGCAGTCCTCGGTCGGCCAGAATCCCAAAGTCTGGGTCCGGCGTCAGCTGTTCAACCATGCTTCCTGACGTCAGAGCACCAGGAGTACAAAGCTCCAGTCTTTCTTGCTGTGCAGTGATAGCAGTTCGCAAGTGCCGGTTGGCTGACTCCTGACAATCTTTTTTGAACAAAACTTCAGTCCGAAGATTTTATTCTCCTACTCAAGCTAAGCACCCCGTTGGGGAAACTTTTTTCTTGTTCCAGTCCGATGTCAGAAAAAGTTAATTGTATTTCATGTGGGAAGCAAATACCTCATAAGGATTTTCATTCTTACTGTATTCCTTGCCTAGGCCCTGACCACGACGTAGCTAGTTGTCGGTTTTGTGCTAGATTCAATCAACGTACTGTTAAACGAAGGTTCGATTTTGCATTTCATTACTTCGGTAGGCGTTTTAATTACAAAATGTCGTCTGATACGGTTCCAGCTACCGGAGTTCACAAACGACGCAAGGACAAAGACAGGCCTCCGAGGTCCAAATCTGATTATATCGCACAAGCACAGCCAGCTTCAGGTTCGGCCGTCGTCAGTGAGGCACTTTTGCAGTGGCCAAAACGGACTCCCACGAGGAGCCATCTAGGCCTTTGAATATTTCAATTGCAGGACCTTCGGACAATGCTCCTTCGGATGGGTCTGGAACCGCTGTGCAGGTACCGGCTTCCGAAGGGGTTTTCAGGCCTACTCAGCTTCTGATAAAGGCAAAGACTCCTTCCAAATCAAAGACTGCAACACAGGCCTCTTCTGATCCGGCTCCCAAGTCACAGAAACAGTTACTTAAGATGGCGGAGGATTTACTTACTATGATTAGGGGTTCTCATCCCCCTCCAGATAAAAGGCCAAGGCAGGAAGTTTATTATGACTCCTCTGATCAGGCTTCTGTTTCTTCAGTTTCTTCTTCTGACCAGGAATATTCTTTCCCTCCTTATGAGGATTCTGATGCTGAGGAATCCATTCCTTCAGCTTCTCCCCCTGAGGATTTCTCTTTTGGGGAAACTTTGCATGAAATGAGGGAACATTTCCACTGGGAAGGACAGGAGTATTTGGAATCTAAGAAAAGACCAAGGGATTTTCTTCTTCTTCCCCAACATAGACCCCTGGCTATTCCTCCTGTTTTGGATATTGTGGATGATGCTTTTTCGGAGGCTAACTTAACCCCTGACTCTTTCCCTCCTGCTCCTGTTAAGCCTGACAGATATTACAGGGTTCCTGATTCCCACCAGTTTTTGTACAAGAACCCTACTGCTGACCCTGAAACCATTTCTCAGGGTTCTAAGGGAGTTAAGGCCGCTTCTGCAAAAAACCCCATTCCCACTGAGAAAGATTCCAGATCTTTAGAAAGATGGGGCAAAAAAGTGTACACATCTGCTACTTTATCCATTAGGGCTTTAAACTGTCAGTTTCATATGCTGAAATACCAGCAATTTCTCCTGTCTGTTTTAAAACAAAAGCTTACTTCCATTTCCGCCTGTGCAGATAAGGAATTACATGACTTAATGCATGCCACTGAACAAGTTGGGAAGCATGGTTTACACTGTGGATTTGATGCCTTGGAGGCTTCTTGTAGGGCTGCTGCCTCTGGCACACTCATTAGAAGGCATGCATGGTTAAAGGAACAAAATTTGCCTGATCAAGTAAAAGCTAAATTATTGGATGCTCCTGTTCAGCATTATGTTTTGTTTGGATCTAAAGCTGAAGAGGTGATTAAAAAGATGGAGGACAAGGCGAAATCCATGCAAACTGTTAAAGATTTCTTACAAGTACAGCCTCCCAGATTTAGCAGGAGTTGGCCTACTAAAAATTGGTCCTTTCCCAATCCAGACAGGCCTCAGAGGGGTAGATACAGACGCTCCCGAGGAAGGCCTCAAGCACAAGCCTCTTACAGACCAAGACAGTGGACTGCTTCCACCCGTAGAGGGGGAGAGGACAGGTCGCAAACCCATAGGAAACAGACTCAATGACTCACTCTGTTGGGCTGCAGGAACTTCTTGCCTGGAAGCCCCTCTCGGAGGAAAACTTTCACTTTTTCACCAAAATTGAACTCGTATAACCCAAGACAAGTGGGTTCTGGATGTGGTTTTAAGAGGTTACAAATTCCATTTTCATACCCTGCCAAGGCCAAGCAGATGGCCAGATCTTCCAAAACATCAATGGACAGAGGCCTTAAACCAGGTGGAAGCTCTTTTGGCTATGAAAGCCATAGAACTAGTTCCGCTTTCAGAGATGGGACAAAGTTTTTACTCAAGGCTCTTTCTAGTCCCCAGGAAGCAAAATTCATGGAGACCCATTCTGGATCTGTCAGTCTTGAGCACTTTTCTAGAAATACCAAAATTCAAGATGCTTACTGTACAGCAGCTACTTCCAATGCTGACCAAAAATGCATGGATGGTGACTTTGGATTTAAAAGAGGCATATTTACACATTTCCATCAGGCAGGAGTGCAGAAAATACCTCAGATTCAAGGCCGGGTCGAGGCATTATCAAATCTCTGCGCTGCCCTTTGGATTGTCTACTGCGCCCAGGGTCTTCACCAAGTGCCTGGCTCCAGTAGTAGCTTAATGCAGACTCAAGGGAATTCAAATTTACCCTTATCTGGGCGATTGTCTTATTCAGGCAGACAGCAAGGATGTCTTACTCCAGCATCTAGAATTTGTTCAGAAACTGCTCAAGTTCCTGGGATTCACTGTCATCATAAAGTCAAATTTGACTCACTCGCAACAGATATCTTTTCTGGGTGCTCTTCTAAACACAACAACCGAGATGGCATTTCTGACATACGAAAAACAATTACAGCTGGCTTCAACTTTCAAAACCTTGGCAACTTTAACTCCGCTATCTGCAAGGAAATTCCTGTGGGCTTTGGGTTACATGGCCTCCTGCATCCTTCTCGTACCATATGCAAGACTACATGTGAGGAAAATACAGTGGTACCTAAAAAGTGTATGGTCTCAGCATTACCACAGTTGAGACATGCTGATCTCCGTCCTGCCTTGTCTTCAAAAGGAATTCCTTTGGTGGTCCAAGGCATGTACTCTAAACAAAGGAAAACCCTTCTGTCTGCCTCCTGCCACTCGGATACTAACCACGGACGCCTCAGATTATGCATCGGG
Source organism: Protopterus annectens (assembly GCF_019279795.1). Classification (NCBI taxonomy): domain Eukaryota; kingdom Metazoa; phylum Chordata; order Ceratodontiformes; family Protopteridae; genus Protopterus; species Protopterus annectens. The sequence continues at coordinate 1,152,445,045 of NC_056731.1, forward strand.
AGCCCATTTTCTGGGCAACTGTATGCAGGGCCTTTGGACAAAGGATCAGGAGCAGCTACATATCAATTTAAAGGAAATGTTAGCCGTTCAGAAAGCTCTGTGGGCCTTCAGGAATCTTCTGCAACCAGGACAACTACTGATACAAACAAACAACACCACAGTTATGTGGTACATAAACAAGCAAGGGGGATCTCATTCCTACCCCCTTTGCAGACTAGCCATGAATCTATGGAACACAGCTCTAGCTTGCAATCTGGACCTTCAAGCTCAATTTCTACCAGGAAAGCAAAACTTCCTGGCAGACAGTCCCTTTCTGATCTGCACGAGTGGATGCTGGACACCGAAATATTCAGGATGATAACAGCAGTCTGGGGATGTCCTCACATAGACCTCTTTGCATCCCATCTCAATCATCAACTACAGAGTTTTTGCACCAGGACTTTCCACAAACAAGCTTGGAAAGTGGATGCCCTATCATTCATTTGGAGAAACCTCTCGGGATATGCCTTTCTGCCTCTTCCTCTTCTTCCACGGGTATTATTAAAGATAAAACAGGACAGGCCCAAGATGATTATCTTGCTGGCCCCAAATTGGCCTCGACAGTTTTGGTATCCAACTCTGAAAAACCTATGTCGGGAGCCCCCTTGGGTATTACCACAGACTCCGAACCTTCTGTCCCAACATCAGGGTCAGGTTCTTCACTCCCATGTCAGAACTCTCAGCCTGGCGGCCTGGTTAATCCAGGGTCTTTGATTCATTCCCTCCTACCCAAGCAGGTTATGGATGTCATTTTAGAAGCCAGACGTCCTAGCACTAGAAAATGTTATGCAGGAAAATGGAAAAGATTTTGTTCCTGGATGCAGGCACAGGATTCTGATCCTCTTCTTCCTAACATTCCTTTGATTTTACTTTATCTGACAGATCTTTTACATAAGGGTCTCTCTTTCTCTTCCATTAAGATTCAAGCCTCTGCTATTTCCGCTCATTATAATACAGACCCTCCAATCTTTTCCCACCAGCTCATGAGGCAGTTTCTCAGAGGAGCTAAGAACTTAAGGCCTCCTAGATCTCCTCCCATTCCTGCTTGGGATCTTAACTATGTTTTGGAAAAACTCACCTTACCTCCTTTTGAGCCTGCTGCCTCTTTTGACATCAAGTTTTTATCTTGGAAAACAGCCATCCTGTTAGCTCTGACCTCTGCCAGGAGAGTTTCAGAGTTGCAAGCTCTTATGGCTGTGGAACCTTATATTATTTTTCATCAAGACAAGGTTTCTTTAAGGACTAATCCTACATTCATGCCTAAGGTGGTTTCCAAAGTGGCTTTAAATCAAACTATTGACTTGCCAACCTTTTTCCCCACTCCTCAAAATAAAGGGGAAAGGATCGTACATTCCTTGGATGTACACAGACAACTACGTTTTTACCTGGACAGAACCAAGGACATCAGAAAATCAGAGCAATTGTTTGTTTCTTATGCTTCAAGTTCTCAAGGTAAAGCCATTTCAAAACAGACCATTTCTAAATGGATTGCTCATGGTATTAGATTTTGTTATTCACACCATGGAAAGCAAATCCCAGGGAGTATACGGACTCATTCCACCAGAGCTGCTTTCCTCAGGGGAGTTCCTACCAAAGACATTTTGGAGGCTGCAACTTGGAGTTCAGTGCATACTTTTTCAAAGCACTACAATCTACCTCTCTATTCTAAGTCTAGGGCAGGCTTTGCTTCTGCAGTCTTGCAGGGCCTTTTAGCCGCCCCTTCTACTTTATGACCACCTTCCTTTCACTCTGCTTTGGGATTCTACCCTACAGTCATGACTGCAACAGTGAAACATGATGAACATAGTACAGTTGTGTACACTTACCATAAATGTAGATGTTCGAGTGTCTTCACTGTTGCAGTCTGGGTTTCCCTCCCTCCTGTCCCCTCTTATTTTTACCTTTGTATGGTTTCCTTTCTCACCATTCTTTTGAGGTGTATTTGCAAAGGTTATGGGACCTTACTCATTTTGGAACTCCTGACATCTGGGGCAAGAAAAACTGGAGAACATGGCGTCGGCTGTCAGCTTTGTACTCCTGGCGCTTTGACGTCAGGAAGCATGGTTGAACAGCCGACGCCGGACCCAGACTTTGGGATTCTGGCCGACTGAGGACTACCTGCCGGCAGGGGAGAACCCTAGTCATGACTGCAACAGTGAAGACACTCGAACATCTACATTTATGGTAAGTGTACACAACTGTACTTTCAGGCCCTACCGAAGACATTGCTGAAAAGGATGTCGGTGCTGCAGAAACCCCAGCAGTTTCTGAAGGTGTTTTCAGACCGACGACGCTCACCATTAAATCATTTTCTAAGACGAAGACTCCTATTAAATCTAAAAAGACTGCACTTCAGTCCCCTGTTCAAGGCCCTATGCCTAAGAAACAGATGCTCAAAATGGCTGAAGATTTGATCACTTTAGTCAGGGGTTCCCAGCCCCCTCCTGACAAAAGGCCTAGACAAGAGGAAGATTATGCATCCTCTGAGCAGGTGTCCATTTCTTCAGACTCCTCTGAGGACCAAGATTACTCCTTCTCCCCTTATGAAGATTCTGATGCTGAGGATTCCATTCCCTCAGCTTCTCCTCCTGAAGACTACTCCTTTGGGAAAACTTTACACACTATGAGGGAACATTTTCACTGGGAAGGTCAGGACTACGCTGACTCGAAGAAAAGGCTCAGAGAGTTTCTTTTACTCCCCCAACACAGACCTCTTGCCATCCCACCAGTTTTAGACATTGTGGATGATGTTTACTTAGAATCCAGTTTTAACCCTGATTCTCTACCTCCTGCTCCGGCTAAGCCTGACAGATATTATAGAGTGCCTGATTCCGACAAATTTCTTTACAAAAGCCCTGTGGCTGACCCGGAGACAATCTCCCAGGGTCCCAAGGGGGCTAAGGCTTCTATGGCTAAAAATCCTGTACCTTCTGAGAGGGATACCAGAGCACTAGACAGGTGGGGGATAAAGGTTTACACCTCAGCCACTCTAGCTATGAGGGCACTAAATTGCCAATTTCACATGCTTAAGTATCAGCAATTTCTAATCTCTCAGTTAAAGCAAAAAATGACCACTCTCCCTCAACAATCTGAATTGAAAGAAATGCAGGATCTGTTGCATGCCACTGAACAGGTGGGCAAACATACCTTATAATGTGGGTTTGATTCTTTGGAGGCCTCCTGCAGAGCAGCTGTCACTGGGTCTGTTATACGTAGGCATGCTTGGTTAAAGGAACAAACTCTACCTGATCATGTTAAAGCAAAACTTCTAGATGCTCCCTTACAGCAGGATGTTCTTTTTGGAGTTAAAGCAGAAAGAAGTCTTAAAGAAAATGGAGGATAAGGCAAAATCTATGCAGACAGTCAAAGATTTCCTACAGGTACAGCCCCCCTCGCTTCAGCAGAAACTGGCCAACAAAAAATTGGTCCTTTCCAGCTACAGACAGACCACAGAGGGGTAAATACAGACGCCCAAGGGGCAGAGGACAACCACAAGCCCAGTACAAACCTCGCCAATGGGGCACTACAACACAGAAGGGAGGAGAAGACAGGTCCCAATCTACCAGAAGGCAAACTCAATGACTTGCACCTCATCTGGCCAAGCAACATTCTCTTGGCAGCCCCCTTGGGAGGAAAACTCACACTTTTTTCAGTCAACTGGCACATTGTCACAAAGGACAAATGGGTCCTAGACATAATTTTACGAGGATACAGATTACATTTTCACACCTTGCCAATGAAAAGAGGAATGCCAAACCTGCCACAAAATCAATGGGCAGAGGCACAAAAACAAATTACAGCTCTCATGGACACGAGAGCCATTCAACTGGTACCTACTCGAGAGCAAGGTCAAGGATTTTACTCAACACTCTTTCTAGTGCCCAGAAAGGACAATACCTGGAGACCAATTCTGGACCTTTCAATTCTAAACACCTTCTTACAAGTACCCAAATTCAAGATGTTAACACTACAGCAGCTTCTTCCCATATTGGGCAAGGAAGCATGGCTAGTAACGTTGGACCTCAAGGAGGCATACCTGCATGTCCCTATCAGACAAAGTTGCAGAAGATACCTCCGTTTCATTGCAGGTTCAACCCATTACCAATTCTCTGCACTGCCCTTTGGCTTATCTACTGCGCCCAGAGTCTTCACAAAATGCCTGGCACCAGTAATTGCATACTGCAGACAGAGGAATTCAAATATACCCCATAACTGGACGACTACCTCATCCAAGCAGAAAGCAAGGACATTCTATTACATCATCTGGCTTTTGTGTATCATCTAGTAAATTGCCTGGGGTACACAGTAAACGAAAAGAAGTCAAAACTAGTACCCTCACAAAATATGACATTCCTGGGTGCCGGCTTGAATACAACGGCCCAGAAGGCTTATCTGATGCCAGACAAGCAACTACAACTGACTCAATATTTCAAAGCAATGGCAACAAAGGCCCAATTAACTGCAAGAAAAATTCTGCAGGCCTTGGGCTTCATGGCATCTTGCATACTACTAATACCATTTGTAAAGCTGCATATAAGGAAATTACAGTGGTACCTATAAAGGGTATGGTCTCAACACAGCCACAGCTTGGACACAATGATATCTCTCATTCCCTGCCTACAACAGGAGTTTCTATGGTGGTCACATGCATGTCACCTCAACAACGGTCAGCCTTTCACCTTGCCCCCAGCCAGGCAAACTATCACAACAGATGCATCAGATTACACCTGGGGGGCTCACATGGCAGGACAGTGCGTTCAAGGCATTTGGACTGCTGCAGATCAAAGGAATCTGCACATCAATCAAAAAGAGATGCTAGCTGTACAGAATGCTCTGACAGCCTTCAAGGATCTATTACATCCAGGACAACTGACAAAGACGGACAACACCACAGTAATGTGGTACATAAACAAACAAGGGGGTACTCACTCCTACTCTCTGTGCAGGCAAGCAATGACCTTATGGAACACAGCTCTGGCTTACCAAGTTCAGTTACAAGCTCAATTCCTGCCAGGACAGAAAAATGCATTGGCAGACGACCTAAGCAGAAACATCATGGATCCCCACGAGTGGAAACTAGATTCACAAGTATTTACAATGATAACTCAAAAATGGGGCCTTCCAGACATAGACCTGTTTGCCAGCCCTCAAAACTATCAACTAACAAAATTTTGTACAATGACATTTCATCATCAAGCATGGAAAGTGGACGCACTCTCTTTCAGTTGGAAAAACCTGACAGTATATGCCTTCCCTCCATTGCCTCTCCTCACAAAGGTACTTCTGAAAGTCAAAAAGGAGAGACCACGACTGATTCTCATAGCCCCAGACTGGCCACGCCAGCACTGGTACCCGCTATTGAGGAATATGGCCCAGGGCCCACCATGGATATTACCACAAATTCCCCATTTACTCACACAACAGAACAGTCAGATTCTTCACAGCCAGCTCAAAACCTTAAATCTGGCTGCATGGCAAATCAACTAAGCATCCAGCCAGCTCCACTTTCCCAAGCAGTTATGGATGTTATTCTGGAAGCTAGGAGGCCAAGCACAAGAAAGGCTTATTCGGACAAATGGAAAAGGTTTTGTGCCTGGAACCAATCTAAAGGCCAAGACACAATTCAGCCTCACATGCCTCACATTCTACAGTATTTAACTGAGATGTTGCACAAAGGAGTTTCTTTCTCCTCCATTAAAATCCATGCTTCAGCTATTTCGGCCCACTACAACACGGATCCACCCTTATTTTCGAATCCACTTCTAAGGCAGTTCCTCAGAGGGGCAAAAAACATTAGACCACCCAGGAGAGCACCTACACCAACATGGGACCTCAATTTTGTTCTGGAAAAACTAACACTACCTCCCTTTGAACCAGCTTTTTCTGCAGATCTTCAGTTCCTATCATGGAAGACTGACCTGCTGCTAGCAATAACTTCAGCTAGAAGAGTCTCAGAGCTACAGGCACTGATGGCAGTGGAACCTTTCCTCATTTTTCATCAAGACAGAGTTTCTCTACGAACTAATCCTTCCTTTATGCCTAAGGTGGTTTCCAGTGTGGCTTTAAATCAAACCATCCACTTACCCACCTTCTTCCCAAATCCACAGAACAAAAGTGAGAAACTCCTGCATTCCTTGGACATTCACAGGCAACGTCGTTACTACTTGGACAAAACTAAGGCTTTCAGAAAATCTGACCAGCTCTTTGTATCCTATGCTACAGCTTCTCAAGGGAAGGCTATATCAAAGCAAACCATTTCCAAATGGATAGGTCATTGCATACGTTTTTGCTATACTCATCATGGAAAACCAGTTCCTGCTACCATTAGGCCCCACTCTACCAGCGCAACAGCTACTTCTACAGCCTTTCTCAGGGGGGGGTCCCAACCAAGGAGATTTTGGAAGCTGCAACTTGGAGTTCAGTACACACCTTTACCAAACACTATCACTTACCTCTTTATTCTAAGACCAGGGCGGGCTTCGCCACTGCAGTTCTGCAGGACCTCCTAGCCTCCTCTAACCCTCTATGATATCTCCACCCATCCTTAGCTTTGGGATTCAACCCAAGTGTGATGATTGCAACAGGGAAACACGATGAACATAGTAAGTTTTGTACCTACCATAAATGTAGATGTTCAAGTGTTCACCCTGCTGCAGTCCAGGTTACCCTCCCTCCATCCCCTCTGGTCTACTGGCTAAATCTCTTCAATACCTTCCTGATGTATTTGCTTATAGCTGAAGGGATTTTGTGTTTGTACAAGTTTACTCAATTTGGTACTAATTACTGACCACCTTTTTGGGGGCACCTGACATCTGGGGCAAGAAAAACTGAAGAAAATGGTGCTGGTTGCATTATATATACCCCTGGTGCACTGACGTCCGGGAAGAAGCGACAGCAACCGACGCCGGACCAAGACTTTGGAATTCCAGCCGACTGCGAGACTGCCTGATGACAGGATAACCCAAGTGTGATGACTGCAGCAGGGTGAACACTCGAACATCTACATTTATGGTAGGTACAAAACTGTACTTTCCGAGGCCTCAGAAGCGAACCCATCAGTGATGAATGAAAGAAGATGAACAACACAGATGGAACGTTATGGTAAGACATAACTTCTTTTTTTCTGCAGTCTGAAAAGTGCTTTGTACATTGACTTTCAGAATATAGTTTGCAAGAAGTTGTGATACAGTTCTTGAATGTGTTTATATTGACCACTGCTACAGTAGTCATAGCTGTGTTGGTTAGATCCTGCCAAAGATGCAACAGCCAGGCAGCTTCCAAGGCTTCAGGGCATCTTCCATGCACCCAAACTGTCAGGCTGCTTGAGATGAGATGACTAAGACAGGTTTAGGTGTGAAGCCCTTCAGAGCTTTGCTTTTGGCAAAGTACTGTCCTCTCTGGCTTTCAGGGATAGGATCAACAGTCGGAGTGTGCTTTCCTTTGCTGGGCGGATAAAAAGGAAGCCCCCCCCCTGTGAACTTTTTGTCCCTTAATTTTGTTGTTTTATTACTTTCCTTTTCAGGAATGTTGTTTTAACAGAATGTCTTGACACTGTAACATACTTTTAAAAGAAGTGCTCTTTTTCTTCTGCCAGTTTAAAAGTGAAAAGTAACTGAAAACATTTTTCTGTGGAAAATTTGTATTTTACTTTTATGGAGCTGGCATAGTATTTTGAAGTGCTTTTTACTGTGTTTTTTTTTCTGTCAATATAATTTTTGACTAGTAGTGTTTACTGGCAATTGCTGCTTGTCTTTCCTAGTAAAGTGGCTCCATTTTCAACTTAATCATGGACTACTGCTCATAAGTTCTTAATCACGTACTAGGCCAGCTGCCCTTATGAGCCATTTTAAGACTAGGCAGTTTACCTTCCAAAGGTGAGAATCAAACCTTACTCTGCTGTGGCCATTTGTTGCACCTCTGATCACTCATCTTTTGCCCCGCATCCCTCTGGTATAGCACCTGCAGTCGCTGTAGACTGAGGCTTACCATGTCCTCTGCAGCTGTTGGAGTTCCCTCAGTGGGTAAGTGGGAGCCACTCTTGTCACTCCTGGGGCAAGCAACAGGGAACGTTCTCCTGTTGTGCCCATCCCTGAGTAAGTTGCTGCTGCCATTAGTAGAATGGTTGGCCCCATTTTTCCTGTCAAGAAGAAACAGAAAACCAAGTATTTATCTGTTCCTGGTCTGGCAAAGAGTTTAATTCAGGCCATATTCTTCTTGTAAAGTAGTTTCTGGTAAAAGAAAAAGGGATTTCCGTTTTCCCTGAAGAGATTAATGATTATGAATCTGAACAGGAAGATGCAGTGACTGATGCACTTTTTACTGTAGATTTCTGATTCAGACTGAGGAGAGCTCAATTTCTGATTCTCCATGTGGGGCTTCCCTTTCTCTGAGGATGTTACCAGAATTTGCCAGTGTTTTCAGTGGGTAAATGCTGAGGTTTCTCAGTTCCTCAGAAAATAAGTTGTTGCCGATGGCTTTTCCAGATTTTCCTGGTTGTTGCACATAAGACTGGTGAGGCTAATGGGCCTATAACTACCTTGGTCTGCAGAGAGGCCACCCTTGCATAAGGGAATCATGGTGGCTGTTCTCCAGGCAGCTGGCTCATTCCCTTTGACCAGGCTGAGGTTGAACAGTTTAGGTAGAGTTTTGAATAGCACATACTTGGCACTGAAGAGAATACACAGGCAGTCTGTAAATGGTTCATCTCCCAGGCCCTAGCTTGTAAATGTTTCATCTCCCAAGCCCCTGCTTATACCTATCAAGGGTATCGGAACTTGTCAGAGATTTGGGATGCATGGCTAGGTTTAAAAAGGACCTTGCGGTCATTAGCCTAGTAAACACCTATGAACCAGAGCCTACACCCCTTCCTCCTGTTCTGTCTGCTTTAGAGGATGTATGTTAATTGCCTAGAGTTTTTTTTTTGATGATCAGCTGGCTGTTCATCAAAAGGCTGACCCAGCAGCTGTAGCTTTAGTTGATCCCACAGCTGATAAGCACTTGACTCCAGTCCTACTGTTTTTGATAAAGATAAGAAAATTAAGTATGTGAAAGAAGTGTATACTTCTTTAACTTTGATTTTCAGAATTTTAAATTGTCAGGCTCATCAGTTAAAGTTGGTTCTGACAAGTTGTGAAAGTATGAGTGTTTACTGAGGAAAAAAATCTGTTCTAGATAACTGTTTCTTTTGTTGTACAGTATTATTTACAGTTTTGAGGAAGTTTGCATGGCTGTATTCTCAGAGTCTCCTAGATGATAAGAATTAGATTTTAAATTCTCCTTTGGATAGAGATTGTGTTTGTCACTTCTGCCTCAGAGTTGATCAAAAAGTATAATGAAAGGGGCAAGCTGGGCCAGGTAATCAATAAGATTTTTCAGCCCTCCTATTCCAAATTTTCCAAAGCATTTTTTATCTGCTCATCCACCTTTGGCACAAAAGCAGAATAAACAGTTTTAACAAAATACAGGCAAGCAGACGTTTAAGAAGAAATAGCTGGGGGGTTCTAAAAAGAAATCTTGAACATCTCAAAACCAAGGATAGTCTAACAAATCTGAAGAACTGTTAAGAGACCTTGATCCCCTCCCACTTTGGTCCCCTTTATTTTCTTCCAGATATTCTGAATCTCTATTGTTCTCTTGAGCGACAGATTGTCTCAGAAAAATAAGTTCTGAAAATCATTCATCAAGGTTACAGATGGCAGTTGGAGGAAATTCCTCCTTTCCAGGGGGTCATTCCTTATCCTCCAGATCAGAACCTTTTGTTTCCACAGGTTCTTAGTCATATAACCAGTTCCGCCTGCTTGGATACCAGTTCTGGATCTTTCTTTCCTAAACCTGTTTGTGATGGTGCCCAAATACAAAGTGATGTCACTTTACAACCTGTTACCTCATTCCTCTTTCAAGTTTCCTGGCAACAAACTTAAAAGATGAAAGCAAACTCCACAATGTTGAACGAGTTTAATGAGAATAAAAACAAAGCTTTTTGACAAGTCCTTCAGTGTTCACAAAAATTCATAGGAACAATGGTCCTTTTATATAATAAAAATCTCATCACATGACATAGCCCAAGCCTATCACAAAACATCACTTGCTTTAATTTAAAAAAAAAAAATAACACAATTTAAATAAATAATAAAGGATGCCATAATAATAATATAACATCTCTAGTTCCCTATCGTATTTGTTGCTGTTTAGTTTATAAAACTGTTTTTAATGTTACTTGCTTATTTAAACCAGGATAAACATCAGCCTGTAACCGAATGATTCACTCATATTGCTGTGTATCTAATTTATTGACTAAATCACCACGTCTAATATTTGGGGATAAAATGTCCATAACTCGAAAGAAAAACTGAGTGTCATTAGTTTCATGTATATGCTGGTCCAGGGAATTGGTAATAACGCTTATACGTATAGCTGACCTGTGCTCTGTAATTCTATCACATAACCTTCTTGCAGATTTTCCAACATAAAAACATGAACATTGCTGACAGGTAGCTAAATAAATCACACAAGAAGTATTACAAGTAGCTGTGCAATAAAATGTAAATTTCTTTCCATTTATATGTTGTACAAACTCAGTGGATTGAGTAATGCTAGAACAACCAGAACAATTACAACAAGGAAAAGCTCCTTTCTTGTTATAAACAGTAGTGCATCTATTATTAAAAGCAAAATATTTATAACACAAATGCTTCTAAATATTATCACAATTCCTGTCTGTCCAACCCGTGCTTTGTGTCCCTGCCCAAGAAGCTGACACACACACACACACTTTGAGATTTGATTGATCTACAAAATAAACACACATGGGAAGGGCTGGCACAGGTTTACTTGCTATGCCCCCTTCTGCCCAGACTATAAGGTAGTACCAGCTGCCACTAGCCACCCTTACTTATCAGCTGATATAAGGCCCTTGCCCAAAGGGTGACCAATCCTACTGTGTGATATTACTATTATCCAAATGATGTGTGACCAAGACTTGCAAGGCTGTTTGAGTGGCTTGTGCAGTCACCAAATACATATGCAAGTACTCTAAGAGCTTAAATATCTCTAAACAAACTGGCCACAATTACAAGGTTTAAATATATTTAATAAATAATAGAAGAACAAGTCAATAGTCAGTAACTCAGCACAGTGACTGCCGAGTTCAGAATCACAGGGAATATTTTAAAACATTGCAGGTCAGTCTCACATAAATACAGAAAACATCTAATCTTTACTATATTCCTATCTATCTCTGAGAGATGCTATGATCCAAGTCTTTCTTACAGAGCAAGGCTAATGTAGTGCTGATGAGTGGATGTTTCTAGATCCAAGACAAAATACAAAATGCACAGACTCACTCTGAGAGAGTTTTTAGGTTAATAATACACATTACTGATGGTTTAGCTGGGATGACATCACTCTGTCACCTGACTTCAGTTTCCAGGCTAACAGAAACTTAGAACCTCTGTGTCAGAGGTGCATATCTCTCAGAAATTTGCCTAGAATTGGAAGTTGTAAAAAAGTTAAACATTTTTTACATTTGAAACCTAGTAATTATTTCTGTTTCAAGACAATAGGAAAACCTCCAACTCTAGACATTGTGTCTGCTTGCTGCATTGAAACTAACTTTTTTATAGCACATCGTAAAACACTTATTTTCTTGAAGTTTTGCAAGTTAACTCTGTGTGTTCCAACTTCTACCATTAATATAGTTTAAATACATTTCTGGTCTTTTCCGGTAGGGTACACTCTGGTTACATTCTTGAAGCTCGGTACATAACATACACACTTCTGCATCAGTAGTTTAATATACACACCACATATAGTTCTCTTACATTTGTAAGGCAAGCCTATGGATCATATTAATATTCACAAATAGCATATGATTATTTACAAAATTCCAGATAGCTGGGCTGGCAGCCTCACACCCATAATGCCCCACCAACCTAACATACCTCAGATCTCGTTTGCCTCCACTGGGTATCAGATGTAGATTTCTTAGCTCTTGAGCATTTTTGGATTTATCCATCTTCCTCCTGGTCGTGAGTTAGCTTAAAGTTGTTCTTTTTACCTTTTTTTCTTCCTCCCTCCTACTTCTCTCAGTACCATTGTTAATATCTCTCTGTACTCCTGTCAGTACTTTTCCTACCAATGTTCATAGTTTTTTTCTCTACTATCTGATTTTTCTCATCTATCTGATGTTGTCAGTCTTCATTATTCCTTGACATATTGGCTGTGTTCCAAGCATTGGAACTGACTCTACTGTTACTACAGCCTGCAATAACCAAAAATTCTCGAGCTTTAAGTCCTACCCAGAATGTTCCTCTCCAGTTTACCGCTACATGTGACAGACATGTTGCCAAATTGCTGTCGAGCCAAGTTCAATTTTCTTTATCTATTTTAAAGTTTTTTGCTATAACTTATTGATCTGAAGTAGTTGACTTAATTTGATCATCAACCTGTGGGTATATGGATCTGGCTCTGATCCGAGATGGCAGCTTCACCAGCATCTGATCCGAGCTCCAAGCTCCTCCCCTTACCCATAATGCCCCTCCATCTCTTTTCTTCCCTCAGATCTCATTTGCCGCTGCTTAGCCTTTCATCGTGGTCTCGGAGCTCCAGGCATGGTGAGTAGTTTTAGTGATAGTTTTTGGATGTTTGTACTTTTCTGGTAGTGTCAGGTAGGTTTCCTTTCCCTTCTTGGCCTCCCATTTTGCTGTTGCATCGCGTTTACATAAAAAAAAAAAAAAGTTCAGTTTACTTTAGTTAGTGTAGTGCCTTCCTTCACCCTTGCACTGTTTGAGTGGGGTTTAACCCCAGCGGCTTGAAAGATTGTAGGGCTAAATTAGTCTTGAAGGGACTTCTCCCTGCTACGGAGGCAGCTGTCCCTGCTTCGGCTACAGTCATGGCTGTGACTTCTGCTTCTTCTGCTGCTGTTTCTTCCCCTCTCTCCCAGGCCAGGACTCAACCTCCTGCTAAGAGGTCTGTGGATAGGGAGCACAGGAAAGAAAAAGACAAAGAGAGGAAGTGATCCTCAGACCGGTTGGATCTGGTGGGTCCTCCTCAGAAGCAACAAATGATGTCCAGGCCTAGTACTCCTCGGCTGCGCTCGCCCAGATTCTTGTCGGAGCCAAAGGAGCCTAGACCTTCTAGGGTCTCTGCACACCAACTGTCCCGGTCGGTGTTTGTGGCCTCGTCGCACTCCACCATAAGCTTGGGTGAGGCAGAAAATGGTGCAAAGGTTTATTCTCACCCAGATTTAGATGAGGGTCTTGCCAGCCCCCTCTCCCTCTGGAGGGGGGAGCTCGCTTCCCTTTTTCACCACGATAACTCCTTTTGTGATCTGAACCCCTATTATCGAAGTTTATGGATTCAAGAGGTCCCGGAGTCAGGGGGTTGACGCCGATGGTGCAGAGTACCTCGATGCTAGCCATTACTTTGAGCACTTTGGACCTGAGCGGCTCTGAGCCGAGGTCTGGGCGTCTGATCCGAGGAGTTGGGTTGTCCTCTGTTGGCGCAGACTTTGTTGGGTCAAGGCCCTCTCCTCGGTATCCTGGCTCTGATCCCCATATCGGATCTGGGGAGAGCAGCTTCTTTATTAGCTTCCCAGGAGGTTCACTCTCCCTCTGCCTTCGACATGGTGGAAAGGGTTCTCTCCAGTGGATCGAGGCCCCTGACCATCTCCTCAGATTCCGCCCCTACTCCCTCTGCTCTTGGTGCGACTTCAGCCATTTTGCCCATTCAGGGACAGCCCATGCTCGATATGTCGTAGACTGTTCCCCTAGAGGAACAACAGGTGGTTTGCGAGTCTTCTCCGGAGATCCCCACCGAAGAGGTTTCTTGTAAACGAATGTGCAAAAGGAGGCACCTGGACTCCTCCCCAGAGTCCCTCACTGAGGACACCGATTTGGAGGAAGGGGAAGGTTCCCCCGATCACCCCCCGATGTCTTTAGAGACATGCTGGAAATCCTCTGCCAGCGGGGGTGGGGGGTTGGTCCGCCCCAAGCTTTCTTCGGACGAGTCGGTGTTTCTGGAGGCCTTTGGCACAGGCCCTTCTACATCTTGGGTACCCTCCCCACAGATCCCTTGGTGGATCTTATTACCACCCGGGCATGGAAGGAACCGGACACTGTGGAGCCAATCCTGAAGCATCCAGACAAGATTGAGTCCTCATGTGGGATAGGCCCAGTTGGAACAAGTGGTCCCCAGTAGATGTTATGATGGTAGCAGCTGCCACCAAGAAAGAATTAGCTCAGGAAAGTTCTAAGGTCCATCACCCAACCGAGAGTCCAGGACGATGGACAGTCTAGGTGTATGCTTCAGCCACCTTTTCTGTAAGGCTGCTGAATTGTTTGGCCCATGTCACTCGACTGTAGCGCGACCTTGTCAGGGAGCTGAGTCACCCCCAGAGTCCATGTCACTGGAGGATAAGCGCATATTCTCCGCTAGAATGGCCACTCTCAAAGCGGTTTCTAATACATCCATGTGCCTCCTTTCACATGCAATTGAGGGAGCGGCAAGAGTTGTCTGGTCAGGCGTCGCCATGAGGCGACACTCCTGGCTCAGGCTATGCCTGTTCACGGAACTCTTTTTTAAGGCGTCTTTTGCGAATGCCCCTTATGACCATTCTTCCTTGTTTGGGAAGACTGTTCATGAGATGTTAGTCTGGAGTGAAAAGGACGGGAAGACACTGCCATCGGGATCTGCTTCTCGAACCCTCTAAGATCCTATCCCATGAATCGCCGGGGGTAAAAGATGTGGTTCCGGAAGTCTCAGTATACTCTGGACTCATTTTTCCCCAGAGGCAGAGAATGCTGTCCACTTGGCAGAGGTGGCCTACAAAATCAAGGTTCCAGGGACTCCTTTCCTGGAAAATCGTACCAGTGCTCCTGAAAGGAGGCCCGATTGCTTTCCTCTAGAATCAGTTGGGGGGGGGGTATCTATCCTTGCACCAACATGCCCGGCTCCAAATAACTTCAGATGTTTGGTTGCAAAGGATTATAACCAGAGAATACACTGTACCTTTTCTCTGTTTTCCAAACAATTCCAATAGAATCCCACATGTTCCACCCAGTCAGAGGGAACCAGCAGTACTAGAAATTTGAAAACTGCTTCAAAAGAATAATCATCCAGGAAGTCCCACCAGACCAGATAGGATATGGAATTTACTTGAGATTCTTTAGTGCTAAAGAAAACAGGGGACTGGAGACCAATTTTGAATCCAAGTGTTTTGAACAAGTCAATTCAACAGACAAAATTCTGAATGGTCACGGTTCGGTCTATTTTCGTGTTTCTAGAGAAAGACAATTGGATATGCTCAATTAGATCTCCAGCATGCGTATTATCACATAAAAATGGACACGTGCTCCAGGAGAGTTCTCCTTTTCTAGCTTGGGCGCCTGTTATCAGTTCAGAGCTCTGCCTTTGAGCTCAATAGAGACCGCAAGGATTCTGGGTGTTTCCGTACTTAGACTGGCTCATTACCACTCCCACTAGACATCTTCTAGAACAAGCAAGAGTTTACATTTGCCAAACCTGCGGTGACCTGGGCATCACCGTAAATTATGAAAAATCACAACAGACTCCAACACAAACATTAGAGTTCATAGGAGCAGTGCTGAAAACCAATACTTGCATAATTTCCTTTCCCTTCCAAGATCAGGAAGATCAAGACCCAAGTAAAAATATTTGTCAGGAATAAGAGTAGCGATGCAATTAGTCTTACAAACCTTAGACTGAATGGCAGCAGCCATTATGTAGTTCCTGTAGCAAGATTTCACATGAGAATTCTTCAGTGGCTACTGGCTTCTCAGTGGTCCATTCTGTATCAGTCAATGTTATATCAGATTTTGATTACCAATCATTGTATGAAGGACCTAGCTTGGTGGTTTTAGTCAGACGTAATTCTCTTGGGCAGCCCCTTTGTTCCATCTCACCCCCGAGCCATAGTGACCACAGACCGCTCCCAGATGGGGTGGAGGGGTATTATCTGGGCAAGGCTGTCCAAGACGCTTGGTCCCCTATGGAGGCCAGCATATGTATGCCAATGTTCTAGAGCTAAGGGCAGTGCTTTTAGCATTGCAGGCCTTTCATACCGCTCTCCCCTTGGGAACAATTGTGATCCAAACAGACAATGTCTCAGTAGTTTGGTACATTAACAAGCAGGGAGGAACCAGCTCCTCTCCCCTTTGTTGAGAAGCTCGGATTCTGGCAGTGGGCGATCTCTTCCAACCGCTTTCTGATACCAATGCACAATGTCCTTCAAGGATGCATCTGCAGTCATAACAAATGGGTTGTCCTGTCATCAGGCAGCCCTTCGGTCGGCCGGATTCCAAAGTCTGGGTCCGGCTTCGGCTGATGTCGCACTTCACCCGACGTCATCTCTGCTGGTCTTCGGGTATAAAGGCATCAGCCGACGCCATTTTCCTCCGTCTTTCTTGCCGCGCGGCGCCCGAAGCAGAAGCTGTTCGCAAGTGCCGGTCGGTCAGGTCCAGAGATTACTACTACCGAATACTACTTCGAAGACTTCTAAAAAGCTAAGTACCCCGTTGGGGACTCTTTCTTGCCTCAGCCGATGTCAGAAAAAGTCAATAACTGTTTAACTTGTGGGAAACAAATACCTCATAAAGATTTCCACTCTTACTGCCTGCCTTGCTTAGGCCCAGACCACGACGTAGCAGCCTGTTCGCCTGTGCTTCCTTCAACCGACGACGCTTAGGCGTCGGTCGGAGTTTGCTGAACAGTTTTTCGGCTCAGATTTTGCGTACATTATGCCGCCGGATCCTCCGACTACCCAAATTGTTAAAACGCAAAGAAAAGACCAACACTCGCGTCCGCGGTTTCGCCGAAACCACGGTTAAGCAAGCCGCGAGTGTCTCGGTTTCGGCCGAAACCGAGAAAACCGGTCAATCTTCAGCCGAATCCATGACTACTACTGAGGCTCCTGCTACTTTAGTTGAATCGGCCTCAGAAGTTTTGCCTACTACTGTGGTTCCTAGTGATTTATCAGACACCATTCCTTTGGATGTCTCTACCCCAGCACGTGGTGCTGCTAGGCCTCCTGCAGCCATGTCTATCAAGGCCTTTGCCAGGGCTAAAGCAGCCAAAACTGTTAAATCAGTGCCTGTTAAGCCCCCCTCACACAGGCCCACTTCTAGTTCACAAATGCTTACTCTGGCAGAGGATTTAATATCCTTAATTAGGGGATCCCAATCTCACCCAGACAGGGCCTCTCAGCCCCCAGAAAAGAGACTTAGAGCAGAGCCCCCCGAGCCAGTGTCCTCTGATGATTCTTCGGATGACTCAGACATTACGGACCAGCCAGAGGCTCCTTTTTCTACTTATGAAGATTCCGATGCTGAAGAATCCATTCCATCTGCCTCTCCACCAGAGGAATTTTCCTTTGGGGAAACCTTACATGCCATGAGAGAACAATTCCAATGGCAGGGACAAGATTTCTCAGATTCAAGAAAAAGGCTTAGGACATTTCTGCACTTACCACAACATAGGCCCTTAGCTATACCTCTAGTACTGCCTGTTGTGGATGATGCATTTAATGATGTTTGCACTGCTCCTGATACTTTACCTCCAGCCCCTGCCAAACCAGATAGATTTTACAGGGTGCCAGACACTCATCACCACCTATACAAGGCCCCACTTGCAGATCCTGAGACTATATCCCAGGGGCCTAAGGCAGTAGCCTCGACCTCAGCAAAAAACCCTATTCCTTCTTAAAGGGAATCCAGGTCCTTAGAGAGATGGGGGAAAAAAGTTTACACCTCTGCTACTCTCTCAGCTAGAGCTTTAAACTGTCAGTTTCATATGATCCAATACCAAGAGTTTATGCTTGATCAGTTAACTAAGAAGCTGTCCACTGATGACTCCTTAGATAAGAAATATGTTTTAGAAATGGTGAATAACATTCAGCAGGTTAGTAACCATTCTTTAAAATGTGGCTATGATGCACTGGAGGCTTCATTTAGATCAGCCATGACTGGCACAGTGATAAGAAGGCATGCATGGTTGAAAGAACAGGTCTTGCCGGATCATGTTAAAGCAAAGCTGTTAGATGCTCCTATGGATAAGGCCAGTCTATTTGGTACACCTGCTCAGCAAGTAATGAACAAAATGGAAGAGAAGGCAAAATCTGTACAAACAGTTAAGGATTTCTTACAGGTTCAGCCCCCAAGGTTTAGCAGGAACTGGCCTGCCAAAAATTGGTCCTTTCCAGACTCCTCAAAATCTCAAGGAGGCAGGAATAGACGCTCTAGAGGCAGAAATCAATCCAGAGGAGGTGCCTACAGAGGACGACAGTGGCAAGGCAATAACCGAGGCACAGACACAACCACTGCAACAGGACAATCACAGTGACTTGGCTCTGACACCGCCTACTAGGGAGCAAATAACAGCACCTTTAGGCGGAAAGTTAGCCTTATTTTCGAAAAATTGGCACTATATCACAAAAGACAAGTGGATTTTGCAAACCATAGACCAAGGTTACAGGTTCCACTTCCACACCTTACCAGTAAAAAGAGGAATGCCAAACCTACCTCCAAATCAAAAAACAGAAGCTCTAAAGCAGATAGCGCAATTAACAAAGATAAGAGCTGTGGAAAGAGTGCCAATAACAGAACAGGGCAAAGGATTCTACTCCAGACTCTTCCTAGTACCAAGAAAAGAGAAAAGTTGGAGACCTATTCTCAACCTGGCCGTCTTAAACACGTACATCATTGTCCCAAAATTCAAAATGCTGACCCTACAGCGACTTCTTCCCATGCTGGGCAAGGTGTGTTGGCTGGTAACTCTAGATCTCAAGGAGGCATACCTGCACGTCCCCATACGACCAAATTGCAGAAGATACCTCAGATTTCTTGCAGGATCAGAGCATTATCAATTCTCAGCATTGCCCTTTGGCTTATCTACTGCGCCCAGAGTATTCACAAAATGCCTGCATCAGTAATCGCTCACTGCAGGCTACAGGGAATCCAAATTTACCCATACCTGGACGACTGCCTGTTACAAGTGGACAACAAAAGCAAGCTGACAAAAGATTTACAAAGAGTCATTTGCTTACTACAAGCCCTGGGATACACAGTCAATTTACAAAAGTCAAGACTGATACCATCCCAAACAAGAACATTCTTGGGTGCGGAATTGGACACAGCAAAACAAATGGCATTCCTAACTGCAGAAAAACAAAAACAACTCCCTCTTTACTTCTTGGCATTAACAAAGCAGAACAAACTAACAGCAAGAAAAGTACTGCAGGCCTTGGGCTTCATGGCATCATGCATAATCTTGGTCCCACATGCCAGACTGCATATGAGAAAGCTACAGTGGTACCTAAAGAATTTATGGTCTCAACACAGGCACAGCTTAGAAACCGAAATCCCACTACTCCCATGCCTGAAACAGGAGTTCCTATGGTGGGCTCAAGCATGCCAGTCAAACCCAGGCTTGCCCTTCCACAACTTTCAAGCAAGCCAAACCATCACAACGGACGCCTCAGACCTAGGCTGGGGCGCACATGTTGGACAAATGCATACAAGGATTGTGGACTCCAGACCAGCTGCACCTGCACATAAACCAAAAAGAAATGCTGGCAGTAAAACTAGCAATCCAGAAATTCAGACCATTCCTCAAAGAAGGCCATTTAAGGATAAGGACAGACAACACCACAGTCATGTGGTACATCAACAAACAGGGAGGCACTCATTCATACCCCCTATGCAGAATGACTCTGGACCTTTGGAATATGGCTCTGAGCTACAACATCCAGTTACAGGCAATATTTGTGCCGGGAAAAGAAAACACCCTAGCAGACATGTTAAGCAGAACCACCTCGGATGCTCACGAATGGATGCTACACCCGGACATCTTCAAGCCCATCACAAAGAAATGGGGAATGCCACAAATAGACCTATTCGCATCCCCACTCAATCACCAGCTCAAAAAATTCTGCACAAGGACATACCACCCACTTGCATGGAAGGTGGACTCTCTATCCTTCAGTTGGAAAGGCCTGACAGCATATGCATTTCCACCTCTTCCTTTGATGCACAAGGTACTACTGAAAATCAAAGAGGAACGCCCAAGGATAATCCTGATAGCTCGAATTGGCCAAGACAACACTGGTATCCATTGCTGAGGAGCATGTCTCAGGGGAGAATGTGGTCAATACCCCTGATGCCTTTGATGTTAACTCAGAACAGCTACAACATCATGCACCCAAACCTAAAAACCTTGCAACTGACTGCCTGGAACATCACATAGCAGCAACTAACCCAGACCTATCCCAAAGGGTTAAAGACATTATCCTTGAAGCCCGCAGACCTTCAACAAGAAGGAACTACGCAGGAAAATGGAAAAGATTTGTCATTTGGAGTACTGAAAGAGGAAAAGATGTGTCGAACATAGATATTGCTAACATCCTGGAGTACTTGGCAGAGCTTCTACATACAGGCCTGTCCTATTCCTCCATCAAGATACATGCATCAGCTATTTCAGCAGAATACAGCTTGATCCACCTGTCTTTTCGCATCCTCTACTCAGGCAGTTCCTCAGAGGGATCAAGAATGTAAAACCTCCTAGGAAACCACCATTACCAGCATGGGACTTGAACTTTGTGCTAGAAAAATTGACACTCCCTCCATTTGAACCAGCAGCAACAGCAGATCTTCAACACCTATCATGGAAAACTGCTTTCCTACTGGCAATTACTTCAGCAAGGAGGGTTTCGGAACTACAGGCCTTAATGGCAGTACAACCCTTCCTAATCTTCCATCAAGATAGGGTATCCATGAGAACTAATCCTACATTTATGCCTAAGGTGGTATCCAGAGTGTCTTTAAACCAGGCAATCCACCTACCTACCTTCTTTCCCAATCCACAGAACAGGGGGGAAAGACTGCTGCATACCTTGGATGTACATAGACAGTTACGCTACTACCTGGACAGAACCAAAGGAGACAGAAAAACTGACCAGCTTTTAGTAGCTTATGCAACAGGAAGGGAAGGAAAAGCAATTTCCAAACAGACAATCTCCAAATGGATAGGAAATTGCATAAGATTCTGTTACTCCTACCACGGAAAACCAATTCCACAGAACATAAGACCTCATTCTACAAGGGCTACAGCCACTACCACAGCTTTCTTACGAGGAGTGGCAACCAAGGACATTATTGAGGTGGCTACTTGGACCTCCGTGCATACATTTGCCAAGCATTATAATTTACCTCTATACTCTAGATCCCGAGCAGGGTTTGCCACTGCTGTACTGCAAGGGATCCTAACTACACCATAATCCTTCTTCCTCCTCCCCTAGTTTGGCTATGGTATTCTACCCATTTGTTATGACTGCAGATGCATCCTTGAAGGACATAGTACAGTTTTGTACCTACCATAAATGTAGATGTCCGAACAGGATAGCATCTGCAGTCAGGATTACCCACCCTCCTTCCCCTCTGTGGTACTCCTAGGGTATTTACCCTCATAATAGCTAGCTGGGGGGGGAGTCTCTTATGGTGTATTTGTTTGTATATATGTACATACATTGTTATTTTTTGTGTTTGCCTTCTATTTTTTTTGGAAACATTGGCATTTATCCAAAATTTAGCTTACCAAGAGGGCAACTGGCATCTGGGGCAAGAAACAGAGGAAAATGGCGTTGGCTGATGCCTTTATACCCGAAGACCAGCAGAGATGACGGGTGAAGTGCGACATCAGCCGAAGCCGGACCCAGACTTTGGAATCCGGCCGACCGAAGGGCTGCCTGACGACAGGACAACCCATTTGTTATGACTGCAGATGCTATCCTGTTCGGACATCTACATTTATAGTAGGTACAAAACTGTACTTTCTGGGGAGTTCCAGTGTGATAGTGGACAAACTGAGTAGATGCATTCTCCTGCATCCCAAGTGGTCTCTCAATCCCAAAGTGGTGAGGAAAATTTTTCATCACTGGGGCCAGCCTTGCTGCAACCTATTTCTATCGCCCCTGAACAGGTGCAGCAGCTACTTTGCACTGGTCCCCCCTTTGGGAGAGTCCCTGAGAAATGCTGTCTTGTACGATTGGCCCTTTTGACTTTCAGTATGCCTTTCTTGCCTTTCCTTTAATCCCTCAATTCCTGAAGAAAGCGATAAGGTTGAAGAGCAAAGTAATTCTTATTGCTCCCTTCTGGCCTTGACAGATTTGATTCCCCTTTCTTTGGCCTTATCTCATTCAGCAACCGTGGACTCTGGATCTGGATTTGAATCGTGGATCTAGATCTTTTATCCAATCCATAGGGATTAGTTCACCTAAACTTTCTGAACATCAGCCTGACAGCTTGGCTTCTCCAGTTCCGCTAATTGCCAAGTGTAATTCTCTGTCTTCCCCAGTTTGTAAGATTCTTTTAGCATCACACAAACCCTCCACTAGGAAGCTTTACAAGAATAAGTGGCAGAGAGTTTCCTACTAGGGTCATGAAAATAACATTGACCCTTTCTCTGCTCCTATAGACAAAATTTTAGAGTTTTTTGTCTTTACTCTTTGAAGAAGGATCCTCTGCCTCTACTATTTAGGGTTCAGCTAGCAGCTATTTCAAGCTTTTGTAATGGGTTCAAAAGAGATTCATTAATTTCTCAAACTTTGCAAAGCATTCTTGAGAGACGTTGTTAAAGCTTCCCTATAAAGAAACATTTGTACCCTGGGGTCTTACCTCAGTGTTACAAGCAATAGTACATTCCCCGTTTGAGCCTACTGCCAACTGCAACCTAAAATTTTTATCTCTGAAAACTGTTTTTCTGGTAGCAATTACATCTGCCAGAAGAATTTCAGAAATTCAAGCCTTGTCTTGCAAACCACTGTATCTGATATTTCACAAAGACAGAGTTCCTTTGAGGATGAACCCTTCCTTCCTCCCAAAGCTGGTGTCTGAGACTATGATCGGTCAATTTATCAGTCTTTTTTTCCCATTTTCTCTAACAAAGGTGAATATTCTTTGTATTAATTGGAATTCCATACAAGATTGAGATTTTTATCTCCATAGAACGAAAGATATTAGAAAATCTGACCCAACTGTTTTTCCTTTTCAGTTACTAGAATTGATAAACCAGTATCTAAGGTTATAATTTCTAGATGGCTGAAGGATTGTTTATCCTTCATATACAGTAAGAGGAAAGTTGAAATACCTTGGCCTGTCAGGGCACATTCTACTAGAGCTATAGCTACTTCAACAGTCTTTCATTCTAAGGCTTCCATGGATGATATTTGTGCAGCTGTGACACGGCTTCTCCACATAACTTTATGATTTGGTCTCTAGGGGAAGAGCAGCCTTTGGTTCTAGTGCCCCGGAGTATCCTTCCGTGAGTCCTCCCAAGATACAAGGTGGCTGGGAACTGTCTCGTATGTCAAGGAATAAATGAAGATTGACAACATCAGCTAAAGAAGTTATGTACTTATCATTAATGTTCCATCTATGTTGTCGATCTTCAATTATCCTTGACTCACTGCCCTCCATCCCCCTTCCATTCTGAACTCCTGGTGGAATGAAATCTGGTCCTAGTTATACTTTGGTTTCATACATGATGCAAGGTACAGTCTCCACTAAAGTGATACGAGATTTACATCCTGACATGTTTATCTACAAACTCAATCCGAGGTAAATTGGAGAGGAGCATTCTGGGTAGGACTTAAGCTCAAGAGTTTTTTTTTTCTCGAGGGCTGTAGTAACAACAGAGTCTGTTCAGATGTTCGGAACCAAACCCATATGTCAAAGATAAATGAAGATCGACAACATAGATGGAACGTTATGGTAAGTACATAACTTCTTTATTCCCTTAAGACTGTGTTGCATATAATTTATGATGCTAAATATGCTTGTGACACCAGCCAAAAAAGCTATTTTTTTATGTTCATACAACACTTGAACTTGGTGAAGTTAATGTAATACATAGATTTTTGGAAATGTAAATATTCACATCTGCTTTGGGATACTGTTAAAATATACTAAAAATGTTGGGTTATCCTGAAAACACCCTTTCCTTGAAGTTTGCTATCCTTCATTTCTCCCTACCCCCATAGAATTGTATTCCAAAAGTATGTGAACTTTGATGATTTCAGTGCCCCTGAAATGATACATGGCCCAAAACTGGTTCGATTTTAAAATCCTAAATTAGGACAGTTTTAAAGGAGCAGCCATTAAATATCTCTGTGTATAAACTAAAACCACAAAATAAATGCAGACTTTCACCCTTCTGGATTGTTGGGCAAACGGTATCTTAACTTTGTACTATAAAATCGTACACCTGTAGTTGCTAAGATATGCTGGTTAATACACTCTGCATATACTCTTCTGTATCTATTGAAAGATCTCTCCTTTGCATAAAAGCCATTTCCTTACATAGGTTTCATGATGTCCTTCATGGATGCATCTGCAGTCATAACAACTGGGTTGTCCTGTCGTCAGGCAGCCCTTCAGTCGGCCGGATTCCAAAGTCCGGGTCCGGCTTCGGCTGATGTCGCACTTCACCCTACGTCATCTCTGCTGGTCTCCGGGTATAAAGGCATCAGCCGACGCCATTTTCTTCAGTCTTTCTTGCCGCGTGGCGCCCGAAGCAGAAGATGTTCGCAAGTGCCGGTCGGTCGGATCCAGAGATTACTACTACCGAATACTACTTCGAAGACTTCTAAAAGCTAAGTACCCCGTTGGGGACTCTTTCTTGCCTCAGCCGATGTCAGAAAAAGTCAATAACTGTTTAACTTGTTGGAAACAAATACCTCATAAAGATTTCCACTCTTACTGTTTGCCTTGTTTAGGCCCAGACCACGACGTAGCAGCCTGTTCGGCCTGTGCTTCCTTCAACCGACGAACGCTTAGGCGTCGGTCGGAGTTTGCTGAACAGTTTTTCGGTTCAGATTTTGCGTACATTATGCCGTCGGATCCTCCGACTACCCAAATTGTTAAGAAACGCAAAGAAAATGACCGACACTCGCAGTCCACGGTTTCGGCCGAAACCATGGTTAAGCAAACCGCGAGTGTCTCTGTTTCGGCCGAAACCGAGAAAACTGATCAAAGCACAGCTGAATCTTTGACTGAGGTTCCTGCTACCTTACTTGAATCGGCCTCTGAAATTTTACCTACTCCAGTGGTTTCTAGTGAATTATCAGACACCATCCCTTTGGATGTCTCTACCCCAGCACGTGGTGCTGCTAGGCCTCCTGCAGCCATGTCCATTAAGGCTTTTGCCAGGGCTAAAGCAGCCAAGTCTACTAAATCAGTGCCTGTTAAACCCCCAACCAGGCCTACTTCTAGTTCACAAATGCTCACTCTGGCAGAAGATTTAATATCCTTAATTAGGGGATCTCAATCTCACCCAGACAGGGCCTCTCAGCCCCCAGAGAAGAGACCTAGGGCAGAGCCCCCCGAGCCTGTGTCCTCTGATGATTCTGCGGATGACTCAGATATTACAGACCAGCCAGAGGCTCCTTTCTCCAATTATGAAGACTCAGATGCTGAAGAATCCATTCCAGCTGCTTCTCCACCAGAAGAATTCTCCTTTGGGGAAACCTTACATGCCATGCGAGAACAATTCCAATGGCAGCAACAGGATTTCTCAGATTCCAGAAAAAGACTTAGGACTTTTCTGCACCTTCCACAACACAGGCCCTTAGCTATAACTCCTGTTCTCTCTGTTGTGGACGATGCTTTTAATGATGTCTGCTCTGCACCAGATTCCTTACCTCCAGCCCCTGCCAAACCAGACAGATTTTACAGGGTACCTGACACTCATCATCACCTATACAAGGCCCCACTTGCAGACCCCGAAACTATACCCCAGGGGCCTAAGGCAGTAGCCTCGACCACAGCAAAAAACCCTATTCCTTCTGAAAGGGAAGCCAGGTCTTTAGACAGATGGGGCAAAAAAGTTTATACCTCAGCTACTCTCTCAGCTAGAGCTTTAAACTGTCAGTTTCACATGATACAATACCAAGAGTTTATGCTTGATCAGTTAACTAAAAACTATCCTCTGATGACTCTATAGATAAGAAATATGTATTAGAAATGGTAAATAACATACAACAGGTTAGTAACCATTCCTTAAAATGTGGCTATGATGCACTGGAGGCTTCATTTAGATCAGCCATGACTGGCACAGTGATAAGAAGACATGCATGGCTGAAGGAACAAGTCTTACCGGATCATGTTAAAGCTAAGTTATTAGATGCTCCTATGGATAAGACCAGTTTGTTTGGTACACCTGCCCAGCAGGTAATGAAAAAATGGAAGAAAAGGCAAAATCTGTTCAAACGGTTAAAGATTTCTTGCAGGTTCAGCCCCCAAGGTTTAGCAGGAACTGGCCTGCCAAAAATTGGTCCTTTCCTGACTCCACAAGATCCCAAAGGGGCAGGAATAGACGTTCCAGAGGCAGAAACCAATCCAGAGGAGGTGCCTACAGAGGATGACAGTGGCAAGGTAATAACAGAGGCACAGACACAGCCACTACCATTACAACAGCACAATCACAGTGACTTAACTCTACATCCGCCTACCAGGGAACAAATAGCAGCCCCATTAGGCGGAAAACTAACCTTATTTTTGAAAAACTGGCACTACATCACAAAAGACAAGTGGATTTTGCAAACCATAGACCAAGGTTACCGGTTCCACTTTCACACTTTACCAGTCAAAAGAGGAATGCCAAACCTGCCTCCAAATCAAAAAACAGAAGCTCTACAGCAGATAATGCAATTAGCAAAGATGAGAGCTGTGGAAAGAGTGCCAATAACAGAACAAGGCAAAGGATTTTACTCCAGACTATTCCTAGTTCCAAGAAAGGAAAAAAGTTGGAGACCTATTCTCGACCTGTCCACCTTAAATACATACATCATTGTCCCAAAATTCAAAATGCTGACCCTACAGCAACTTCTTCCCATGCTGGGCAAGGAGTGTTGGCTGGTAAGTCTAGATCTCAAGGAGGCATACCTGCACGTCCCCATTCGACCAATTTGCAGAAGATACCTCAGATTTCTTGCAGGATCAGAGCATTATCAATTCTCAGCATTGCCCTTTGGCTTATCTACTGCGCCCAGAGTATTCACAAAATGCCTGGCATCAGTAATCGCCCACTGCAGACTACAGGGAATCCAAATTTACCCATACCTGGACGACTGCCTTCTACAAGGCGACAACAAAAGCAAGCTGACAACAGATTTACAAAGGGTCATTTACTTGCTACAAGCACTGGGATACACAGTCAATTTACAAAAATCAAGGCTGATACCATCCCAAACAAGGACATTCCTGGGAGCGGAATTGGACACTGTAAAACAGATGGCATTCCTAACCGCAGAAAAACAAAAAGAACTCCCTCTTTACTTCTTGGCTCTAACAAAACAGAACAAGTTAACAGCAAGAAAAGTCCTGCAGGCCTTGGGCTACATGGCATCATGCATAATCTTGGTTCCACATGCCAGACTACATATGAGAAAACTACAGTGGTACCTAAGGAATTTATGGTCCCAACACAGGCACAGCCTAGAAGCAGAAATTCCACTAATCCCATGCCTAAAACAGGAGTTCCTATGGTGGGCAAGCATGCCAGTCAAACCCAGGCCTACCCTTTCACAGCTATCAAGCAAGCCAGACCATCACAACAGACGCCTCAGACCTAGGATGGGGGGCTCACATGCTGGACAAATGCATACAAGGATTGTGGACGCAGGATCAACTCCACCTGCACATCAACCTAAAAGAAATGCTGGCAGTAAAACTGGCAATCCAAAATTTCAGACCATTTCTCAAAGAGGGCCATTTGATGATAAGGACAGACAACACCACAGTCATGTGGTACATCAACAAGCAGGGAGGCACTCATTCATACCCCCTATGCAGAATGACTTTGGAGCTTTGGAACCTGGCACTCAGCTACAACATCCAGTTACAGGCAATATTTGTACCGGGAAAGGACAATACTCTAGCAGACATCTTGAGCAGAACCACATCGGATGCCCACGAATGGATGCTACACCCGGACATCTTCAAGACCATCTCAAAGAAATGGGGAAGGCCACAGATAGATCTATTCGCTTCCCCTCTCAATCACCAGCTCAAAAAATTCTGCACAAGGACATTCCACCCACTTGCATGGAAAGTGGATTCGCTCTCCTTCAGCTGGAAAGGTCTAACAGCATATGCATTTCCACCTCTTCCCTTGATACACAAGGTATTACTAAAAATCAAGGAGGAACGTCCAAGGATAACCCTGATAGCTCCAAACTGGCCAAGACAACACTGGTACCCATTGCTGAGGAGCATGTCTCGGGACAACATGTGGCCAATACCCTGATGCCTTTGATGTTAACTCAGAACAACTACAGCATCATGCATCCAAATCTAAAAACGTTGCAACTGACTGCATGGAACATCACATAGCAGCAACTAACCCAGAACTTTCCCAAAGGGTTAAAGACATTATCCTTGAAGCCCGCAGACCTTCAACAAGAAGGAACTATGCAGGAAAATGGAAAAGGTTTGTCATTTGCAGCACCGAAAGAGGAAAAGATGTGTCAATTATAGATATGGCTAACATTCTGGAGTATCTGGCAGAGCTTCTACATACAGGCCTGTCCTATTCCTCCATCAAGATACATGCATCAGCTATTTCAGCAGAATACAGCTTTGATCCACCTGTCTTTTCACATCCTTTACTCAGGCAGTTCCTCAGAGGAATCAAGAATGTAAAACCTCCAAGGAAACCACCATTGCCAGCTTGGGATTTGAACTTTGTGCTAGAAAAATTGACACTCGCACCTTTTGAACCAGCAGCTACAGCGGACCTACAGCATCTATCGTGGAAAACTGCTTTCCTACTGGCAATAACCTCAGCAAGGAGGGTCTCTGAGCTTCAGGCCTTAATGGCAGTACAGCCCTTCCTAATCTTCCACCAAGATAGAGTGTCCATGAGGACTAATCCTACGTTTATGCCTAAGGTGATATCCAGAGTGTCTTTAAACCAGGCAATCCACCTACCTACCTTCTTTCCCAAACCACAAAACAGAGGGAAAGAATGCTGCATTCCTTGGATGTACATAGACAGTTACGCTACTACCTGGACAGAACAAAAATAGCAGAAAAACTGACCAGCTTTTGTAGCCTATGCAACAGGAAGGGAAGGAAAAGCTATTTCCAAACAGACAATCTCCAAATGGATAGGAAATTGCATACGATTCTGTTACTCCTTCCATGGAAAACCAATCCCACAGAACATAAGGCCTCATTCTACAAGGGCAACAGCCACTACCACAGCCTTCTTACGAGGAGTGGCAACCAAGGACATTATTGAGGCGGCTACTTGGACCTCCGTGCATACATTTGCCAAGCATTATAACTTACCTTTGTACTCCAGATCCCGAGCAGGGTTTGCCACTGCTGTGCTGCAAGGGATCCTAACCACACCATAATCTAATTTTTTCCTCCTCCCTTAGTTGGCTATGGTATTCTACCCAGTTGTTATGACTGCAGATGCATCCATGAAGGACATAGTACAGTTTTGTACCTACCATAAATGTAGATGTCCGAACTGGATAGCATCTGCAGTCAGGATTACCCTCCCTCCTTCCCCTCTATGGTACTCCTAGGGTATTTACCCTCCAAATAGCTAGCTAGTGGGGGGAGTCTCTTATGGTGTATTTGTTTGTATATATGTACATACATGCTTATTTTTTGAATTTGCCTTCTATCCTTTGGAAACATTGGCATTTATTCAAAAATTAGCCTTCCAGGAAGGGCAACTGGCATCTGGGGCAAGAAACACTGAAGAAAATGGCGTCGGCTGATGCCTTTATACCCGGAGACCAGCAGAGATGACGTAGGGTGAAGTGCGACATCAGCCGAAGCCGGACCCGGACTTTGGAATCCGGCCGACTGAAGGGCTGCCTGACGACAGGACAACCCAGTTGTTATGACTGCAGATGCTATCCAGTTCGGACATCTACATTTATGGTAGGTACAAAACTGTACTTTTTCTTATTGTATATATTTTTGTTCTGATATTGTATGTGTTCTCTTATGAAATTCTAAGTAAAAATTATTTGGGAAATACATTTTTTTCTACTTCAAACTTTTAATTTTAGTCATAGTTCTGCTGTGTCTAAGTCCAAAAACAAATATAGTCTCAGTAGCTAAATAGCCTGCAATGGCTTTCAGACTAAGTGCTTGCTCTTTTGGTGGTTGAGGATAACTTTGCCAGTTGTATTCTCCATAAAAATTTTAAACAAAATGCCAAAATTTAGAATACAAACAATCATATTTTCTAACAAAATAGCCAGAAATCTTTTGAAGTTGTCTAAAATTAATTCATAGTTCAGCCTGAGAAGTCAGTGGTGGGTGGGGGGCAGGCATATGTAACAGTAGTCCATTATGAAGATAATCTCCATGATTCTGTGGTTACTCTGCCATTTCTTTAATTTTCTGAGGCTGGTCCATCTGTATTTCTACTTTTCAGTAGGGGATAAGAGAATTCTGCCCTTGGAGCCCGAGAAGTGCCTGCAAACTAAATCCGACTCTCATTTAACAGGAGCTTACATTGGTATTGTGTTTGCAGTTTTGGAACCAGAGTTGTAGGCTTCCAAAGAAGAATTTTTTTACACCTCCACCAGACATGCTCAGTGGCTTCCATGCCTTTACCATGTAGGCTCATCATTCCATCCTCCCCGATATCACTTGGCAATTGAGAGTCCTAAAGCCCAGGGCGACTAGTCAAGAATCTGCTGGCAGGCGATGAGCCAGATTGCCAGTCTGACAAATTGGCCTACAACCCCCCCTCCATCCAGTAGCAGCTTCATTGAGATTCACTGATAATGTGCACAACAGGAGACGTACCACAGTTTGTTGACTTCCCAGCTAGTGTGTACTTTGTAGTTTGATGCTCAATGAGTGTAATACCCAATGCTCCCCTCTCTTGCCCCCAGAATGTACAAGCCTCTGAAGCGACTGCTCGCATCCATCCTAATCTTAAAGCTTCAAATATGCTGTTTAAGCTGTTAGGTCATGTTGGTCATAGCCAAGGCCTCATCCTGCTGCGTCACAGAGTTGGGCTTCCAGACAATATCTTAAGCCACAGTTTTCATTTTTAAAATAATACCCTCTTTTCTTCCTGTCCTAAATCTCAGCAATTCTTCTTTGTCAAGGATGACAATTAACACATGGATAAGAGAAGACATTGCTTATTCAGTCTCTAAGGTCCAGAAACCCATTGAAATACGCCTTATGTAATCCAACATAGTCTTAAGGCTGTGCTAGATCATACTTGACTTACGCAGGTGCCTGCAAACATTGCATACAGATCAAAGATGGTAAGAAGTCCTTCTCTTTTTACCTGTCAGAAAGCTAATATTCTTAAATGTCAGTCCACCACAGTGTATTTTGTCTGATCATGCAGGCGTGGCATGTTAGTCTTCTGGCTCTCTCTCACAGGTGCTAATTTAATGAGACTTAAAGGTTGGTCATAATTTTCACCGATAATACTATCTGAAATTTCTTCTACGAGAAGATGGTTGCAAATGCATAAAGTCCCAGAATGCATACGAATAGTGCCCGATTTGTTCAAAACTGTGAAGAGCTATGGAATAAAAATTGAAGACATCGTGATACTCCGCCACAAGCTCATAGGTAAACTAACTTTTTTTGTGAATTTGGCAAAGAGAAGCCTTCTGAGTTGTAGCCTGAAATCCAGATCCTGGAAAATTAGCTGTAAGTGCATGTGTTAAGACTAGTACCATTTGTGAAGGCTTATTGTAAACTTGAGGGGATAGATTGTTGTACAGGTGTGTGCATTTCCAGTGTCTTGATGTTAGGACTTGCATTTACCATGCTCACGTTACCATATCAAAATTCTTTATTTTATTTATTTATTTTATTTATTTTACATTTGTTTACCGGGAAAGTCCGACTGTACATGGGCCCTTTTTCAGGAGAGAAAAGCTCCATATTAAAAAAAAAAAAAAAAAAAAATCAAATTGAGAGGAAGAATCAGCAACATTTATACAATGGATATCTAGTAATACATAGTAATGGTCTAATATAACGTATACTAGAACAAAATGAGGTAATATTATTACATTGTTTTGTGTGGCAGTTAGTACATAGTGAATGGCCTAAGATAACATAGAACAGATGAAAGCTTTCGCACATAGCCAGTAAAAATAAAATAGTTTACATTTCTTACTGCATTACTTAACAGAAGTTAGAAAATAACAATAATTGTATGATTCCAAGTTGAAAGAAATCATAACTAATTTCACAAGACAGCTGAATACAGGGGCTTTTAGATACAAGTACACTTGAAGTGCTGTAGATCAACAGCTTGAGCAGCCGTGACTGGATTTAACCTGTGAAGATATGATTTGTTTCATGAAATCTCCCTAAGTATTTTACAGCACATATTTTATACACCTGAATAGCATTGATACCTTATTTTTGATTTGCCATCTGCAAAACCATTAAGGTTTTGCAAACAAAAGAGTAAACTAAAGGAAAAGTATCAGAGTATTTTTTTTCTGTTTTCTTTTCATAAATAACTCCTCTAAATGTTACTTACACAGAAGACTTATCCAAAAACCGATATTCTAGATGCCGGAAATGTAAACACATGAAGAGTTATCATACAGATTATATTATGACTAATGCATAGTTTTCCTAAAAAAGGAATGTTATCTTACAAGGCATACATTTATTTTCTTAATGCAGTTGATGTTGCATAATATGTAGCTGGATTTGTAGCTTCATTTATCACTTTTTTGCATTCATGTCTTAGCAAAGTATTAATGAAGGATTGCTAAAGTAGGTGGTTTTCATTTGGTAATGCTCTACGTTTCTTTGACAGTACATCTGTTCTTGTAGCAGTAGCTGTTTTTAATGGTGATAGTCCACAATAGCTACAGGTTTCCATCTTTGTTGTGGGTTCTTGCTAACTGGATACTTTATGTAGACTTTACAGTCAAACTTATGTTTGATATTCTCTTGTCTTATACTTGTGTAGAACAGTTATTTTTACTTTGGTTTATGCCTATATTGAAACACTAGTCTAATAAAATTGCTATCTAAATTAAGTCCTCATGGTTTATGCCTATATTGAAACGCTACTCTAATAAAATTGCTATCTAAATTAAGTCCTCATTTCATCAGGTATGTTTTCATAATGGCATACTTTGTATCTGAAACATATTTATTTCTCTCAACATTATAGTTCTAAAAAAAAAATTGCATAGAGAAGAATGTAGTTCTAAAGGGTTTCAGTATTGCTTTTTTTCTTTGCTATAAATAGCTGTGCTTTATTTTGATTAACCTGTGCACCGAATACACATTATACATGAAGCTGGGTTTTTTTTTGTATCTCATGGATCTTGTGATCGGTGTGTAGGAAAAGAAAACTCCGAACCTAGGCAGGCCTTTTAAGAGTTTTGCAACCAAGAATACCCAGAAGTAAAACTTTTCTCCCACCCAGTCATACAATTTCTTTTTAAAATATTCAGTTTAATCTTTCTAATTCCAAGTGAGATCATATTCCACATCTTCCAGTCCAGTAATGGGGGAAAAAAGTGTAATTTGCCAACTAGTATTTTCACAGATTATTCCTGGTAGCTACCTGATTACTACTCTTATTTATTTTGACAACACCATAGCTGTCATTGTAAAAACTTTTATGAATTTTAGTTGTCTTCTCTCACTGGTGTATAATAAATAGAAAAGAAACAATTTATTTAGGCTTCTGTTATAACTCATAGCTCTTAATCTTCTTTGGAAAGTATTCAGAAGTACTTTAGGCAATCTCTAAAACTGTTTACAATTATACAAACAACTAGGAGCACCGTATTCTATGACCGGTCTTGTTATTGCTTTGTAATATAGGCAATAATACTTTCTTCTCCTTACTAACTGTTATAAATGTATCCCTGAACTCATAATAACATCTCCTAATGATTCGATCAGATGTAGTTCATAATTTAAATCTTTATGAATTGTACCCAAATCCCGAACACCATCTACTTTGCCTAGTAGACAATTATCAGTTGAATAAGGATAACATTTTTTGTACTATAACTGTAATGCATTACACAAGTCTTAATTTCATCCTATTGGAAGCTGACCGTAGATATTTCATCCAAATATCCTTGTAATTCATAATGAACATTTAAGCATGTTACCACTGAAGCAACTTTGAGTCATCCACATATTTGCATGCATACACCTTACTGTGTTCTTGGAAAGTTGCTGTAAATCCTAAAGAGGACTAGTGCTAACATGGAATCTTGGAACACCAGAGTTAAGCATTTTCACCACAGATAGTTTTATCAATTTTCACCCTGCAGGGTCTATAACCTAACCAGTTAGTTATCCATCTAACTACATGATAATTGATACCATTCTTTATCGGCAGTATAATAATTCTGTAATGAGGGATGGTGTCAAAGGCCTTTTAGTATGTTAAAATAAACCACATCAACAGGCATCCTTATATCCATGTAGTCTGCAAGCCGTGGTGGTACAGCGGTAGCATTGTTGCCTCAGCAAGAGGTTCTCCTGTTCGATTCTCGGCTGAAGTGCCTTCTGTGTGGAGTCTGCATGTCCTATCCGTGGTCGAGTGGTCTCCGAAAGACATGCGTGAATGGGTGTGCCTTCGCTGAAGGTTGGGCGTCAGGCTGGCAACTCGGCACCATAAAAATAGACTGCCAATCATTAGCGGACCGGAGTTCCGCTGTGGCGATCCCTAACCGGGAAAAGCCAAAAAGACAAACTGTAATCTAATGATAAAAATAAAGTAAGCTCATTAAACAAAATGGTCTCTGAACAAAGCTATGTGAAATATAATCCTTTCTATTACTTATTGATTTTATAATGTATTCTATTATTGCTCTTTGAAAACATGTAAAATACTAGCCAGGCTAATCCGACTATAATTCTCATCTGTAGTAGACTCCCCCCTCCCCATTAGGTATAGGCACAACTAATGCTTTACACAAACCTAGACAAAAACCCTACCTCCAGTGATTTTTGGAAAATATACCGTAAACAAAGGAGAATGCTCATAAGGATAAATGTCAGAAAATAATTTAACCCAATCTGGTCCTGCTGCCAATCAAGTATCAGTATTAAGTACATTTGAACAGTCCTCTATCAGCAAAAAAGTAATAATGTCATTCTTATGTACTGGGATATCGACTACAGGATTTAGAAGCATATCATCCAGTGTCACAACATCAGTGATTGATTCTTTCATTCACCATAATAGAATTTCTATTTTTGCACTTGTAGATGTCTAAAAAGCCACATTTTCCACAGAGTAACATGCAAACTTCACTTATTTTCTCCTAGTAATAATAAAACACTTTTCTAAAAACTATTCCTAGCATTTTAACATATTTCCTTATTTACATTAAGATTTCTCTGTACTTCTACAAAATCTTTATTTACATTTGTTGACCGGGAGCGTCCGACT
Source organism: Protopterus annectens (assembly GCF_019279795.1). Lineage (NCBI taxonomy): Eukaryota > Metazoa > Chordata > Ceratodontiformes > Protopteridae > Protopterus > Protopterus annectens. Next base: position 1,152,480,544 of record NC_056731.1, read on the forward strand.
AGGTCCATTTTCAGTGGAGGCCCAGGGAGAAAAGCTCCACAGTTAAAATAAACAGACAGTAGTTACATTGGATTACATAGCGATTAACAATTTGATTAACATAGCAATTAATTACAAAACATATTTACAGATGAAGAACATAGTACATCAGTAGACAACTAGAATCTTTATCTGCGAAGTATATAACAGACACTGACAAATGTTACAATAAGAAGTTCCTGCTGTATAATAAGTACTAGGCTTATGAGCATCTGAGCTTGCTGTAATCAAGGTAGTTAGTGGGGTGGAAAGAAAGGTAGTGGTTGGACGGGGTGGGTGATATTAGAGTGGGAGTTGCAAGGGCATAGCCAGCATGTTTTTAGGTGTGCTTTTAGTAAAGTTTTGAAGTGGGTGCATGATGGTACAGAGGTAATTGTGGGTGGGAGGGAGTTCTATAATTTGGCTATGGCGCAAGAGAAATAGTGCTTCACCAGCAGAGTTATTGGCTTTAATGATCTGCAAGTGATTTTTGTTGCTGGATCTTAGTGGTCTGGTGGTGCGATAGGGTTGGAGTAGATTCTGGAGGGATGGGACATTTAGTGAATGGTTTACTAGTTTGTGGGCAAGTGAGAGTTGATACCATTGAAGGAGGTGAGGGAGTTCAAGCCAGCCCAGTTCAGCAAGTGAGAGACTGTGGTGACTACGGTAGGATGCCCCTGTGGTGAATTTGGCGATTTTGTTGTAGCAGGGGTGTAGTTTGTTTAGATCGCATTGCCTTAGGTTGGTATATATTGAAGAGGCATAAAGTAGGGTGGAGATAAGGTGGGAATTTGCTGTTGTAATCTTTGCTGCTTTGGTGAGAAGCTTATTTCTGTATAACGCTCCTAGTTTTTTGTGGACTTTTTTTATGGTCATGGATATGTGAATGTCAAATTTTAGTTTGTCTATTTCCACTCCTAGCAATTTGGTGTGTTCAGTTGGGTATATAGTGGTGTTGCCTTTTGCTGTGATGTTAAAGTGAGAGTTGTTTTGAGTATGTTTGGTGGGTTCGAAGATGAGTAGTTTAGTTTTGTTTGGGTTGAGTATTAATTGGGCATCAGATAACCAAGTTTCAACAGAGGAAAAGGCTTTGTGTGTGACTTTTTGCAGTTTGGGTAGGGACTGGGCTGAGCAGATGATGAGTCATCTGCGTATTGTATGAGTGTGCCATGTTTGGTGGCAGAGGCTAGATTATTGGTGAAAACTGAGAAGAGTAGGAGTCCAAGGATGGATCCGTGGGGGGAACCCCTATGGAGACAGGTAGTTGGGGAGATGTGTCATTCTGCCATGCAACAGATTGTTGGCGGCCAGACAGGTAACTCTGAAACCAGTTGGTGACTGACTGAGAGAAGGATAGGTTATTGAGGACAGAGATGAGTTGTTTGTGTGGGACCATGTCAAACGCTTTAGATAGGTCTAGGAAAGTAGCAGAGGAGAGATGACCATTGTTTTATGCTGAAGGATAGGATTAAACTTTTGCAAGACTTCTCCAACAGTCTCTTCCACCATGGAGATTTATATATCTGAAGTAGGAGATTCATTTGTCTGTAACCTGTGGGTTATGGATCCGATATCGGATCCGAACCGGCATGATTATCCAGCTATGGATCCGAGCTCCTAGCTCCTCCCCTCACCCATAATGCCCTGCTCTCCCTACATGACCTCAGATCTAGTTTGCCGCGCTGGTGACCAGGTCTTGGATCTTGAGCTCTTCAGCTAAGTGTTGTTTAAACATATAAAAAAGCTTTATTTTCTTAAATTGTTGTCAGAGTTGAGTGATTGTGTTAGGTTCCCTTTTATCTTTTGATAGTTTCAGTTTAAAATTTTTAATTTTTAAACTTTAAGTTTATCCCCTCCCCTCGCTGGTCGGAGTTTCTGTGTGTGTGTATTGTTTGGGGCCTTGTTTGTGTGCTTGTGTAGCACTACTTTCTGTCTTTTGTTTTTTTTAGTTAAAAAAAAAAAAAAAAGACTTTATTATGTTTGAAGCCCCTAAGGCAATATTTTCCAAGTGCTCCGAGTGTGGCCATAAGCTTTCCCCTGCTGATGGCCACACTCGGTCAAGCTCGATGCCTTGGGGTTGAACACCTCACTTCTGGATGTTCCATTTGTGCAGGGTTCAACCCCAGGGCATTGAAGGAGCGGAGGTCGAAGCTGGTCCTGGCGGGACTTCTACCCCCGGACTCTACTTCGGCTCCCGCTCCTGTGGTGGGTACCGTGGCCACGGTTCCCTCCTCGCCTGCTCCCCCTCCTCCACCTGGGACTCAACCTCCCACTGCTAGGTTGGAGGAGAGAGAGGCAAGAAAAAAGGACCGGAGAGAGAAGCACCACAAGCGGCGGGCTGATACCTCCGTTTCGGCCCCGCCAGCTAAGCGGGCTTCTCCTCCGGCCTCCTTGGCTGCTGGCTCCCCCCCCCCCTCGGCTCCGGTCTGCTTTTCACTGGGGCCTGAGGAGGAGGAGACCCGATCTCCGTCGAGGCTATCGAGGAGGCATTCAAGGCCTACCTCGGTAGCCTCTTCGAGATCCACATATAGCCTTTCTGATGCCGATCTGGACCGGATGATGAGAAGGTTCATCCAGGCCCAGATGCAGATGGGAGTGCTCCTGCCTCCCCCCCCCCTCTGGGGGGGGGGAGTTCGACCCCCTTTTTCAAGCCTATAGCTCCTTCTCCGACCCGCTACCCGGGTTCGGAGCGTTCGGAGCCGGGCAGCTTCGGAGCCGGGGGTGGGTTGGAGCCGATAGTACTAGGTACTTCGGATCCGACCCTGCCCTCGAGTGTTTCGGATCCGACCTCTCGGAGCCTGGCTCCGAGCTTCGGATCCGGGGGACCCAGTGTGCCTTCGGCGCCATCTGTGTCAGAGCGCACTGGTCCCTCGGATCCGAGTGTCTCGGAGCCGGCTCCGATCCACTCTTCGGATCCGAGGGGGAGCAGACTTTCGGATCCTTTGGTCGGGGCTGGCTCCCCCTCGGCTTTTGATGTAGTGGAGAGGGCTCTGTTGAGGGCTTCCGGACCCCCGGTACTTGCTTCGGCTCTGTCCTGCGCTCCATCTGCACTGGGCCAGGCTTCCACCATCCGGCCACTTGGACAGCCCGCTTCAGTGCCCCAAGCTGTTCCTTTGGAACAAGACACTGCTTGCGAGGGCTCCTCAGACAGCCCCCCTGAGGAAGCCCCTCGCAAGCATGCGTGTAAAAGGAGGCACATAGACTCCCCCGAGTCTTTAACTGAAGACACGGATTTGGAGGAAGGGGAAGGCTCCCCAAGATCACCCCCCAAGGATGTCTCCTTTGGAGACATCATGGAAATGCTTCGCATAGGGGGGGGTGGTCTGCCCCCAAGTCTTCCTCGGACGAGTCTGTGTTCTTGGAGGCATTCGAAGTGGGCCCTTCTACCTCTTGGGTGTCCCCTCCTGCCGATCCCCTGGTGGACCTTATTACCACCAGGGCGTGGAAAGAACCGGACACCTTGGAGCCAATCCCCAAAAGGCCAGACAGAATCCTTAGCCCCCCTGCAGACCATGCCCATTGGAGTAAGGGGCCTCCGGTAGATGCCATGTTGACGGCAGCAGCCACCAAGAAGGAACTCGCACAGGAGAGTCCTTCAGTCCATCCTCCGAGCAAGGAGTCTCGGATGATGGACCCCTTGGGGAAGCGAATGTTTAGTTCTGCGACCTTCTCAGTGAGGGCGCTCAACTACTTGGCACATGTTACCAGGATGCAGCGCGATCTTATTAAAGAATACGCTGCATCCCCCCCAGAGTCCATGTCTGAGGAGGGCACGCTTTTGCACTCCACCCGTATGGCCACTCTTCGATCCATGACAAATACCTCTATGTGGTTGCTGTCCCATGCTACTGAGGGAGCCGCTAGAGCTGCAGGAGTAGGCCTAGTCACTAGACGCCAGGCCTGGCTCCGTCATTGCAATTTCACGGAGCCCTTCAAGGCCCTTGACGCCCTTGGATGGTTCTGCCCTTTTTGGCAAAACGGTTCGCGACACCTTGACCCAGAGCGAAAAGGATGGGAAGACGCTGTCTGCCGTCGGAATCCGCTTCTCTGTGCCCCAGAGGTCCTACTCTAGGAACCAAAAGGGCCAGAAGAAGATGTGGTTCCGGAAGTCGCAGCAATCCCAACCCGCTCCGGACAACCAGTCCTTCTGTGGCAGAGGAGGACAGGGAGGACCGCCCAGGGGCAGAGGGGCTCCCAGGAATTTGGGTCCAGAGAACCTTTCTCTGAGCGACCCGCAGCAGCCCTGAGGGCTTGCCCGACTGCTCCACCCTGGAGGGAGTCGGGGACGTTCCGGAGCACCTAGCGGCATGGGAGTCAATAACATCAGACCGCTGGGTCCTCCGCATTATATCCAGAGGATACAAGATCCCCTTTCATCACATTCCAAAATTAAAATCTCTCCCCGACGTTCCACCAGGTCAGTGGGAGGCCGCTTCGGCAGAAATTGGCCATCTGCTGGGGAAAAGAGCCATCCAGCCCGTCCCCCCAGACCAGATCGGATCAGGGTTCTACTCCAGGTTCTTTTTAGTGCCAAAAAAGACGGGGGACTTAAGACCTATTTTAGACCTGTCCCTGTTAAACCTGGCAGTTCCCAAAGAGAAATTCCGGATGGTCACCTTGCAATCCATCCTCCCCCTTCTGGGAGAGAGTCACTGGATGTGCTCTATAGACCTCAAGGATGCTTACTACCACATACTAATGGACAGACGCTCCAGGAGGTTTCTTCGTTTCCGGCTGGGAGCCAGTCACTACCAGTTCAGGGTCCTTCCCTTTGGTCTCACCACAGCCCCCAGGGTGTTCACCAAAGTATTAGCAGTGGTTGTGGCCCACCTGAGGCTTCAGGGGGTGCAGGTTTTCCCGTACCTGGACTGGCTTCTTACCGCCCCAACAAGGCATCTACTATCATTGGCGTGAGACTCCTTTCTTCTTCTAGCTCCCCGCCTGGGCATCACGATAAATGTAGAAAAATCCAACCTGGCCCCTTCTCAGTTGTTAGATTTTATATGTGCCAGGTTAGACACGAGGGAGTTAAGAGCCTTCCTCACAGCCGACAGAGTTCAGAATCTGCGACTCCAGGTGCGGGCCATCCTCCACTCCAGCTCTGTTCCAGCGGAATTGGTCCTGAGGGCTCTAGGGTCCATGGCGGCAGCAATAGCTCTTCTTCCACTCGCCAGATTCAACATGCGGGTCCTTCAGTGGACACTTCAAGTTCAGTGGTATTACCTTGCTCTACCTATGCATCATCCCATCGCGATCAGCAAGGCTTGCAAGCGGTCCCTCTTGTGGTGGCTCCACTCACAGGATCTCCACGGAGGCCGCCCCTTTTGTGCTTCTCCCCCTCTCGCCACGGTGACCACGGACACCTCCCGCCTCGGGTGGGGGGGGGGCATTTTGCAGGCAGGACGGTCCAAGGCACGTGGAGCGACTCTGAGACCTCCCTGCATATCAATGTTCTGGAGATTAGAGCAGTGCTCTTGACGTTGCGAGCACTTCAAGCCTTTCTTTCCCTGGGAACAATTGCGATTTAGTCAGACAACATGTCAGTAGTCTGGTACATCAACAAACAGGGGGGAACCAGGTCTTATCCCTTATGTCGAGAAGCCATGAGAGTGTGGGAATGAGCGATCTCCACCAGCCGCTTTCTCATCGCAACGCATATTCCGGGTCGGTCCAACATCCTTGCGGACAAGCTCAGTCGCACCATTCTCTCCCCGTACGAGTGGTCTCTCAATGCTCAAGTAGCGAAACGTATCTTCGCACGGTGGGGAGCTCCTTGTTGCGATCTTTTTGCGTCTCCCTCAAACACCGAGTGCGACAGTTTTTTTCGCTCTAATCCCTCCTCCAGGGGATTCCCCAAGAGACGCTCTGGTGCATGCTTGGCCTCCCGGTCTTCTTTATGCTTACCCCCCTTTGCCTCTGATGCTCCAAGTTCTTCAGAAAGCCTCTCGGTTGGGGTGCAGAATGATCCTCATTGCCCCATTCTGGCCTCGACAGATCTGGTTCCCTTACCTAAGGTCTCACTCGGTGAATCCACCTTGGATTCTAGATCCCATTCCGGATCTGATATCGCACCCATCGAACCTACCAACTCCGAATCTGGACAACCTGAAGCTGACTGCTTGGCTGCTCCAGTTCCACTCCTAATTAGGACTCCCGGTATCTCATCCCCCGTTAAGGCCATCCTGGTAGCGGCTCATAAACCATCTACCAGGAAAGTTTACCGCAGTAAATGGAAACGATTCTCCATTTGGGCGGAGTGGCAAGGTCTAGATCCCTTTACCGTTCCCCTTCCTCTGGTGCTAGACTTCCTAACTACTCTTTTTAATGATGGTGCCAGTAGTTCCACGGTCAAAGTGCAGCTCGCGGCCATTTCTCATTATCATGTTGGTCATGACTCTGGACCTCTTATGTCTGCCAAATTGTGTAAAATCTTCCTAAAAGGCACCTTTCTCCTTCGACCCCCTATCAAGCAAGCGGTTCCTCCATGGGATCTTTCTTTGGTTCTCCAGGCCTTGACCGCTCCCCCCTTCGAACCTGCGGCCACAGTAGATCTTAAATTTTTATCCCTCAAGACTGCCTTTTTAGTAGCCATTACCTCGGCCAAAAGAGTTTCGGAACTTCAAGCCTTATCCATGAAGCCTCCTTACTTGGTCTTTCATCCAGACCGCGTATACCTCAGGACCAATCCCTCCTTTCTTCCTAAGGTAGCTTCAGAAACAAACATAATCAGTCCATTAACCTCCCTGTTTTCTTTCCTAAATATCAAAACAAGGGTGAATACAAGCGCATTCCTTGGATGTTCACAGGCAGCTTCGTTTTTATCTTAACAGGACAGCTGGTCATAGGCAATCCGACCAGTTGTTCATTTCCTTTGCCAAATTCAATCTGGGTAAGCCAATTTCCAAAGTCTCTTTGTCACGCTGGATTTCGCAATGTATCCTTTTAGCTTATCAGGCTTCTGGGAGGCCCGCACCGGAGGGAGTCCACGCCCATTCGACCCGGTCAGTTTCTACCTCAGCGGCCTTTAAGGCTAGGATTCCTCTGGATGACATTTGTTCAGCAGCCACTTGGGCTTCATCTCGTACCTTTATTTCTCATTACAAGCTGGATATCACATCTAGAGGTAGAGCATCCTTTGGCTCCGTGGTGCTCCGGAATATCCTTCCATGACGGCCGCCCAAGATTCAGGTAGCTGGGGACTCTGGCCCACAGGTTGCAGACAAATGAATCTCCTACTTCAGATTTAGAAGTTATGTACTTACCATAACGTTCCATCTGAGTAGGTGGATTAATTTGTCTGCAACCATCCCGCCCTCCTATCCCCCTGGCCTTGTCAGTTTCCTGCGTATTACGTGTTACCCTTTCCAGGGTATTTTTATTCGGGGCAAACTCGATCTGAGGTCATGTAGGGAGAGCAGGGCATTATGGGTGAGGGGAGGAGCTAGGAGCTCGGATCCATAGCTGGATAATCATGCCGGTTCGGATCCGATATCGGATCCATAACCCACAGGTTGCAGACAAATGAATCCACCTACTCAGATGGAACGTTATGGTAAGTACATAACTTCTAATTTACGTCTTTAATAATTACCAGTCGAACAAACTTTTCCACATTGAGATAGATAAAATTATTTCCAGCCAGTTTTGATATCTCCCAAAGTAATAATTTCATCCCATTTCCAATTTATTAATTTCATTAAAGAACAGTTAACCTTATGAACGTGCCTCTGTACTTTTTCCTTCTTGACCAATTTTTGTTTATAACAAGTCTGATGCAGTTACACAGTCAGCAGTCATTTTAACTTTACTGGTCCATGCTACATCTAAAATAGTAGCATTAACCAGCTGAGTACTTATCTACATCGTATCACCTTAGCCATTGTCCATTTAAACAGGGGTTAAAATCTCATTGAACATGTGGAGCATTTAATATCTACAGAAAATGTATCAAAATAAGATGAAACATTACCAAATTCCCTACTGTCTTCTGAACTTCAATTTGGTGGTTTATAAAATAAATGTAACCATACCACTGTTTATTTTAAATTAATGTTATCCCAAACTTCTCATGCTTTCCTATTCTAGAAGTCCACTTATTTTGTGCATTGAGACTCTACCTCCTTTTTATGCTGCCTAACCCTATGAAATGCCTTGGATCCTTGAAAACCCAGTGGAAGATTTTTCTCCAAAAATTACCACATCAACCCCCCCCCCCCCTTTAACTCTTGTCCAGGAAAAGGAAACTTTTTAAGGCTTCTAGCATTACATAATTACATTTTTCTTTGTTTTTTTTCTGCAATACTCACTGATAATTCACTGCGTCTAAAAATATTTCACACTTAACATTAATTTCTTCAGAAGAAATCTGCCACTGAAATGAGTTTTGGCAGTATGAAAAAATGCAGAGTTAATGTCCATTTCTTTCCACAGTGCAGTAACAGATGCCCCATAACAGTTTCCTAATGTTGTATATCCATACTTTTTCCCAGGAATAACATCACAAAATACCAGCTCAAAATCTTTCATTTTACTTAATTGTATAGTTTCATTATCATAATTATTAAATATTAAAGCACTGACATTATTTACCCCCACTACAATAACTTTGCCATCCTTTTTTTTTACACAATCAAAAATTTTTTTTAAAACAGTAAATATCCCACATTGTTTTATCTTTCAAACAAGTCACAGTAATCTGACTTTTTCTCAAGCCAAGTATTAAATTTCTGACCCCTCCCTCAACCCAGAATCACAAAAAAGATCTTTACTAGATAAAGCCCTGTTTATCATTACCACCATGCAAGTCTGTAGCCAGTAAACTAATTTCAGGATGACCCAAGGCCCTTCTCTTCCTAGTGACTTTCTCCAAACTATCTTTGTCATCCTATTTATTTACTTACTGGTACTTTTCCGTTAAACCCCTACCATGCATGTTCGGTGCCAAATCTGCGTGTCCGGCCTTATTCCTCAGCCAGCTGTGCAGATCCGTCAGACTCGTGGACTGGATTTGCTCAGCTGTGCATCGACAGTGTTGTGCAGCCCCCGATTTCTAGGGAGAAAGTGTTACATGGGCCCGATGGGTTCCTGAAGTATAAACTCATGTCATGCCGGCAGAGGATTGCTTGGCCATCCAAAAATTAAACCAAAGTAGCCAGGTACAGGAAGAGTAACTGCAATTTAAAGACCATTCATTTAATGCTAGAAGAGAACAGCTTCGCTCCATCTCACAACTGTGGTCAATCCACAGTACCTAGACTACCTTACAGTTCTATTTAAGTGCCTTGCTTTATAGTGGCAAACTATTTTAAGCAGACGTGAAATAATTACTCTAGTTTCATTTCAACTATTAAAAAGTTGGTTTAACTTATCCCAGCAATGGGAAAGGCTTCTGAAAGAAAATTAAGAAACCTTACAGCAAGATTAAACCCAAAAACCAATGAGACTGGACACTGCTCGAAGACCAACTCCTTCTGTTTATTGAAATTAGATACACAAATGATAGCGCTTTCGGGCCTCTGCCCTTCATCAGATAAAGCATCTCCCAAAAACCAACATTTTAAAACAAGCACAACCAATAAAAATCAGTAAAAATCAGTAAAAAACCCGCCTATTCTTAAGGGTGGGTCTCATAGGAATGACTTCATTAAGCCCAGGACTCCTGTGTGCCATAAGCTCAATTATCCATTTAGACTCAGCTAGCTCTGTTAACTGTTTAATGTCTCCCCCTCTTTTATTCAACTTCACATTCACTATCACTTTAAACTTGAAGCTATGTGTAGGATGAGCTGCCAAATGTCTATATAACGCATTGCGTGTATCCCCATTTCTAATTGCAGAGAGCTTGGTGCTGATACGAAGCCCTGGGGAAAGGAACAGAGCGAGACGTGCCAGTCCGGGTCCCAAGACACGTGGTAGGGGTTTAATGGAAAAGTACCCATTTACTGATTTGTTTTCTTTTTATACCATTCCTGTTATCATATACCACTTCCTTAACCATTCTACCTGTTGAAGGTTCATTCACAATGATAGGAATATCTGAGACTACCTCTTACGAAAGTTGAGTATATCCAGCACTCAGAATATTACCCATGTCTGGTCTGTGTGCAGCTTGATCCACACTACCTCAATTTTCAGTACCCCCATCCAGTCTACCATTGTCATCATTGGCCTCATTAAAAACACAGTAAGAGACAAGTGTTTGAATCCCTTTATTTTTAACACTTGTGCATCTGTCTGTTTCCAGAAGTTAATTACTAACATCTGTATCCACCTGCATATTGCATAGCTCTCAACCTTCTATCTCCAAAATGAGGAGCACTAGCCCTCATAATGTGGAACAAATGGGCAAAATGTGGAACACTTACTAATGGCTTACTAACAACTTCAGCTAGGAAGGTCATAGGATGGTTAAAATATGCTAGTTTTGCTTATAAAGAAGATCTTTTAGTGAATTAATATGGTTTATTTCTATTTGCCATGGATTTCACTTAAAATTCCTAACACTGAATGGGTTACAGACCCTTTCAATGTGGAACTTCGAGGAACATGAACTTTTTAAGACCCCAAATGAGGTACATTCCTCGTAATGAGGTACACTTGAGAGGTATGGCATACTGCAGTCAGAAAAATCTTTATTACAACTTAATATTCTGGCACTTGCGTCCAGAATGTTTTACAAATGGAGTGTTCAGGACTTAACATTATTATACATATTACATACCTTACATTAGGATAAAACTCCCCTATCCATAAATCTCACTGACAAAACTTACCCATTTTATCCAATTTACAATGAAAATATTAAGTAAATATTGCACACACACCTAACTTGCTTAACATGCAAAGTGTGGTATATATTGTCTGCACACTAATACTGTTCATTTTGTTTGTAGTTCATGTATTTATGATATCACATGATTTTAATAAAGAAATTTAACTAGCTTTGCTTTTGCCAGACATTTTAATCTACCCTTGTATCATATTACAAGACAGTGTAGTGGAGAGCTTTATAAATAGTTCACTTGTGTTCATGGCATTCCCAAAATCCATTACTGTTTCAGTCCATGTTCATTTCCTATCATATTACATGGCACTATTCGGTGGAAAATTTAGGTAACATCACTTTTGCTCAGGGAATTACTATAGTCCGCTACTGATCTACTCTGGGTTCATACAATGTGGTATTGCTTAATTTAAAAAAAAAAAAAAAAAAAAAGCTCACTTGAGTTAAAAACTTTTTTCTAAATTCAGCGACTGTTTTAAGTTAGATTCTATAATTGTCTCCTATTTGCTGTAACAGCAAAGCTACCCACCTGCTGTTATGGGAGGTTTATTGCACAGTTTTTTCTGGTACTGACGTCCAGAGGAAAAAACAGATTTACTGAATACGGTTGTATTTTTTTTACACCATGTGCTTCATCATTTTTGAGTTGAGGATCTCTTCAGTTTTTGTAGACGTATCCTCTCTCAAGCACAGAAATAGATTTTATGCAGTGGGTTGTTGAAATATTGTTTTCTGGATGGTATTTTTATACAAGCTATTTGTGCAGAATTCACAGTCCACCTTGGAACATGGAAAGGCACTATACATGCCTTTTATTTGTGTCACGGTTTCTGGTGTACACAGTTTTCTGATGGCCGAGTTTCAGCATGCCATTTTTAATAAAAATTACTTTAAGGTCTAGTTTGTATTTAGTTTGCCACTTTGCTTGGAGCTTCCATTCATAAAGTGTTTATTTTGGTGGGTGTCCATAATTTGCTTTTGCTATAGTTTTCCTGTCTAATCCCTTACATTTTTTTTTTTTAAATGTAACTCCATATACAGATATGTATAAAACACACACATACATACGCACAATTTTTTCTAAATGGGCAAAGAAATCAGATTTGGATTGCTAACTAGTTGTGTAAATCTCCCCCACACATAGAAAAAAGCAATTGCTGGCCATCTAGACCTCATTCAGTCATGGATTCCTACTTCACCACAGACTTAAAAATCAAACATCTCCTGGCATCTTGGTTATTTAGGGAAAAAAAATATTAAACACAAAAATACTCCAGAGGCAGGAAAAAAACCCAGAATCAATAACGCCCAATACCAGGAATACTCATACCAACTCAAATACATTATTGGATCTAAATAAAAAAATGGAACAAAACAAAAATCACGACTTTGACACAAATGAAGTACACTTCATGGTAGTAAAAACTAAGTAGCATACCTGATCGGGACTATTAAAGACCTCCAAAAAGTTAAACTGCACGAACAGAAAATTAAGCAATGTAGGATAGGACAAGAAATGAATGACATTGATGAAAAACATTCTTCATAGTAGCAGAGGTTTTATGGTTATGGAAGGGACTAATTATCAATACTGTGATTATGTAAAATAACAGTTGCTTTGTTGGTATTACTGCAGAGCTAGAATATTTCATGTCTGGACTTTTTCTTAACTGTGACCTTAACATTTTGTCATCTGCATTAAATGAAATGCACAGTTATTTAATGGCTAGATCATGAGGGTTAAATGATAAAAATAAAATGAGATATAGATAATATAGATTTAGACAGATCTATAGATAGAGCTGTAGATATAAAGCTATAGATCTATATCTATAGAGCTTTATATGTATGCATACATTTATCGTCATGTATTGATTGTATTTAGAGTAACTAGTTTTGTGTGTCTGTCTGTCTCTGTGTGTGCGCTTTCATCTTTATAACTGCTTATTTTTTTAGGATCCTGTCTGTGCTTGTTTCACAGACCCTAGGATGTCTAAATCTTCAAGATATGTTCAGAGTGTAGACTTAAACTCCCACCCCAGGATCCACACACTGTGTCTACTACTTGTGCATGGCCCATTTGAATGCAGACTTTCAGTTTTGCTCTGCCTTCAGTGCAAGGGTGCTTCAGACTATACGGGACAATGCAGTGCTGAAAGGGCTCCTTCCTGCACATATAGGGCCAACACCTTCAAGTTCTTCCTCAGCCAAGATGCAAGAAAAAATAAAAACTAAAGAAATGAGTCAAGAGAAAGAAAATGAACTAGACAAAAGGAAAAAAGAAAGAAGGAAAAGATTCATATGGGAAACTCCAGACAAATCCCCATCAAACATGGCTGAAAAGCACAGAACAGAGTGGACGTCTTCACTCTGGCCTGACCTGAATTGTGCACACAGATCAGAACAGATTGATTCCCTACGTCGATCTCCATCCCAATGACCGATGTACTGCTCAGAACCGGTGAGTCCCAGATTACACTGCCCTTTTCAAGAGAGAGTACTCCAGACCATCATTGTTGGCTTCATCTTCTTTATCTTGAAGTCTCACAGAGTAAGATGTTGTGACTGTATGATGAAGGTTTTGTGGACATAAACCCAGCTTGAGGTTATCCCAACACCATCCCCTGGGAAGGTACTAAGTACTGACCATCATACCTGGCTACTCATCAATCCCATGGCGGTCTGCTGTTAGTCTGGGGGATCCAGCTGAACCTGGCGTACCTCTGTCAGCAATAGATTTGCTAATCACTTTAAAGCAGACAGCTTCCCTATCTCTGACACCAGTGCATCAGATCAAGAGGAGACTCTGAGCTGAAGCATTGATACTGAGTTTTGGGTGTAGGGGGGTGTGAATCGACACCAAGGATTAGTCATCTATCCATTTCGGGGCTTCAGCCCTAGATGTCTCTGATCCGTGGCAGGATTTGAGGCTGGGAGTTGTCTGTGCCGAGAGTTCATTTTTATTTTCAGATTTGAGAGGGTCCTTGTTGCCTGTTGCAGCTTCTGCTTTCAAAGCATTTAAAGGGTCTTGGTAGGTTCCAAGGATATGTCTCCAATCATTTTGGCTCCACCTAAGCCCCAGCAGGAGACCGTTTCCTCTCCTCATCTTACCAAACAGGGGCATTCAGTTCCAAAGGCTTCTGAGGATGTCTGCTTTGTCATTTCTCCACTGTCTAAATTCTTAGGTGTGTACATTTTCAACTCCTCCACTATCTCAGTATCAGTACTAACCAAATCCCAACATGGCTTCAGACCCTACTATAGTACCACTACAGCACTCCTTGGCTTTACCAACACCATTAACCAATTTAGAAACCAAGGGAAAATAGTTTCATATGTCTTTCTTGATATGTCTAAAGCCTTTGATATGGTTTCCCACCACAAACTCCTAACAGTACTCTCAAACCAAGCTCAGCCTCTCCGCTCTCTTCTAGTTCCAAAGTTACCTATCAGGCCAACAGCAGGCAGTAAAGTGGCTAGATGATCTCTCCCACCTACTCCCTATCTTACTAGGAGTTCCCACAAAGGTCCATGTTTGGTCCTCTGTTCAGTATTTTTATCGGTGAAGGTAATACTGTCACCCCACAAGCTTCCATAATACAATATGCAGACAATTCCACCCTTGCATGTGCAGCACCTAACATACAATAGCTCTAAGATGTAACTGGAAATTCATCCACACAAATAGAAACATGGCTATCTAACTCTCAACTTGCACTTAACCCCAACCAAACCAAACTGATACTTTTTCATCCTACCCGACCCTCAAAACCACCCACCTTTTTTTCTCAATTTTTTTATTTTTCAAATAGTTAAACTCCATAGTATTTGTAAATAACTTCTTAAATAACTATATACACTATTTACATCAGCCTGACACTATAACTGAGCTCAATATATGCAATTAGTTTATAGGTATAACAATCCAGTTGTCAGAGTGCATCTGTTCAGTTATTGTAAAGTGTCAGTCAATGATCAGACTTTTTTCCATGGATTGTTAAATGGTTTAGGATGAATCCTTCATTCTTTAATTTTAATTTCCAACAATGCTATGGTCTTCAGTAAGCTGTAGAAGTCTTCCGAAGTCAGTATTGTGTTTGTATTTCATCTTCTTGTTGTACACTTCCTTGAGATTGCAAGTATTGTCCATACTAGATAAATATTTGACTCCTTCAAATGACGACCTTTGTACACATTGTAAAAAAATCGACAAATAGGCACCCAAACAAACACCACAAAACAAATCCAAGGTACCAAGGAGTCTAAACCAGCCAACAGAGTGGTGCTGGTTGGTTTTGATTCCTTGGGTACCTTTGTACACATTTAATAATACTAGAGCTTTGGACAAGTTTAAACGATTAATTAAATAAAGCTTGTAAAAAGTTTTTAATACCATTCCAAAATGGCTTAATTTTAACACAGTTGAAAAAACGTGATTCCAATCTGCATTGTGCATTTGCTCACACCTCCAACATATTTCTTTTGTGGAAGAATTAATTTTAGTAATTCTATCTGGAGTATGCTCTGCGCAAGCATTTCCAATTAAAAACTTTCCAGTATTGTGTAAAGGATGTATATTTTATTGATGATAAAATATTTGATTTAATTTCTTCAGTTAGCTGTAATGAGTGTTCTTTTGTTATATAATTCCAGTTTGAAGATTTGGGTGTTTTATAATTTATCAATACCTTGTAAAATTTCAAAATACTATTTCCCTTGTCATAATCATTATATATGATTTCATGTAGGTATTTTGTAAGTTTAGGTATTTCCTTAAATGAAGAATTACTAATTATTCTGCATAAATCTTGCAAATACATCAGAATGCTTTGTATAGTTGGCCAATCTTATTGTGGAATTTTGAATTTTTCTGTTTGCATTTCCAGAACTTTTAGTTCTTTGATAGATCGAAACCAACAAACAAATCCTTTCTGTTCCCAGGAATTATGTCTCTGTGTATTTTATGTGGATAGCTCTTTGCAACTATGAATGGTGTTAAAAGATCAAACTAGATTTTTAAATCTGTATTTGTATTAATAATTTTCCTAAATGAGTCAATGTAATTAATCATATGAGTTTTAGTGGGCTTAGTTATGTTATATTGCATACTTGTACATAATATGTGCAATGGCAAATTGTTTTTATCTGTTTGAATTTTTGTTTTTAAATCAGTATCATTTATTGTTATTACAGGTAGTAATTATTTCCAGTTTACAGAATAATTTGGACTTCTCCGATCTGAGATTGTTTGATATTGATGCTTTTATATATGTTTCTATATCAGGAAAGTTTAATCCTCCCTGTTTCCATGGTCTGATATGATGCATTAAAGCTATTCTGTTTCTTTTGGGAAACCATAAAAAAATGTATTAGGCATGAATTTATTTCTTTTAGTATATTCCTTTCTGGTAACAGTTGTATTGCCAAAGCTATATGTAGAATCTTGGGTAGTAAAACTATTTTTATTAACTGTAGTCTATCTTCAAGTGTTAATATTATTTTGTTCCACTTTTCCACAGAGATTTTAATTGTATTGATGTTATTGTAGTTTTTTTAGACTAATTGATTATTATCCTTGCATAACTCAATTCCTAGATATTTTAAGGTAGATTTTTGTTTCCCTATAATGTGATTCCCCTTTGTGTGCAATTCTTCTTCTTTTTTTTTTTTTTTTATTTAAAAATAAAAATTTTGATTTTGATTTATTGAAATGGAGTCCTGACGTCCTGTAAAATGTGTCAATTAAAATATCTAATTCTTCTAATGTCTCTCTTGTATTGGCTAATGTTAATATGTCATCAGCAAAGAGCGTTACTTTAGAATTGTATTGTTCATAAACATCTACTCCTTTGATTTTTGTATTCTTACTTATAGAATCTGCCAATATTTCAATAGCCAAAGCAAATAGAATCGGTGACATGGGACATCTTTGTTTAGTACCCTTTGTTGTATGTATAGATTCAGAGGTGAAAGGACCTAGCTTAACATACGCTAAATTATTTGTGTGTGTGTATATGTGTATGTATATATATATATATATATATATATATATATATATATATATATATATATATATATATATATTCTTTAGTAGATGAACAAAGGAAGGAGGAAATTCAAATAACATCAGAATTTTGAATAAATACTCCCAATTTAGGGAGTCAGACTTTCTCTATATCTAAGGCAATTATGAGTGTTTATTTTCTTTATTAACATAATCTATAAGAAAAATTATCTTTTAATATTGTCATGTGTGGGTTTATGATATATAAATACAGTATGATCATTATTTATTGTTTTGGATAGTGGTATTTTCATTCTGTTAGTTAATATGGTCATAAATATCTTGTAGTCATTATTGAATAATGATATAGGTCTATATGAGGTACAGAGGTTTGGGGATTTGTTTTCCTTTAAAATTGGCATGATTAAGGAACATCTCCAAGAGAGTGGTATTAAAGCTTGTGACTGAATTTCTAATAGAGTTTTATGGAAGAGGGATAGTATCTTTGAAGGAAAACGTTTATATATTTCCATAATTATGCCATCTTTACCTGGAACTTTATTATTTTTACCCTCTTTTATTGCATCTGTAATTTCTTTGTAGGATGTGGGTGCTTGCAGATCTAGTTTTAATTTTTCTGTTTTTTTTTTTATATTAGAACATTTTTCATCTAGATTTAATTGATCGATATGTATATTTTCTTTTTGGAAATGTTCCATATAGTGATTTCTATAGGCATCAAGAATGCCACCTATATCCAAGACATTTTCCCCTTTCTTTTCATGGAAGATGCTCTTAATGTTTTTAGCTTTTGATTGTATTTTGATTATGTATATATTTGGGAGAAGTGGCCAAGGTATTAATTTTTAGTTTTTCTAAAGCTACTGGAAGATGCTCTTAATGTTTTTAGCTTTTGATTGTATTTTGATTATGTATATATTTGGGAGAAGTGGTCAAGGTATTAATTTTTAGTTTTTCTAAAGCTAAACTAATTTTAGGTGTTAGAATTTTGTTGTATTTATTGTTTAATACTTTTCTTTTTCATCTCCAAATGATTTTGAATTTTTCAGCTTGTACTGACAAAAGTTTGGATTGTGGCTTAATAATTCAGATTCCCATTCTCTGATTTTTTTTTTATACCAAGTTAGGGTTTTAGCATATATGTAAGCTTTTAATGAGTCCCATGTCATTATTGTATTTATCTCTGTGGTGTAATTAATATCTAAGAAGAACCCTAATTCATGTAATAACCAGGGTTTTGAACTTTTAATTTTAGTTATATATGCTGGAATTCTGGAGTTAAACATTAATAGTTTGTACCTATTTTGAAGTTTTAGTATCAATGAATTGTGGTCTGAAAAGGGGCCTGGGAGTGATTAAGAAATTAATGATTTTAGAGTGTAATTCATGGGCAGCAAATATTTTATCTGTTCTAGTTTGGGTAGCAAATTTGTGATCTTGATGGGAAAACAAAGATTTATCTTTTTTAAATGTGCAAGTATCTACAAGATGAAATGATTCTACCCACTTGTTTAAAGCGTTTGATAAAGCAGATGTACGCAGCAGTCTTTTTATTTGTAGTTTCAGAAATATCAAATATAAAGTAAAAATCTCCTCCTAATATTAAGTTGCCTTTATAATTATTGAAAATGAAACCCAAGTGTTTTTTTAACCGTCCCTGATCCAATGCCTGGCAACCAGTATAGATTGGGTAGGGTCCATATTCTGTTATTTTAACTATTACTAATGCCATAAGGCCTTCTTTATCTTCATGCTTGTAAATGATTTCTGGGTTAATCACATTTGTTTTCCATAAAATTGTTACCCCTTTTGTCTAATTTATAAGTGGATTGCGCCAATATCGTACATTCCTTAGGATTCTGTTTGTAATTGTCATTTGTTTTGCAATGAGTTTCTTGAAGGAAGACAGTTTGTGCTTTGTTCAGTTTTAAATATATCAGTAGATTTGATCTCTTGCTAGGATTGATTAAGCCATTGGTATTTAAAGATATTAAAGTTAAATCCATCTTTGGTTATTTAGACTACGTATTTTTTGTTTTATTGTGACCATTAAACATTTCCCTCTGATAACTATAAAGTGTATTTTTAGGAAATAATCAGTTTTATACTTTGAGTGTTTACCAATAAAGTAATGATGTTAAGTTGTCAATCTCGCCTTCATTCTTGCTTGATGGGTTCGGAGCCGTCGGCACTTGCTAAGCTCGAGAGTCACTTTTACCAGCTCGAAGCAGCCCCATATCCCATGATGCAAGGCGGTAAGTACCCAGATCTCGTTTGCCGCTTCGCTGATGAGGTCCTCCTTTTACCAGCTCCTGGTAAGTGATTGTTATATTACTACTTTTGCCCCTTTCTTCAGAAAAATTTTTAGATAATTAGTTTTAATACAGTTTTAGTCCTTTTCTGACCAGATTTTCCCTGACTCCTTAAAAATTTCTAGTCAGATTTTCTCCCATCCCCCCTTGTTAGGGTGTGTGTGTCTGTTATTGATAGTTATAATTTAATTTCTTGGACTAGTGTTGTATGTGTGTGATTCACTATGTCTAAGGAAAGGGTCTCAGGCTTTAAGAAGTGTGACTCGTGCTGTCAGAAGATGTCTCTGACAGACGGTCACACTTCTTGCCTTTACTGCCTGGGGCCTCTTCACCTGCAGGACTCCTGTGCTATTTGTCACTCTTTCAGCCAGAGAGTCCTGCAGGAAAGAAGAAATAAATTAATTTTGAGGGCCTTCTTAAGCCGGAGGGCTCCCGGCTAAGTCGGCCCCATCTAAGACTTCAAAGTCTTCCAAGGCCCAGGCTTCTGTGTCCAAGCCTGTGGCCTCTGCTCCGACTCTTTCAGAGTCGAGATCGGCTCCGGCTGGAGCCGACTGTACTACATAAACCTCGGCACCGATGGCTATCGGTGCCGATTCTGGTTCGACCACTTCGTGTCGGCTCGATCGGTTCCGACCACCATGTGGCTCAGGCATCGGTGTCGGCTCCGATCGGCTCCGACACCGTTACTTTTGTGGCTGTATCGGCTCCGGCTGGAGCCGATGCATCGAAGCTACCTGTCGGCGCCGATAAGTTGTCGGCTCCGACAGTTTCTGTGGTTTCATCGGCTCCGATGGTTCCTTCGAGGAAGAGGTCTAGGTCCCCTTCCTTGGAGCCGATACTTTCGGCTCCGGCTTCGCCTCTCCTCTCGGAACGGAGCCATCGGAGCCGATCTTCAAGGTCATCCAGGCTTTCTGACCATGATTTAGAGAGTGTGGTCAGTAGATTACTTAAGTCACAGGCACTGGCCCAAATGCTACATAGTCCGTCTCAGCAGACGACTATTGGTCCACACCCCATTGCAGTTCCTCCTTCGACTCTACCCCAGAGTTTGGAGTTGGAGTCTTCGGGAATGGTTACTGCTACGGCTGAGGGACAGATACCCCCTTCTGTTCCTTCAGCCTCTACTCTTATCTCCTCTTGAGACCTTCCTTAGAGGGATTCGGTGGCCGGGCTTCCCTGGTCTCCTCCGTGGGGTGAGTGGCATCGGACCCTTGTCCGAGCCCGCTCTTCCCCTTGGAGCCTCGGCCTTGGTGAGCTCGGCTGCAACATCTGCCTCGAGCCTTCCCTTCGGTGGGCCCTGGAGTTCCTAGTTCTTCGGAGCGGGTTCTCTCGGACCTCCCGGGGAGGGGAGCCTTCGAGGTGATGAAGAGTGTGCTGGCCACTGGTCTCAGCCAGCAGTCTGTTCCCTTAGCTCCTCCCTCTATAGTGCCTGTTGACATCTCTGCCACTTCTCTTGCTACAGGACCCAGAGATCCTCCGCCTCAGGTTTCCCCACTGGGAATATCCCCCTCTTCCGAGGATTCTCCTGATTTGTCGGGAGATCCTCCGGAAGAGGACTTGTAAGAGGAAACACGTAGACTCCCCCGAGTCTATCACTTCAGATACTGACTTAGATGAGTCAGAAGGATCCCCAAGATCCCTCTCTGATGATGTCTCCTTCTCAGACATCCTAGAACTCCTTAGACAGAGGGGAAACTGGCCCACCAATAATCCCTCTGAGGATGAGTCAGTATACCTGGAGGCATTTGGATCTCGGCCCTCCACCTCCTGGGTGTCTCCGCCTTTCGACCCCCTTATGCAGGTTATTGCCCGAAAGGCGTGGGCTGCTCCTGACTCTATAGAGCCAGTCCCTAGGAGGCCTTCTAAATTTATTACTGCCCCGTCGGACAAGCAATTCCTCACAAAAGGTGTCCCCGCTGATGACATGGTGGTGGCGGCTGCCACCAAGAAGGAACTTGCAGATCCTTCCGTACCTGTCCATCCTCCTAATAAGGACTCTAGGACCATGGATAGGTATGGTAAGCGGATGTTTTCTTCAGCGACCTGTGCTATGCGTTCGCTGAACTACCTATGTCACTTCACCAGACTCCAAAGGGATATCCTTAAGGAGCTAGGTGAAGTTGTGCAGGATCCTACAGCTGCAGGGGCTCAGGAAAAAATTGCTTCGCAGCTAGGAACCCTTAACTCCATTGCAAACTCCTCCATGCGGCTAATATCATATGCTGCTGATGGAGAGTAGGGCCGCAGGTACAGGTGTGGCTCTTAGACGCCAAGCCTGGATGCGGCTATGTAATTTTGCAGATCCCTTTAAGGCGTCCTTCACAAACTCTCCCTTTGATGGGTCAGCTTTGTTTGGCCCTCAAGTGAAGGAAACCTTGACCAGGTGTGAGCAGGACGGCAAAACTCTTTCTGCCGGAGTCCGTTTTCCACCCCTTCTAGACCTTACCCCAAAGGACAGAAGGGTGGCAAAATGTGGTTCCAAAATCCCAAGGAGTCACGCCGGATTCACGTGGTCAGTTTACCCCTAGAGGCAGAGGGGGTAACAACAACAGACTCCGCTCTAGAGGCAGAGGGGGTCCACAAAACCAGGGAAACAGAGAGTCTCTCTCTGACAAGCCCTTTCAGCATCCCTGAGATGTTGCCCGGCTGTCCCTCCTTGGAGGCAGTCGGGGGAAGACTATCGCTGTACCCAAAAGCCTGGCGTTCCCTCACTCAAGACAGATGGGTACAGTCGATCATATCCGAGGGTTACATAATTCCTTTCGAGGAAAGTCCTTTCTATCCCTCAAATTCCCTTCCAGATGTACCACATGGTCTAAGGGAAATTGCAGAGTTAGAAGTCTTAAAACTACTGCAAAAAAGAGCCATTCAGCCAGTTACAACAGACCATTCAGAGCCCGGAATCTACTCAAGGTTCTTTTTGGTCCCCAAAAAGAAGGGAGACTGGAGACCAATATTGGATCTCAGCAGACTCAACAAGTCTGTGAGGAAGACAAGATTCCGAATGGTCACTCTTCAGTCAATTCTGCCCTTCTTACAGAAGGACAACTGGATGTGCTCAATAGATCTTCAGGATGCGTACTATCACATAAAAATTCACAGACGCTCCAGGAGATTTCTCCGCTTTCGGCTGGGGTCCAGTCATTTCCAGTTCAGAGCCCTGCCCTTTGGTCTCACTACAGACCCAGAGTGTTCACCAAATGCATGGCAGTGGTCACGGCTCACCTGAGACGTCAAGGATTCCAGGTGTTTCCGTATCTCGATGACTGGCTCCTTTCAGCCACCACCAGGCATCAGCTTGTTCAAGCCAGGGATTACACAATAAATCTTTTTTCTCATTTGGGCATCTCCATCAACTTGGAAAAGTCAGGCTTACGGCCCTGCCAGTCTATTACGTTCATAGGCAAACTTAAACACTGTTCGGATGTCAGCTACCCTTACAGATCAAAGAGTTTCAGACATTCAAAGTCATGTCAGGATCATTCTAGCCAACAAGAAAGTACAGGCCAGAATGGTTCTAAAGGTATTAGGCCTCATGGCTGCGGCCATTACTCTTCTTCCCCTGGCTCGCTTCTACATGCGCCTTCTTCAGTGGATGTTGTTCACTCAGTGGTCTTACCAGCAACTTCCAATGCGTCACCAAATTCTGGTGACACAGATTTGCAAAAATCATCTTGCTTGGTGGATCACATCTCCCCAGATTCACCAAGGCAGACACTTTGTACCCCCATCCCCGGTAGCCACTGTCACCACGGATGCCTCCCTGATCGGGTGGGGGGGGCATTATCAGGGCAGGATGGTTCATGGGACGTGGCAACCGTTCGAGTACCACCTGCACATAAATGTCCTGGAGATGAGAGCAGTGCTTTTAACGTTGCAAGCCCTCAACGACTTTCTTCCCGTAGGGACAATTGCAGTCCACACAGACAACATGTCTGTAGTTTGGTATATCAACAAACAGGGTGGAACCAAGTCCCTACCCCTTGTGTCGAGAAGCGCTCAGACTTTGGCAATGGGCGATCTCCTCTCATCGGTTTCTGGTAGCAACGCACATCCCTGGGAAAACCAACATTTTAGCGGACAGATTGAGCAGAGCTATTCTCATGCCTCACGAGTGGTCTCTCAAGCAATCTATAGTGGAAGAGATTTTTCTGGAATGGGGTCGCCCGTGTTGCGATCTTTTTGCTACTCCCCAAAACAGCAAATGCCCAGACTTCTTCTCTCTCTTCCCTCTACCAGGCCATCCCCCCAGAGACGCTCTGACCCAGGATTGGCCCCAGGGACTTCTTTATGCTTTTCCTCCATTTCCTCTGATCCCTCAAGTTATCCAGAAAGCAACCGTTTTGAGAGCCAAAATGATTCTCATTGCTCCTTATTGGCCTCGACAAATTTGGTTCCGTTCCTCCATCGTCACCTTTTGGTGCAGCCGTGGCATCTGGACCCAGTGCCAGATCTTCTGATTCACCAATCCGGTCAGCTGCACCGGTCTATACCTTCTCTCAACCTTACAGCATGGTTGCTCCACTTCCTTCCTTAGCCAGGCTTCCTTTGATCTCTAACCCCGTTAGAGACATTCTAGTAGCTTCCTTAAAATCCTCTACCAGGAGGATTTATACAAGCAAATGGAAACTATTCTCTTATTGGGCTAAAGCCAAAAATATTGATCCCTTCACTGCTCCAGTTCAGGCAGTTTTGGATTTCTTAGCGGAGATTTTTCATGCAGGATCCTCTTCTTCCACAGTTCAATTGGCTGCTATCTCGAACTTTCATGTCGGGTTCGCAGATCACAATATTATGTCCCACAGGCTTTGTAGAGCCTTCTTAAAAGGAATTTTCCTCCTGAAACCTCCAGTCAGGAGTCCTCCCCCTCAATGGGATCTAAATTTAGTGCTGACATCCTTGATTCTTCCCCCCTTCGAGCCAGCTGTTTCTTGCTCCCTGAAATTTCTTTCATGGAAAACCTTATTCCTAGTAGCTATTACATCTGCCAGGAGGGTGTCCGAACTTCATGCTCTATCGGTTCAACCCCCCTATTTGGTCTTTCACAAAGACATAGTATCATTGAGAACTAATCCGACCTTTTTGCCTAAGGTCGCCTCAAAGACTAATTTGAATCAATCCATTGATCTCCCTGTATTTTTTCCAAACTATTCAAACAGATCGGAACAAAAACTACATTATCTTGATGTCCATCGCCAACTTAGATATTATTTGGACAGAACTAAACAATTTAGGAAATCCGATCAACTCTTTGTTTCCTATGCTGATAACAAGAAAGGCCTTCCTGTCTCTAAAGTTACCTTATCTAGATGGCTTTCTTCTGTCATCTCTGAAATTTATCAGCTCAGGGGAAAACAGCTGTGCTCAAAACCTAAAGCACATTCAACTAGAAGCTTAGCTACTTCTACAGCCTTTCAAGCTAGACTTCCTTTAGACACTATTTGTGCAGCGGCCACTTGGGCCACTCCTCATACCTTTGTTTCCCATTACAAATTGGACTTGGCCTCCAGGGACAGAGCCAGTTTTGGCTCTACAGTCCTCAAGAGTCTGTTCCATTGAGCCACCCAGGATAGAGGTGCTAGGGACACGGTCCCATCAAGCAAGAATGAAGGCGAGATTGACAACTTAACATTAAGAAGTTATGTACCTACCATAACGTTCCATGTTAGTTGTCTTCTCTGCTTCTTTCTTGACCCTCCCTCCTTCCCCAGGCCTGGACAGACCTTTTTCTACAAGGTATAATTATGCTGAAAGACCATACAGAGCTGGTCTTTCTTCCATCCTGCAGGTTTTTCTTCTGCTTTCTTCCTTTGGGAAGTGTTTATGCTTGGTGCTATTGCCCTTTTGTCATCAAACGAGATCTGGGTACTTACCGCCTTGCATCATGGGATATGGGGCTGCCTCGAGCTGGTAAAAGTGACTCTCGAGCTTAGCAAGTGCCGAGTCGGAGCCGAGGATCGGCTCCAAACCCATCAAGCAAGAAAGAAGGCGAGAGAAGACAACTAACATGGAACGTTATGGTAGGTACATAACTTCTTATTTTGGTCAGGCGTACTAAAAATGTTTTTTCAAAAATAAATTAAAATTAATAAATGTTAACAAAAATAAGATCTTTACTAGCCATGGAATGAAAATCATTCTTAATCTGATGGATAAACCTAAGTCCATCAGATTATCACTCATACCTTGACAATCCAGAACATGTGAGCTCCATAAATTGAATTATCATATGGAGAATATTTGTAATAGGAATAAGCAATATTTGTATTATTTTGAACAGATATAGTACTATTGTAGATTAGACAGAATTCTAATACAATGTAAATGTCTACTTATTGTATATGCAATTAATATTTACACGAAAGATAGTTAAAGCAATTCAATTATAGTAAAGTAGGATGTACCAAACCAAGAAAAAAGCTCGTGCTGTGCCAAATCCCAGCTATCGTAAAGCAATCCAAATACCAAGAAAAAACGTCGCTGGGAACTGCTGATGTAATAACCAAAGTAAAAGTTTATTAAAACACAGATAAAAACAAAGTGAGCGCTTTCGGGCCAAAAACCCTTCCTCAGACAGAGTGCTATGAGTTAACAGTCCATATTTAAAACACTTAAACAGCCAATAAAAATTCAATAAAAAGCCCGCCTATTTCTAAGGGCTGGCTTAAGGGGTACTGCATCATTCAACCCTGGGTCTGTGAGCTGTCAATTCTAAGATCCATTTTGACTCCATTGCCTCAGTTTTTAACTTAATGTCACCACCTCTCTTATTCAAAAAGACATTCACTATCACCCTAAATTTAAACTGATGTGTCGGATTATTCTTGATATGATTGTAAAGGGCATTGTGTTCATCACAATTTCTGATTGATGAGAGATGTTGCAAAATCCTGACCTTCAACATGTTATTTGTTTTGCCAACATAATAGCTTGGACATGATACACAATCTGCCAGATATACTACATCAGTGGTCCTACATGTGGCCCTTCCTTTTAAGATTATACTCCTGCCAGTGGACGGATGTGTGAAAATCACATCCCTGTTAATGTGGTCACAGGCCTTACAATTGCCACATGGAACAGTACCCTTGGATTTGGGTAAACATTTGATGTTACTGTTCTCCCTATCATGGCAAAGTATGTCCTTAAGGTTCTTATTCCTTTTGTAGCAAAACTGTGGACTAACCCCCACTATATCCCTTAAGCTATTATCACTAGTGATAATATTCCAATTTTTGTGAATGATGTCACATACCCCTTTGACGTTGCTCCCATAGGTCAGCATGACCCTTGGCTTAGTTGTTCTAACCCTGTTATCAGTATTGCCCCTCTTTTCTGTTGTAGTAGTACTAAGCCATGGCTTGTACCTGTTTTGTCTGTTTTCTTTACCTCTGTCTACAGCTCCTTCAATCAGGCTCTCCCTATAACCCCTGTCCTGAAAACACTTTTTCAAGCTGATAAGCTCCTGTTCAAACTGTTCATCCACCACGCTGATCGTAGATATCCTGCCTACCTGCCCCTGCACTATATTAGGGAAGGTAAATCTGGGGTGCATGCTGTCGTAGGAGAGTAATGAGTTCTTCCAACTTTCCTTCCTGTACAATCTTGAGCTGAAACCATTCTCTGTTATCTCAACAGTGACATCCAAAAAAATCCAAGGCTTCATATGAGCTTTTAACATCAAATTTCAAAAAGGAGGTTGTCGAGTGCAGATATTCCATGAAATGGGTCAGTTTATGCTCATCTCCCTTCCACAGAATAAAAATGTCATCTACAAAACGTAGATAAATTCCTATATACTGCTTCCACTCACTGTTACCCAAAACATGATGTTTTTCCCAAAAGGAGAGAACCAGGTTGGCGTATGTATTAGCACAGGGGGTGCCCATGGCTACCCCCTGTGCTTGCCTGTATACTGATCCATTGCTCATAAAAACATTGTTTTCTAATACCAATATCAGTAGCTCTTGTATAAGAAAGAGATCTTTCTCAACAACTCCCATATTCCGTAGAAGTCCTATAGTTGCTTCTGTACCATATTCATTCCCTATTACAGTAAACAAACTATGGACATCTAGGGTAACTAGCATGGAGCCCATTATTGGCCCTTCTCTGTTCATTTCACCTAAAATAGTGAGGAAATGACCTGTATCCTTCAAAACATTTTCTATTTTATCAACATACGGTCTTAAGGTGTATTCCAACCATATGGATAAATTCTCAGTGACCCATCCCCTGCCCGATACAATAGGTCTAAGGGGTGGGTCTGTCAGAGATTTATGTACCTTTGGTAAAGCCTTAAACACAGGGATAATAGGTTTATCTATCATAAAGAAATCTAAGAGCTCCTGTGTAATGAACAAATGTGTATGTAGCCAACTCAATCGTGCATGAACTTTGTCTATTATACACCTGACCTCAACAGGGTTCAATAGCTGTTAGACATCCCCTTCCGATAACAATCCTAACAACTTGCCATTATACCAGTCGGTATCAAGTACCACGACTGCTCCACCCTTGTCTGCCATTTTTATTGTTAAATCCAAGTTGTCACTGAGTTCTTCCAGGGCCTGTCTTTGTTCTAAATTTAAATTATAAAATCTATCACACCCTTTCCTTTGAAAAAATGCTATTAAGTCACTTTCACATTTGTGGATAAATAGGTGAAGTGCAGGTAAGAAAGTTGGAGTAAAGCAACTGGGTTTACGTGGGCCCATGTTCAAACCATTTACACCACCAAAAAACTTGCGTAACATGACATTTCGACAAAACCGCATAAGATCCATTACTATGTCACTATAAACACAAGTCTTGCTTGGTACATCTATTTATCCACAAATGTGAAAGGGTGTGATAGATTTTATAATTTAAATTTAGAACAAAGACAGGCCCTGGAAGAACTCAGTAACAACTTGGATTTAACAATAAAAATGGCAGACAAGGGTGGAACAGTCGTGGTACTTGATACCGACTGGTATAATGGCAAGTTGTTAGGATTGTTATCGGAAGGGGATGTCTATCAGCTGTTGAACCCTGTTGAGGTCAGGTGTATAATAGACAAAGTTCATGCACGATTGAGTTGGCTACATACACATTTGTACATTACACAGGAGCTCTTAGATTTCTTTATGATAGATAAACCTATTATCCCTGTGTTTAAGGCTTTACCAAAGGTACATAAATCTCTGACAGACCCACCCCTTAGACCTATTGTATCGGGCAGGGGATGGGTCACTGAGAATTTATCCATATGGTTGGAATACACCTTAAGACCGTATGTTGATAAAATAGAAAATGTTTTGAAGGATACAGGTCACTTCCTCACTATTTTAGGTGAAATGAACAGAGAAGGGCCAATAATTGGCTCCATGCTAGTTACCCTAGATGTCCATAGTTTGTTTACTGTAATAGGGAATGAATATGGTACAGAAGCAACTATAGGACTTCTACGGAATATGGGAGTTGTTGAGAAAGATCTCTTTCTTATACAAGAGCTACTGATATTGGTATTAGAAAACAATATTTTTATGAGCAATGGATCAGTATACAGGCAAGCACAGGGGGTAGCCATGGGCACCCCCTGTGCTAATACATACGCCAACCTGGTTCTCTCCTTTTGGGAAAAACATCATGTTTTGGGTAACAGTGAGTGGAAGCAGTATATAGGAATTTATCTACGTTTTGTAGATGACATTTTTATTCTGTGGAAGGGAGATGAGCATAAGCTGACCCATTTCATGGAATATCTGCACTCAACAACCTCCTTTTTGAAATTTAATGTTAAAAGCTCATATGAAGCCTTGGATTTTTTGGATGTCACTGTTGAGATAACAGAGAATGGTTTCAGCTCAAGATTGTACAGGAAGGAAAGTTGGAAGAACTCATTACTCTCCTACGACAGCATGCACCCCAGATTTACCTTCCCTAATATAGTGCAGGGGCAGGTAGGCAGGATATCTAGGATCAGCGTGGTGGATGAACAGTTTGAACAGGAGCTTATCAGCTTGAAAAAGTGTTTTCAGAACAGGGGTTATCGGGAGAGCCTGATTGAAGGAGCTGTAGACAGAGGTAAAGAAAATAGACAAAACAGGTACAAGCCATGGCTTAGTATTACTACAACAGAAAAGAGGGGCAATACTGATAACCGGGTCAGAACAACTAAGCCAAGGGTCATGCTGACCTATGGGAGCAACGTCAAAGGGGTATGTGACATTCACAAAAATTGGAATATTATCACTAGTGATAATAGCTTAAGGGATATAGTGGGGGTTAGTCCACAGTTTTGCTACAAAAGGAACAAGAACCTTAAGGACATACTTTGCCATGACAGGGAGAACAGTAACATTAAATGTCTACCTAGATCCAAGGGTACTGTTCCATGTGGCAATTGCAAGGCCTGTGACCACATTAACAGGGATGTAACTTTCACACATCCGTCCACTGGCAGGAGTATAATCTTAAAAGGAAGGGCCACATGTAGGACCACTGATGTAGTATATCTGGCAGATTGTGTATCATGTCCAAGCTATTATGTTGGCAAAACAAATAACATGTTGAAGGTCAGGATTTTGCAACATCTCTCATCGATCAGAAATTGTGATGAACACAATGCCCTTTACAATCACATTAAGAATAATCCGACACATCAGTTTAAATTTAGGGTGATAGTGAATGTCTTTTTGAATAAGAGAGGTGGTGACATTAAGTTAAAAACTGAGGCAATGGAGTCAAAATGGATCTTAGAATTGACAGCTCACATAGACCCAGGGTTGAATGATGCAGTACCCCTTAAGCCAGCCCTTAGAAATAGGCGGGCTTTTTATTGAATTTTTATTGGCTGTTAAGTGTTTTAAATATGGACTGTTAACTCATAGCACTCTGTCTGAGGAAGGGTTTTTGGCCCGAAAGCGCTCACTTTGTTTTTATCTGTTTTAATAAACTTTTACTTTGGTCATTACATCAGCAGTTCCCAGTGACGTTTTTTCTTGGTAAAGTAGGATGTATCATGTATAAAACCTCAGTAAAACATTATAGCACACAGTTATTTAACATATTCACCCTTATTGATGAAGTCTTTCAAAACTTATTACTTAATCTAAATAGTTGGTAATATTTATACCTAATGTTTATAATACAATGTATTTTACTGGATATATCAGAAGTTATTTCATTGTTTGCCAGCATTTAAGTAATCACTTTTTGTTGCTAACTTACTTAAAGCATCAAGTTTGTTTTATCTAATCATTGATTAAAGTTAGTGCATTTTAATTATTGGTGCATCCCTCTTTCCCTACACAAGGATTTTCATAGCTGTCGTGTCTTATTATAAAATGAGTGAAATTATAGGTTAAAAACAACAAATTCACTTATTGTGATTAATGATTACAAGTTCCCTTTCCATATTCATATGTTGCCATTTTATGGCATATACTGAAAGTTTTTAGATTTAAATGGCAACATTATATTTTGTGTAATCATCAAAGGTTAAACTTGAGTGATTTTATTGTCAATTTAATACTGTTTGTTCTGAATGTGATAGTTACATTCTGTGACATTCCTAGTTCAAGCTTCTGTTGTTTCCCTTGAACAACTTTGCCAGTTTGATGTCATGTATAAAACATTAGTTACCTTGGTAACAGCTTAAGTATTGTGTATGGTCAAGATGGGTTACAAAAACTGCAATTCAAGTTTAAGTAATTACATGACTTGTTATGCATATTTACTTGTATAAGAAAATCATCATGCTTCCCTTTGATCAATGTAGTATGTCATTTATGACAAGTTAAGACAGTGATGTTATTATACACAAGCCCATGTTATTTAATCTAGTATTTAATACCTAAATTCAGCAGACTGCTTCATCTTATGTGATGATTATATATTTTATAATGCAAGAAAAATGTCTCCAGGAGGCAGGCTATGGTAGATCCAACACACTTCAAGTTCAGTCTTCAGTTCCCAATTCAAAAATGCAACAGCAAAATGCAACAGCAAAGGCAAGAATAACTCCACTTCAGTAAAACCAGCACTGCTTTATTCAGACCACACAAGCACTTTCACTACTGCTTCTTCAAGTGTATAAAAAGGATCACATTAACACCAGCTTAAATACTCTACTAGAATCACATGACCAATTCATCTTAAAGGTAAAACAACTCTTAAAAACTTGAAAAAATAACTTACTTAATAACTTTATAAAAATGAATTACTAAGAGTAAACATACACAATATATGTACAAAATACATGCACATGTGCACACCTGAAGAAACAGTAGTGAAAGCGCTTGTGTGGTCTGAATAAAGCACTAAATGGTCAGTTCCACATGCTGAAATATCAGCAGCATACCATGGAACTCCTCAAGCAGAAAATAAAGAATTACAAGAGCTTATGCATTCTGCAAGCCAAGTTACTAAGCACACCTTGCAGTGTGACTTGGATGCCATAGAAGCATCTTGCAGGGCAGCTATCACTAGTTCTGTCCTCAGAAGGTATGCTTGGCTTAAGGAACAGACCTTGCCAGACCATGTCAAATCAAAATTATTGGACGCACCATTGAACAAAGACAGTTTGGCACCAAGGCAGAAGAGGTGTTAAAAAGGATGGAAGGAAAAAGCTAAATCTATGCAGACAGTTAAAGACTGTATACAGGTTCAGCCTCCGAGGTTCAGTAGACACTGCCCCTCCAAACACTGGTCCTTTCCACCCCCCTCCAGGCCAGCTCAGCCAAGACCCAGGGGAAGCAGACACCCCAGACAGCAGTCCAAGAGAATGCAGAGAACTAAGCAGTGGAATTCCTCCTCTTCAAAAACAGGGAGTGCTAAGCCACCCCCTTATGGTAAGAACTCACAATGACTTTACACCACTACCCCTTACTTCTGCCCACCTGCTTGTGCCCCTACGAGGAAAACTCTCCTTCCATGCATACAACTGGGCCTCTATTACCAACGACCGATGGGTCATCAACATAGTGTCCCAGGGATACAGATTTTATTTCCACACTCTGCCAACCCCAAAAGGGTTCTCAGATCTTCCTCCAAACCAGTGGGCAGAGGCCAAAAGGCAAGTCCATTCCCTGCTTTCCATGAGGCCAGTACATCATGTTCCTGCAGACCAGATAGGCAAAGGTTTCTATTCAAGCCACTTCCTGGTACCCAGAAAAGAGGGCACCTGGCACCCAATCCCCTATCTATCCATTCTAAACACCTTTATGGTGATACCAAAATTCAAAATGCTCATCCTCCAAAAGCGTTTTCCTATGCTTTTCAAGGATGCTTGGTTAGCTACCCTAGACCTAAAAGAGGCCTACCTGCACCTCCCAATCAGGCAATCTTGCAGGAAATATCTACGTTTCAGGGCAGGATCTATGCACTTTCAGTTCTCTGCGCTTCCCTTCAGCTTATCCACTGCTCCCAGAGTTTTCGCAAAATGCCTGGCTCCAGTCATTGCTTTTTGCAGAAAGA
This sequence comes from Protopterus annectens, assembly GCF_019279795.1. NCBI lineage: Eukaryota > Metazoa > Chordata > Ceratodontiformes > Protopteridae > Protopterus > Protopterus annectens. The sequence goes on from NC_056731.1 coordinate 1,152,513,143, forward strand.
AATATTCAGATTTACCTCTACTTAGATGATTGCCTGATTCAAGCAGTCAGGAAATGCTGGTACAGCACCTGACCTTTGTAAAGGACCTACTGACCTCCCCTCCCTACCTATCATCCTGGATTACCTAGCAGACCTACACCCTCTCATCAAACAGTTCCTAAGTGGGGCTAACAAATTAAGGCCACCCAGAAGAGCTCCTACCCCAGCTTTGGGACCTTTTTATTTATGTTGGAAAAGCTCACCCTACTCCCCTTTGAGCCTGCAGTTTCAGCAGAGTTAAAATTCCTCTCTTGGAAAACAGCATTGCTTCTGGCCATCACTTCGGGTAAAAGAGTTTCAGAGCTACAAGCACTCATGGCTGTAGAGTCCTTGATCATTTTTCATGCTGACAGGGTCTCCCTCAGGACCAACCCATCCGTCATGCCTAAAATGGTGTCCAGTGCAGCTCTCAGCCAATCCATTCGTTTTCCAAACTTTTCCCTAACCCACAAAACAAGGGGGAAATGATTCTGTACACTCCTAGATGTGCACAGACAGCTCAGACAGCTCAGATTCTATCTGGGTAGGACTAAATCTTTTAGAAAAACTGATCAGTTGCTAGTCTGCTTCTCAGCAGGGGCAGAGGGTAAGGCCATATCCAAACAATCCCCAAATGGATAGCACACTGCATCCATTTCTGCTACAAACAGCATGGGAATCCTCCCCCAAAGGGGGTCAGGATACATTCCACCTGGGCAACCTCCACCTCTTCAGCTTTTCTCAGAGGGGTCCACACCAGGGACATTCCGGAGACTGAAAAAACCACGAACAAAAAAAAAAAAAGAAAAAGAGAACAACCACATTCAGGAGCCAGGAAACTGCAGATTTATTGTCTTCTGGTACCTCGGCTAAAATAAGCCTTCACAGGAATAGTTCATGACAATCAGCAGCATCTTTTTATAATGACTTCAATTAAATAGTCAATCGACAGATGTATGAAATTTAAAGCAACATCAACTTTACCATAAAAACATATTATAAAGTGAGATTCATCTCCAAATTTAAACCTCTAGGTGCAAGTGTGCCAAAATTTAATATAAACCTACTTTCCAAATTAAGTAACCTCTGAGAAAAGTTACCATAACACTTAACATCTGGCTTAGCTAATACACAGAAAAAAAGTGAATCCAACACACCATTATGAACTGTGTTAAAATGCTCAGAAATAGGACTATCCAACCTACAATTCCTCACATCACCAATGTGCTCCAGAATACGTATATGAAACATGAATAACATAGTACAGTTGTGCACACTTACCATAAATGTAGATATTGGAGTATATTCACTGTTGCAGTCCTGGTTTACCACCATCCATTCCCCTTGTCTCTCTCTCTCTTCCTCTCTCCTTACAGGGAATTTTTGGCATTTACTTTCTACTGGCGGTGTTCTTCCATCATAACCTAGCTCCCTGTTTGGGGGCTCCTGACAGTTGGGGCAAGAAAAACTGATGTAATGGTGTTGGCTGCTTGATTTTATACCACTGACGACCTGACGTCAGTCCTGGAGCGACAGCCACCGATGCAGAAATACTAAGCGTCTTGTATTTGGGCCAACTGAGTGCTACTCCTGGCAGGATAACTCAAGTGTGATGACTGCAGTAGTGAATACTCTCGAACATCTACATTTATGGTAAGTGTACACAAATGTACTTTTCTTTAGTGTTTCTGTCTGCTGCTTAGCAGAGGCTCACGATGCACCTGAAGCAAAGCTTCACTTCACTGCAACTTCAAGCCTAAATTCCCTCCCTTTTAGCGAGGCAGCAGCCAGGAAAAGAGCAGAGAGCAAACAGATCAACCAAAAAAAAAAAAAAAAAAACCTCCCAACAAGCTACCACAAGAGGCAACACACTCCTCTAACCCCCCCCCCCAACTCCCACCCAGCAGATGCACAAAAATAACCACTCCCTGCCAAAACACCCTAAACCACAGCTCCATCCACCCCCTCCCCCGGATCCAGGCCAAAAAACCAAACATCTCCTCTCAACCCACAAGCTGCAACCCACAGCCCTCCGGAGATGAAATCGGCAATACACAACAGCCGCCAGACACAGTTGCATCCACGCATACCATGTCAGGCCTAATCGAACAGCATTCAAAGCCACGATACCTGCCACAATTGATTTGTTTAGACAGAATAATAATGACATTTGTACTAGCTGCCAGACATGGCTGCATCCATGCACACCATATCAGGATTGATCAAACGACACTGGAAGCTATGATGCCTGCCATAACCGATATTAACTATATTTAGACAGAATAATAATGACATTTGTACTAAGAGCTTGCTACTACTATTTAACGAGGATATACATGACATTTCTAAATCTTACTTAACCGAAGGCATTAGTCTCCATGACAGCATTTTTTTTTCAAAACACAGTTACTGCTGTTATATAGGATGTTAATTTGTTACATTTGAGTCTGAACTCTGATGAATGGTACCTTGTTGAATTAGATGTTCATCATTTTACCCTGCTGCAGTCATCACACTTGGGTTATCCTGTCGTCAGGCGGTCCCGCAGTCGGCCGGAATTCCAAAGTGTTGGTCCGGCGTCGGTTGCTGTCGCTTCTTCCCTGACGTCAATGCGCCAGGGGTATATATAATGCATCCGACGCCGTTTTCTTCAGTCTTTCTTGCCGCGCGGTGCCCGAAGCAGAAGCAGTTCGCAAGTGCCGGTCGGCTGACTACTGAGATTTTCGAAGTCGAATTTCAGATCGGAAGTCTTCACTAAAGCAAAGTACCCCGTTGGGAAAACTTTTCTTGCCTCAGACCGATGTCAGAAAAAGTTAACAATTGTATTTCTTGTGGGAAGCAAATACCTCATAAGGATTTTCATTCTTACTGCATACCTTGCCTAGGCCCAGACTACGACGTCACTGGTTGTCGTTTTTGTGCTAGGTTTAATAGGCGTACTATAAAAAGACGCATTGATTTTGCACGACACTACTTAGGTAGAAAATTTAACTATACTATGCCGTCGGAGCAACCGACTACCGGCGTGCACAAAAAACGCAAGGATAAGGACAGGCAGCCTAGACTCAAGCCAGACTCCGAGGCCTCGGCTGGTCCGGTCTCCGTTTCACCGGTCTTCAGTGAAGCTCCGACGCAGCCTCTGACTACCGCAGATCTGGAACCCAAGACCACTTCGGAGCTTTTGGCGGAGAGTACTAGGCCGACGCAGCCATTTTTTCTAGCCCCTACCGACAACACTGCTGAAAAAGATGTCGGTGCTACAGAAACACCTTCGGTTTCTGAAGGCGTCTTCAGACCGACGACGCTCACCTTTAAAACATATCCTAAGACCAAGACTCCTATTAAACCTAGAAAGACTGCACTTCAGTCTCCAGTTCAAGGCCCCATGCCTAAGAAACAGATGCTCAAAATGGCTGAAGACTTGATCTCTTTAATCAGGGGTTCCCAACCCCCACCCGACAAAAGGCCTAGACAAGAGGAAGATTATGCCTCCTCTGAACAAGTGTCTATTTCCTCAGGCTCCTCTGAGGACCAAGATTACTCCTTCTCCCCTTATGAAGATTCTGATGCTGAGGATTCTATTCCCTCAGCTTCTCCTCCTGAAGACTACTCCTTTAGGGAAACTTTACACACTATGAGGGAACATTTTCACTGGGAAGGTCAGGACTACTCTGACTCAAAGAAAAGGCTCAGAGAGTTTCTTTTACTCCCCCAGCACAGACCACTTGCCACCCCCCCCCCCCGTTTTAGACATTGTGGATGATGTTTACTTAGAATCCAGTTTGAACCCAGATTCTCTGCCTCCTGCTCCAGCCAAACCTGACAGATACTATAGAGTGCCTGATTCCCACAAATGTCTTTATAAAAGCCCTGTTGCTGATCTAGAGACTATCTCCCAGGGTCCTAAAGGGGCTAAGGCTTCTATGGCAAAAAATTCCTGTACCCTCTGAAAGGGACTCCAGAGCACTAGACAGGTGGAGGAAAAAGTTTACACTTCAGCCACTCTAGCTATGAGGGCACTAAATTGCCAATTTCACATGCTAAAATTTCAGCAATTTCTAATGTCTCAGTTAAGACAAAAAATGAGCACACTCCCTCAACAGTCTGAATTGAAAGAAATGCAGGATCTGTTGCATGCAACTGAACAGGTGGGCAAACATACTTTACAATGTGGGTTTGTTTCTTTGGAGGCTTCCTGCAGAGCAGCTGTCACTGGGTCTGTTATACGTAGGCATGCTTGGTTAAAGGAACAAACTCTGCCTGATCATGTTAAAGCAAAGCTTCTAGATGCTCCCTTACAACAGGATGATGTCCTTCAAGAATGCAACTGCAGTCCTGACATATGGGTTGTCCTGCCTCAGGCAGCCCTTCGGTCGGCCGGATTCCAAAGTCTGGGTCCGGCGTCGGCTGATGTCGCCTCTTCCCTGACGTCAGAGCGGCTGGGGTATAAAAGCATCAGCCGACGCCATCTTCAGTCTTTCTTGCCGCGCGGTGCCCGAAGCAGAAGCAAGTGCCGGTTGGCCAGCTCCTGTGTTGTCAGATATCGAAGTCATCAAAAAGCTAAGTACCCCGTTGGGGAACCTTTTCTTGCCTCAGCCGATGTCAGACAAAACTGAAAAAGTTAATTGTTTGTCTTGTGGTAAACAAATACCTCATAAGGACTTCCATTCTTACTGCCTTCCCTGCCTCGGCCCAGACCACGACATCTCGGCCTGTGCTGCCTGTGCTTGCTTCAATAAGCGCACACTTAGGCGCCGGGCAGAATTTGCTGAAGACTTTTTTGGGGAAAATTACTCCTATATCATGCCGTCGGAACTTCCGACAGCACACGTTTCCAAAAAACAGAAGGACCGGGACCGACCTTCGCGGCCCGCGACTTCCACCGACACCACGCCTAAGCCTACCGCGAGTGCATCGGTCTCTTCGGAGGCGGTAATTCAACCGCTCCAGGCCGACGACACCACTTTACCGCACACTTCGGTCCCGGAGGCTTCCCCGGTGCCGGTTGTTGTTTTTCCTCCTAAAACCGAAGCCCAAGATTTGCCTAACACCATACCAGTGGACAAAGTTACTCCAGCACGTGGGGCAGCTAGGCCTCCTGTGTCTATGTCCATCAAGGCCTACACACGTGCTAAGGTTGCCAGCCAGGCTAAGTCTCACCCTCCTAAATCTTTTTCACAGACTCCCACTTCGGATAAACAGATCATGTCTTTAGCTGCAGATCTAATTTCTTTAATCAGGGGCTCTCAGGCTCATCCAGACAGAGGTTCTCAGCCGCCTTCAGACAAAAGGTCTAGGGTTGAGCAGACAGATACCCTTTCTTCAGATGAAGCCTCTGGTGAGTCAGGCCTTTCAGATTCCCAGGAAGAACCCTTCCCGGCCTACGAGGATTCTGATGCAGATGAATCCATTCCCTCTGCCTCTCCTCCTGAGGATATTTCTTTCGGGGAAGTATTACACTCCATGAGAGAGCATTTTCAGTGGCAGGGCCAGGACTTCTCGGACTCCAGGAAAAGGCTTCGGACCTTCCTTAAGTTACCCCAGCACAGGCCTTTAGCTATTCCACCAGTGTTAGATGTATTGGATGATGTGTATTCAGACTCCAGTACTTCTCCTGATTCTCTCCCTCCTGCTCCTGTCAAGCCTGACAGATGATGTAGGGTTCCTGAAATTCATAAGCATCTCTTTAAGGCCCACTCTGTTGACCTAGAAACTATTTCTCAGGGGCCCAAAGGAGTGGCCACTTCCACGACCAAGAATCCTTTGCCCACAGACAGGGAAGCTAGGTCCCTGGAGAGGTGGGATAAGAAAGTTTATACCTCTACCACCCTTGCCATGAGGGCTCTTAACTGTCTTTTTCATATATTTCAGTATCAGGATTTTCTGATGGATGATTTGCAGAAAAAGTTAGCCTCTCCTGAGCCTTTAGATAGAAAGACTTTGCAGGATTTGGTTCATAATACTCAGCAGGTTAGCAATCATTTTCTTCAGTTTGGTTATGATGCATTGGAAGCTTCTTGTAGGGCAGCTATGACAGGGGCCGTCATACGTAGACATGCTTGGTTGAAAGAACAGTCATTGCCAGACCATGTTAAAGTAAAGCTTTTAGATGCACCTCTGGAAAAAGACAAGCTATTTGGTGCTAATGCACAGGGTGTGTTGAAATCAATTGAGGAAAAGGCTAAATCAGTACAAACAGTCAAAGATTTCCTCCAGGTTCAGCCACCAAGGTTCAGCAGGAATTGGCCTTCGAAGAATTGGTCATTTCCAGACACTGACAAGTTTCAAAGGGGAAAAAGCAGGCGTGCTCGAGGTAGAGGGCAATACCGAGGCTCCTACAGGGGCCGCCAATGGCAACCAACTAATCAGAGAAGTGGCGCAGGGACTCCCACTGCTCCACAGGGACAATCTCAATGACTTGTCTTTGACACCGCCAACCAAGGCTCAAAGAGAAGCTCCTTTAGGCAGAAAGTTATCTTTATTTTCAAAAAATTGGCACGTTTTTACAAAGGATGGGTGGATTTTGAACATAATAGACAAAGGTTACAGGTTCCACTTCCATACCTTACCAACAAGACAAGGCATGCCAAACCTGCCACACAATCAAAGGGCAGAGGCACTCATACAAGTTTCAAAGCTGTTACAAATCAAAGCAATAGAAAAGGTTCCTCCTCAGGAACAAGGCCAGGGATTCTACTCAAGACTGTTCCTTGTTCCAAGAAAAGAAAAGCAATGGAGACCTATACTGGACTTGTCCGCTCTAAACACTTTTCTCATTGTGCCAAAATTCAAAATGCTGACGTTACAGCAGCTTCTTCCTATGCTGGGCAAGGGGTCTTGGCTGGTTACTCTGGACCTCAAGGAGGCATACCTGCATGTCCCAATCAGACACAGCTGCAGAAGATACCTCAGATTTCTTGCAGGGTCAGAGCATTATCAATTCTCAGCATTGCCTTATGGCTTATCTACTGCGCCCAGAGTATTCACGAAATGCCTGGCATCAGTAATTGCACATTGCAGACTTCAGGGGATACAAATATACCCTTATCTGGATGACTGCCTTATACAAGCGGACAGCCAGCAAGCCTTGATAAGAAACTTGGACTATGTCATTCACTTACTACAGGCTTTGGGATACACAGTCAACATTCAAAAATCAAGACTACTGCCATCCCAACAAATAATTTTTCTAGGAGCCAAACTGGACACAAATTCACAAATGGCTTTCCTCACAGAAGAAAAACAAGAACAATTACCAGATTACTTCAAAAGCCTAGCAAAGCACACCCAGATGACTGCAAGGAAAATCCTGCAGGCCCTGGGTTTCATGGCATCTTGCATTCTCCTGATCCCACTGGCAAGACTACACATGAGAAAACTACAATGGTACCTAAAAAGTCTATGGTCTCAACACAGCCACAACTTAGAAGCAATTATTCCACTTATTCCATGTCTACAAAAGGAATTTTTATGGTGGGCACAAGCAAGCCAGCTAAACAAAGGCATGCCCTTCAACAAGCCTCAAGCAAGCCAAACCATTACAACAGACGCCTCAGATCATGGATGGGGGGCGCACATGGAAGGCAGATGCATTCAAGGGCTCCCCGGGAATTGCATCTGCACATCAATCAAAAAGAGATGCTGGCAGTGATTCATGCAATTTCTTCAACAAGGTCATCTGCTAATAAAGACAGACAGCACCACTGTTATGTGGTACATAAACAAGCAGGGAGGCACTCATTCTTACCCCCTTTGCAGACCAACAATGACTCTTTGGGAAAAGTCCCTGAAACTGAACATACAGTTGCAATCCCAGTTTGTTCCAGGCAAGGACAATATTCTGGCGGACAGTCTTAAGCAGAAACATTATGGACCCCCACGAATGGATGTTGCATCCAGACATGTTTTTACAAATAACTCATGCATGGGGAAGGCCGGACATAGACCTCTTTGCCTCACACCACAATCATCATCTGAAAAGGTTCTGCTCAAGGACACACCATCCTCAAGCCTGGAGAATAGATGCTCTCTCCTTCAGTTGGAATTCTCTAACAATCTATGCATTCCCGCCTCTACCATTAATGACCAAGATGTTACTGAAGATCAAAGCAGAACAACCGAAAGGCATTTTGATAGCTCCAGACTGGCCAAGACAGCACTGGTACCCATTACTAAGGAGCATAACTCGCACCAAACCGTGGCCCCTGCCTCTATGGCCTCTGCTTATAACTCAGCGCAATTACAGGACTGTTCATCCAAACCTGCAAACATTGCAACTGACAGCTTGGAGGGTTACATGACTTCTCCCCATATTTCTCTCTCCAAAAAAGTTCAAGAGATCCTGCTGGAAGCACGCAGGCCTTCCACCAGAAAAACGTATTTAGCCAAATGGAAGAGGTTCAACATCTGGAATGCCAACAAGGGTCAGGATGCATCAGTAATGAACATCCCACAGATTCTAGAATACTTGGCAGAAATGTTTCACAATGGCCTTTCATATTCTTCCATAAAAATACACGCTTCAGCAATTTCAGCAAAATACTACTGTGATCCACCTGTATTTTCACATCCTTTGCCAAGACAGTTTCTAAGGGGGATAAAGAATATCAAACCTCCAAGAAAACCACCAGTGCCTGCATGGGACCTCAATTTCGTCTTGGAAAAATTAACTCTTCCTCCTTTTGAGCCAACAGCATCTTCAGAATTGCAATTTCTCTCCTGGAAAACAGTTTTCCTGTTGGCAATTACTTCAGCAAGAAGAGTCTCGGCGATACAGGCCCTCATGGCAGTACCTCCATTTCTCATTTTTCATCAGGACAGAGTCTCTTTAAGAACCAATCCTTCATTCATGCCAAAAGTGATATCCAGGGTTTCTCTAAACCAAGCAATTCACCTGCCTACTTTCTCGATCCTCAAAATAAAGGAGAAAAACTTCTGCACACTTTGGACATGCACAGACAATTGCGCTATTACTTGGATAGAACAAAGGCCAACAGGAAGTTTGACCAACTATTTGTAGCTTACGCTCCTGGAGTACAAGGGAAGGCAATTTCCAAACAAACAATTTCAAAATGGATTGGAAACTGCATCAGATTCTGCTACTCTTTCCATGGAAAAGGTGTGCCAGCCAATATCAGGCCACACTCCACCAGAGCTACAGCCACCTCCACAGCCTTTTTAAGAGGGGTGGCTACAAAGGACATTCTAGAAGCTGCTACATGGAGCTCCGTGCATATATTTTCCAAGCATTACAACCTGCCTTTATATTCCAGATCCCGAGCAGGCTTTGCTTCTGCAGTCCTGCAGGGCATTTTAGCTACACCATCATTATCTTAGATCCTACCACCCCCAGCTTGGCTATGGTATTCAACCCATATGTCAGGACTGCAGTTGCATTCTTGAAGGACATAGTACAGTTTTGTACCTACCATAAATGTAGATGTCCGATAGATATGCAACTGCAGTCAGGTTTTCCCTCCCTCCTACCCCTCTGTAATTATCTTTTTGGGTCCACTCCCCCTTTTTCATATTAGCTGGGGATAGTATTTATGGTGTATCTGTTTATTACTGTTGTGCATGTCTGGAATTTTATCCATTCTCTAAATTTAGCCTTCCTTGGAGGGCACCTGGCATCTGGGGCAAGAAACACTGAAGAAGATTGCGTTGGCTGATGCTTTTATACCCCAGCCGCTCTGACGTCAGGGAAGAGGTGACATCAGCCGACGCCGGACCCAGACTTTGGAATCCGGCTGACCGAAGGGCTGCCTGAGGCAGGACAACCCATATGTCAGGACTGCAGTTGCATATATATCGGACATCTACATTTATGGTAGGTACAAAACTGTACTTTCTTTTTGGAGTTAAAGCAGAAGTCGTCTTAAAGAAAATGGAGGATAAGGCAAAATCTATGCAGACAGTCAGATTTCCTACAGGTACAGCCCCCTCGCTTCAGCAGAAATTGGCCAACAAAAAATTGGTCCTTTCCAGCTACTGACAGACCACAGAGGGGTAAATACAGACGTCCAAGAGGCAGAGGACAACCACAAGCCCAGTACAAACCTCGACAATGGGGCACTGCAACACAGAAGGGAGGAGAAGACCGGTCCCAATCTACCAGAAGGCAAACCCAGTGACCTGCACCTCATCTGGCCAAGCAACACTCTCTTGGCAGCCCACTTGGGAGGAAAACTCGCACTTTTTTCAGACAACTGGCACATTGTCACAAAGGACAAATGGGTCCTAGACATAATTTCACGAGGATACAGATTCCATTTTCACACCTTGCCAATGAAAAGAGGAATGCCAAAAAATCAATGGGCAGAGGCACAAAAACAAATTACAGCTCTCATGGACATGAGAGCCATTCAACTGGTACCTACTCGAGAGCAAGGCCAAGGATTTTACTCAAGACTCTTTCTAGTCCCCAGAAAGGACAATGCCTGGAGACCAATTCTGGACCTTTCAATTCTAAACACCCTCTTACAAGTACCCAAATTCAAGATGCTAACACTACAGCAGCAGCTTCCCATGTTGGGCAAGAAAGCATGGCTAGTAACGGACGTCAAGGAGGCATACCTGCATGTCCCTATCAGACAAAGTTGCAGAAGATACCTCCGTTTCATTGCAGGTTCAACCCATTACCAATTCTCTGCACTGCCCTTTGGCTTATCTACTGCACCCTGGGTCTTCACAAAATGCCTGGCACCAGTAATTGCATACTGCAGACAAAGAGGAATTCAAATATACCCACACCTTGACGACTGCCTCATCCAAGCAGAAAGCAAGGACATCCTCTTACAACATCTGGCTTTTGTAAAACATCTAAGTTGCCTGGGGCACACAGTAAACGAAAAGAAATCAAAACTAGTACCCTCACAAAATATGACATTCCTGGGTGCCAACTTGAATACAATGGCCCAGAAGGCTTATCTGACGCCAGACAAACAACTACAACTGACTCAATATTTCAAAACAATGGCAACAAAGACCCAACTACCTGCAAGAAAAATTCTGCAGGCCTTGGGCTTCATGGCATCTTGCATACTACTAATACCATTTGCAAAGCTGCATATGAGGAAATTACAGTGGTACCTAAAAAGCGTATGGTCTCAACACAGCCACAGCTTGGACACAATGATATCTCTCATTCCCTGCCTACAACAGGAGTTTCTATGGTAGTGACAGGCATGTCACCTCAACAAGGGTCAGCCTTTCACCTTGCCCCCAGCCAGGCAAACTATGACAACAGATGCATCAGACTACGCATTGGGGGGCACACATGGCAGGACAGTGCATTCAAGGCGTATGCACTGCAGATCAAAGGAATCTGCACATCAATCAAAAAGAGATGTTAGCTGTACAGAATGCTCTGACAGCCTTCAAGAATCTATTACATCCAGGACAACTTACAATTAGGACGGACAACACCACAGTAATGTGGTACATAAACAAACAAGGGGGTACACACTCCTACCCTCTATACAGGCAAACAATGACCTTGTGGAACACAGCTCTGGCTTACCAAGTTCAGTTACAAGCTCAATTCCTGCCAGGAAAAAAGAACACATTGGCAGACGACCTCAGCAGAAACATCATGGATCCCCACGAGTGGAAACTGGATCCACAAGTATTTGCAATGATAACTCAAAAATGGGGCCTTCCAGACATAGACCTGTTTGCCAGTCCTCAAAACTATCAACTAACAAAAGTTTGTACAAGGACACTGCACCATCAAGCTTGGAAAGTGGACGCACTCTCATTCAGTTGGAAAAACCTGACTATATATGCTTTCCCTCCATTGCCTCCCCTCAAAAGGTGCTTTTGAAAGTCAGAAAGGAGAGACCATGACTGATACTCATAGCCCCAGTCTGGCCACGCCAGCACTGGTACCCACTATTGAGGAATATGGCCCAGGGCCCACCTTAGATTTTACCACAAATTGCCCATTTGCTCACACAGCAAAACAATCAGATTCTTCACAGCCAGCTCAAAACCTTAAATCTGGATGCATGGCAAATCACCTAAGCATCCAGCCAGCTCCTCTTTCCCAAGCAGTTATGGATGTTATTCTGGAAGCTAGGAGGCCCAGCACCAGGAAGGCCTATTCAGACAAATGGAAAAGGTTTTGTGCTTGGAACCAAGCTTAAGACCAAAACACACTTCAGCCTCACATGCCTCAGATTCTACAGTACTTAACTGAGATGTTGCACAAAGGACTTTCTTTTTCTTCCATTAAAATCCATGCATCAGCTATTTCAGCCCACTACAACACAGATCCACCCTTATTTTCGCATCCACTTCTAAGACAGTTCCTCAGAGGAGCAAAAAACATTAGGCCCCCCAGGAGAGCACCTACACCAACATGGGACCTCAATTTTGTTCTGGAAAAACTTACGCTACCTCCCTTTGAACCAGCTTTCTCTGCAGATCTACAGTTTCTATCATGGAAGACTGGCCTGCTGCTAGCAATAACTTCAGCTAGAAGAGTCTCAGAGCTGCAGGCACTAATGGCAGTGGAACCTTTCCTCATTTTCCATCAAGACAGAGTTTCTCTACAAACTAATCCTTCCTTCATGCCTAAGGTGGTTTCCAGTGTGGCTTTAAATCAAACCATCCACTTACGCACCTTCTTCCCAAATCCACAGAACAAAGGAGAAAGACTCCTGCTTTCCTTGGACATTCACAGGCAACTTCGTTACTACTTGGATAAAACTAAGGTTTTCAGAAAATCTGACCAGCTCTTTGTATCCTATGCTACAGCTTCACAAGGGAAATCTATATCAAAACAAACCATTTCCAAATGGATAGGACATTGCATTCGTTTTTGCTATACCCATCATGGAAAACCAGTTCCTGCTACCATTAGGCCCCACTCTACCAGGGCAACAGCTACATCTACAGCCTTCCTCAGGGGGGTTCCAACCAAGGAGATTTTGGAAGCTGCAACTTGGAGTTCAGTACACACCTTTACCAAACACTATCACTTACCACTTTACTCTAAGACTAGAGCTGGCTTCGCCACTGCAGTTCTGCAGGGCCTTCTAGCCTCCTCTAACCCTCTATAACTCCTCCACCCATCCTTAGCTTTGGGATTCTACCCAAGTGTGATGACTGCAGCAGGGTAACACGATGAACATAGTACAGTTTTGTACCTACCATAAATGTAGATGTTCGAGTGTACACCCTGCTGCAGTCCAGGTTACCCTCCCTCCATCCCTTCTGATCTAACTGACTAAATCTCTACAATACTTTCCTGATGTATTTGCTTATAGCTGGAGGGATTTTGTGTTTGTGCAAAAATTACTTAATTTGGTACCAATTACTGACCACCTTTTTGGGGGCACCTGACATCTGGGGCAAGAAAAACTGAAGAAAACTGCGTCAGATGCATTATATATACCCCTGGCGCACTGACGTCAGGGAAGAAGCGACAGCAACCGACGCCGGACCAAGACTTTGGAATTCCGGCCGACTGCGGGACCGCCTGACGACAGGATAACCCAAGTGTGATGACTGCAGCAGGGTGTACACTCTAACATCTACATTTATGGTAGGTACAAAACTGTACTTTTCTCCTGTACTCTCTACCCTCAGATTCCAAGTAGGATCTCTGTTCAGTGCATAAACCTCTCACTTGACCAAGTCAGTGAAAGCCTTTCTCCGTTTGTATCATCACTGTCTCTTCTCCTTTTAACGGATGAAGAAATCTGCTCGTTTTATCATAGCTGGACTTCTGAGAAGAGCTCTTCTTGATTTCTCTGTTGTTTTTAGCATTAGGCACCAATAAACTAGAAATGATTTGCAAGGTTGTTCTGGTTTGCCTAGATAAGTCTCTGAGCAGGCGAGCCAAGTTGGTTGTCACGGGGTATATTTCTGAGATTGAGTAAATTCAATAAAATATCAATATTGTCACACTTTGACCTCTCCAGTAATTGCTTTACACTCTGTGCTGCACATTCAGCAAGGCTATTTGAGGATATTCCGGACTGCTAGCAGCAAGGATGAAGTCCCACTCTTTAGCAAATCTCTGAAACAGTTGACTGGTAAACTGAGAATCGCTGTCAGAAATAACTTTGTGTGGACTACCATGGACTGAGAAATCACATTTCATCTTTGTAGTAACCACACTGGATATTAGGTTAGGTAGCAAATCTGTCTCAAACCATTTCAAATAAGAGCCTGCCAACACTAAGTAATGTTGACTGTTCCAATCAAATGTCAGTTGTTACTGTTGACCAAGGTAGTTCAGGAATTTGGCTTAGATGAAGTGGCTCTTTTTGCAAATGTGGCTTAGTACTGTTGCTTACTGAACAAGAAGAAAGCACTCTATCAATGTCTGTTGCTAGAGAAGGCCAAAATAATAGTCCTCTCGGCCTGCTTTTGGCAGAATCAGAACCTGGGTGGCCACTATGTAAAATCTGAATGTATTCATGCAAGGAAGTAGGAACAACAACTTTTGGACATTTGAAAAATTATACCATCTTCCATCAGTATCTCATCTCTGTATGGAAAGTAAAGTTGTACTTGGTGGTACACAGGATTGCTTTGGCGGCCATCCTACATTGATGAAGTGGTTGAACTTTTGCAAAATTGTATCAGTCTTTGCATGATCTCTTAACTCAAGTCCCATGATAGAAAAATAACACACTTCCATGACATCAGTCAAAATTCTCTGCATCAAGCTGTTCCATAGTATTTCTGGGTGATCTGGAAAAAGGTATCAACCAGATAAAGAAGTTTACCCCTCGTATAGACCATTTTGAAATTGTACTTTTGCAATTTAGGCATCATTCTTTGTAGCCTTTCTGGAAAGGAATGCATAGGCTTCTTTAAAATCTGAAATGGCAGCTTTCTGCAAATAAATGCAGAAAACACAAGAAACTTTTCAAAATGGCTGTACTTTGACTGCACTTTGCAATATACTGTACTTTGCACACAGCAAACTCTCTGAAATTGCACTTTAATAAAACACACATTCTGCAACTCTTTCCACAGTCTGAGATACTTCAAACAACTCTAGTTATGCTTTGAATGGCTTCAGCCAATGCAAAATAGTAGTTTGTGCCCAAACACATTTTTTTAACTAAAAAAATGCAGTCTGCTTGTCTTCAAGATATTTGCCCTTTTATTGTGCTCTTTATGCCCTTTTAATCTCTTATGCTCTGTGTACTTTTTTGTGCCTGTTTTACTTTAAACATGCTAATTGTACAAACCAAAGGTAATTGAGCCCCATATAAATAGTTTTGCTAGTTTTATCAAATGCGGTTTCAAACATTTTGTTTAATAATGCAGTTTGTGCCTTTCGTTTGCTTAATAATACGTTTTGTGCCTTATAAATGCGCCGTTTAATTTGCTTTGCCCAAGAAATCATTTGTGCAGTTTTTTTTTTATCTTTAGCTTATTGCTGGCCCTTTTTCATTTGTCTGTGCTCCGTTTAATTCAACCTGCTTTGTCTGCCTTCACCTTCAACTCTGCACCTCATGGCTCATAGAAGTTGCTCTTCTAATCCAGGTTCTGACACCATGTCATTCGTCTGGTCAGGATAAAACAGTCAAACATTCATGGGTTCAGTTCAGGCAGCTTTATTACACACAAACACATCAGAAATGAGGCTTTGTAACTTAAACTTATTAACAGACTGACTACCACACTCATGCATGTTAACACACTGCCTGTTCTCTCAAAATGGCAGCAGCCTGCACATGCTCTGTATTTATATGCACGTGTTCCATCTGGAAATGCTCCTTAAAGGTACATACACATGCTCTGATCTACACTATGAAATTCAGGAACAGCTTCTTGCCTAATGTCATCAGGTTGCTGAACTCTAGTAACAACTACGCTCCATTATGGTCATTTGGGTCAGTAGAAACTGTAGTACCTTGTCTCATATTGTACATTAACCTGGTTACGAATTCATAAATTAACCATAGTGCAAAACTCTAATGTTCACAGTGCAATATCTAAATTTCTCTCTCTGTGCATGGATCAAGGCAATGTCTTAACCAAGTACCTGTTCAATACTGAAGTCTCATGCAAGTAAGTGTTCACTACGAAAAGTGTTATGTTTCTAATTATGTGCAGTATTAGTCTGCCTACCGGCATGTCTGTGATGTAATAGCTAGGTGTTGTGTGTAAATGTGTGAAAATAATCTATATGTTGTCTGCACATCGAGTCCAGAGACGCAGAATTTTGTTCAGTTTTTGCACTCGTGTGATTTCTGAATGACAAAGTTTACTTTTGACTTTGACTTTGCAAATGGAAGAAATTCTCTGTTTGGGCCTTAAGGGCTTGACTCTTTGTCAGCGCTTGTTCCATTTATACTAGAATTTTTATCCAAGCCCTTTGATAAAGGTTCCAATTATTCCGCCATCAAGGTTCAAATGGCAGCTATTCCAAATTTTCATGTTGGACATGTGGAAAATACTATAGATGTACTGAAAATCTCTAAAACTATTTTTTTTGAAGGGTACTTTCCTACTAAGACCTTCACTTAGAGACCCAGTCCCTCAGTGGGACATCACCATTATGCTGCAAGCTGTGACTCTGCTTACATTTGAACTTGCAGCCACAACAGATTCCAAGTTCTTTACTTGGAAAACAGTTTTCCTAATGGCAGTGATGCCGGACAGATGAATTTCAGAGTTACAGGCACTGTCATACAAGTCTACCTATTTAGTATTTCACAAGGTTAGAGTATCTATTAGAGCCAGTGTATCCTTTATTTCTGAGGTGGCATCTGAAGTAAACCTAAACAAGTCCATAGACTTAACAGTATTCTTTCTCAAATACTCAAAGGAGTATACATGTTGCATATGCTCGATATACACAGGCAACTCTGATTCTGCATTCATAGAACAAAACGGTTCAGAAGAGATGATCAGTTGTTCATTCCATTTTCAAAACCGAAGTTTGGAAAAGCAGTGGTGAAGGTTACTTTGTCGAGATGGTTGTCCGATTGTATTTCCTTTGTTTATCATAAGAAGAATTTGGCCTTGATAGGTAAACCCAAGGCTCATTCAGCTAGGGTAGTTTCTACATGGGCAGCCTTGTGTAGAGGACTTTCCATTGATGACATATGTGCTGTGGCCATTTGGTCTACAGTGCAGAAATTTGTGTCAGACTATAAACTGGATGTACAATCCAGATCGCATTCTTCTTTTGGTTCTACCATACTCAGGAACATCCTTCTGTGATACTGCCCAGTGGGACAGCTTGGGATTCTGTCCCATATGTTTGTAACAGATGAAAATAGACAACAATGGATATGAAAGTTATATACTTACCATAACATTAGATCCATGTTGTCTGATTTATCAGCTTCAAACCCCTCCCTTCCTGCCCCTTCCAGATGATCTACCCAATCATCTCGAAGTCATAGGTGACAGTTTATACACTGTCTGTGCACAGTTGTGTGAGACTGAAACCACTGTTCCTCAGCAGATACCTTTTCATTTGTTCCTCTGACATCTGATCTGACCCGGCTGTGTTTACTAGACTCTCAGATACTAATCTTGAGCCATAATACCCCTATCTCCCTAAAATACCTCCAATCTCATTTGACACCTTATTGCTACAGATGTGGGTCTTGCTCGCAGAGATTTGCGGTGTAGTGTTATAGTTAGTATATTTACTTGTGCCTTTCTTATAATTTGTACTTTCTCATTTCTTCCTTTTGGTAGCTCTCAGTACCATTGTTGGTACTTTAAAAGGTAGGAAGCAAAAGGAAGAAGTAAAGGGTAAATCTGGTGTCCTTTTCATTCTTCCTCACTTAGTGTTATGGATCCAATCCTTTGGTCCGACTTGGCTGCATACTATAGACTTTGGATCCAACTCTAGAGCTCCCTTTATCCACAATACCCCACTCCATTCCTATTGCCTCGTTTGTCACCACCCGTGGTTAGATGTAGGGTCCTCGCTTGAGCATTTGTAAGGAAATTTTCTGTCTGATGTTTATCTTCATTCATTCATTCATTCATTCATTCCTTACTGATTGTTATTGGTTACGTTCTTGGAACCGAGTTGGCTGTTATAACAAGCTCGTGCCAGCCAAAAAACTCTCGGGTTAAGCTTACCCATAGTGCCTCTCTCTCACCTTAGATCTTGTTTGCCACATATAGTATCGAGACATGTCAAGCCAGCTCTCAAGAGAAGTCCGTTAAAATTTACACTTTCAATTATTTTCTCGTTTACCTGTGAAAGTTCTAATTCTTTATTAGTTGTTTAGTTTGTTTATCTGTTGAACTACTTATTTCCTTTCTTACCTAGTTTTGTGGTATTCCTCGTGCCATTGCTGGTACAGGCCTTTCTTTACCTCTGAGGTAACTCTCAATACCACTGCTGGTATCCCCCCTCTCTCTTTTCCCCTTTCTTTACCCATTTGGTATTTCTTAACATTATTGGTAACACACACAAAAAAATTTTTCTTTCTTCATTGTGTTAGTGTGTATTTTGCTGATTGCTCGGACGTATTGTTATCGGATAAGTGTTTTGGTTATTTTTGATGCTGGCGAATAAAAAAGGAACAACAAGCTTTAAGCAGTGAGATCAGTGCAGCAGAAAAATGCCTAATTCAGATAGTTGTCTACTGTCACGGGGTACCACATCTGAAAGTTCAACCCTCATGCGATATATACTTTAGCACTGTTACCTTGATAGAAAGGAAAAATAAATTGATTCTTAAGGGTCTCCTGAAGCCTCTTTTTTGGGCTATATCTGAGATAGGGCTCAAGCCTTCCTAAAAAAAAAAAAAAAAAAAAAAAAAAAACGCAAAAAGAGGAGCCAGTCTGTTCCCTCCTCTCCACATTTTAGTGACTCAAAAATCTGTTCAAGCTACAGAACCAAAAGCAAAACTCCCTAAATTGACACCATCAGCCTCGGCACCAGGGCCTCAAACCCCCTATACAGTGCCATCCTCTGTTTCAGAGCCTCAACCATCAACTATGGTACCATCATCGGCACCATTGCCTCAAGCACCTACTTTGGCACTGCTCCTGACTATGGAACCATCCAAAACTTTATCTTTCATGGTACAAACTACTGCTATAGTACCAATACTCCTTTTGGCACCAAAAATAGTTCTCCCAACTCCGGTCACCCCCCCCCCCCCAACCTATACAACTTACTGGTCCTTTAACCACGATGCCGAAAAGACCTGATACTCCCTGTCAGCAGATCTCTTTTTTGGACAACAGTGCAGTCCCTTTCTAGAACGCCCTGATTCTAAGTCGGGGATGTCAAACCTGCTCCTCCAGGAGCCTTTCGGAATTTGAAGTAGTGAGACTTGCGGATCAGCTATTGGCGGTCAGAGGAATTCCAACTCCTTCCAAATCCTCCCTCCCACCCAGAGCTGAGAAATTTTCTCCACAGACTCAGACATATATTCCTCTTTCGACGGACCTCCTTGGAGGTATCAGAGCCCTCGACACAAACGCGTTTCCCAGTACCAGCTTCTTCAGTTCCATTGGTAGACCTTACCATGGCTTTGGAGTCTACCCTATGGCATTCAGCCCATCCAGATCTGAGCCATCATCTGGATCATGACTGGGCTGTCTGCACTGTGACTCTTAGTAAGGCGCCATCTGCTAAGGTTCTGTTTGTCTTGGCGGCACCGAGTCCTCTTCTGGCTCCTTCCCTGGGGGTGGGCTCATCGAAGCAGGGTGTGACCCTGGTCCTGAGGTTGTCTTTCTCTGTTCCTGGCTCCCACCCCTTGTCTGGCGGGCCACTCTCCACATGATGGAGAGGGCACGTGCCTCCGCAGGCTCACAGCTGGTTCTTTTGACAACGGAGACCCATATATATCTGTCCTCTAAATCACAGCTACCACTATCCACTACTCTGGGACATCAAGCACGGGAACCTCGAGATACCCTTCCACAAGATACCTACTCTTCAAGAGTCCTCCTCAGATTTCCTCACTGAGGAGGTACCACGTAAGAGATTGTGTAAGAAGAAGCATATGGATTCCCCAGAGGAATCCCCTTTCATCATAGTCTATCGTTGGTAAGGAAGGGGTCCCCATGGTCACCCCCCGAGGATGTCTGCTTTGGAGATGTACTGGAAATTTTAAAGCAATGGGGGGAGACTGGAAGCCCACCAACCCTTCCTCTGAGGAGTCTGTATTCTTGCAGGCTTTCCGTGCTCGACCCTCTACTTCCTGGGTGACCCCGCCTGCAGATGACCTAGTTCAGCTCATCGTGCAGCATGCTTGGAGGAATCCTGACACCGTTGAACCTGTCCCCCAGAGGCCAGACAAAATTCTTTCTAAAGCAGAGAACAAACCCACACTGGTCCAAAGGCCCTACCAGTAGACACTATGGTGGTGGCAGCAGCCATTAAAAGAGCTTGCTGAGGAGAGCCCTACTATCTATCCCCCAAACATGGAATCTCTGCAATAGGTTAGGGATGTGGGTGTATTCTTAATCGACCTTTGCCATTCAGTCCTTGAATTACTTGGCACACTTTACTTGTCTCCAGGGAGACCTAATCTCGGAACTCTGTGGAACCTTAGCGGGAACAGTTTCTGATGAGATGCAAGACAGTCGCCTCACAGCTTGTCACCTTGGAATCTATGTCTAACGCGTACATGCGGTTGATTTGTCATACTACTGAAGGGGGCGGCTAGAGCAGTGGGTACAGGTGTTATGAGACGTCATGCCTGGATGCGCCTATGTGATTTTTATGGACCCTTTTAATTCTTCCTTTCTCAATGATACTTTAGCCAGGTGTGAAAAGACAGTAAGACCCTGTCTGCCATGGGTGTGTGTTTTTTCCACCCCCCCCCCCAACGATTCCACTCTAGGAATCAGAGGAGTGGAAAGATGTGGTACGAGAAATCCCAGGGTCCTTTCCATGACACACGTGGCGAGTTTACCCCCCCCGGGGCAGAGAAGGAAACTCATTTGGAAGGCACCCTTACAGAAGCAAGAGGGGGTACGCGTAATCAGTGATCCAGAGATTCTTTCTCTGGACAGCCCTATCAGCGCTCCTGAAGAGTGGCCCGATTGCTTACCTCTGGAAGCAATCTGGGGATGACTATTTTTTTTTTTGCACCACCTTGCCTGGTAAACTATAACTACAGATATTTGGGTGCGGACAATAATTACCAGAGGTTCACATACCTTTCAGTCTTTAACCATTCCAACCTGTTCTCCCATCGGGGGCAGTTGCTATTCAATCTGACAACATGTCGGTGGTCTGGTACATCAACAAACAAGGGGGAGCCAAGTCCTACCCGATGTGTCAAGAGACCATGAAAATTTGGCAATGGGCGATAGCTTCTAACACCTTTCCGATGGCAATGCACATTCCCGGGGATTCCAATGTAATTACAGACAAACTGAGCAGATGCATTCTCCTGTCTCATGAGTGGTCCCTCGATCCTATCATAGTGGCAAAGATCTTCAGTTGCTGGGGCCGGGCTTGCTGCGGTCTGTTCGTATCTCCTGTAAACCACAAATGCAGCAGCTACTTTGCTGTAATTCCCCCGCAGGGGGAGACCCGAGGGATGCTCTAGTACACAGTTACCCCACAGGACTTTTATGCCCCCCCCTTCCTATGATCCCACAATTTCTAAAGAAGGCTTTTTGGTTGGGAAGCGGAGTAATCGTCATAGCACTCTATTGGCCCTAACACGTTTGGTTTCCCTTTGTTTGGCCTCACCTAGTACATCAGCCATGGATTCTGGATCCTTCTCTGGAATTGCTGTCTCACCCACAAGAGTTGATGCATCCAAACATATTGAGCCTCAAGCTGACAGCTTGGTTCCTCCACTTCTGGTAATTGCCAGGGAAAATAACCTATTTTCCCCCTGTACGTCACATTCTTCTGGCTTTCCATAAACCAGCCATCAGAAAACTTTATTATAGCAAGTGGAAAAGATTCATAATCTGACCTCGAGAGAAGGGACTCTATCCCTTTTCAGCTCTGCTTACTTTGGTACTGGACTATTTATCAAACCTTCTCCATTCAGGAGTGGCAGGTTGAACTATGAGTACACCTGGCAGCTATTTCCAGCTTCCACAATGGCTTTCAGGACTCTTCCTTGATTTCTCACCGTCTCTATAAAACCTTTTTTAAAGGTGTCACGCACATTAGACCACCCTTCAAAGACCCAATCGAGTCATGGAGTTTGGCACTAGTTCTGCAATGCTTGGCTCGTCCTCATTTCGAACCTGCTGCCACTTGTGATATAAAAGTTTTATCCTGGAAAACTTTATTCTTGGTAGCTATTTACCTCAGCAAGATGAATATCTGAACTACAAGCCTTGTGCATAAAACATTCTTGCATGGTTTTCCATAAAGACAGAGTATCACTCCGGACTAATCCCAACTTCTTACCCAAAGTTATTTCCAATTTGACTGTCAGTCGAAATTAATCTGCCAGTTTAATTTCCAAATTTTTAACAAAAGAATATTTAATCTGATATTGTTAATCTTCATTCATTCCTTATGTATGGGTATCTGTTCCGAGCTTGAAACCGAGCCGGCCGTTTTCCAAGCTCGCGTCAGCTTCATACTCTCAAGCTAAACTCTTAGCCACATTTCCCCTCTCCCTGTTACCTCAGATTTCATTTGCTGCATTGCCATCCGGTCATGTCAAGCTACTTCTCTTGAGCTAAGTACAGTCAATTGTTGTTGAATTGCTTTACAAATTACTTTTCTGTCAGAAAAGTTAATATTTTATTGTCTCTTGCCCTATTGCATCTAGCATTCATAATTTAGGTTTTCTTCTCTGTCCTTTACTTACACTTTTTACCGCAAGGTAATTTCTCCTTACCATCGTTGGTAATCCCTTTGTTTTCTTTTTCATACCTTCGGGTACTCTCTTGTACCATTGTTGGTACTTTTCTTTTTCTTAATATGGCAGATAGAGGGTAGTCTGGAGTTTATGTGGTGTTCTGATTGTGGACACAAACTGCCTACTTCTGAAGCACACTCTTTCTGTTTATTTGGGAGCTTCCCATTTATCTGTTGAACCACCTTGTACTATATGTGAAAACTTTTCTAATAAAACTTTGTTAGAAAGGAAAAATAAGCTGATATTGAAGGGACTTCTAAAATCTCCCTTTTCAGAGGCTATTTCTGCGTCAGAGGTCTCAACCCCTCCTAAAGCCCATAAGAAAGTGCATGTTGCTACTAAGGCTAAGTCCTTGCCTTCGTCCCTGGCTGGGGACTCTCAACAACCAAAATCTAAAAAGGCAAAAATTTCGGCTCCAGAGCTCTCTGTCAGCCCCAGTGCTTTCGGTGCCCAGACCTTCAGCACCAAAGCCTTCGGCTCCATTAGTGATTTTGGCTCCATCCTGTCCTGCAGCCTTCTACATATCGACACCGAGGGGCTCCTCTGTTTAGACCTTTACCACTGTATCAGCACCGACCGTTCAGTCGGGGCAGACCTTGACTGTTTCGGCTCTGAGATCTTCCTCGGAACCGAGGCCTTTATTAATGACTCCAGTTTTGTTGGTTCCAGCTTCTGCACCGACAACCACTTTGGCACCAATCCCAGTGTCGGTGCAGGCAATGACATCTGCACCGATGACTCCTTTGGTGCAGACTACAGTAGTTCAGCCTTTTTCGGCACCATTGTCTTCTGTGCGATCAGACGAGATGGGCACGGAGTCTGCCTCTTTTGTGGACAGGCCTGATGTCCTTCACGGATGCATCTGCAGTCATAACATATGGGTTGTCCTGCCTCAGGCAGCCCTTTGGTCGGCCGGATTCCAAAGTCTGGGTCTGGCCTCGGCTGATGTCGCACTTTCCCCGACGTCAGAGCGTCTGGGGTATAAAAGCATCAGCCGACGCCATCTTCCCAAGTCTTTCTTGCCGCGTGGTGCCCGAAGCAGAAGCAGTTCGCAAGTGCCGGTCGGTCAGCTCCTGTGATTCAGATACCGAAGACTTCGAAAAAGCCAAGTACCCCGTTGGGGACTCTTTCTTGCCTCAGCCGATGTCAGATAAAGTTAATAATTGTTTAACCTGTGGGAAACAAATACCTCATAAGGATTTCCACTCTTACTGCCTCCTCTGCCTAGGCCCAGACCACGACGTCTCGGCCTGTTCAGCCTGTGCTTCCTTCAACCGACGAACTCTTAGACGTCAGTCGGAGTTTGCAGAGGAATTTTTTGGGGCTAGTTTTGCTTATAAAATGCCGTCGGAGACTCCGACTTCGCATTTAGTCAAAAAACAGAAGGACAAGGACCGACACACGCGGGCCACGGTTTCTGCTGAAACTTCGGTCAGGCCTACCGCGAGTGTCTCGGTCTCGGCTGAAACTTCCTACTACCGAAACCACGCAACCGACTACCTCGGCCCTGGAGGCCCCGGCCGAGTCGGTCATTGAATTACCTTGTGAAACCGGTGTCCAGGAATCTTCCGACACCATTACTGTAGATAAGTCTACTCCTGCACATGGTGCAGCCAGACCCCCTGCTTCCATGTCCATTAAGGCTTTCTCTAGGGCTAAGGCTGCTAAACTTTCTAAGGATTTGCCTCCCAAAGTTTCCTCTGAGACCTTCTTCTAGCTCTGATTCTTACCCTAGCAGAGGATCTGATTTCATTAATTAGAGGCTCCCAACCCCATCCGGGCAGGGGCTCTCTACCACCTCCGGACAAAAGGCCCAGGGTTGAGCCCTCTGATCCACAGTCTTCAGATGAGTCCACGGCTAGCTCTGGTCTGTCAGACCACCAGGAGGAGGCTTATTTGGCCTACGAGGATTCTGATGCTGAAGAATCTATTCCCTCGGCCTCCCCTCCTGAAGAGTTTTCTTTTGGAGAAACATTACACACTATGAGAGAACATTTTCAATGGCAGGGTCAGGAATTTTCTGATTCCAGAAAGAGATTAAGGACCTTTTTACATTTACCTCAGCACAGGCCCTTAGCTATACCTCCTGTTTTGAATGTAATTGATGATGTCTATTCAGATGCTTGTACTGCCCCTGACTCTCTCCCTCCGGCTCCTGCCAAACCTGATAGGTACTACAGGGTCCCGGATACACACTTTCGCCTGTACAAGGCCCACTCTGCTGATCCAGAAACTATTTCCCAGGGCCCTAAAGGGGTTGCAGCTGCCACTGCTAAAAATCCTCTACCCTCTGAAAGGGAGTCCAGAGCATTAGAGAGATGGGGTAAGAAAGTGTATACTTCTGCAACTCTTTCCATGAGGGCATTAAACTGTCAATTCCATATGATACAGTATCAAGAGTATTTACTAGATGAATTGCATAAGAAACTGTCCTCTTCTGAACCCCTTGATCGTAAATCACTTCAGGATCTGGTGCACAACTCCCAGCAGGTTAGTAACCATTTCTTGCAGTGTGGCTATGATGCATTGGAAGCTTCATGTAGATCTGCTATGACAGGTGCAGTTATACGTAGGCATGCCTGGCTGAAGGAACAATCTCTGCCAGACCATGTTAAGGCTAAACTTTTGGATGCTCCTATGGAAAAGCAAAAATTATTTGGTTCGACGGCTCAAGAGGTTTTAAAGAAATTTGAAGAAAAGGCAAAATCTGTGCAAACAGTTAGACTTTCTGCAAGTCCAACCTCCAAGATTCAGCAGAAATTGGCCTACTAAGAATTGGTCCTTTCCGGACTCAGACAGATCTCAAAGAGGTAGAAATAGACGTGCCAGAGGTAGAGGGCAAGCTAGAGGCTCCTACAGAGGCAGTCAGTGGCAGCCTCCCAACCAGAGAGGTGGTGCAGGAACTACAACGGCTGCACCAGGACAGACTCAATGACTTTATTTTGACTCCACCGACCAGGGCTCAATTAGAAGCACCTTTGGGCGGAAAGCTTTCTTTATTCTCAAAAAATTGGCACAGCATTACAAGGGGCACATGGACACTGCAAATAATAGACAAAGGTTACAGGTTCCATTTCCACTTATTGCCAAAAAGAAAAGGCATGCCAAACCTGCCACCAAATCAGAGGGCAGAGGCTTTGAAACAAATTACCAACTTAATGCAAATGAAAGCTATAGAAAAGGTACCTCTTTCAGAACAAGGCCAGGGATTTTACCCAAGATTATTCCTTGTTCCAAGAAAAGAAAATCAATGGAGGCCTATTCTCGACTTGTCCGCACTGAACACGTACCTCATTGTGCCAAAATTCAAAATGCTGACTCTACAGCAACTCCTTCCCATGCTGGGCAAGGGGTCTTGGCTGGTGACTCTGGACCTCAAGGAGGCATACCTGCATGTCCCTATTCGACAAAGCTGCAGAAGACACCTCAGATTTCTTGCAGGGACAGAGCATTATCAATTCTCAGCATTGCCCTTTGGCTTATCTACTGCGCCCAGAGTATTCACGAAATGCCTGGCATCAGTAATTGCACACTGCAGACTTCAGGGGATTCAAATCTACCCATATCTGGACGACTGCCTAATACAAGCGGACAGCAAGCAAACTTTAAGGGACTTGGATTATGCCATCCACCTGCTACAGGCCTTGGGATATACAGTCAACATCCACAAATCAAGGCTGGTTCCATCCCAAAGAATAGCTTTTCTGGGTGCAGATCTAGACACAACCACCCAGATGGCTTTTCTCACAGAAGAAAAACAAGAACAACTACCAGTTTACTTTCAAAATATCACAAGACAAACTCAGATGACTGCAAGGAGAATCCTGCAGGCCCTGGGTTACATGGCATCTTGCATTCTTCTGATTCCACAAGCAAGGCTTCATATGAGGAAATTACAATGGTACCTAAGAAGTTTATGGACTCAGCACAGCCACAGTTTAGAAGCTCTGATCCCACTCATTCCTTGCCTTCAAAAGGAATTCCTGTGGTGGGCTCAAGCCTGCTGGTCGAACAGCGGGCTGCCCTTCAGCAAGCCAAGAGCCAACCAAACCATCACCACGGACGCCTCAGACCAAGGTTGGGGAGCGCACATGGAGGACAGATGTATACAAGGGCTATGGACACAGAGAGCTGAACATGCACATAAACGAAAAGAAATTGCTGGCAGTGATGCACGCAATCGAGGCCTTCAAGCCTTTCCTTCAGCAAGGCCACCTGCTCATAAGGACAGACAACACCACTGTTATGTGGTACATAAACAAGCAAGGAGGCACCCATTCCTACCCCCTTTGCAGACTGACAATGCACCTATGGGAACTGGCATTGAAACTCAACATACAGCTACAGTCCAAATTTGTGCCAGGGAAAGACAATGCACTGGCAGACAGCTTAAGCAGAGCTACCATGGACGTACACGAATGGATGCTACACCCAGACATCTTCTTACAAATCACTCAATCATGGGGAAGGCCGGAAATAGATCTGTTTGCTTCCCCCCTAAATCATCAACTGAAGAAATTCTGCTCAAGGACATACCACCCAAAAGCATGGAAGGTGGACGCTCTCTCTTTCAGCTGGAAAGCTCTAACAGTGTATGCTTTCCCACCTCTTCCACTAATGACCAAGGTCCTACTGAAGATCAGGACAGAGCAGCCCAGAGTAATCCTGATAGCCCCAAACTGGCCAAGGCAGCACTGGTACCCACTGCTAAAGAGCTTGTCACAGACAAAACCATGGCCTCTACCCCTTTGGCCACTACTACTGACACAGCACAATTTCAGGACACTACACTCCAACCTGAAAACCTTGCAGCTAACTGCCTGGAGAATACCATGACTCTTCCACAGGGAAACCTATCCCAGACAGTGAGGGATATTATTATGGAAGCTCGCCGACCTTCCATAAGGAAGACATATACAGCAAAATGGAAAAGATTTCACACCTGGAACACAGCAAAGGGACTAGATGTGACTGTGATAAATATGGCAAACATACTGGAATATTTGGCAGAATTGTACCACAGTGGCCTGTCTTACTCTTCCATCAAGATACATGCCTCGGCAATCTCAGCAGAATACAATCTAAATCCGCCTGTCTTCTCTCACCCTCTTCTAAGACAGTTTCTAAGGGGAATCAAAAACATTAATCCTCCAAGGAAACCACCTCTACCTACTTGGGACCTGAATTTCGTGTTGGAAAAACTAACACTACCTCCCTTTGAGCCAACAGCATCGGCAGATGTACAGTTTTTGTCATGGAAGACTGCTTTTCTTCTGGCCATAACCTCAGCAAGAAGAGTATCTGAGCTACAAGCCTTAATGGCGATGCAGCCATTCCTTATCTTTCATCAGGATAGAGTTTCTTTGAGGACCAATCCTACTTTCATGCCAAAGGTGGTATCCAGGGTATCTTTGAACCAAGCTATTCATTTGCCTACGTTCTTCCCACAGCCTCAAAATAAAGGGGAGAGACTTCTGCACACCCTGGACATACACAGACAACTACGCTACTACTTGGACAGAACTAAAGGTTACAGAAAGAATGACCAGTTTGTAGCATATGCTGTTGGGGTGCAAGGAAAAGCAATTTCCAAACAGACAATTTCGAAATGGATGGGAAATTGCATTCGTTTTTGTTACTCCTTTCATGGAAAGACTGTGCCAGCTAACATTAGACCTCATTCCACGAGAGCCACAGCCACCAGCACAGCCTTCCTTAGAGGGGTGGCTACAAAGGACATTTTAGAAGCTGCTATATGGAGCTCCGTGCATACATTTGCCAAGCATTACAATTTGCCTTTATACTCCAGATCCAGAGCAGGTTTTGCTACGGCAGTCCTGCAGGGTATCTTAACTACACCATCCTTCGCCTAGTACCTCCACCCCCAGTTTGGCTATGGTATTCTACCCATATGTTATGACTGCAGATGCATCCTTGAAGGACATAGTACAGTTTTATACCTACCATAAATGTAGATGTCCGATAGGTATGCATCTGCAGTCAGGTTTACCCTCCCTCCTACCCCTCTGTGGTATTCCTAGGGTGCTTACTCCTCTTTTAGCTAGCTGGGGGAATCTATTATGGTGTATTTGTTTGTATATACATGTGTATATATATAATTCTGCAAATGTTTGGAATCTTATTGCATTTTTCCAAATTTAGCCTTCCTAGAGGGCACCTGGCATCTGGGGCAAGAAAAACTGAGGAAGATGGCGTCGGCTGATGCTTTTATACCCCAGACGCTCTGACATCGGGGAAAGTGCGACATCAGCCGAGGCCAGACCCAGACTTTGGAATCCGGCCGACCGAAGGGCTGCCTGAGGCAGGACAACCCATATGTTATGACTGCAGCTGCATACCTATCGGACATCTACATTTATGGTAGGTACAAAACTGTACTTTTCTCCTTCAGTCTCGGTGAGGTCCAGTAGAAGTCTCTCTGAACATGGCGTCTTGTGGACCAGGCATTCTTGGCCAGAGGTATTCCACCCCGCAGGAACTATCCTTCCTTGGGAGGTGATCACCCAGCTCCAAAGACACCTTATTCTCCTCCTTCATTGCCTTTGAAGTCCATGCATATAGTACAGTCTTCCCCTTCTGCGGTTCCCTTTATGGATCTCACTAAGGAACCGCAGTTGCCTTCATGGCAGGAAAGTTTTGCTATGACCCAGGATGTCAGCTGTGATACGCATAGCTTGCTGTTCCACAGCCATCCAGGGACTCCGAGTCAGCAGGCTGAGCTACTTAGGAGAGGAGTGCCCCCTGTCCTCTACATACACTCCTCTTTGGGTGGACCAGCCTTCCAATTGATGGAGAAGGCTTTTGCTGCTGCTGGCGATACTGGACTGTCTATACCTCTGCCCTCCTCTGGTACACTGGTTTCACAAGTCGCACCTAGCAGACAGGGTGCAAGGGCCTCAGGACATATTCCCTCAGGAATCCCCTTTTCCGTTGTCTTCGTCAGCTTCTCCCAGATATGTTCGTATAAGAGGAAGCACATGGACTCCACAGAGGAGTCTCTCACCGAAGACACAGATTTCGATGAGGGGGAAAGATCCCCCTCGGTCACCCTCTGAGGTATCCTTTGGCGATATCCGTAAAATCCTGAAAGAGAGGTGACTGGCAGCCCTCTAATCTGACCCTTGAGGAATCTGTGTTCCTGCAGGCTTTTCATGCCCGGCCCCCTACCTCCTGGGTTACTCCACCTGCCGATGAACTTTTCAAGTTCATCGTGCAGCATGCTTGGAAGG
The DNA here is from genome assembly GCF_019279795.1 of Protopterus annectens. Lineage (NCBI taxonomy): Eukaryota > Metazoa > Chordata > Ceratodontiformes > Protopteridae > Protopterus > Protopterus annectens. The sequence continues at coordinate 1,152,543,210 of NC_056731.1, forward strand.
TCCCTGATACTGTTGAAGCTATTCCCCAGAGGCCTGATAAGACCTTGTCCCCTCCTGCTTCGGATCCCTATTGGTCCAACGGTCTTCCTGTAGATGCTTTGGTGGTGGTGGCCACAACAAAAAAGGATCTGGTAGAAGAAGAAAGCCAGACTGTCCATCCACCTAACACAGAGTCCCGGGCCCTGGACAGAATTGGGAAGTGCACTTTTGCTTCAGCGACCTTTGCTATCAGGTCCCTGAATTATATGGCACATTTTATCAGGCTTCAAAGGGATCTGGTCTCTGAGCTCTCTGAAACCTTGGCTGGTGCAGTGTCTGAGGTCCGTGACAAAGTGGCCTCTCAGCTAGCCACCATTGAGTCTGTCTAACTCCTCTATGCGATTGATATCTCATGCATCAGAAGGAGCAGCTAGAGTGGCGGGTTCAGCTGCGGTCTTGAGACGACAAGCCTGGATGCGCTTGTGCAACTTCGCGGAACCTTTTAAGTCTTCCTTTCTTAATGCCCCCATTGAGCCCTACTCGTTGTTTGGGCCCAAAGTGAAAAGCACACTGGCCAGATGTGAACAAGATGGTAAGACCCTTTCTGCCGTAGGTGTCCGTTATTCTTCCCTAAACGTGCTTTCTCCTGAAAACCAAAAGAGTGGGAAGATATGGTTCAAGAAATCTCAGGGTCCTTTCTGTGACACACAGGCCGAGTTTTCCCTTAGAGGCACTGAGAGAAACTCCGTGAAGACGCTCCTTTCGGGGCAGAGGGGGACCGCGTAACCAGGGTTCCAGGGATTCTTTCCCTGGTCAATCCTACCAGTGCTCCTGAAGAGCGGCCCAACTCCTTTCCTGTAGAGGTGGTTGGGGGATGTTTCTCCTTGTACCCTTCTGCCTGGCTAACCATCATCACCGATTCTTGGGTACAAAGGATCATAACCAGAGGTTATCATATCCCCTTCGATCTTTGTCCCGTACCGTCAAAAAATCTTCCCGACGTTCCACCCAGTCAAAGGGAAGAAGCAGCACTACAGATAGAAAAGCTGCTAAGAAAAAATCATCCAAATAGTCCCTCCAGACCAGATAGGATCCGGATTATACTCGACTATTTTTGGTGCCAAAGAAAACCAGGCACTGGAGACCAATTTTGGACCTCAGTGTATTGAACAAGTTTGTGAGAGTACAAAAATTCCGGATGGTCACTATACAGTCTATCCTCCCGCTTTTGGAAAAAGACTATTGGATGTGCTGTGTAGATCTTCAAGATGCGTACTACCACATAAAGGTGGACAGGCCATCAAGAAGATTTCTGCGCTTTTGTGCGGGAGCCAGTCACTGCCAGTTCAGAGTACTGCCCTTTGGACTCTCTACAGCCCCCAGTGTGTTCACAAAGTGCATGGCAGTTGTCACAGCTCACTTGCGACTTCAAGGATTCCAGGTGTTTCCGTACCTAGACTGGCTCATTTCCGCCCCCACCAGACATCTACTGGAAAAAGCCCTGGCATACTTTCTCCTCGCTGCTCAAAGGCTAGGCATAACCATAAACTGGCAGAAATCCAATCTCACCCCATCTCAGTTGACAGAATTCATAGGGGTTATCTTGGACACAAAAAACTGCAGAGCAGCTATTCCAGAGCACAGAATTTTAAGGATAAAGAAACAACTAATTCTAATCCTTTCAAAGGAAAAATCCACGGCTCACTCAGTTCTACAGCTGTTGGGTTCTATGGCAGCCTCCATCACCATTGTTCCCCTGGCCAGGTTTCACATGAAGCTTCTACAATGGCTACTGCTCACCCAGTGGTATCCTTTTCAGCATCCTCTTTCAGCCATGATTCGAGTAACCCACAGGTGCAAACAGGATTTAAATTGGTGGATGACACCATCTCTCTCAAATGGGGTGGGGGGGCTATGTCCGGGACAGACAGTCCAAGGCACTTGGTCCCAACCGGAGGCCCATCTGCATATAAATGTTCTAGAGCTGAGGGCAGTGCTTCTGGCGTTGCAAGCATTTCATCCCCTGCTGCCGTCTGGGACAATTGCGATTCAATTAGACAACATGGTGGTGGTGTGGTACATCAGCAAACAAGGTGGAACCAAATCTTACCCCCTTTGTCGAGAGGCCATGAGGATATGGCAATGGGCGATGGCTACCAACCGTTTTCTTCTAGCAACGCACATTCCCGGCAGTTCCAACGTGATAGCAGACAGACTCAGCAGGTGCATTCTACAATCTCATGAGTGGTCCCTAAATCCCTTGATAGCGGCGAAGATCTTCCACTGCTGGGGCCGTCCTTGCTGTGTCCTCTTTGCATCCCCGGCCAACTACAAATGCAGCAACTACTTCGCCCTGATTCCCCCTCCGGGAAAGTCACCCAGAGACGCTGTAGTCCACAATTGGCCCGCGGGTCTTCTCTACGCATTTCCGCCCTTTCCTCTCATTCCCCAGTTTCTGAAGAAAGCCCGGCGGTTGAAGAGCAAGGTAATCCTCGTAGCACCATATTGGCCTCGACAGATTTGGTTCCCATTCCTTTGGCCTCTCCTACTAGATCGACCATGTATCCTCCATCCAATCCCAGAGTTGATCTCACACCCACAGAACCTGATTCATCCCAACCTAAACAGCTTGAAGCTAACAGTTTGGCTACTCCAGTTCCCTTGATTGCCAGGCAGAATGATCTGTCTTTACCAGTACATAATATTCTTATTGCTTCTCATAAGTCCTCAACTAGAATTACTTATCTGAGCAAGTGGAAAAGATTTACCTGTTAGCTGAAAGATAAACAAGTAGACCCCTTTTCAGCACCAGTGTCGATAATACTAGACTATCTAGCCGACCTGTTTCAATCAGGTCTGTCGGCCTCTACCATTAGAGTTCATTTGGCTGCAATTTCTAATTTTCATGAGGGTGTCCAAGATTCCTCTCTTATGTCCCATAAATTGTGCAAGACCTTCATAAAAGGTGTGATCATCTGAAGCCACCTTTTAGAGAACCTATTCAACCATGGGATTTATCATTGGTTCTGCAAGCTCTGACAGTGCCAAACCCTTTTGTAAATCTGACCAGTTATTTTTGGCCTTTTCTGGACCTAGATTAGGATCAGCTGTTGCTAAGGTCACGTTAGCTAGATGGTTGAAGGACTGTGTGACCTTTATTTACACACAATGTAACATTTCGTTGCCTACTACCATGAAAGCTCATTCAACAAGGTCGGTGGCAACTTGTGCCTTCCATGCCAGAGCTTCTTTACATGACATCTGTGCAGCTGCAACTTGGGCTACGCCTCATACTTTCATCAGTCATTACAAATTGGATTTGGCCACAACAAAGAAATTGTCCAACGAAACACAAACTGCAGGCAAAAGGATTTAATTCGAATAGATGTAAAGCGCTTTTCGTTGCTCGCAATGTGAGCAACTTCTTCAGACAATTTATACTCCCTTCACTAAAAGCCCACGTGTTTAATACATCAATTGTGGGTTAAAGCGATGGAGTTACATCAACAATAAGTAAATAAAACAATTCAAAATGTCTCTTGAAGCTGTTTTTTAAAAAAAATTTTTTTAAAAATGTACTTTAAAAGTATACTGTCAGAGATAATATCTTCTAATCAGCATATATTTTTCTACATAAAAAGAAGTAGAAGAAACTGTAAAAAACTGCACTAACTCGCAAAAGCCTACTAACTACATATATAATTGTGTGTATATGTATGAAGTATATATACAACTGTAAAGCCAATCAAATGTCAGTAAAAATAGGTCCGCTTCTACAATAATATTCAAGGGTATTTGTCTCTCGAACAGGGGTTCCCAGCATAGGGTTCTGCTCCTACATTAACAGTTCTAGAAGTCAACTTGTAATGTTAGTAACTGTAATTCTTTTAAAATAGTATAGTAGCCACCCAAAATGTTTCAGTTCCAATAAACACTAATATTATTAACTACTATTATTAACTACTATGCACTGTATTATTAACTTTTAAATAAGTGTGTAAGTGTGTTTGTAAATGTGTAATATATATTAAGTGTGTATTAAGTATTAAAGTATAATACTATTCAAAATTAGCCTAGAAATTATTTTACAACATCACTATACGATACACAGGAGTGTGTATAAAAGGTGTGGTTCTACATTAGTTCTACTTATTTTGCTATATGTAAGTGTATATTTTCAGTATAGTATATTATAACCTTTAGTTATCAAGTTATTAACTGGCCCAAAATTCCAGTTATGTTTGCAACACCAAAAATACACAAAAACATCTTAGATCCACCGTTTAGACCATTAATAGACGGACGAAATTCAATCACATATGGATCAGCTAAACTAGTGGACAATATTCTTAAAAAATACTTAGTAACTGAAGGTCAAGTATGCAAAGATTCATGGTCTTTTTTGAAGAATCTTGACAACATCACATATAGGGAAGACCATAACTTTGTCACCATTGACGTTATAGATTTATATACGTCAATTCCCCATTTGGAAGCAATAGAATGGGTTAACCTTTTTTTACTTAAAAAAGGAGCTCCAGCTAATGAAATCTTTGCAGTAACCACCTTACTTGACATAATTTTGACAAACAATTTTTTCACATTCAACGACAAACTATATTTGCAAAAACGAGGCGTTGCAATGGGTTCACCCTGCGGGGCCAGTTTAGCAAATACAGTTATGGCTTATTGGGAAGACCAATACTTATTCAAAAATGCTGAATGGGCTCCCTACATTAAGTATTATACTCGTTTCCTCGACGATATCTTCATCTTATTTGGAGGAGACACAAGTATAGGGGTTAAATTCCTACATTACCTTAACAACACTACGGAATTTTTTAAATTCACATCCAATTTTCAAAATCACTCTATTGACTATCTGGATGTGAATTTATCAAAAGACTATGTTAATAAACAATATTTTTCTAAGATACATAGGAAAACAAGTTTTTGCAACTCGTACCTCCATTACACTAGCCTTCATCCAACTAGTCAAAAGAAAGGTATTGTGAAAGGTCAGCTAATTCGAGCAGCTCGAATGACTACATACTTTAGCGATTTCGAGCTTGAATGCAACCTTCTTACAGACTTCTTTTGTGAAAGAGGCTATCCTTGTGACTTTGTAGATGAGATAGTCCAGGAAGTGAGGTATAAAAGAATTAATGGTACTATATTACCTGTTCTAAACCAGCCTAGTGATAGAGGAGTTGATGTAACCTTTAAGGCAAATCAGGACAACTTATTAGAAGTAGACATGGAGGTGAAAATAACGGAACCTAATAAAGCTTTTAAACTCAGTTTCATAACTACATATAGCTTAGAAAGTGATATTATTAAAAAAACTATTATTTAAAAATTGGAACTTGATTCAGCAAGACAGAAGTATTTCTTGCAAATTAGGCGAACTTCCTATAACAGTATACAGGAGAGGGAACAACTTGAAAAGTATTTTAGAAGGTAACTATACAAAAAACTTTAGTAGGAAGAAAGGTATGACTATATGTGAAAGTTGTAACATGTGTAAACATATGACCAGTGGAGAACAGATAAATATTAACAATGTAAAACATCAAGTGAAATATAGAATGAATTGTCATTCTAAACTTAGTGTATGTGGCTTCCTGTACAATATGTACAGCTTTCTATATTGGAAAAACTGAGAGGCACTTTAAAGAAAGAGTATACGAACACACATATGCTATACAAAATGGAAAAACAGACAATGCGTTGGCCAAACATACTTTAGCAAACCCAGGCCACAATTTTAAATTTATGGCAATAGACCAGATACAGACCAATATTAGAGGTGGCCCTTATAACTTGTTACTAGAGGAAAGAGAACTACTTTGGCAATGGCGTACAAACGCATTTGTCTACCCAGGTTTAAATGACCACTGTAATATTAGATGTTAAGTTGTCTATCTCGCCTTCATTCTTGCTGGATGGGTTCGGAGCCGACCTCGGCTCCGACTCGGCCACTCTAAAAGCTCGAGAGTTGGTTCCACCGGCTCGAGGCTCCCCTTATATCCCACAATGCTAGGCATGAGTTACCTCAGATCTCGTTTGCCGCTACAGCGATCGAGGTGTTGGTTCTCTACCGGCTTCTTGGTGAGTAAACTTTCAGTAAAGTTAGTATACTTAAACCCCTTTATTTTTAATTTTAACTCTTGTTTCCCTTAGTTTAGTGGAATTCTCTCCCTTTTTTCTCTAAAATCCCGTTTCTTCCCCACAAGAACTTATAAGTTCTTCCCTCGGGCCTTCAGGCCTTCTTCTTCCTTTCCCTAGTGGTGTGTGTGTGTTGTTTCTCTTAAATTAAAACCTTTGATAGTTGTTTTATTTTTGAGTTTAAAAATAAGATAGGGTGTAATCAGTGTGTTTGACTGGGTGTGTGTGATTACACTTTTTTTTCTAAGATGTCTAAAGACACAAAGGTCTCAGGCTTCAAGAAGTGTGATGCGTGCTGTCAGAAAATGTCTCTGACAGACGGTCACACTTCTTGTGTCTACTGGGGCCTTTGCACCTGCAGGACTCCTGTGCTGTATGCCACGGCTTAAGTCCCAGGGTCCTGCAGGAAAGAAAGAACAAATTGATCCTAAGAGGTTTACTCAAGCCTGAGGATTCCCTTTCTGTCTCTGGGAAGCCCTCCAAGGCTTCTAGGTCCTCGGCTCCAGCTACTGAGCCGAGACCTAAGGCTACTAAACCTCCGTCTACATCGGCTCCGGCTGGAGCCGATGAGTCTCAGTCTACAGTTTCTGTGGTTCCCTCGGCTCCGGCTGGAGCCGAGGTATTAGAAATTCCCTTGTCGGCTCCGACCAGACCTTCGGAGCCGACATCAAGGAAGAGATCTAGGTCACCATCCCTTGGCTCCATTCATTCGGCTCCAGCATCTCCTCTGCTGTCTGAACGGAGCCATAAATCTCACTCCTCTAGGTCATCGAGGCTGTCGGATCATGACCTTCAGAGGGTAGTGAGTCGACTTCTTAAGTCCGAGGCACTGGCCCAAATGCTTCAGAGCCCGACTCATCAGTCGATGCCTGCCCCTGTCCATCAATATGTTCCTCCTCCGACTCCGTTGAGCTCGGAGCCGGATCGTTTCGGAACCGAGACTGTGGTAGCGTCGGAGCCGACACAATTGTCTTCGGCTCCATCGTCGGCTCCGATTTCTTCCTTGGAAGAATCTCGGCGCGGACTTCCATCGTCGGCTCCGAGGGGTGAGTGGCATCGGACCCTTGTCCGACCCGCTCTCTCTCGGGCTTCGGCGCTGGTGTTCGGCTCCGACATCGGCCTCGGAGCCATCACTGTCGGTGCCGAGGGAGGTTTTTAGCTTTTCGGAGCGGGGACCTCTGGCTCTGCCTGACAGGGGTGCGTTCGAGGTCATGCGGAGTGTGTTACAACCTGGTTCTACCCCACAGTCGGCTCCGTCCGCCCCCTCCTCTTAGGTGCCTCAGGTCAAGTCGACTCACTCCCTCATCCCGGACCGCAGAGAGCCAGCTCCTCAGGAATCCCCCGTGGGGATCTCATCCTCTTCCGAGGCCTCTCCTGTTTTGGCAGAAGAGCCCCCTCGGAAGAGAAAGTGTAAGAGGAAACACACAGACTCACCTGAGTCTGTCACCTCTGACACAGATTTAGAGGATTCCGAGGGTTCCCCCCATTCCCCTTCTGAAGATGTCTCCTTTGCAGACATTCTGGAAATCCTTAAGCAGAGGGGAAATTGGCCAACCCTCAACCCTTCGGAGGATGAATCTGTCTACCTTGAGGCGTTTGGCTCTCGTCCTTCCACCTCCTGGGTGTCTCCCCCCTTTGACCCCCTCATGCAGGTGGTAGCAAAAAAGGCATGGACGGCTCCTGATTCGGTGGATCCCACTCCCAGGAGACCCTCAAAATTCATAACGGCACCAGCATATAAACAGTTTTTGACAAAAGGAGTTTCTGTGGATGCTATGGTGGTTGCTGCTGCCACTAAGAAGGAACTAGCTGATCCTTCAGTACCTGTCCATCCACCTAACAAGGAATCTAGGTCCATGGACAGGTACGGGAAGCGGATGTTCTCGTCAGCGACATTTGCAATGCGTTCGCTGAACTACCTATGCCATTTTACTCGTCTTCAAAGGGACTTGATCAAAGAAGCGAGTGACATGTTGAAGGATCCTACAGCTGCGGGTTTTCAAGATAAGATGAACACTCAGCTGGCTACCCTGAACTCCATAGCCAACTCCTCCATGCGCCTCCTTTCTTATGCGGCTGATGGAGCGAGCAGGGCCGCAGGGACAGGTGTGGCCTTACGTAGGCATGCCTGGATGCGGCTTTGCAATTTTGCGGACCCCTTTAAAACGTCTTTCACTAATTCCCCATTCAATGGATCATCTCTTTGGTCCTCAAGTGAAAGAAACCTTGACTAGGTGCGAGACTGATGGCAAGACTCTTTCTGCCGTCGGAGTCCGTTTTTCTACTCCTTCTAGGCCTTACCCCAAAGGCCAGAAAAGTGGGAAAATGTGGTTCCGTAAACAATCTCAAGGGACTTCGCCTGACGCACAGAGTCGGTTCCCCGCCAGAGGCAGAGGGGGGAACAACAATGGTAGACGTCGCCCTAGAGGCAGAACCAGGGCAATCGAGAAACTTTCTCCGATAAGCCCTTTCAGCATCCCTGAGGTGTTGCCCGACTGTCCACCTTCGGAGGCAGTCGGGGGAAGATTGTCACTGTACCCAGAAGCCTGGCTATCCCTAACTCGAGACAAGTGGGTACAGTCCATCATTTCCGAAGGCTATTCCATTCCCTTCGTTCGCATTCCAAACCGATCAAAAAAATCCCTTCCAGATGTTCCACCCGCTCAAAGGGATCTTGCAGCTTTGGAAATTTCAAAGCTGCTTGCAAAAAGAGCAATTCAGCCAGTTCCAGCAGACCAGCAAGGATCCGGAATCTACTCCAGGTTCAGTATCTTGAACAAGTCGGTCAAGAAAACAAGATTTCGGATGGTCACGCTGCAGTCCATCCTTCCCCTTTTGGGAAAAGGAAACTGGATGTGCTCTATAGACCTTCAGGATGCGTACTATCACATAAAAATGAACAGACGCTCCAGAAGATTCCTCCGCTTCAGCCTGGGAACCAGTCATTTTCAATTCAGGGCCCTGCCCTTTGGTCTCACCACTGCCCCCCGGGTGTTTACCAAATGCATGGCAGTGGTAGCTTCTCACCTGAGACGACAAGGATTCCAGGTGTTTCCATATTTGGACGACTGGCTCCTCACAGCTCCCACCAAGCATCTTCTTCTAATGGCCAGGGATTACACCTTTCGCATTTGTCAAAAGTTAGGCATTTCAATAAATTGCGAAAAGTCTGTTTTGTCGCCTTGTCATACTATTACCTTTATAGGCGCAAATCTAGACACAGTCAACATGTCTGCGAGACTAACAGATCAGAGAATAACAGACATACACAAACTGGTCTCACTCCTCTTCAGCAACAACAGAATCAAAGCCAGGTTAGTTCTGAAAGTGTTGGGAATTATGGCGGCTGCCATACCTCTGCTTCCATTAGCCAGATTCCACATGAGAATCCTTCAATGGATGCTCTTTGCACAATGGTCATACCAGCAACTTCCGATGTCCCACACCATTATGATTACGCAGGCATGCAGAAATCATCTTCTGTGGTGGATGTCTTCCCCTCAGCTCTTATTGGGAAGACCCTTTGATGTTCTTCATCTCACATTGCTGCAGTCCTAACAATTGGGTAGTCCGCTGTCCTCGGTCGGCCCGAATATCAAAGTATAAGGCTGACGTCGGTCAGGGCGCATTTGACTGACGTCAGTACGTCAGGGTACAAATGCGCATGACCGACGTCATATCCTCAGTCTTTTTTGCCGCATGGTCCGATGCAGAAGCAGTATTGCAAGTGCCGGTTGGCGTTCTGAGATTTTTCGATTTAGAAGTTTCAGACCGAGTTCAAAGTTGGCTAAGTACCCCGTTGGGGAATATTTTAGTTTTTTCTTGCCTCAGTCATTTAATGACAGATGCCTCAGACAAAGCTTGGGGAGCTCATCTAAATGGAAAGTGGATACAAAACAAGTGGCCTGTCAGACTACAACATCTACATATCAACATGAAGGAGATGTTAGCAGTCCAGTTTGCATTAATTGCTTTCAAGGAATTACTTCTTCCAGGGCAGGTGTTGATTCTAACAGACAACACAACTGTCATGTGGTACATCAACAAGCAAGGGGGAACACATTCTTATCCTCTATACAGGCAAGCAATGATTTTGTGGGAGACTGCTCTGTTTACAGCTCAATCTTCAGGCAATGTTTCTGCCAGGAGCACAGAACTCCTTAGCAGATGTGTTGAGCAGACGAATTATGGATCCCCACGAGTGGAAATTGGATCCTCATGTATTTCAGAAATTGACAGTGTCATGGGGAACTCCAGACATAGATCTGTTTGCTTCTCCACTAAACCATCAGCTGCCAAAGTTTTACACAAAAAGGTTTCATCCCACAGCTTGGAGGGTGGATGCTCTTTCTTTCAATTGGAGCAATCTTCATGTGTATGCCTTTCCACCTCTGCCTCTCCTCCTAAAGGTACTTCTAAAGGTCAGACAGGACAAGCCAAGGATGATTTTAATAGCTCCGGATTGGCCTCGACAACACTGGTACCCATTACTGAGAAGTCTGGTACGGAAGCCTCCATGGCCTTTGCCTTCGATTCCACACCTGTTGTCGCAGGAGGACAGCCATTTGCTAAATGTCAAGCTTCACTCTCTGCACCTAACAGCCTGGCATATTCTGTTTTGAACCATAGTGGGCCTCCACTTCCTCAGCAAGTTTTAAATGTTATTTTGGAAGCTAGGAGGCCTAGTACAAGGAAAGTGTACGCAGACAAATGGAAGAGATTTTTGTTTTGGAGTGCAGCAAAGATTTTGATGTTTCTGAGCCTAATTTGTGTGTGGCTCTTCAATATCTTACTGAGTTGCTAGACAAAGGTTTGTCTTTCTCTTCTATTAAAGTTCATGCTGCAGCAATTTCAGCTCACTATGATTGCAACCCACCATTGTTTTCTCATCCTTTGTTCAAGCGATTTCTTAGAGGGCAAAGAATATAAGACCCCACGAAGGGCTCCTACTCCTGCTTGGGATCTCAATTTTGTGTTGGAGAAACTCACTCTACAACCTTTTGAGCCTGCAGCTACTGCTGAGTTGAAATATTTATCATGGAAGACTGCTTTTTGTTGGCCATTACCTCTGCAAGAAGGGTTTCTGAATTACAGGCCCTTATGGCGGTTGAGCCTTTCTTGATTTTCCATAAGGATAGGGTATCATTACGTACTAATCCTTCCTTTATGCCTAAGGTGGTTTCTAGTGTGGCTTTAAACCAAACTATTCATTTGCCTACTTTTTATGCAAATCCCCAAAATAAAGGGGAAAAGATTTTGCACACTTTAGATGTCCACAGGCAGTTGCATTATTATTTGGACAGAACTAAAGGTTTCAGGCAGTCTCAGCAGTTGTTTGTTTCTTTTGCTTTGAGTTCTCAGGGCAAGCCTGTATCAAAACAAACTATTTCTAAGTGAATTGGGTTTTGCATTGCTTTTTGTTATTCCCATCATGGCAAGGAGATTCCAGCTGGGATTAGGCCTCATTCCACTAGGGCTACTGCCACTTCCACAGCTTTTTTGAGGGGAGTGGCAACCAAGGATATTTTGGAGGCAGCTACTTGGAGTTCTGTGCATACTTTCTCTAAGCATTATCACCTGCCACTTTACTCTAAGTCCAGGGCTGGTTTTGCCACTGCTGTTTTGCAGGGCATTTTGGCAGCTCCTGCTTCCTTGTAGTTAGCCATCCTCCCTTACCTCTGCTTTGGGATTCTACCCAATTGTTAGGACTGCAGAAATGTGAGATGAAGAACATAGTACAGTTTTGTACCTACCATAAATGTAGATGTTCGAAGATCCACATTGCTGCAGTCCAATTTACCCTCCTTCCCCTCTGTTGTTAGAGGTGGTTGTGTGGGTTGGGTTGTACATTTTGTGTATAGTGTATATATTGTACATATAGTTAGTGCAAGGGTGGTTGGTTGGTTGTTTGCTGTCTTTTGGTTTTGACCTTTCTTTTTAGGGTCTTCTGACATCTGGGGCAAGAAAAGACTGAGGATATGACGTCGGTCATGCGCATTTGTACCCTGACGTACTGACGTCAGTCAAATGCGCCCTGACCGACGTCAGCCTTATACTTTGATATTCGGGCCGACCGAGGACAGCGGACTACCCAATTGTTAGGACTGCAGCAATGTGGATCTTCGAACATCTACATTTATGGTAGGTACAAAACTGTACTTTCCTTCCCCTCCGGTTGCTACTCTGACAACGGACGCCTCCCTGATCGGGTGGGGGGGGCATTATCAGGGCAGGACTGTCCATGGCACATGGCAACCAGACGAATGCCACTTGCACATAAATGTTCTGGAGATGAGAGCAGTGCTTTTAGCGTTGCAAGCCCTTCAAGACTCTCTTCCCTTGGGAACGATTGCAATCCAGACAGACAACATGTCTGTAGTGTGGTATATCAACAAACAAGGCGGAACCAGGTCCTACCCCCTGTGTCGAGAAGCACTCAGACTGTGGCAATGGGCGATTTCTTCTCAGCAGTTTCTGATAGCAACGCACATCCCCGGGAAGTCCAATCAAATCGCGGACAAGTTGAGCAGAGCTATCCTCATGCCTCACGAGTGGTCTCTGAAAGACTCTGTTGTTCATAGGTTCATAGGTTCATAGGTTCATACTAGGCTATCTGCCCAAGGGCATTTACAAGCCTAGCCCATAGTTATGTGGCTTTCGCCACCCCTTTAGTTTGAATAAAAACTATGCCTATCATTTTGCTGTGCCTCTGTCAAGCAGTGACGCTGAAGTAATCCCTGGGGTATATCTGCAATCTCCCATCCATTGGTCAAGATTCCTCTTGAACAAGACCAGAGAGGTGCTCTGCCTCACATGTACCGGGATTTTGTTCCACAGCATAGGGAGTCTCTGGGTGATGAATCTGTCCCTCCAGCACGTTCTATTTATAACCGTGTCAAGGTTTAAGTCTCCGCCTTGTGGTTCTGAGGGATCTAGATTTTTTGAGGTGAAGCATATTCATCAAATCTGGGTTTGACATGGCCTTATATGTCAGGCACAGGTCACCTCTGAGCAAGCGGTATGAGACTGAATAGAGCTGGAGTTCTTTCAGTCGGGCAGCATAAGACATATTTTTGAGACCCTTTATCCTTTTGGTGAGGAACTTTTGGGGCCTTTCAAGCTGCAGTAGGTGTCTGGTCAGATACATTCCGAACGGGGCATTGTACTCAACCATAGGTCTAATAAGTGATGAGTACAGGGGGACGATGACCTCCCTTGATCTAGATGTGAATCCCTTCATGATCAGGTGGGTGATATAGAAGGCTTTCCTAACTACTTTAGCAACATGAGTGTCAAACGAAAGGCTACTGTCAACCTGGGTCCCCAGATCTCTGATGACTTTTTCTGTGCTCAGTGGATTGCCACCTATATGGTAGCTAGGGGTAGCCTTGTTTTTCCCAAAGGGTATGACTATGCATTTTTTGGCGTTTAACTTCAGGCCATGGCTCTGGCACCAGTTATCCATTTCTGTGAGGCCCTTCTGGAGGATATCTGTGTCAGATGTGTTTTCGACTATGGCCAGTTTGCAGTCATCTGCAAACTTTGTCAGCCATAACCCTCCTGTGTTTGCTTGTACTTCAGAAAAGTAGATGCCGAACAAGAGTGGACCCAGGACTGAGCCTGTGGGACACCACTTGTGACAGGCTTTGAGTCTGACATGGCTCCAGCAACTCTGACCCTGTGGGTTCTGTCACTTAGCCAGTTTGCAACCCATCTTGTGATGTATGGGTTTACATTCAAGCTGATGAGTTTTTCGATGATACCTGAGTGGGGTATTGTGTCAAGGCCTTTGCCAGGTCGAGGTAGGCTGTATGGACTGCCTTTCCTCATCAATGGCCTTGGTGACTGTCTCGAAAAAGTCAACCAAGTTTAAGAGGCAGGATCTGCCTTTGACAAAGCCAAACTGAGTTGGATCCAAAGTCTGCAAGTTCCCTATGTCTTTATTTATGAGTTCCATTATGATCCTCTCCATGGCTTTGCAGATAAGGCTTGTCAAGCTAATGGGGCGGTAATTTCCAGGGTCTGTGGAGGCACCGCCTTATGAAGTGGGACCACAGTCGCGTGCGCCACTCCTTGGAGTACGTATCCTGAGGTGAGGCTAAGATTAAACAGCTGTCCTAACTGTGGGTTTAATTCCTCATTGAGTTCATGAAGCACACAGCCGGGGACACCATCCGGTCCCATGGATGCTGTGTCTTGTGCCTTAGTGAGGGCAGTTCTCACCTGGGCGTTGGAGATGTTTGGGGGGCTACAATCCTCTGGAATAGATATCTCTCCTTTGGAAGTTTGCACTGAACCTGTCAGCCAGTATGTTGGCAATGTGTGTAGGTTCAGTAATTTTCACATCATTTTGAACTAATTCTGAGCATATCTGGGAGTTTCCTCCTAGGTTTCTAACATAGCTAAAGAAGGCCTTATGATTCTCTTTAGAGTCCTTGGTGATTTTTCTCTCAAAATTTGCCTTGGATGATTTTATGAGAGCTCTTAGTTTTTACTTATAATGATCAAAGGTGTCTTACCTTTCAAGGATTTTGCTCTATCTTGTAGTAGCTTCCTCCTTTTGTTGTAGAGCTTGTTTATGGCTGGGGTCCACCAGACTGGACGCTTGCCTTTGGTACAGAGAGTCTTAGTTTTGTTTGGGATTGCCTGATCCATGCAGTCCTGTAGGTGCTGGTAGAAGGCATTTGTAAGTGATTCAGCGGTTTGAGTAATGTTTACCACTGGCTCAGGGGCCTTAAAGGAGACCACACTAGTTTTAGAAGTGTGAAATCGGCTTTTGAGAAGTTTTTCACTGTGGTCTTTTTTGTTTCAGGTGGGGGGATGAGGACCTCCAGCGAGATTAGTTTATGATCTGATCTCACCAGTGAGGGGTATACTTCGGTGTTGAACATTTTGATCCCATGTTCGTGATGATGAGATCAAGTATGTTTTCTCCTCTTGTGGGGATGGTGACTAGTTGTTCCATGGCATTTGAGTTTATGAACTCCAGGAATCTTTGGGTTAGAGTGTTCGGGCTTGAGTAGTGTTCCCAGTCTATATTAGGGTAGTTAAAGTCACCTAGTATGATGGTGTTTGGAGATACATTTATCCCTCCAATGTTTTCAGGAAGGCCATGTGAGGTTCCTGAGTTTGAGAGGGTGGCCTGTAACATGCTACAAATTGCAGAGCAGTCTTGCCTATGGTTAATTGCACCTGGATGGTCTCCGATGCATCATGCGTTGCCACCAACCTTGAGGTGTGGGTGTCCTTTATGAATATGGACACCCCCCCTTTCTTGGTGTTGTCCGGATTTTGGGGCCGGAACGCATGATATGAGGTGAAACCTGTTAGTGCTGGGGTGCTCTCAGGAGCCTTGAACCAGGTTTCTGTCACAGCACAGACATCGATGTTCTCCATATTGAGAAGGGCCTCGAGTGCGTGCATCTTGAGATTGAGACTTCTGGCATTGAGCAGCATTACCCTTAGTTTTTTTCCTTTTTGGTGTTCTAGGGTGGTAGGTTTAGAATTTGAGCCTTGCCTAAAAAAGGCACTATGGGGGTGGCAAGAGCCTTGTTGTGAGAGAAATTTTTCTCAAGTGGGGTCAGCCTTGCTGCGACCTTTTTGCTACTCCCCAAAACAGCAAGTGCAGAGATTATTTCACACTATTCCCTTTACCAGGCCAGCCCAGCAGAGACGCTCTAGTCCAAGTTTGGCCCCGGGGACTTCTGTATGCATTTCCTCCCTTCCCACTAATCTCTCAAGTGATACAGAAAGCTATCGCTCAGAAGGCCTCGTTGATCCTCATTGCTCCTTACTGGCCTCGGCAGGTGTGGTTCCCCTTTCTACATCATTTTCTATTGGAGCGACCTTGGCATCTGGACCTAGTTCCAGATCTTTTGATCCATCAGTCGGGTCAGTTTCATCGCTCCCTTCCCTCTCTGAAACCTCACTGCTTGGTTCCTCCAGTTCCAACCTTAGCCAGGCTTCCTCAATTATCTCACTCTGTTCGAGATATTTTGATAGCTTCCCATAAATCTTCCACTCGAAAGATTTATTTGAGTAAGTGGAAACGCTTCACATATTGGGCTCAAGGAAGGGACATAGATCCTTTCACTGCTTCCATCCAAATGGTCCTTGATTTTCTAGCTGAACTCTTCCATGCAGGTTCATCTCCTTCTACTCTTAAAGTTCAATTGGCAGCTATTTCTAACTTTCATGTGGGTATTTCAGAGTCTGCCATAATGTCCCACAAGCTTTGTAAAGCCTTTTGAGAGGAGTTTTTCTACTCAGACCTCCTATAAGAAATCCTCCTCCTCCTTGGGACCTAAATTTAGTTCTTACTTCTTTGATTCTTTCCCCTTTCGAACCTGCAGCCTCCTGTTCTTTAAAATTGCTATCATGGAAGACTCTCTTTCTGGTAGCTATTACTTCAGCTAGAAGAATTTCAGAACTTCATGCACTCAGCTGTCGACCTCCTTATCTGTTGTTCCATAAGGACAGGGTATCCTTACAAACCAACCCGTCCTTTTTGCCCAAGGTAGCCTCGACGTCTAACCTAAATCAAAGCATTGACCTCCCTGTGTTTTTTCCAGAATATTCCAGTAGGTCTGAACAAAAATTACACTGGCTAGATGTTCATCGTCAGTTAAGGTACTATTTGGATAGAACAAAACAATTCAGAAAATCTGACCAGCTGTTTGTCTCCTATGCAGAAGGCAGAAAGGGACTTTCAGTTTCAAAGGTATCATTATCTAGATGGCTAACATCTCTGATTTCCCTTGTTTATGAAATTAGACACCAAAAGCTGCCTAATAAACCTAAGGCCCATTCCACCAGAGCTTTGGCTACTTCTATAGCCTTCCAAGACAGACTGCCTATTGACACCATTTGTGCATCGGCTACTTGGGCTACTCCTCACACTTTCATTTCTCATTATAAGTTGGATTTAGCTTCTAGACATAGAGCTAACTTTGGTTCCACTGTTCTCAGGAGTCTGTTCCGTTAGGCCACCCGGGACAAGGTGCTAGGGACGCGGTCCCATCCAGCAAGAATGAAGGCGAGATAGACAACTTAACATATAGAAGTTATGTTCTTACCATAACGTTCCATGTTAGTTGTCTTCTTCTCGCCTTCTTCTTGCGTCCCACCCTCCTTCCCCCTGGCCTGGACAGACCTAGAGGAGTTGTGATTGTGACCTCTCTTTCTACCACCTCTTTTCTTAGGCATATGCTGTTGTGCATATTTCCTGGATCAGGATGTAGGTCACCCTTCTTTCTCCCTGGTTTTAGAGGTGGACTTTGTTTATAGTTATTCTGATACTATTATAAGCTGGGGTTAGCTTACAAACGAGATCTGAGGTAACTCACGCCTAGCATTGTGGGATATAAGGGGAGCCTCGAGCCGGTGGAACCAACTCTCGAGCTTTTAGAGTGGCCGAGTCGGAGCCGAGTTCGGCTCCGAACCCATCCAGCAAGAAGAAGGCGAGAAGAAGACAACTAACATGGAACGTTATGGTAAGAACATAACTTCTATTTGTCTACTTAAACTAAGGAGTTTGAACAGGAAATAACAACTTAACACTTTCACTTTAACTTTAGCATGGTCACACTTCCCTACTTAATAGTTTTGTTCATATTATTATAAGAACTAAGCAATTAGGTCTGTTACCATTCCATCATGATGATATATCTTAAAATACTAGACTGTGTTTAGTGGTTATTTATACATTATGAAACAGTTTTTGCTTGTAAGATATGCTTATATGTATTTACTGTTGACTTTGTTTAAAGTCACTTGATAACTAAAGGTTATAATATACTATACTGAAAATATACACTTACATATAGCAAAATAAGTAGAACTAATGTAGAACCACACCTCTTATACACACTCCTGTGTATCGTATAGTGATGTTGTAAAATAATTTCTAGGCTAATTTTGAATAGTATTATACTTTAATACTTAATACACACTTAATATATATTACACATTTACAAACACACTTACACACTTATTTAAAAGTTAATAATACAGTGCATAGTAGTTAATAATAGTAGTTAATAATATTAGTGTTTATTGGAACTGAAACATTTTGGGTGGCTACTATACTATTTTAAAAGAATTACAGTTACTAACATTACAAGTTGACTTCTAGAACTGTTAATGTAGGAGCAGAACCCTATGCTGGGAACCCCTGTTCGAGAGACAAATACCCTTGAATATTATTGTAGGAGCGGACCTATTTTTACTGACATTTGATTGGCTTTACAGTTGTATATATACTTCATACATATACACACAATTATATATGTAGTTAGTAGGCTTTTGCGAGTTAGTGCAGTTTTTTACAGTTTCTTCTACTTCTTTTTATGTAGAAAAATATATGCTGATTAGAAGATATTATCTCTGACAGTATACTTTTAAAGTACATTTTTAAAAAAATTTTTTTTAAAAAACAGCTTCAAGAGACATTTTGAATTGTTTTATTTACTTATTGTTGATGTAACTCCATCGCTTTAACCCACAATTGATGTATTAAACACGTGGGCTTTTAGTGAAGGGAGTATAAATTGTTAATTAGGTGGGTGTGTAATTGTCTGAAGAAGTTGCTCACATTGCGAGCAACGAAAAGCGCTTTACATCTATTCGAATTAAATCCTTTTGCCTGCAGTTTGTGTTTCGTTGGACAATTTCTTTGTTGTGGTTTGTCTTTTAACTTGGTTTGCTACAAATTGGATTTGGCCCCCAGGGGGAAGAGCATATTTCGGTTCTATGGTGCTCAGGAATGTCCTTCCATGAGAGCCTCCCAGGAATAGAGGTAGCTGGGGACTCCGTCCCATACGTAAGGAATGAACGAGGATTAACAATATCAGATAAAGAAGTTATGTCTTACCATAACGTTCCATCTGTTATTGTTGATCCTCGTTCAGTCATTACGACCCTCCCTCCCTCCCTCCTGTGGTTTCTAGTGAATCTCACCATCCAGTTCTCTTAGGTTATTTGACCAGAGGTAGCCTCTACCTTCTTTAACTTGCAAACTCAATGTGAGGTAACAGGGAGAAGGGGAATTGTGGGTAAGAGTTTAGCTCGAGAGTTTGAAGCTGACGCGAGCTTGGAAAATGGCTAGCTCTGTTCCGAGCTCTGAACCGATACCCATACGTAATGACTGAACGAGGATCAACAATACAGATGGAACGTTATGGTAAGACATAACTTCTTTTTACATTTACTTTATGTAGACAATTAGGATTCTACTTGGAAAAGACTAAATCACTGCAAAAATCTGACCAATTATTCATATTCTCTTGTCCAAATTTCGATAGATCTGTTTCCAAAGTGACTCTATCTAAATGGTTGAGAGACTGCATTTGCTTTATCTGTCAATAAAACAAAGCTCTTCTACCATCTAAGGTCAAAGAGCATTCAGCCAGATCAGTCGCAACATCTGTCACCTTCCATGCAAGAGTTTTCATGGATGACAGTTTTACAGCAGCAACATGGGCCACCACTCGTACCTTTATCACACATTACAAATTGGATTTGGTCTCCAGGGGGAGAGCTTCCATTGGTTCACTGATGCTCAGGAATATCCCACCATAGGGCCTCCCAGGAAATAAAGTAGCTAGGGACTCTGTCCCATCAGTAAGGAATGAATGAAAATGAACAACATTAGATAAAGAAGTTGTGTTCTTACCATAACGTTCCATCTGTATTGAACTTTTTTCATTCATTCATTACATCCCACCCGCCATCCCCCTCCAGAAGATTCCTGGAGGTTCAGATTTGGTCCTACCTTATGATATGAATTTGCTCAGATAAAGCCTCCGCTTTCAATCTCTTTTTCTTACAGGCAAACTCTGTCTGAGGTGATAGAAGGGCCACTATGGGTAAGCTTAGCTCGAGAGTTTTTTGGCTGGCACAAGCTTGTTATAATGACCAACTCTGTTCCGAGGACGGAACCAATACCTATCAGTAATGAATGAATAAAGATCAACACAGATGGAACGTTATGGTAAGAACATAACTTCTTTTTATATATATTCTACTAAAGCTTAATTTTTTTCCTTATTGCCTCCCTCTTAGCCTTCGCTGGAGTTAGGGATATCTTGATCTTTTCTATTAAACTTTTCTACTAAAAATAGTCTATTGTACCATTGTTGATACTTTTTCTGTACCTAATTTTTGATAAGGTATTTCTAATTACCATTGTTAACTTTATCTTTCTGTATTTTTCGCTGTTAAAAAAAATCTTTATTGTTGTATTCTGTTTAGATTATCTGCTAGTTTTTCCTAGCTACCACAGCTTTAAAACCTGTGGGTTTTAAAAAATGCACTTGTGTGCACAAGATCAGAAACTCAGGCGCCAACAAGGAGTGTGTTTATTGCCTTGGTCCTGACTTTTGGAATATGTCCTGTACAGTCTGCTCTACTTTTAATCCTAGAGCTCTGACTGACAGTTGTAATAAGCTTATATTGAAAGGTTTACTTCCTGCTACTTCATCTTCTGGGGTTCAAACCCCTTCAAAATCCAACCAAATAGCTTCTTTGGAGCGTAGGAAAAGGTCTTTGCCAAACTCCCCCAGGTCTTCATCGGAGCCTACGGAAAATGTAAGAAAAATTATGGATCTGACATCTTCTCAGATCCTTAGTCTCTTAGCCTACTGTTGAATCCGAAGGTTTTGACTCCGATAGTTATTTCTCCCTCACCAGTGATATCCATGCTGGATCCTAAATCTTTGGGTCCAAAGCCAAGTACATCTCTTAAGAGCCGTACCCCTGAGTACATGGTAAAGCCTATTTCACTCTCCCTGCCTCCACAATTTTCACACTCCAAAGAAACATTCCAGGCCCCCTTCCACAATGTCTTCTAGGTCCTCCAGTAGTTTATCAGAAGCAGATGTGGATAGGATGATGCAGGAATTTCTTAGAGCTCAGATCCAGGTGGGGGGGGGGGGTCTTGCCAGCTCCATCCTCTACTGGATCTGTGAGTGCACAATCAAAGTCCATTTTATCTCCTTCTCTGATCCGGCCTGTAGTTTCGGAGCCCCAGGATCTGAAATCCCCCAGAGGTTCAGTATCAAAACAGAGAATATTGGTGGCAAACTTATCTTAATGCCTCTGTTTTACAGAGTTTAAATGAAGCTATTTCTATTTCAAGTATTTTAAAGATGAAAGTTTTTAATAAAAGGCAGCTGTGCTAGCCACTAAACTGGATATCAGTGTGAGATTGATGTACTGTGGTTAGGGAAGCTGTTGGGTTTAATTTAAATTTAATTAAAGGTTGACTTATTATTGATTGATTGTATTTTTTTTATATAAAACGAGGATATGTCTTTTGTATTTTGTCTGAAGAAGGCTGGGTTTCCGGTCAAAAGAGCTTACCATTAAACTCAAGTTAGTCATACCTGCAGCTGTTCATTTTTTTTGTTTTAATAGTTTGCTGTGTTTGTTGTGTTAATAGGTTCAATTTCGAATCTGAGGAAAGTTTCTTCCTCCATTCCGACTATTTCCTGACTGGTTCTGTACTGATACCCTCTGATCAGAACTGGTTTTGGAATGGAAGTGTTGACGTTGGATCTGAGGGGGTGGGTTCAGCTCCAGTGTTCCTCTTAGCTTTGGTCTTAGACAGTTCGGATCCAATTCTCCCCTCGAGGCTCTGATCCTATGGTGGCTGTGATCTACTTTCCTTGGAATCTTCAGCTGTGAGGGAGCAGATTGGGGCTTCTGTTGGGCCTTCAGCCTTCGAGGTGGTGGAAAGGGCTTTTTCTTTCCAGGGAGAACATCTTCTCATTTCGTATCCTATCCCTTTACTCCCATCAGTTTTGAGCTCTGAGTCGGTCAGGTGTATTCCACAGGGGCAGCCATTTCTAATGGGCCTCCAGATGGTTCCAGTAGAGTAACTTCCCATCTCTTCCACCACCTCTCCAGAACATCCCATGAAGAGGTCCCCCACAAGAGGAAGTGTAAAAGGGGACACAGACTCCCCACTGGAGTCTGTCATGGAAGACACCGATTTTGATGGAGAAGGATCCCCCACATCACCACAGGGTTGACATCTCCTTTGGCGATATTCTAGAGAGTCTAAAGCAGAAAGGTGGTTGGTTTTCCAAAACTCCTCCACTGAAAGAATCTGTGTTGGAGAGTTTTGGTTCTGGCCCATGTACGCATTGGGTCACCCCCCACTCCCCAGAAGATTAACTAATTGACCTGGTTTCCCGTGGGGCATGGAAGTAGTTGGATACTGTTGAGCCCATCCCCAAGTGCCCTGAAGTTTTTGGCACCACCTGCAGACAGACCCCATTGGAGCAAAGGAGTCCCAGTTGTTGATGTGGTGGTGGCGGCGGCAGCCATTAAGAGCTAGCAGAACAGAGCTGTGTTGTCCATCTGCCTAACCAAGAGTGCAGAGCATTGAACAGATTTGGAAAGTGAGTGCTTGCCTCGGCTGCCTTTGCTCTGAGGTCACAGAACTACCTGGCACATTTTACTAGACTTCAGAGAGATTTGATTAAGGAAGTTTCAAATGCTTACCACGTCCATGTCTACTGAGGATTTCAAAAGAGCATCCTCCCAATTGGCTGCTCTTTTATCCACATCACATGCTTTGATGAGGTTATTCTCTCACACAGCTGAAGGTACCTCATGAGCAGCCGGTTCAGGCATTGCCATAAGGAGACCTGCCTGAATGCGACAAAGTGATTTTGTGGAGCCTTTTAAGACGTCCTTTAATGCCTCATTTGATGCCACTTCCTTGTTTAGGCCATCAGTATAGGATAAGCTTACCCGCAGCGAAAAAGATGGAAGACCTATCTGCTGTAGGGATCAAGTTTTTGGTGCCTCAGCAGATCTTTGTAGGAACCAGTGAGGCGGTAAGAAAATGGGGTTCTGCAAATTTCTGGGACCTTTCCAGGATTCCTATGGGAGAAATTCCTCCAGAGGCAGTGAGGAAATTTTAATGGCAAAAACCCTAGAGGCAAAGGAGGTCTGCAGAACCAGGGCTATACAGCTGCTTTTTCAGACAGACTCAATCAGTGCTCCTGAAGTGATGTTAGACTGTCCAACTCTGCAGGCAGTCGGGGGCCGATTCTCTTTGCACCTGAATGCCTGGAAGAACATTACAAAAAAAGTCATGGGTGCTAAGAATAATATCTGGAGGTTATTGCATTCCATTTTCCCTTCTTCCTCACAGTCGGAGAAAAACTTCCTGACATTCTACCCAGTCAGAGGAAGGCAGCAGCACAAGAAATCCAGACAAGAGTCATCCAAAGTGTCCCTCCAGACCAGAAAGAATTTGGGACTTGTTCTTTTTAGTGCTAAAGAAAACTGGGAATCTCGGACCCATTTTGGATCTAAGCAAATTGAACCAGTATATAAAGAAAGCGAAGTTCCGAATGGTGACTGTTCAGTCCATTCTCCCCTTTCTGCACAAAGATGATTGGATGTGCTTTGTAGATCTTCATGACTAGTCATATCCAAATAATCCAGAAGACATCTCTGCTTTCGGCTAGGCTACTCATTACCAATTCAGAGCTCTGCCCTTTGGACTCACCACAGCCTACCATGTGCATGGCAGTAGTCGCAGCTCACTTAAAACTGAAGGGATTCCAGGTGTTACCATATCTAGATGACTGGCTCCTAACTGCCTCTTCCAAGCATCAACTTCAACATGCCAGGGACTGTTTGCTCCAGATTTGCAACTCTTTGGCCATTATGATAAAGCTTGCCTAATCAACTTGCACCAGATCAGAGCCTTGAGTTCACTGGGACAGTTTTAAACGCATCTAAAAAATATAGCATTTTTGCCTATCCACCGCATAACTTCTATCAGAAATCAGGTTCAGGCTATTCTTTCTCATCTATCTCCCCTAGCAAAGTTAGTGCTTCAAACACTTGGGGCAGTGGCAGCTGCCACAGTACTGCTTCCTCTGGCGTGCTTATTTATGTGAGTTTTCCAATGGACTGTAGCTGTACAGTTGTCCATTTTACGTCAACCTCTGTCTTTTCAAGTAAAACTACGATTTTGCAAGTGACACATTCACTGGTGGATCCAATCTGACGATATCTTTCCTGGCTGACTATTTGTTCTACTGAACCCAATAGCCACACTGACCACAGATGCTTCTCAGCTGGTGTCGGGGGGCATTTCTTAGGACGAACTGTCCAAGGCATGTGGTCCCCCCAAGAAACCAAGCTGAATAAATATTTATCATTTTTTACTGGGAAAGTCTGACTTGGAACTAAGCCAATTATCAGCGGATGCCCAGGGAGAAATGCTCCAGATGCATGTCTTTGAATCATGGGTGGAAACTGGAGTACCCAGAGGAAAGCCACACGAACACAGGGAGGACATGCAGATTCTGCACAGAAGGCACTTCAGCTGAAAATTGAACCAGCAAACCTCTTGCTGTGAGGCAACAATGCTACTGCTGCACCACTGCACTGTCCTAACTTAGCATATCAAATTTTACCCCCCTTTGCAAAGAGGCAATGAGGGTTTGGGAATGGGCAATCTCATCAGACCGTTTTCTTATTGCAGTGCACATCCTGGGGAAAACCAACGTGCTTTTACAAACTAAACATAACCATTCTGATGCCTGACGAGCAGTCTCTATTGGTAGTGAATATGATTTTCAGACATTAGGTCATAGCAAGGTTGGCCCCATTTGCCACTCTTGTAAACACGTGCAGCAAGTACTTCATTCTGACCCCCCCCCCTCCACCTTTCAGGCAGAGTCAACCGAGAGATGCTCTTTATGCTTGGTCCTCAGGTCTCCTTTATGCTTATCCTCCTCTTCCCCTGATTCCAAGATTTTTGCAGAAAGCAAGCAGGCTGAAGAGCTCAGTAATCCTCATTGCACCCTTCTGGCCTCGACAAGTATGGCTCCCCTTTCTACTACCTCATTTTCGTTATCCTCCTTGAATAGTGGAACCTACTCAGGATCTCCTCTCTCACTCGTTGGGGATTCAACACCCCAACATTCAAGTCCTGAAGTTGACCACATGGTTTCTCCACTTCCAGTAGTACAGTCTAGGCTTTCTTACCCAGTTTGTAACATTATTATGGATTCTCAAAAGGATTCTACCAGAATGTTTTATAGAAGCAAGTGGAAAAGAATCTCTTTTGTCGTCAGATAAGGACATCGATCCTTTTTCTGCATAGATTTCGGCTATTCTTCAATTTCTGACAAACTTTTCAAAGATGATGCTAGTTTCACTACAGTTAAACTTCAGTTGGCAGCAATTTCAAATTTCCACACAGGGAATAAATCATTTTCCTTAGCTTCCTCTAGATTGTGTAAAAGTTTTATGAAAGTGATTATTTTGCCAAGACCTACAGTATAGGATCCCTCACTGCCTTGGAATCTTGCAATAGTACTCAAAGGTTTGATACAGAAAAACATTGAGCCTTCAGACAAATCTGACCTAAAATTTCTGTCATGGAACACTGTTTTTTGGTAGCTATAACTTCAGCAAAAAGAATATCTGAGCCTCCGGGTCTTTCAGCAAAAACCCCTTACATTGTTTTTCATAAATGTGGGATTTCTCTGCAGACTAGCCCTTTTTTTTTTTATCTAAGGTGGCTTCCGAAAAAATATCAAACAATCCATTCACTTGCCAGTTTTCTTTTCAGATTTTTCCAGTAAAGAGTACATGCTATATACCACCTTGATGTGCACAGACAACTGACAATGTTCTTCGTGTTTCACTGTTGCAGTCATCACACTTGGGTCATCTGCCTGCAGGTAGCCCTCAGTCAGCCCGAATACCAGAGTCTTGGGATTTCTGCGTCCTATGCTGTCACATCTTCCATGACATCAGGTCATCAGAGGTATAAAACATGCAGCCGATGCCATTGCATCAGTCTTTCTTGCCGTGAAGGAGCCCGAAGCAGAAGCAGTTCGCAGGTGCCGGTCGGCTACTTCCTGAAATTTTCATTTTTTGAGTTTCAAACCTGAAGTCTTCTAAAGCTAAGTACCTCGTTGAGGAGCCTTTTTTCTTGCTCTAACCAATGTCAGAAAAAGTTAACAATTGTCTTGCCTGTGGAAAGCAAATACCTGACACAGATTTTCATTCTTACTGCATCACTTGTTTAGGCCCAGACCCACCACGTCCCTCGCTGTCGGTTTTGTGCCTTGTTTAACTCCCGAACCATTCATCATTGGGCTATCTTTGTTGCTAAATTCTTTCGCTCTCATTTTCCGTATTCCGAAATGGCTTCAATAAGCCATCCGACTACCGATCTTCTGAAAAAAACGCAGGGATAAAGACAGAGGCCGCATAGGTCCAAAACTGCCGACGACACTTCCGTTAAGTTAGTCGCCAGTCCGCCGGCACTCAGTGAGGTGCCTTCGCAGCCCCTCATAACCCGCTTCTACAGATTCGCAGACCTCTACTGAGACCCATTCGGAGTCCGGTATGCCACAAGATGCTTCTTAGACTATGGAACCTGTGGATGTCTCTACCTTGGATGGGTCTGGAGCCGCTTTGCAGGCACCAGCTTCTGAGGGTGTATTCCGACCTACCGATATCCGTATTAAACTGGCAACTTCTCTTTTAACTAAAACTACAGAGTTTCTCAGGCCCAGAGTTCGCACTACGCCTAGAAAATCGACATCCAAAGCGCATGCCCAAGCTCCCGTGCCACAAAACCAAATGCTTAGAGTGGTTGAAGACGTTATTACTGTAATTAGGGGAAGCCAGCCTTCCCCTGCTAAAAGACAAAGAATTTAATTTCCTTCTGGTTCTACAGACCAGGAGTCCGATGACTCTGACCCTTCTGATTACCAGGACATACACATATCTACCTATGAGGATTCAGATGCAGAGGAATCCATTCCCTCTGCCTCCCCTCCAGAGGATTTTTCTTTTGGTGAAACCTTGCATACCTTAAGAGAGCATTTCTGCTGGGAATGCCAGGATTATCCTCAGTCCAAAAAGAGACTCTTGGAATTTTTAGATTTGCCTCCGCACAGGCCTCTAGCTAATGCCCTCTGTTCTGGATATTGTAGATGTCTTCATGGAATCCAGTCTTATTCCTGACACTTTACCACCAGCTCCTAGAAAACCTGACCGGTACTACAAAGTACCTGACTCTCTCAAATTTCTCTTTAAGAATCCTACTGTGGATCCAGAGACCATTTCCCAGGGACCTAAAGGCGCGTTAAGGCTACTACAGCCAAAAACCCTACCCCTTCAGACAGGTAGAGCTTTAGACAGATGGGGTAAGAAAGTATGTACCTCTGCAACTTTTGCTATCAGGGCTTTGAATTGCCAGTTTCACATGTTGAAGTACCAGCAGCATTTTAGGGAACTAATTAAACAAGTCCACTGTTCAAAAATAAAGCAGTTACCACTGTTTGTGGAGAAATATTTATTCAAACACTGGAATAAAACAAATAAATAAAACAAGAGCATAAACAAGTAAAACTTCCAAAATAGTAAGCGCTTTCGGGTTTTACCCTTCAGACAACTTGGAGCTGGTACTTAAGCTTATTTAATCTGCTATTAACCTATCACAGTTAAATATTGAACCCACCTTTTCTATAGGGCGAGTTTAATTGGAATCATTTCATTAAGACCTGGATTACCCATGTGTTGTCAATTCCACAATCCATTTTGTTTCCTCACATTCTGTCCTATCCACTATGTCGCCCCCCCTGTTACCTTTTGTTACAAGTCTGATGACCATAAACTTAAAATAATGACCCTGGAACACTAAATGAGTGCATTATGTTCGTTCTTTAACCTTAAGGCTGATAAATTATTCAAAATCCTAGTTTTAACATACAGAGTTGTATGTACTGAATAAGGGGCTAACGTTTTTCCCAAGCAAAAACAGTAAATTTAATGAGATTGTATTGGATCTTATGATGTTTGGCAGGAACTTGATGTTGCAATGTATGTTTGGGAATGAAAATCGTTCTAGCCATTTTCCGTTGAAACAACCTAGCCACTTTCATGCCAGTTTTCAATCACACTGTGAATACTTTTGTTAGGGTTTGTGAGCAGGAAATTTTAATTTACTTAACGGGCATACTAGGAATTTTTTTAATTTAACAGATACACAGCGACAAGCTCTTAGGGATTTACAAAACAACACAAGAAATAATTATAAAGACTGCGGACAAAGGAGGAGCTGTGGTGGTTTTAGACAAGAGTTTTTATTTTTGTTTTAAGAAGTTAACAGAATTGTCAGATTCCTCAGCCTATACACAGATTTCCCCAATCATGTTGAATAACATCATTCTAGAAGTAAAACATGGTTTGGAAAGACTTCAGGCTGAAGGCTTTTTAGACAAGGAATTATTTGAATTCCTGTGGATTGAACATCCTGTCATGGTGTTCAAAGCCCTTCCAAAACTACATAAAGACCCACACAATCCTCCCATGAGACCTATTGTCTCAGGGAGAGGATGGGTCACTGAAAATATTTCCATATGGCTAGTGTGTTTACTAAGACCATATTTGATGAGTTTTCCAGAGGTGTTGAGAGACTCCGGGCATTTCTTAACATCTTTGAGGGATTTGGTTGAAACACAAGGCATCAAACAATATGTTATGGTAACATTAGATGTGTAGAGTTTATTTACAGTCATAAGTAATAGCTATGGTAAAGGAGCTCTATCAGCTTTAATGCTGGAAATGAATATGATGGGCAAGGATATGATAAAATCAATGAAAGAATTACTCAGCATGGTTCTGGAACATAATGTTTTCATATGTGAAGGGAGACATTGTAGACAGACACAGGGGGTAGCCATGGGCACCCCCTGTGCTAACACATATGCCAGTCTAGTTTTAGTTTTTTGGGAGAGGAAATATAACCTGGGACATCTTAACAAATGGAAAGACGAGGTATATTTATATAGGCATTTCGTTGAATGCATCTTTCTTTTGTGGGGAGGTGAGGAGACTTAACTGGTTAGTTTTGTCAGTTGTCTGGAGTCTACCACCTCCTTCCTGAAATTCTCTCTGAATTTTTCTAGAACAGAGGTTGATTTTCTAGATATACGATAAATGCAGGACCAGGGGGAATTTAGGACTACCCTTTATAGAAAAGAATGCTGGAAAAACCGTCTATTGGTACGGGACAGCATACATCCCCAATATACTTTTGAAAACATAATAAAAGGACAATTAGGCAGAGTTTCTAGGCTCTGTACTGAAGATGAGGATTTTGAAGGGAAAATCACACAATTGGAGGATATTTTGGAGAGAGGTTATAATAGATGCAGGGTGGCAGGCATCTTTGAAGGACAGAAAAAGTATAGGCAAGATAAGTTAAGTCCATGGTACAAGAACAGGGAAGGTGTTACCTTAGCAACTACAGACAGATCGCAGTACAAAGGCCTGAGACTCATGTTTACCTATAGTAGTAATATACATGGGGTTTGTGATGTAGTTAGAAAAAATTGGAAGATTATAGTTTCAGATGATAAAATGAATGAGTTAGTAGGGGCAGCACCACATTTTGGTTTCAGGAAGAACAAAAATTTGAAAGATTTGTTAAGTAATGAAGGAAAATAAACACATAGTGGTATAGCTTTGAGGAAAGGAACCAGACCTTGTGGTTCCTGTAAAGCTTGCAGCTATATCAATACAGACACCCTTTTTGTTCACCCTGTACTGGCAAGAGATCTTTTTGATGCATATGCCACTTGTCGAACCATGAATGTGGTCTGTTTAGCGGTTTGCCAACTCTGCACATGTTATTATATAGGGAAAACAAATTGTATGCTTAAAACTAGGATTTTGAATCATTTGAGCCTTAAGGTTAAAGAACAAACATAATGCACTCTATAGACATGTTTCAGTGTTCCAGGGTCATTTTAGGTTTATGGTTATCAGACTTGTAACAAAAGGTAACAGAGGGAGCAACACAGTGAATAGGACAGAATGTGAGGAAACAAAATGGATTGTGGAACTGACAGCACATAGGTATCCAGGTCTTAATGAAATTATTCCAATTAAACCCGCCCTAAAGAAAAGGCGGATTCAATATTGAACTGTGATAGGTTAATAGCAGTTTAAATATGCTTCAGTACCAGCTCCAAGTTGTCTGAAGAAGGGTAAAACCCGAAAGCACTTACTATTTTGGAAGTTTTACTTGTTTATGCTCTTGTTTTATTTATTTGTTTTATTCCAGTGTTTGAATAAATATTTCTCCACAAACGGTGGTAGCTGCTTTATTTTTGAACAGTGGACTTTATTTGGTGAGCAGTTTATCTTCAGTGAGGTATTGCTGTTTTTTGGACTGTTTGAACTAATTAAACAAAAAAATGGTGTTACTTCCAGATTGTGCAGAAAATAAAGATTTACAAGAGTTAATGCATTCTGCACACCA
This sequence comes from Protopterus annectens, assembly GCF_019279795.1. Lineage (NCBI taxonomy): Eukaryota > Metazoa > Chordata > Ceratodontiformes > Protopteridae > Protopterus > Protopterus annectens. The sequence goes on from NC_056731.1 coordinate 1,152,573,676, forward strand.
AGTTAGTAAACGTACTTTGCAGTGTGAGTTTGATGCCTTGGAAGCATCTTGCAGGGCTGCTGTCACTGGGACTGTACTGAGAAGGCATGCTTGGTTGAAGGAACAAGTCTTGCCAGACCATGTCAAAGGAAAATTACTAGATGCTCCATTAAATCAAGACCGTTTGTTTGGCACAAAAGCAGAAGTTGTTCTTAAAAAGATGGAAGAAAAAGCTAAATCTATGCAAACTGTCAAAGATTTCCTACAGGTACAGCCACCTAGATTCAGTAGGCATTGGCCTTCAAAAAACTGGCCTTTTCCAGTCCCTTCCAGGCCTTCTCAGTCCAAATCCAGGGGAAACAGACCACCAGGACTACAGTCTAATGGTATGCAGGGATCTAAACGATGGAGTGTTCCCACCTCAAAAACAGGGAGTGGTAAGCCACCCCCTTATGGAAAAAGTTCACAATGACTTTCCAATTATCTTTCCCAGCCATACCCAAGTAACTCACCCTTCATGCAGAAAACTGGATGTCCATTACTCAGGACCGATGGGGTCTAAACATTGTATCCCAGGGATACAGATTCTACTTCCAGTCCCTGCCAACCCCAAGCGGGTTGCCAGACCTTCCTCCAAGCCAGTGGGCAGAGGCTCAGAAAGCAAGTACTTTCCCTTCTCCATATCAGGGTTATTCAACAGTCCAAAAATTCAAAATTCTTACACTGCAACAACTTCTTCCTATGCTAGCCAAGGATACCTGGTTAGTCACCCTACACTTAAAAGAAGCTTATTTGCACATCCCCATAAGGGAGTCTTGCAGGAAATATCTACTTTTCAGGGCAGGCTCTATGCACCATCATTTATCTGCACTTCCCTTTGGCTTATATACTACTACACCCAGAGTATTCACAAAGTGCCTGACTCCAGCCATTGCATACTGCAGGCTGAGAAATATTCAAATTTACCCATACTTGGACGATTGCCTGATTCAGGCAGTCAGGAATTGCTACTTCAGCACATGGCATTTGTAAAAAGACTTCTAACTTCACTGGGATACAACATCAATGAAAAGAAATCACAACTGGTGCCCAGCCAACAAATTGTATTCCTGGGAACAAGCTTGAACACAGCTTACCAAGTGGCATTCCTCACTCCAGAAAAGCAGGTCCATTTCACAAACTACTTCAAACTAATGGCCACCAAAACCCAGCTATTTGCAAAGAAAATACTGCAAGCCCTAGGGTTCATGGCCTCATGCATTCTGCTAATTCCATATGCAAGACTGCATATGAGGAGACTTTAGTGGTACTTAAAAAGTCTCTGGTGTCAACATTCTCAGGACCTGGAAACAGTGATTCCTATCATACCTTGTCTAAGGGCAGAGTTCCTTTGGTGGGCAGAGGCATGCAACCACAGCAAGGGACTTCCTTTCACTCAACCCCTCGCCGCCCAAACCCTGACAACAGACGCATCAGACTATGCATGGGGGCTCACATGGCAGGCGAATGCATTCAAGGCAAATGGAGCCCAAAACAAATTCCCCTGCATATCAATCAAAAAGAGATGCTAACTGTACAGAATGCTCTGACAGCCTTCAAATACCTTATCCTTCCAGGACAGCTCCTGATAAATACGGACAACACCACAGTTATATGTGGTACATAAACAAGCAGGGGGAAAGTCATTCTTACCCACTCTGCAGGTGAGCCATGGCCCTGTGAAACACAGCCTTGAGCAACCAAGTGCACCTACAAGCTCAATTCCTGCCAGGCAAGCAAAATTCACTGGCAGATGACTTTAGCAGAAATCTACTGGACCCTCACGAGTGGAAACTGGAACCCCACTCATTCAAACTTCTAATCCCCCCCCCCCCCCAAAAACCACCAATTGAGCAAGTTTTGCACCAGGAACCCTCACAGCAGAGCCTAGAGTGTGGATGCCCTATCCTTTACATGGGAAGACCTCTCAATGTATGGCTTTTACTCCTCAGCCCCTCCTCTCAAAAGTACTACTCAAGATCAAACAGGACAGGCCAAGGTCAATCCTTATTGCACCGGACTGGCCACGTCAGCACTGGTACCCACTCCTACGCAGTCTGACAGCAGTGCCACCCTGGCACCTACATCAGACACCTTCCCTGCTGCCTCAGCAGGAGGGACAGATTTTGCATCCACAGCTGCAAACCCTAAACTTGCAGCCTGGCTTATCCCGTGATTACACCACTGTGTCCCTCAGCAAACAGGTACTGGGCGTCATCCTTGAGGCCAGAAGGCCTAGTACTAGGAAATCCTATGCTGAAAAGTGGAAAAGATATTGTTCTTAGAGTCAGTCTTGAGGAAAGGACACATCTGTGCCCACCTTACCTCAAATCCTTGATTACCTAGCAGCAGAGCTGCTCCACAGAGGCCTAGCCTTCTCATCCATTAAGATTCATGCCTCTGCCATCTCAACTCATTATATTACTGAGCCACCTCTCTTTTTTCACCCTCTCATCAAACAGTTCCTGAGAGGAGCTAACAATCTAAGGCCCCCTAGGAGAGCTCCCACCTCTGCCTGGGACCTTAACTTTGTACTGGAAAAGCTCACACTTCCCCCTTTTGAACCTACTGCTTCAGCAGAGTTAAAATTCTTCTCTTGGAAAACAGCCTTACTTCTAGCTATTACTTCAGCAAGAAGAGTGTCTGAGTTACAGGCACTAATGGCGGTGGAACCCTTAGTTATTTTCCATGCTGACAGGGTTTCCCTCAGGACTTACCCATCCTTTATGCCCAAGGTGGTATCCAGTGTGACTTTAAACCAATCCATCCATCTGCCAACCTTTTTTCCTAATCCTCAGAATAAAGGGGAAAGGATACTGCACTCCTTGGACATGCACAGGCAGCTCAGGTACCACCTTGACTAAGCCTTTCAGAAAATATGACCAGCTGCTAGTCAGCTTTGCTGCAGGGGCAGAGGGCAAGACCATTTCGAAGCAAACCATTTACAAATGGATAGCACACTGCATCCATTTCTGCTACAAGCACCATGGAAAACCTACCCCTCAGGGGATCAGAACTCATTCCATTAGAGCTACTTCAACCTCTACAGCATTTCTCAGGGGAGTCCCTACCAGGGACATCCTGGAAGCTGTAACCTGGAGTTCTGTGCACACCTTCACCAAGCATTACCACTTACCTATTTTTTTCTAAATCCAGAGCTGTATTTGCTGCAGTAGTCTTACAAGGCCTGCTAGCCAGCCCTAATACTACTTGACTTCCTCCACCCTTCCTCAGCTTTGGGAATCAATCCAAGTGTGATGACTGCAACAGTGAAACACGAAGAACATAGTACAGTTGTGTACACTTAACATAAATGTAGATGTTCGAGTGTATTCACTGTTGCAGTCCTGGTTTCCCTCCCTCCAGCCCCCTGGCTTTCTCTGTCCTTCTACCTATAGTCTTTATGGCCATCTTTTATGGCAGGGGTATTTACTTTTTGGAGGTGTTCCACACCATGTAATAGCTTCCTGTTTTGGGGGCTTCTGACATCTGGGGCAAGAAGAACTGATGTAATGGCGTCGGCTGCATGTTTTATACTCCTGACGTCATGGAAGAGGCGACATTATCTGACGCAGAAATCCTGAGACTCTGGTATTCAGGCCGACTGAGGGCTATCTGCAGACAGATAACCCAAGTGTGATGACTGCAACAATGAATACACTCTAACATCTAAATTTATATTAAGTGTACACAACTGTACTTCGTGTTTCACTGTTGTAGTCATCACACTTGGGTTATCCTATCAGGGGTAGCCCTCAGTTGGCCGAATACCAGAGGCTTAGTATTTCTACATCAGCTGCTGTCGCTCCAGGACTGACGTCCGGTCGTCAGTGGTATAAAATCAGGCAGCCGATGCCATTACATCAGTCTTTCTTGGTGGAGACAGAAGCAGAAACACTTAGCACGAGTGCCCGGTCGGCCACTACCTGAGTTTTTGTTTTAGAATTTAAGTTGAAGTCTTCTAAAGCTAAGTACCCCATTGGGTATCCTTTTTTCTTGCTCTAACTCATGTCAGAAAAAGTTAACAATCGTCTCTCCTGTGGAAAGCAAATACCACACACAGACTTCCATTCTTACTGCATCACCTGTTTAGGCCCAGACCACGACGTTCCTCGCTGTTGCTTTTGTGCTTTGTTCAATGCCAGAACTATACGTCGTTGGGCCCGTATTGTAGCTAAATATTTTCGCTCTCAGTTCTCGTATTCCGATATGGTTTCGGTAAGCCATCTGATTACCGATGTTCCAAAAAAAGTAAGGATAAAGACAGACACAGACTGCACAGGTCCAAAACTGCCGACAATGCTTCCGTTAAGCTAGTCATCAGTTCTCCAGTCCTCAGTGAGGTGCTTTTGCAGCCCCTGATGCCCACTTCTGTGGATTTGCAGGCCGCTACAGAGACCCGTTCAGAGTCCGGTATGCCGCGAGACTCCTCTTTGACTAAGGATCTTGCGGATGTGTCTACCTTGGATGGGTCCAGAGTCGCTGAGCAGGCGCTGGCTTCCGAGGGAGTTCTTTGATCTACCGATACTCTACACAAACCAACTACTTCTTTCACATCTTCAGTTCTTTCTAAAACTACCGAGTTTCTAAGGCCCAAGGTACAAACTATGTCTAAAAAAACAATGACCCATGCTCAAGCACCTGCTTCCATGCCTCAATCTCAAATGCTTAAAATGGTGGAAGATCTTATTATGCTTAAGGGAAGCCAGGCTACCCCTTCCTAAAGAAAGAGACTTGTCCCCAGTACTGTTATCTGAACAGGAGTCCGATGACTCTGAGGTTTCTGAATATGAAGACATGCAACCCCTCTCTACTTATGAGGATTCTGATGCAGAGGAATCCATTCCTTCTGCTTCTCCTCCCAAAGATTTTTCATTTGGTGAAACCCTTTACTTTAAGGGAATTTCCAATGGGAATGTCAGGACTATCCTCAGTCAAAAAGAGACTCAGGGAATTCTTAGATTTACCACAGCACGGACCTTTAGCCATTCCTCCTGTACTGGATGTTGTGGAGGATGTTTTTATGGAATCCAGTTTGACTCCTGACACCCTTCCTCCTGCTCCCAGGAAACCTGACAGGTACTACAGAGTCCCTGACTCTCTCAAATTCCTTTTCAAAAACCCTACTGCTGACCCAGAGGTCATCTCCCAAGGACCAAAAGGAATTAAAGCAACCTCAGCTAAGAATCCCACCCCCTCAGACAGGGATTTCAGAGCTTTAGACAGATGGGGTAAAAAAAAGTATACACCTCTGCAACTCTTGCTATTAGACCACTAAATTGTCAGTTCCACATGCTGAAATAGCAGCATACCATGGAACTCCTCAAACAGAAAATATCTTCCTGTTCTGCTTGTGCAGAAAATAAAGAAGTACAAGAGCTTATGCATTCTGCAAGCCAAGTTACTAAGCACACCTTGAATGGGCTTTGACGCCCTACAAGCATCTTGCAGGGCAGCAGTCACTGCTTCTGTCTGTAGAGGGCATGCTTGGCTTAAGGAACAGACCTTGCCAGACCATGTCAAATCAAAATTATTGGGCGCACCATTGAACAAAGACGATTTGTCTGGCACCAAGACAGAAGAGGTCTTAAAAAAAGAAGAAAAAACTAAATCTATGCAGACAGACATTTTGCAGGTCCACCCTCTGAGGTTCAGTAGGCATTGCCACTCCAAGCACTGGTCCTTTCCAGCCCCCTCTAGGCCAGCTCAGTCCAGACCCAGGGGAAGCAGACCCCCCCCCCCAGACAGCAGTCCCAGGGAAAACAGAGAGTGCTAAACCACCCCTTACCTTTGCCCACCTGCTTGTGCCCGTAGGAGGAAAACTCTCCTTCCATGCAAACAACTGGGCCTCTATTACCAACGACCAGTGGGTCCTCAACATAGTGTCCCAGGGATACAAATTTTATTTCCACACTCTGCCAACCCCAAAAGGGTTCCCAGATCTTCCTCCAAACCAGTGGGCAGAGGCCAAAAAATCAAGTCCATTCCCTGCTTTCCATGAGGACAATACAGCATGTTCCTGCAGACCAAATAGGCCAAGGTTTCTATTCCAGACTCTTCCTGGTTTCCAGAAAAGAGGGCAGCTGGCACCCAATGCTCGATCTGTCCATTCTAAACACCTTTCTGGTGATACCAAAATTCAAAATACTCACCCTCCAGCTGCGTCTTCCTGTGCTTTCCAAGGATGCTTGGTTAGTCACCCTAGACCTTAAAGAGGCCTACCTACACATCCCAGTCAGGGAATCTTGGAGGAAATATGTACGTTTCAGGGCAGGATCTGTGCACTTTCAGTTCTCTGCACTTCCCTTTGGCTTATCCACTGCTCCCAGAGTTTTCACAAAATGCCTGGCTCCTGCCATTGCTTTTTGCAGACAAAGAATATTCAAATTTACCCCTACTTAAACTATTGCCTGATTCAGGCAGACAGTCAGGAAAAGCTGTTGCAGCACCTGACCTTTGTAAAGGACCTACTGACCTCGCTGAGGTATGCTGTCAAGGAAAAGAAACCAGAACTAGTCCCCACACAATAAATTGTATTCCTGGGAGAAAGCCTGGACACAGCATCTCAGATGGCATTCCTTACTCCAGAAAAACAAGCCTTACCTGGCAGGCTACTTCTCTCAACTAGCCACCAGAACCCAGTTATCCGCAAGGAAAATCCTGCAAGCTCTAGGGTTCATGGACTTCTGCATTCTACTCATTCCATGTGCCAGACTGCATATGAGGACACTACAGTGGTGTCTAAAAAGCCTTTGGTGTCAACACTCTCAAGACCTGGAAACTGTCATACCTAGGCTACCCTTTCTAAGGAAAGATTTTCTTTGATGGGCAGCAGCATGCAACCACAAGGGGACTTCCCTTCTCACAACCCCATGCCTCCCAGACCCTCACCACAGACTCATCAGACTATGCCTGGGGTGCACACCTGGACGGCAGGTGCATTCAGGACCATTGGAGCACAAATCAAATAAATCCGCACATCAACCAAAAAGATGCTAGCTGTTCAGCATGCCCTGACAGCTTTCAGATCCCTACTCTCCCCAGGGCCTGTAGTGATCAAAACAGACAACACCACAGTGATGTGGTATATCAACAAGCATGGAGGGACTCACTCTTATCCTCTCTGGAGGCTTGCCATGACCCTTTGGCGCACTGCCTCAGCCATGCAAATACACCTGCTAGCACAATTCCTGCCATGCTCCCTAAACTCTGTGGCAGACAACTTGAGCAGGAACCTGCTAGACCCACACAAGTGGCAGCTAGACCATAGAACCTTCAACCTTGTAACCCAGAAATGGGGCACCCCGAAGGTGGACCTCTTTGCCTCCCACTCAAATCAGCTCAGCAAATTCTGCACCAGTGAACCTCACAGCAAGGCCTGGAAAGTGGATGCTGTATCCTTCCAGTGGGTAAAGCTCTCAGTCTATGCATTTCCCCCTCTACCACTCATTTCAAGGGTACTGCTCAAAATAAGGTAGGAAAAACCAAGGGTAATCTTGATTGCCCCAGACTAGCCACGCCAGCACTGGTACCCACTGCTGTTCAGCCTGTCACCCCTGCCATCATGGCACCTACCTCAGATCCCAACACTCCTGACCCAGAAGAATGGAGAATTCTTGCATCCATAATTGCAGACCCTGCACCTGGCAGCCTGGCTTATTCCCTGACCTGTCCTCAAGCTGCCAGTCTAAGCAAACAAGTCCTGGATGCCATACGTGAGGCCAGACGCCCCAACACTAGAAAATCCTATGCTGACAAATAGAAAAGGTTTTGCACCTGGATTCAGGCTAAGGGAGCCTAAACAGCACAGCCCTCCCTTCCTCTTATCCTGGATTACCTAGCAGACCTACTACACAGGGGTCTATCCTCCTCTTCTATTAAAATTCATGCCTGTGCCATCTCTGCTTATTACAGTACAGAGATGCCTCTCTTCTCACACCCTCTCATCAAACAGTTCCTAAGAGGGGCTAACAACTTAAGGCCACCCAGAAGAGCTCCTACCCCAGCTTGGGACCTTAACTTTGTGTTGGAAAAGCTCACCCTACCCCCTTTGAGCCTGCAGCTCCAGCAGTGTTAAAATTCCTCTCTTGGAAAACAGCCTTGCTTCTGGCCATCACTTCAGGTAAAAGAGTTTGAGCTACAAGCACTCATGGCTATAGAGCCCTTCTTCATTTTCCAAGCTGACAGGGTCTCCCTCAGGACTAACCCCATCCTTCATGGCTGAAGTGGTGTACAGTGTGGCCTCAGCCAATCCATTCATTTGCCCACCTTTTTCCTCAAACCCACAAAACAAGGGCGAAGGATTCTTCACTCTGTAGATGTACACAGACAGCTCAGATTATATCTAGATAGGAATTAATCTTTTAGAAAAAGTGACCAAATTGCTAGTCAGCTTCGCAGCAGGGGCAGAGGGTGAGACCATATCCAAACAAGCAATCTCCAAATGGATAGCACGCTGCATCCATTTCTGCTACAAACAGCATGAGAAACCAACCCCAAAGGGGATCAGGACCCATTCCACCAGGGCAACCTCTACCTCTGCAGCTTTTCTCAGAGGGGTCCCCACCAAGAGCCATCCTGGAGGCTGCAACATGGATTTCTCTTCATACCTTCACCAAGCATTACCACCTGCCTATCTTCTCCAAATCCAGGGCAGGCTTTTGCCACCGCAGTCTTGCAGGGTGTCCTAGCCAGCCCCCAGCCTTCTTGACTGCCTCCACCCTTTTCTTCAGCTTTGGGAATCGACCCAAGTGTGATGACTGCAACATTGAAACATGAAGAGCATAATACAGTTGTGTACACTTACCATAAATGTAGATGTTCAAGTGTATTCACTGTTGCAGTCGTGGTTTCCCACCCTTCATCCTGCTCGTCTATCTCTCTCTTCCTCTCTCCTTACAGGGAATTTTTGGTATTTACTTTCTATTGGTGGTGTTCTTCCACCATAACCTAGCTCCCTGTTTGGGGGCTCCTGACAGTTGGGGCAAGAAAAACTGATGTAATGGCGTCGGCTGCCTGATTTTATACCACTGATGACCTGACGTCAGTCCTGGAGCGACAACAACCGACGCAGAAATACTAAGCCTCTGGTATTCGGGCCACCTGAGGGCGTCTCCTGGCAGGATAACCCAAGTGTGGTGACTGCAACAGTAAATACACTCGAACATCTACATTTATGGTAAGTGTACACAACTGTACTTTGTTTCCTTCACAGGAAAAAACAGTTTAGAAAGTCAGATCAGCTTTTTGTATCGCTTTCCGTCTCTCTCTTTCTCTCTTTCCAAATTGCTTAGCCAGACAGTTTGTAAATTACCCTAGCTAAGTGGATTACAGACTGTCTCTCGTGGATTTACTCTCAGAAGGGTATGACACTACCAAAACCTCTGAGTTAATTCATCTAGATCCATGGCTATTTCATCTGCCTTTTGGTCAAGAATGTCTGTAGACATTTGTACAGCAGCTACATGATCCAAGACTCATACCTTTGTTTTGCATTATAAATTGGACATCATATCTAGAAACAGAGCCTCCTTTGGTTCGGCAGCACTCTGGAATATCCTTGCATGCAGGCCACCCAAAGTCAGCGTAGCTGGGAGCTCTGTCTCATAAGTGAGGAAGAATGAAAAGGACAACATCAGATTTGAGTTATGTAATCACCATAACTAGTCATCTATGTTGTACATATTCATTCTTCAACTCCCCTCCATCTCCTGTCCATTTTTCTTCCAGAAGGACCTGTTGGACTGTGTTTAGAATCTACAGTTCCAGGTTTGAGCCCTGTCTTTTCTATCTAGCTATATTTGTTTCTCTTCTGCTGTGGAGAAGAGCAGCAAACTCGATATGAGGCAATAGGGAATGGAGTGGGGCATTATGGGTATAGGGAGGAACTAGAGAGCTGGATTCAAAGTCTGTAGTTTGCAGCCGAGTCGAATCCAAGGATCGGATCCATAACCATAAGTGAGGAAGAATGAAAATGGACAACACAGATGTCTAGTTATGGTGAGTACATAACTTAAAATTCCCTTATCCACAATTTCCTCTATCAGGTCCTCCAGTAGGCTCTCTGAAGCCAAAATAGAATGATGAGGAAATTATCAGAGCTCCAATTCCGATGGGGGTTATCCCCTCTGTCTTCCATCAGATATTTGAGCCTCCCTTCTGTTTCCTACACTATGATTTCTCCTCCTCTGATCTGACTGGCAATTTCTGAACCTTTGAATCTGACAACCCTGAGAGTGTTGGTACTAGATCTGAAGACTGCTAAGTCTCTGACTCCTAATGTGTCCCTGACTTGTCCTGTGCCGATTCCCTTGGACATGATGAGTCTAGGTGGCAAAGCGTCTGTGCTGGGTCCAGGGGGCATAGTTCATCTCTGAGGTGGTTGGAGCCATTCCTACCCCTCGTGGCTTCCGCGTTGGATGACTTGGGTCTCACTCCCCCTTTAAGGCAGGGATCCAGACAGGGTTTGTGGTATGGTGGCATTTGGAGTTTTGGCACCAGTGTGGCCAACTGTGGCTTCTCCTGGTCCTTATTCTTTTGAGGTGGTGGAGAGGGTCTTTTTATCCGAGAGACACGGCTATTCTCTTTTTTTTTTTTTTTCCCTTTGGATTCTACAGCCTTGCTGCTATCAGATCCGAGCTCTGAGCTTCAAAGACATCTTGCTCAAGGACAGCTGGCTCTATCAAGCATCCAGATAGTCCTGATCAAGGCCGTCCTCTTGTCCTTCCTCCCCTAGTAGCCATGTTAACCACAGATGCCTCCCATTTGGGGGGGGGGGGCACTTTTTGGGAAGGACAGTCCAAGGCACATGGTTCCCAGAAGAGACTTGATTCTCACTTCAGTGCCCTAGTGATAAGAGCAGTCCTCCTAGCATTGCATGCCTTCCAGGATGCCCTCCCTCGTGAGGTAATTGTGATTCAAACCGACGTGTCTGTGGTTTGGTACATCAACAAATGGGAGAACCAGCATCTTATCCCCTTTGTTGAGAGACAGTGAGTGTGTGGCAGTGGGCAATCTCTTCCAAATGCTTTCTTACAGCAATGCAAATCCTGGGCAAGTCCAACATGCTAGCAGGCACACTCAACAGATCCATTCTGATGCCTCACGAGTGGCCTCTCAGAGGCAGAAAGGATTTTCCTGTTGATGGAGTGGGGTCAAGCTTGCTGCGATCTATTTACCTCTTCCACATAAGTGCAGTAGGTTCTCTGCCTGATTCCCCCCGCTCCTCCAGGTGGGCTCTAGTCCATGTTTGGCCCTCTGGTCTCTCTTACGCTTATCCCCGATACCTCTAATTCACAATTCTTACAGAAAGCACTTTATTTGAAGAGCACAATTATCCTTATTGCCCCCTTTTGGTCTTATCAATGTGGATGTCCTTCATGGATGCATCTGCAGTCATAACAAGTGGGTTGTCCTGTCGTCAGGCAGCCCTGCAGTCGGCCGGATTCCAAAGTCCGGGTCCGGCTTCGGCTGATGTCGCACTCCACCCGACGTCATCACTGTTGGTCTTCGGGTATAAAAGCATCAGCCGATGCCATTTTCCCCAGTCTTTCTTGCCGCATGGCGCCCGAAGCAGAAGCTGTTCGCAAGTGCCGGTCGATCGGATCCAGAGATTACTTCTACCGAATACTACTTCGAAGACTTCTAAAGCTAAGTACCCCGTTGGGGACTCTTTCTTGCCTCAGCCGATGTCAGAAAAAGTTAACAATTGTTTAACCTGTGGGAAACAAATACCTCATAAAGATTTCCACTCTTACTGTCTGCCTTGTTTAGGCCCAGCCCACGACGTAGCAGCCTGTTCGGCCTGTGCCTCTTTCAACCGACGAACGCTTAGGCGTCGGTCGGAGTTTGCAGAACAGTTTTTTGGTTCTGATTTTGCGTACATTATGCCGCCGGATCCTCCGACTACCCCAAAACGCAAAGATAAAGACCGACACTCGCGGTCCGCGGTTTCGGCGAAACCACGGTAAAGCAAACATGAGTGTCTCGGTTTCGCCGAAACCGAGAAAACTGCTCAAAGTACAGCTGAACCTATTCTTACAACTGAGGCCCCTGCTACAACTCTTGAATCAACCTCAGAAATTTTACCCACTACGGTGGTTGACTTATCAGACACCATCCCTTGGATGTCTCTACCCCAGCACGTGGTGCTGCTAGGCCTCCAGCTGCCATGTCCATTAAGGCCTTCGCCAGGGCTAAAGCAGCCAAGACTACTAAATCAGTGCCTGTTAAACCCCCCACATCCAGGCCCTCTTCTAGTTCTCAAATGCTTTCTTTGGCAGAAGATTTAATTTCTTTAATTAGAGGATCTCAATCTCACCCAGACAGGGCCTCTCAGCCCCAGAGAAGAGACCTAGGGCAGAGCCCCTGAGCCAGTGTCTTCTGATGATTCTGCTGATGAATCAGACATAACTGACCAGCCTGAGGCTCCCTTCTCCAATTTTGAAGATTCTGATGCTGAAGAATCCATTCCAGCTGCTTCCCCACCAGAAGAATTCTCCTTTGGGGAAACCTTGCATGCCATGCGAGAACAGTTCCAATGGCAGCAACAGGATTTCTCAGACTCCAGAAAAGACTTAGGACCTTTCTGCACCTCCCACAGCACAGGCCCTTAGCTATACCTCCTGTTCTCTCTGTGGTGGATGATGCTTTCAATGATGTTTGCTCCGCTCCAGATTCTTTACCCCAGCCCCTGCCAAACCAGACAGATTTTACAGGGTGCCAGATACTCATCACCACCTTTACAAGGCCCCACTTGCAGACCCAGAAACTATATCCCAGGGTCCCAAGGCAGTAGCGACCACAGCTAAAACCCTATTCCTTCTGAAAGGGAAGCAAGGTCACTAGACAGATGGGGTAAAAGGTCTACACTTCAGCTACTCTCTCAGCTAGAGCTTTAAACTGTCAGTTTCACATGATACAATACCAAGAGTTTATGCTTGATCAGTTAACTAAAAACTAACCACTGATGAATCTCTTGATAAGAAATATGTATTAGAGATGGTAAATAACATACAACAGGTTAGCAACCATTCCTTAAAATGTGGCTATGATGCACTGGAGGCTTCATTTAGATCAGCCATGACAGGCACAGTGATAAGAAGGCATGCATGGCTAAAGGAACAAGCTTTACCGGATCATGTTAAAGCTAAGTTGCTAGATGCTCCTATGGACAAGACAAGTTTGTTTGGTACACCTGCCCAGCAGGTTATGAAGAAAATGGAAGAAAAGGCAAAATCTGTTCAAACTGTTAAAGATTTCTTGCAGGTTCAACCCCAAGGTTTAGCAGGAACTGGCCTGCCAAAATTGGTCCTTTCCTGACTCCACAAAATTTCAAAGGGGCAGGAATAGACGTTCCAGAGGCAGAAACCAATCCAGAGGAGGTGCCTACAGAGGACGACAGTGGCAAGGTAACAACAGAGGCACAGACACAGCCACTGCCACTACATCAGCACAACCACAGTGACTTAATCCTAAATCCGCCTACCAGGGAACAAATAGCAGCTCCTCTAGGCGGAAAGTTAACCTTATTTTCAAAGAACTGGCACTACATAACAAAAGACAAGTGGATTTTACAAACCATGGATCAAGGTTACCGGTTTCACTTCCACACTTTACCAGTCAAAGAGGAATGCCAAATCTACCTCCAAATCAAAAACAGAGGCTCTACGCCAGATAATGGAGTTAGCAAACATGAGAGCTGTGGAAAGAGTGCCAACAGCAGAACAAGGAAAGGGGTTCTACTCCAGACTATTCCTAGTTCCAAGAAAGGAAAAAGTTGGAGACCAATTCTCGACCTGTCCACCTTAAATACATACATCATTGTCCCAAAATTCAAAATGCTGACCCTACAGCAACTTCTTCCCATGCTGGGCAAGGAGTCTTGGCTGGTAACTCTAGATCTCAAGGAGGCATACCTGCACGTCCCCATTCGACCAATCTGCAGAAGATACCTCAGATTTCTTGCAGGATCAGAGCACTATCAATTCTCAGCATTGCCCTTTGGCTTATCTACTGCGCCCAGAGTATTCACAAAATGCCTGGCATCACTAATCGCCCATTGCAGACTACAGGGAATTCAAATTTACCCATACCTGGACGACTGCCTGCTACAAGGGACAACAAAAGCAAGCTGACAACAGATTTACAAAGGGTCATTTACTTGCTACAAGGACTGGGATACACAGTCAATTTACAAAAGTCAAGGCTGATACCATCCCAAACAAGGACATTCTTGGGCGCGCAATTTGACACAGTACAACAAATGGCATTCCTGACTACACAAAAACAAAGAGAACTTCCTCTTTACTTCTTGGCACTAACAAAACTGAACAAGTTAACAGCAAGAAAAGTTCTGCAGGCCTTGGGCTTCATGGCATCATGCATAATCTTGGTCCCATTTGTCAGACTACATATGAGGAAACTACAGTGGTACCTAAAGAATTTATGGTCCCAACACAGACACAGTCTAGAAACAGAAATCCCACTAATTCCATGCTTAAAACAGGAGTTCCTATGGTGGGCTCAGGCATGCCAGTCAAACCCAGGCCTACCCTTTCGCAGATGTCAACCAAGCCAGACCATCACAACAGACGCTTCAGACCTAGGATGGGGGGCCCACATGCTGGACAAATGCGTGCAAGGATTGTGGACACAGGATCAACTTCACCTGCACATCAATCTAAAGGAAATGCTGGCAGTAAAACTGGCAATCCAAAAGTTCAAACCATTTCTCAGAGGGCCAGTTGATGATAAGGACAGACAACACCACAGTCATGTGGTACATCAACAAACAGGGAGGCACTCATTCATACCCCTATGCAGAATGACCTTGGAGCTGTGGACCCTGGCACTCAGCTACAACATTCAGTTACAGGCAATATTTGTACCGGGAAAGACAATACTCTAGCAGACATATTAAGCAGAACCACTCGGATGCCCACGAATGGAAGCTGCACCGGACATCTTCAAGACCATCTCAAAGAAATGGGGAATGCCACAGATAGACCTATTCGCATCACCTCTCAATCACCAGCTCAAAAATTCTGCACAAGGACATTCCACCCACTAGCATGGAAAGTGGACTCACTCTCCTTCGACTGGAAAGGCCTAACAGCATATGCATTCCCACCTCTTCCTTTGATACACAAGGTACTACTAAAAATCAAGGAAGAACGTCCAAGGATAATCCTGATAGCTCCAAACTGGCCAAGACAACACTGGTACCCACTACTGAAGAGCATGTCTCGGAACAATATGTGGCCAATACCCTGATGCCTTTGATGTTAACTCAGAACAACTACAGCATCATACATCCAAACCTAAAAACGCTGCAACTGACTGCATGGAACATCACATAGCAGCAGCTAATCCAGAACTTTCCCAAAGAGTTAAAGACATTATTCTGAAGCATGCAGACCTTCAACAAGAAGGAACTATGCTGGAAAATGGAAAAGGTTTGTCATTTGGAGTACGGAAAGAGGAAAAGATGTGTCAAACATAGATATGCCTAACATTCTGGAGTATCTGGCGAACTTCTTCATTCAGGCCTGTCCTACTCCTCCATCAAGATACATGCATCAGCTATTTCAGCAGAATACAGCTTTGATCCACCTGTTTTTCGCACCCTTTGCTCAGGCAGTTCCTCAGAGGAATCAAGAATGTAAAACCTCCAAGGAAACCACCATTACCAGCTTGGGATTTAAACTTTGTGCTAGAAAAGTTGACACTATCACCCTTTGAACCAGCAGCAACAGCAGACCTACAACACCTGTCATGGAAAACTGCTTTCCTACTGGCAATTACTTCAGCAAGGAGGGTTTCAGAACTACAGGCCTTAATGGCAGTGCAACCCTTCCTAATCTTCCACCAAGATAGAGTGTCCATGAGGACTAATCCTACATTTATGCCCAAGGTGGTATCCAGAGTGTCTTTAAACCAGGCAATCCACCTACCTACCTTCTTTCCCAACCCACAAAACAGAGGGGAAAGAATACTGCATACCTTGGATGTACATAGACAGCTACGCTACTACTTGGACAGAACAAAAAATAGCAGAAAGACTGACCAACTTTTGTAGCCTATGCAACAGGAAGGGAAGGAAAAGCTATTTCCAAACAGACAATCTCCAAATGGATAGGAAATTGCATACGATACTGTTACTCCTTCCATGGAAAACCAATTCCACAGAACATAAGACCTCATTCTACAAGGGCAACAGCCACTACCACAGCCTTCTTACGAGGAGTGGCAACCAAAGACATTATTGAGGCGGCTACTTGGACCTCCGTGCATACATTTGCCAAGCATTATAATTTGCCTCTATATTCCAGATCCCGAGCAGGGTTTGCCACTGCTGTACTGCAAGGGATCCTAAACACACCATATTCTACTTTTATCCTCCTCCCCTAGTTGGCTATGGTATTCTACCCACTTGTTATGACTGCAGATGCATCCATGAAGGACATAGTACAGTTTTGTACCTACCATAAATGTAGATGTCCGAACTGGATAGCATCTGCAGTCAGGATTACCCTCCCTCCTTCCCCTCTGTGGTACTCCTAGGGTGTTTACCCTCCTAATAGCTAGCTGTTAGGGGGGAGTCTTTTATGGTGTATTTGTTTGTATATATGTACATATATGCTTATTGCTGTGTTTACCTCTATCTATTTGGAAACATTGGCATCTATCCAAATTTTAGCCTGCAAGAGGGCTACTGGCATCTGGGGCAAGAAACACTGAGGAAAATGGCGTCGGCTGATGCTTTTATACCCGAAGACCAACAGTGATGACGTCGGGTGGAGTGCGACATCAGCCGAAGCCGGACCCGGACTTTGGAATCCGGCCGACTGCAGGGCTGCCTGACGACAGGACAACCCACTTGTTATGACTGCAGATGCTATCCAGTTCGGACATCTACATTTATGGTAGGTACAAAACTGTACTTTCCCTTTCTTTTGGTCTCACCTTTCATATCCACCCCGGATACTAGACCCCAGACCTTCTTTCCCATTTCACAGGGATGGATCATCCATACACTACAGGCCTCAAGTTAACTGCATAGTTTCTCCAATTCCACTGATACAGTTCAGGTTTTCTTCCCCGGTCTGACAAATTGCTGCCATCTCAAAAGGCCTCTACCAGGAAAATCTATAAAAGTAAATAGAAGAGATTCTGTTTGGACTGTACAGAGAAAATTAGACCCCTTCACTGCCCCCATTCTGGCTGTTCTGGAGTTTCTGGCATCTGTTTTTTCAAGAAGGGGCTAGTTTATCTTCTATTAAAGTGTAATTGCTAGTAATATCTAATTTTTATTTAAGGCAAAGTGCATCCTCTTTAACTTCATTAAAATTGTGCGACACTTCCCTTAAAGGTACCTTTTTGCCTAGGCCTCCAGTGAAGGATCCTACACCACACTGAGATTTAACAGTTGTGCTGCAAGCTTTGACTGGTTCCTTTTGAACCATCTGCTAAATCTGACTTAAAATTTTTATCATGAAAAACTGCCTTTCTTGTGACCATTACATCTGCTAGATGAGTGTCCGAGCTCCAGGCTGTCTCTTCCAAGTCTTCTTTTTTTGATCTTCTACAAAGATAGTTACCTTATGAACCAGTCCATCCTTCCTGCCTAAAGTAGCCTCGGAAGTGAATATAAACCAGGCTATTAATTTGCCTGTTTTCTTTTCCAGTTTTGCTAATAAGGGTGAATATATGCCTCATCTCTTGGATGTATGTAAAAAGCTTCATTTTTATTTTCATAGGACAAAAGATTTCAGAAAGATAGTTTCCCATTCTCCCCTAACAAATTGATTACACCTGTTTCTAAAGTTACCTTTGCCCGGATGGCTTACAGGATGCATATCCTTTGTTTACAGTCAACGAGGTTTGTCCTTGCCAGGACCTTCCCCCCAAAAGCACACTCCACCAAAGCTGTGGCTACATCATCCGCCTTCTGGTCAAGAACATCTATCAATGACATTTGTGCCGCAGCTCCTTGGTCTAATGCTTATACTTTCATTGCTCATTACAAATTGGTTTTGACTTCCAGAGGCAGGGCTGCCTTTGGTTTTGCAGTACTCTAGAATATCCTTCTATGAGGGCCACCCAAGGTCACGTTGCTGGGGACTCACATCAGTTGAACGAAAGAAAAGGACATCAGATATTCGTTAATGCACTCGCCATAACCATGCATCTGTGTTGTATATTTTCATTCTTCCTCAACTTCCCACCTTCCTTCTCCCTTCCCTTTAACTCTTGGAATGACCTTATGGTTGTTGTGGAACCTCTGTTCCAGGTTTGAGTCAGTCTTTTCTATTAGCCTTCCTTTTCCCTTGGCAGGATGTTAGCTGCTCCTATTGGTTATCAGGTAGCAAACTCAATTTGAAGTATTGCAGGGTGACCAGGGCATTACAGATAAAGGGAGGAGCTCAAGAGTTGGATCAGAGAGTCTAGTAAATATGGCAGAGCCAGATCTAAGGTCAGATCAGAGACCGATCAGCTGAAGAATGAAAATTGGCAACAAAGTTGCATAGTTATGGTGATTACATAACTTTGTTTGGTTGCTTTTTTTTTTTGTTTATTTTTATGTCATTGTTCAGATCTGAGACTGGGAGGGCAAATTCAATCTGTGTTGCAAAGATATAGTCCAGGGAATTATGGGTAGGGGAGGAGTCAAAGCTCTGGATCCAAAGACGCTTCAGAGCTGGTGCAGAGGTCTGATCCAACAACCCATATGTTTGAACAGGACTAGAATCGGGCAACATGGCTCGAATGTTATGGTAAGTACATAACTTTCATTTTACCAATACCTCACTTAAGATTAGGGGGGTGGGGTAGGGGAATGAATCACCTGACATGTGCTTTAGGAGTTAAGCATAAATACAGCCATAGCGTTAGAAAGCGCTAGAGGTGCAAACATATGGCTAAAAATCTTGTGAGAGGAAGACAGTACACCATTCAAACTGAAATGTCAGTATACATTTAGGATAGAGTAACCTGCAAGTAAAGAGCCTGTAGAACTGTGTACAGCAAAATATTACTACAGTAATGTTACATCACAGAGAGCAAGAGTGATTAGCAAAACTAAACAGAAGGGAGCAGTCACTGAAAGTCTGTGTTTTAAAGGGATTAACTTAAGGAAGTAGGGAAATGCACTATACCTATTTAGAATGCTGAACTTTGTCAAGCTAAAAATGGAAGCCCCAGAATTCTAACTAGCTGGTGGATACTGAAAAATAAATATTTACCAGCAAGAATTTTGTTAGTGTAATTAAAGAGTTAGAAATAATACATTGTCGAGGTTCTACACCCACTTTTGCCAGTACCAGGCAGAAAAGTCAAGACTGTGGAAGATAGGCAAGTGTATGTAAGGAGAAAATTAAATCTGAAAAATGTGTCGAGGGTAACCCTTTTCAGGAGATCGAGGGGAAAAAATTTAGTAAAAGGGCTGTGTTCGTTCATCCTGATTGTGTGTATGTGGGGTGGGGGGGGGGGCACAAGAAAATGAAGGCGAAAGGTAGTGTATACTGAAAGATAAGATAACCTTGAACTAGAGTCCTTTGGATGTTCTTGCTGAGTCCAAACATAGAAACTCTAAGCAAGAGTTGTATGGTTATATGCTCGAAAAGTAAAAAAAAAGAAAAAAAAAAAAAGGGTAATGGAAAAATTAAATGTCAGACATAGCTACTGACAACAATGAGTATTGTTACAAATTGCCTTCTTAGTAGAGAGTTGGACACCTTGATGCCTTTGTTGGTAAGGGAGGAGGCAGTACCCTGTACTTACAAGATGATCTTCAGAAAACTTCAGACTTTTCTTACCTTCAAGTAAGCCACTTAAACTTTAAAAAGGTAAAGCAAGAAGATGAGACACAAGACTCTTGAGCAGGGTGTGGTTGACATTTGCTAGAGACATAGGAAAGGAAGTTGACTAAATTATACCTTATGTGTACTTACATGTACTAAATAATTGGATCTGTAAAGTTAGGATAAAGGGGAAGTAGTCCACAGTTAATGGTGCCCAAGCCTTTCAGGAATCCAGTGCTAAAATGAGCATGCAGCCATGTGCTGGGGATACTGAAGGGTAGATCTAATACAAGAATCCTGGCAAGGTTTTACTGGCCAGTAAGACGCTGTTCGGTTCCATTCTGTGCTAGAGCGTCTTCTGTGTGGAGATGTGCGTGAATGGGCGTACCTTCGTTGAAGGTTGTGCGTCAGGGCTGGTAACTTGGCACGTAAAAATCAACTACCAATCATTAGCGGACCAGAGTTCCGCTGTGCCAACCTCTAACTGGGAAAAGCCGAAAGACACAACAACAATTGATGGAAGAATTTGAACGCCTGTGCTGGATTGGATGCCCTGAGTGCAAGAAGACCGCCCCATACCCAGACTGTAAAAGTTGTTTGAATCTAGTGCCTGTCAGAGGTATAGTTTGAGCAGTTTTCCAAGGACATAATTGGGCCATTGATAAAATGTATCAGTGGGTTCCAAAATATTTAAAATTAGTTTGGACTAAGCCACTTAACAGCCCAAAGGTATCTGATTATGTAAAGCTGCTATGAAACATTTATCTAGGATGTTAGTCTTGTTATTTTGCAGGGTACAGCTATCCAAAGAAGTATTTACTGACCATGGGACTTCATTTATGTTCAGCATAAAGCACCAACTGTGCTAATGCCTTAAGGTCAAGCATTTATAAAGGTCAATGTACCACCCCCAGAAAGATGGATTAGTGGAGTGTGTTAATCCGGCACTAAAGCTGTGTAGAGAATTCATTGCAGATGTTGGGGGGAAAAGGAACCAAGTTAGTACCACACTCTGTCATTATGTTAGTGCCATGATCCTTAACTCGTTGCTTCCTATAAGAGTGTAGTCATCAGTAAAGCAAGGTTCCTGTGTATCCTTTGAATTAACATGTCTTTATAGGAAACTTCCTCGGTCATCAGTGTTCTCACTCTAATTTCTGAAGCCCTGGTACAGATGTATACTTAAAACTAAGGCAACATGATTGCAGCTACAGGCTGTCATGATTTACTAAGCATGCATAGTGAAATAAATGGAGGTATTGCAAATGGTTATGGAAAATGAGATTTCCATGTTTCCATTAAAGCAAAAATGGAGTGTGATACTATTGTGTTGAGGGTGGTGCATGCAAGCAGTTGGTGTTCGAACAGCTTCACATTTAATTTCATTTTTGAGATATAATTTTTTGATACAACAGTTATTGCTATTAGATATATTTTTATAACTGTATTAATGTTATAAAAGCCTACAGATTAACAATTGATGCCATCTTATACAAGCCTTGATACACAATGTTACAACTGATGCCTATTTTTGTAGACTAATATAGTTTTGAAATCATGAAAGTATTACATCCATAATTTTCATAGATTTTTTAATATCACAACACCAGTATGCTACTCCCTGTTGTCTTCAGTGGGAAATACTTGACCAGGTGAGCATTCTGTTAGTAGTATCTTGGGTCTGTTTTGCACACTTGGAAATATAGCCCTTTGTTTAACCATAAAGCTGGTCTTTTTTGGCAAATGTATTTTTTCATAAATCTTTATTATAAATTCAGCAGCTACAAATATAGCTTTACTAACTGGTTGTCTTCCAAATATTCACATTTTATACATTTTGTTTTGTGTTTTTGTAACTTGAATGGTTATTGGGTATTTGAGGTCTTAGTGCATCTTAAGTGGAAGATTTTGGAGAAAAGCTCTCAGGAGGCAAGTGATTTCCTGACTTAGATGGTAACAGGAAGAAAGAGTAGCTTCATGCTGCTCAGGATTGAATGAGTTAACTGTTTTTCTTTTGAGTTCTATGGTACCCACCCAAGGAAATAGTTCCATAACCCAACTGAAACGCACAAAGTTCTGATTTTTAGGATGCTAATCAGTATTTTAATCTTGACATTTAGCCAGTGTCTAGGGTTGATGGCCTAATAGGAAAGTTGGATGAGGCAAGTTTCTTAACTACACTAGGCCTGATTAAAAGGGTACTGGAAAATCTTTCTGATAAATGAGGCCAAGGAGAATACAGCTTTCTGCATGCTAGAAGGCTTACTACGATATAATGCCCTCTCCTTTTGGGCTACATGGTGTTCCACTGACATTCCAAAGGTTAATCAATAGAAACATGAAACCTCTTGCTGACTGTGCTGCTGCTTACCGTGAAGTTACAAATTCCAAGGATCGAGACTCCCGTCTAGTTAGTAGACAAAACTGTATGAGAATCCCTGAAGCAAGCCACATTAGCTATGAAAGCATAATGGAGATTGTATCCAAGGCATGTGCAGGAAGGGTAGTTATTGAACTCCAAAAAGAAAAAATGGAAATGGTAAAACTGTCCAATTCCAGAAACTTGGTGCATTTTTTAGGATTAGTGGGATATCAAAAGTTTGTGTCCAGCATTCATATCATCATGCTCTGTCACAAACCTGAACAAGGGAAAATGTCTGTCAAAGTAAGGTGGGCCATAGAAGCCAATCCTGCTTTTAACCGCTAGAAAATGTATGTTCATGGGCAGTGTTCCAATTTCCTGTCTTTAATAAACCAGATACAATCTCTAATGATGCTTCAGGGACACAGGTGCAATACTGTCACAAATCTTTAGCAGAGAGGATCATCCAATTTGTTTCTTCATTCAAAAGATAAGCAGGGCTGAAGCAAGGTATTCTACAGTTGAGCAAGAATGCTTGGCTGGAAAGTTTGCACACTCTACTTAAATGATGAGAAAGCAGAGTTCACTCTTGCAGACCATACCCTTCCCCCCTTTTGTGGCTACATCAGTAGAAAGGGAAATTTAAAGCTTTATAGCAGGGCCCTGTCATTACAGCCTATTCAGTGTACAGTTCAGCACAGGCCTGGCTCAACTCACCACAGTGCAGATGGACTGTATGGAGTGCACAATCCCTCCAAGTGACCTGAAACTGATGGAGCCGATGCCCATTTTCATCTAATTCAACATCTGGGATTTTGATCCGAATTGGATCTGGTCTCAACACCTCCAAAAATGTGGATCCAGGGCTCTGACTCCTCCTCTACCCATCAATTTGCATATTTTTTTCCATCTAGCTTGTGCTTTGAACCTTTTTTCTGTCCTACCCCACTTTTCCATTTAAAAAAAATTGATATTGCTGTCTTAGGATAGGGTATTCCTGGTGTACTTGTATTTCTATACAGTTGTATTTCTATTGCTGTCTAATATTTATAGTTGTTTCTGCTTCTTTGTTGTTGCTTTTGTCTTCTAGGGTAATGTGACTGTATGACAAAAGCTTTAAGGAATGTTCATTGTGGCCACAAAATTCCACCATAGGATCCTCACTCACCCTAGGTATACTATCTACAACACCGACCATGAGACTTGCATTTCCTTTGGCCCAAAGCACTTAAGAGTTGTAGGGACAACTTATCTTTTACCAACTTATTCAGATTAATATCACTTCAGCTGCATCTCTTTCTCCATACAATGCTAGAGGGAAGTAGAAGGCAAAAGAAAAGGAAGGAGAAAAGTCGAGTATGACTTCTGAAAGGAGACCTGAAAAATTTGAAACATGGTCCCCCCGACCAGAAAGTTCTCTCAGGTCTGGCAGCGAAGATTGTGAAACATTTAAGTCCAAAGCCTAGACGGATCTGATCCCCTTCACCTCCACCCAGATTCTCACTGGGGCCTGTTAGTCTCTGATTGCACACTACGATATTGGACGAGTGCCAATCCAAGTCGTCTTTGCTAGCCTGTTTGTCTAGATCCATCTGTTTTTCAAAGAGCCTCACTGAAGCTGTTGTTGGTAGGATGATGCAGAGATTTCTTCTAACACAGATAAAGTAGAGGGTTCTCTCTGCTTAGTCTCCCCAGGTGTATCTGGAAACTGGTCCTGTGATCTGCTCACACATCTGCAGCCCATGGATCCAAGCATCTTTGGAGCACCTAAGTCTGCATCAATAGTGCTCTCCACTTCGACTTTACCCCATTCTCTTTCGACTCTGACTTTTGAATGATTAGGACGAGAGTATGAGCAGGAGCCCCAGGGGATGGTTTGACTCCAGAACTCTTGGAGCCGTCTCTTCTCAGGGCGTTTGCTGTTGAGAGCTTGGCAACGACGTCCACGTCTGAGCTGGGATGGTTCGACATTAGGGGAGATGTTCTTTGTGTTTCACTGTTGCAGTCATTACATTTGGGTAATCCTGCTGGCAGGTTGCCCTCAGTCAGCCTGAATTCCAAAGTCTTGGGTCTTGCGTCTGCTGTCGTTGCCCCTTCCCTGACGTCAGGTCGTCAGGGTTATAAAAGAAGCAGCCGACGCCATTTTCTTTAGTCTTTCTTGCCGCGCGGTGCCTGAAGCAGAAGCAGTTCGCAAGTGCCGGTCGGCCAACTCCTGAGATTTTCGAGTTCGAATTTCAGATCTGAAGTCTTCTATAAAGCTAAGTACTCCATTGGGGAAACTTTTTTTCTTGCACCAGAACCGCTGTCATAAAAAGTTAATTGCATTTCTTGTGGGAAGCAAATGCCTCATAAGGACTTTCATTCTTACTGTATTCCTTGCCTAGGCCCTGATAATAATTTTCTGGGTTGTCGGTTTTGTGCTAGATTTAGCCAAAGCACTATTAAGCGTTGGTATGATTTTGCTTTAAACTATTTTGGACGCAGATTTAATTATCCAGAAATGTCGTTGGAAAGCCATCCGACTACCAGAGTTCACAAAAAACGCAAAGAAAAAGAAAGACAGCTGAGGCCCAAAACCGATGAAGCTTCTCCTAAGCCAGTTGCCGGTTCGCTGGTTCTCAGTGAGGCGCTTTTGCAGCCCCTGACGACCACTACTTTAGAGTCGCAGGCCTCTACCGACACCCATGTGGAGTCGGCCATGCCGCTGGAAACTCAAGGTATTGTATGAGCCTCGGACGCTGATCCTTCAGATGGGTCTGGAGCTGCTGAGCAGGCACCGGCTTCTAAGGGTGTATTCAGACCCAAACATCTATACATTAAACCGACTTCAAAGGCAAAGAAGCAACCTCAAGAGCCACGTGTACAGGCCTCCATGCCCAAAAAACAGATGCTCAAAATGGCCGAAGACTTGATTACCTTGATCAGGGTTTCCCATCCCCCTCCTGATAAGAGGCATAGGCAAGAGACTGACTATGAATCTTCAGATCAGGTTTCCATTTCTTCTGAGTCCTCTTCTGATCAGGAATATTTTTCCCCCTATGAGGATTCTGATGCTGAAGAATCCATACCTTCAGCTTCTCCTCCTGAGGACTATTCTTTTGGGGAAACCTTACATACCATTAGGGAGCATTTTCACTGGGAGAGCCAAGATTTTTCAGTCTAAAAAGAGACTCAGGGATTTCCTGTTACTACCTCAGCACAAGCCACTAGCCATCCCGCCTGTGTTAGACATTGTTGATGTGTTTTCGGAGTCTAGCCTTACCCCTGACTTCTTACCTCCAGCTCCTGTTAAGCCTGACAGATATTACAGGGTTCCTGACTCACATAAATTCCTTTTTAAAAACCCTGCTGCAGACCCAGAAACTATTTCTCAGGGTCCCAAGGGAGTTAAGGCTTCCGCTGCAAAAAACCCTACCCCTTCTGACAGGGATTCTAGGGCACTGGATAGATGGTGAAAAAAGGTTTACACATCTGCTACCTTGGCTATAAGGGCCTTAAACTGTCAGATGTTATGTAGTCCAATCTCGCCTACATTCTTACTCGTGGGTTCGGAGCCGAATATCGGCTCTGACTCGGCCAACTTTTATTTACTAGCTCGAAGTCTCCCATTGACTGGGCCAAGCAGGTATCCCATGCTGCAGTGCTCCATAACCCCAGATCTTGTTTGCCGCTCGTGTAGCTAGGACATGGTCTCGCTTGGCTGTGCTGTGGCTAAGTACCTTCTTTTTTTTCAATTTCTCTTAAGAAATATGCTAGTTGTTCAACCACAAAAGCTATTTTAATAGCTATTCTTCTTGTTGCTTGTTTGCAGTGTTTTTTGTTTGTGTAGTTGGTATCCCTAACTGTTCTGGTGGGCTAGGACCGTTTTACTTAGAGGACCTAGTCCTCCTTTCTGTGTAGTGTTCCGATGTCCTTCATGGATGCATCTGCAGTCATAACAAGTGGGTTGTCCTGTCGTCAGGCAGCCCGGTTGTCCTGTCGTCAGGCAGCCCTGCAGTCGGCCGGATTCCAAAGTCCGGGTCCGGCTTCGGCTGATGTCGCACTCCACCCGACGTCATCTCTGTTGGTCTTCGGGTATAAAAGCATCAGCCGACGCCATTTTCCTCAGTCTTTCTTGCCGCGTGGCGCCCGAAGCAGAAGCTGTTCGCAAGTGCCGGTCGGTCGGATCCAGAGATTACTTCTACCGAATACTACTTCGAAGACTTCTAAAGCTAAGTACCCCGTTGGGGACTCTTTCTTGCCTCAGCCGATGTCAGAAAAAGTTAACAATTGTTTAACCTGTGGGAAACAAATACCTCATAAAGATTTCCACTCTTACTGTCTGCCTTGTTTAGGCCCAGCCCACGACGTAGCAGCCTGTTCGGCCTGTGCCTCTTTCAACCGACGAACGCTTAGGCGTCGGTCGGAGTTTGCAGAACAGTTTTTCGGTTCTGATTTTGCGTACATTATGCCGTCGGATCCTCCGACTACCCCCAAAAAACGCAAAGATAAAGACCGACACTCGCGGTCCACGGTTTCGGCCGAAACCACGGTAAAGCAAACCGCGAGTGTCTCTGTTTCGGCCGAAACCGAGAAAACTGCTCAAAGTACAGCTGAACCTATTCTTACAACTGAGGCCCCTGCTACAACTCTTGAATCGACCTCAGAAATTTTACCCACTACGGTGGTTGACTTATCAGACACCATCCCCTTGGATGTCTCTACCCCAGCACGTGGTGCTGCTAGGCCTCCAGCTGCCATGTCCATTAAGGCCTTCGCCAGGGCTAAAGCAGCCAAGACTACTAAAACAGTGCCTGTTAAACCCCCCACATCCAGGCCCTCTTCTAGTTCTCAAATGCTTTCTTTGGCAGAAGATTTAATTTCTTTAATTAGAGGATCTCAACCTCACCCAGACAGGGCCTCTCAGCCCCCAGAGAAGAGACCTAGGGCAGAGCCCCCTGAGCCAGTGTCTTCTGATGATTCTGCTGATGAATCAGACATAACTGACCAGCCTGAGGCTCCCTTCTCCAATTTTGAAGATTCTGATGCTGAAGAATCCATTCCAGCTGCTTCCCCACCAGAAGAATTCTCCTTTGGGGAAACCTTGCATGCCATGCGAGAACAGTTCCAATGGCAGCAACAGGATTTTTCAGACTCCAGAAAAAGACTTAGGACCTTTCTGCACCTCCCACAGCACAGGCCCTTAGCTATACCTCCTGTTCTCTCTGTGGTGGATGATGCTTTCAATGATGTTTGCTCCGCTCCAGATTCTTTACCCCCAGCCCCTG
The DNA here is from genome assembly GCF_019279795.1 of Protopterus annectens. Taxonomy (NCBI): domain Eukaryota; kingdom Metazoa; phylum Chordata; order Ceratodontiformes; family Protopteridae; genus Protopterus; species Protopterus annectens. The sequence continues at coordinate 1,152,601,125 of NC_056731.1, forward strand.
CCAAACCAGACAGATTTTACAGGGTGCCAGATACTCATCACCACCTTTACAAGACCCCACTTGCAGACCCAGAAACTATATCCCAGGGTCCCAAGGCAGTAGCCGACCACAGCTAAAAACCCTATTCCTTCTGAAAGGGAAGCAAGGTCACTAGACAGATGGGGTAAAAGGTCTACACTTCAGCTACTCTCTCAGCTAGAGCTTTAAACTGTCAGTTTCACATGATACAATACCAAGAGTTTATGCTTGATCAGTTAACTAAAAACTAACCACTGATGAATCTCTTGATAAGAAATATGTATTAGAGATGGTAAATAACATACAACAGGTTAGCAACCATTCCTTAAAATGTGGCTATGATGCACTGGAGGCTTCATTTAGATCAGCCATGACAGGCACAGTGATAAGAAGGCATGCATGGCTAAAGGAACAAGCTTTACCGGATCATGTTAAAGCTAAGTTGCTAGATGCTCCTATGGACAAGACAAGTTTGTTTGGTACACCTGCCCAGCAGGTTATGAAGAAAATGGAAGAAAAGGCAAAATCTGTTCAAACTGTTAAAGATTTCTTGCAGGTTCAACCCCAAGGTTTAGCAGGAACTGGCCTGCCAAAAATTGGTCCTTTCCTGACTCCACAAAATTTCAAAGGGGCAGGAATAGACGTTCCAGAGGCAGAAACCAATCCAGAGGAGGTGCCTACAGAGGACGACAGTGGCAAGGTAACAACAGAGGCACAGACACAGCCACTGCCACTACATCAGCACAACCACAGTGACTTAATCCTAAATCCGCCTACCAGGGAACAAATAGCAGCTCCTCTAGGCGGAAAGTTAACCTTATTTTCAAAGAACTGGCACTACATAACAAAAGACAAGTGGATTTTACAAACCATAGATCAAGGTTACGGTTTCACTTCCACACTTTACCAGTCAAGAGGAATGCCAAATCTACCTCCAAATCAAAAAACAGAGGCTCTACGCCAGATAATGGAGTTAGCAAGCATGAGAGCTGTGGAAAGAGTGCCAACAGCAGAACAAGGAAAGGGGTTCTACTCCAGACTATTCCTAGTTCCAAGAAAGGAAAAAAGTTGGAGACCAATTCTCGACCTGTCCACCTTAAATACATACATCATTGTCCCAAAATTCAAAATGCTGACCCTACAGCAACTTCTTCCCATGCTGGGCAAGGAGTCTTGGCTGGTAACTCTAGATCTCAAGGAGGCATAGCTGCACGTCCCCATTCGACCAATCTGCAGAAGATACCTCAGATTTCTTGCAGGATCAGAGCACTATCAATTCTCAGCATTGCCCTTTGGCTTATCTACTGCCCAGAGTATTCACAAAATGCCTGGCATCAGTAATCGCCCATTGCAGACTACAGGAATTCAAATTTACCCATACCTGGACGACTGCCTGCTACAAGGGGACAACAAAAGCAAGCTGACAACAGATTTACAAAGGGTCATTTACTTGCTACAAGGACTGGGATACACAGTCAATTTACAAAAGTCAAGGCTGATACCATCCCAAACAAGGACATTCTTGGGCGAATTGGACACAGTACAACAAATGGCATTCCTGACTACAGAAAAACAAAAGAACTTCCTCTTTACTTCTTGGCACTAACAAAACTGAACAAGTTAACAGCAAGAAAAGTTCTGCAGGCCTTGGGCTTCATGGCATCATGCATAATCTTGGTCCCATTTGCCAGACTACATATGAGGAAACTACAGTGGTACCTAAAGAATTTATGGTCCCAACACAGACACAGTCTAGAAACAGAAATCCCACTAATTCCATGCTTAAAACAGGAGTTCCTATGGTGGGCTCAGGCATGCCAGTCAAACCCAGGCCTACCCTTTCGCAGATGTCAACCAAGCCAGACCATCACAACAGACGCTTCAGACCTAGGATGGGGGGCCCACATGCTGGACAAATGCGTGCAAGGATTGTGGACACAGGATCAACTTCACCTGCACATCAATCTAAAAGAAATGCTGGCAGTAAAACTGGCAATCCAAAAGTTCAAACCTTTTCTCAAAGAGGGCCAGTTGATGATAAGGACAGACAACACCACAGTCATGTGGTACATCAACAAACAGGGAGGCACTCATTCATACCCCCTATGCAGAATGACCTTGGAGCTGTGGACCCTGGCACTCAGCTACAACATTCAGTTACAGGCAATATTTGTACCGCGGAAAGACAATACTCTAGCAGACATATTAAGCAGAAGCACTCCGGATGCCCACGAATGGAAGCTGCACCCGGACATCTTCAAGACCATCTCGAAGAAATGGGGAATGCCACAGATAGACCTATTCGCATCACCTCTCAATCACCAGCTCAAGAATTCTGCACAAGGACATTCCACCCACTAGCATGGAAAGTGGACTCACTCTCCTTCAACTGGAAAGGCCTAACAGCATATGCATTCCCACCTCTTCCTTTGATACACAAGGTACTACTAAAAATCAAGGAAGAACGTCCAAGGATAATCCTGATAGCTCCAAACTGGCCAAGACAACACTAGTACCCACTACTGAAGAGCATGTCTCGGAACAATATGTGGCCAATACCCTGATGCCTTTGATGTTAACTCAGAACAACTACAGCATCATACATCCAAACCTAAAAACGCTGCAACTGACTGCATGGAACATCACATAGCAGCAGCTAATCCAGAACTTTCCCAAAGAGTTAAAGACATTATTCTTGAAGCACGCAGACCTTCAACAAGAAGGAACTATGCTGGAAAATGGAAAAGGTTTGTCATTTGGAGTACGGAAAGAGGAAAAGATGTGTCAAACATAGATATGCCTAACATTCTGGAGTATCTGGCCGAACTTCTTCATTCAGGCCTGTCCTACTCCTCCATCAAGATACATGCATCAGCTATTTCAGCAGAATACAGCTTTGATCCACCTGTTTTTCGCACCCTTTGCTCAGGCAGTTCCTCAGAGGAATCAAGAATGTAAAACCTCCAAGGAAACCACCATTACCAGCTTGGGATTTAAACTTTGTGCTAGAAAAGTTGACACTATCACCCTTTGAACCAGCAGCAACAGCAGACCTACAACACCTGTCATGGAAAACTGCTTTCCTACTGGCAATTACTTCAGCAAGGAGGGTTTCAGAACTACAGGCCTTAATGGCAGTGCAACCCTTCCTAATCTTCCACCAAGATAGAGTGTCCATGAGGACTAATCCTACATTTATGCCCAAGGTGGTATCCAGAGTGTCTTTAAACCAGGCAATCCACCTACCTACCTTCTTTCCCAACCCACAAAACAGAGGGAAAGAATACTGCATACCTTGGATGTACATAGACAGCTACGCTACTACTTGGACAGAACAAAAAATAGCAGAAAGACTGACCAACTTTTGTAGCCTATGCAACAGGAAGGGAAGGAAAAGCTATTTCCAAACAGACAATCTCCAAATGGATAGGAAATTGCATACGATACTGTTACTCCTTCCATGGAAAACCAATTCCACAGAACATAAGACCTCATTCTACAAGGGCAACAGCCACTACCACAGCCTTCTTACGAGGAGTGGCAACCAAAGACATTATTGAGGCGGCTACTTGGACCTCCGTGCATACATTTGCCAAGCATTATAATTTGCCTCTATATTCCAGATCCCGAGCAGGGTTTGCCACTGCTGTACTGCAAGGGATCCTAAACACACCATAATCTACTTTTATCCTCCTCCCCTAGTTGGCTATGGTATTCTACCCAGTTGTTATGACTGCAGATGCATCCATGAAGGACATAGTACAGTTTTGTACCTACCATAAATGTAGATGTCCGAACTGGATAGCATCTGCAGTCAGGATTACCCTCCCTCCTTCCCCTCTGTGGTACTCCTAGGGTGTTTACCCTCCTAATAGCTAGCTGTTGGGGGGGAGTCTTTTATGGTGTATTTGTTTGTATATATGTACATATATGCCTATTGCTGTGTTTACCTCTATCTATTTGGAAACATTGGCATCTATCCAAATTTTTAGCCTGCAAGAGGGCTACTGGCATCTGGGGCAAGAAACACTGAGGAAAATGGCGTCGGCTGATGCTTTTATACCCGAAGACCAACAGAGATGACGTCGGGTGGAGTGCGACATCAGCCGAAGCCGGACCCGGACTTTGGAATCCGGCCGACTGCAGGGCTGCCTGACGACAGGACAACCGGGCTGCCTGACGACAGGACAACCCACTTGTTATGACTGCAGATGCTCTCCAGTTCGGACATCTACATTTATGGTAGGTACAAAACTGTACTTTTCCTTTTTGTGGATAGTGTGTTTCTGTGTAGTGTTCTGTTTTCTTTTTTTGTGGATAGTGTGTTGTGAGTTAAAGAACCGTTTTACTTGGAAGTTCTTTGATTGCCTTTGTGTAGTCTGATCAGTAGTTTTCCCGCCTTTGCTGTTTTTTCCGACTAGGTTGTTATCAGTGGTCTGCTTGTACAAGATGTCTCAGGATCAGAAGGAACATAAACCTTCCGGTTTTAAAAAATGTTCTAAGTGTAGTTACAAGATGTCCATTACGGATGGGCATTCCGTATGTGTTTACTGCCTAGGAGCAATTCATTTGCAAGAGTCTTGTAGCTTCTGTCATGCCTTCAGTCCGAGGGTGCTCCAGGAGAGGAAAAATAAACTAATATTGAAGGGACTGCTAAAATCTTCATTTGAGGAGTCTTTAGACTGGACTTCTAGTTCTCAGTCCAAGTCTAAAGCTTCGAAGGCGAAGAAGAGATCTCCGGCAACGTCCGTCTCCTCAGAGCCCCCGGAGAAAATCTCTAAACTTGACTCTACCTCCTCGGCTCCTCTGTCCTCGGGACTGCAGGAGGTATCTGTAGTACTGGATACGGCGTCGGCTCCTATTTTACTGGAACCCATTCGGAGCCGGTCGCCCAGTGTTAGGCATGGTTCTCCTGAGAAGAGATCCCAATCTCCCTCCCTGTCCTCCAAATCCTCCAGGCTTTCTGATTTGGATGTCGATAGGGTGGTACAGAGGCTCCTGCAGTCGCCGGTGTTGGCAAAATTATTCTCGGCTCTGACCCAGTCTGCTCCGGAGCCCACCCCGATGCTTGTGTCGATGGTTCCTCCAAGCACTTCCTTGTCTTTGGAGCCGGAGTGCTCCACTCCAAGTGATGTTCCTGCGCTGGCTCCGATACCCCTCAAGGGTTTATCGGTGCTGACGTCGGCTCTGACCCTGTTTGCTCCATCCACAGGTTTCGGCGCACTGGTTTCCTCAGTCGGGCCCGAGGGGGATACTTCGGGACACCTGTCTGTTCCGAGCCTCCCTCTCGGCGCATCAGCTCTGGGGACCTCGACCCTGGTCATGGCCTCTGAGGCCGGTCAGTACTCTGATTCGGGGGGACCCGCCTTCAAGGCCATGCGGGGCGCACTGGCCAGATCGTCAGATCTGAAGTAGGAGATTCATTTGTCTGCAACCTGTGGGTCATGGATCCGATATCGGATCCGAACCAGCATGGTTTTCCAGCTATGGATCCGAGCTCTCAGCTCCTCCCCTCACCCATAATGCTCTGCTCTCCCTACATGACCCCAGATCTAGTTTGCCACGCTGGTGACCAGATTGGTTTTCTTGAGCTCTACAGCTAAGTGGTTTTATTAAGATTCTCTAGTGCTAAAATTTAAATTTTTTGACAGTTTTGTGTGAAAGGTTAGGTTACCCTTTTTGTAGTTAAAGCTGTTTAGTTTTATTAATCTTTATATATTTAGTTTCCCTCCCCTCGCTGGTAGCGTAGTGTGTGTTTGGGCCTGTGTTGTGTGACTAGTTTATTTTTACTTTTTTACTTTAGTTTAAGTAAAGCTAGGCTTAGGATGTCTGAACAACCTAAGGCTATTTTTCAGTGCTCCGAGTGTGGCCATAAGCTTTCCCCTGCTGATGGCCACACTCGGTGCGTTCGATGCCTTGGGGTTGAACACCTCACTTCTGGATGTTCCATTTGTGCAGGGTTCAACCCCAGGGCTTTGAAGGAGCGGAGGTCTAAGCTGGTCCTGGCGGGACTTTTGCCCCCGGACTCAGCTCCGACTTCCGCTCCTTCGGGGGGTACCGTGTCCCTCCTCTCTGGCTCCCCCTCCTCCTCCTGGGACTCAACCTCCCTGTAGTGGTTCGGAGGAGAGGGAAGCTAGAAAGAAGGACCGGAAGGAGAAGCACCATAAGCGGCGGGCCGAGACCTCTGTTTCGGCCCCGCCTGCCAAGCGGGCTTCTCCTCCGGCCTCCTTGTCTGCTGGTTCTCCCCCTCCTCGGCTCCGGTCACCCGTGTGCTTTTCACCGGGACCTGAGGAGGAGGAGACCCGATCTCCGTCGAGGCTATCCAGAAGGCACTCAAGGCCTACCTCGGTAGCCTCGTCGAGATCGACTTATAGTTTATCGGACGCTGATCTGGACCGGATGATGAGAAGGTTCATCCAGGCCCAGATGCAGATGGGAGTGCTCTTGCCTCCCCTCTGGGGAGCTCGACCCCTTTCTTTAAACCTAGAGCTCCTTCTCCGACCCGCTACCGGGTTCGGAGCAGTTGGAGCCGAGCAGCCGAGCGGGGTGGGTCGGCGCCGATAGTACTCAGTACTTCGGATCCGACCCTGCCCTCGAGTGCTTCGGATCTGACCTCTCGGAGCCTGGATCCGAGCTTCGGATCCGGGGGGATCAGTGCTCCTTCGGCGCCGTCTGTGTCGGAGCGCACTGTCCCCTCGGATCCGAGCGCTTCAGCGCCGGCTCCGATCCACTCTTCGGATCCCAGGGGGAGCCGATTGTCGGATCCTTTGGTCGAGGTCGGCTCCCCCTCGGCTTTTGATGTAGTGGAGAGGGCCCTGTTGAGGGTTTCTGGACCCCCGGCACTTGCTTCGGCTCCGTCCCGCGCCCCATCTGCACTGGGCCAGGCTTCCACCATCCGGCCATTGGGACAGCCCGCTCCTTTGCCCCAAGTTGTTCCTTTGGAACAGGTCACTGTTTGCGAGGAGTCCTCTGACAGCCCCCCGGAGGATGCCCCCCGCAAACATACGTGCAAAAGGAGGCACATTGACTCCCCCGAGTCTCTCACAGAAGACACTGACTTGGAGGAAGGGGAAGGCTCCCAAGGTCACCCCCTGAGGATGTCTCATTTGGAGACATCATGGAAATGCTCCCCATAAGGGGGGTGGGTGGTCTGCCCCCAAGTCTTCCTCGGACGAGTCCGTGTTCTTGGAGGCATTTGAAGCGGGCCCATCTACCTCTTGGGTGTCCCCTCCTGCCGACCCCCTGGTGGACCTCATTACCACCAGGGCGTGGAAGGAACCGGACACCGTGGAGCCAATCCCAAAAAGGCCCGACCGTATACTCAGTCCCCCGGCTGACCGTGCCCATTGGAGTAAGGGGCCTCCGGTAGATGCCATGTTGACGACGGCTGCCACCAAGAGGGAACTTGCTCAGGAGAGTCCCTCAGTCCATCCCCCGAGCAAGGAGTCTCGGATGATGGACCGCTTGGGGAAGCGGATGTTTAGTTCAGCGACCTTCTCAGTAAGGGCACTGAACTACCTGGCACATGTGATTAGGATGCAGTGCGATCTTATCAAAGAATACGCTGCATCCCCCCCAGAGTCCATGTCGGTGGAGGACAAAGTGTTGCACTCCACCCGTATGGCCACTCTCAGGTCCGTCACTAATACCTCTATGCGGTTACTGTCCCATGCTACGGAAGGTGCCGCTAGAGCCGCAGGGGCAGGCCTAGTTACCAGACGTCAGGCCTGGCTCCGTCATTGTGATTTCACGGAGCCCTTCAAGGCGTCATTTGCGAACGCCCCCTTCGATGGTTCTGCCCTCTTTGGCAAAACTGTTCGTGATACCTTGACCCAGAGCGAAAAGGACGGGAAGATGCTGTCTGCCATCGGAATCCGCTTCTCTGTGCCCCAGAGGCCCTATTCTAGGAACCAAAAGGGCCAGAAGAAGATGTGGTTCCAGAAGTCGCTGCAATCCCAGCCCGCTCCGGACAACCAGTCCTTCCGTGGCAGAGGAGGACAGGGAGGACGCTGCCCCAGGGGCAGAGGGGCTCCCAGGAACTTCGGGTCCAGAGAACCCTTCTCTGAATGGCCCGCACAGCAGCCCTGAAGGGTTGCCCGGCTGCTCCACTCTGGAGGCAGTCTGGGGACGTTTTTCGGAGCACCTAGCGGCATGGGAGTCCATAACATCAGACCGCTGGGTCCTCCAAATCATATCCAGAGGATACCGTATCCCATTTCGTCACATGCCAAAATTGAAGTCCCTCCCCGACGTTCCACCCGGTCAGTGGGAGGCCGCTTTGGCAGAAATTGGCCATCTGCTAAAGAAAAGAGCCATCCAGCCCGTCCCCCCAGATCAGATCGGATCAGGGTTCTACTCCAGGTTCTTTTTAGTGCCAAAAAAGACGGGGGATCTAAGACCAATTTTAGACCTTTCACTCTTGAACCTGGCAGTTCCCAAAGAGAAATTCCGAATGGTTACGTTGCAGTCTATTCTCCCCCTTCTGGGAGAAAATCACTGGATGTGCTCCATAGACCTCAAGGATGCGTACTACCATATACTAATGGACAGGCGCTCCAGGAGGTTTCTCCGCTTCCGGCTGGGAGCCAGTCACTACCAATTCCGGGCCCTTCCCTTTGGTCTCACCACAGCCCCCAGGGTGTTCACCAAAGTATTAGCAGTGGTAGCGGCCCACCTGAGGCTTCAGGGGGTGCAGGTCTCTCCTTACCTGGACGACTGGCTTCTCACCGCCCCAACAAGGCATCTACTATTACTGGCGCGAGACTCCTTTCTCCATCTTGCTCCCCATCTGGGCATCACAATAAATACAGAAAAATCCAACCTAGCACCCACGCAGTTCATAGATTTTATAGGTGCCAGGTTAGACACGAGGCGATTAAGAGCGTTCCTCACTGCGGACAGAATTCAGAATCTGCAGCTCCAGGTGCGGGCCATTCTCCACTCCAGCTCAGTTCCAGCGGAGTTGGTCCTGAGGGCCCTAGGGTCCATGGCGGCAGCGATAGCGCTTCTTCCTCTCGCCAGGTTCAATATGCGCATCCTTCAATGGACACTCCTAGTTCAGTGGTCGTATCTTGCTCTTCCTATGCATCATCCCATTGCGATCAGCAAGGCTTGCAAGCAGTCCCTCCTGTGGTGGCTACACTCTCCAGATCTCCACGGAGGCCGCCCCTTTTGTGCTTCTCCCCCTCTCGCCACGGTGACCACGGACGCCTCCCGCCTCGGGTGGGGGGGGCATTTTGCAGGCCGGACGGTCCAAGGCACGTGGAATGATTCAGAGACCTTACTGCATATCAACGTTCTAGAGATGAGAGCAGTGCTCTTAGCGTTGCTAGCACTTCAGACCTTTCTTCCCTTGGGAACAATTGCGATTCAATCGGACAACATGTCTGTCGTCTGGTATATCAACAAGCAAGGAGGAACCAGGTCTTACCCTCTTTGTCGAGAAGCCATGAGAGTGTGGGAATGGGCAATCTCCACCAACCGCTTTCTCATAGCAACGCATATTCCGGGTCGGTCCAACATCCTTGCGGACAAACTCAGTCGCACCATTCTCACCCCTTAAGAGTGGTCTCTAAATACTCAGGTAGCGGAACGCATATTCGCACGGTGGGGAACTCCTTGTTGCGATCTTTTTGCGTCTCCCTCAAACACCAAGTGCAACAGTTTTTTCGCTCTAATACCTCCTCCCGGAGGTACCCCAAGAGATGCTCTGGTGCATGCTTGGCCACCCGGTCTTCTTTATGCTTATCCCCCCTTGCCTCTGATGCTCCAAGTTCTTCAGAAAGCCTCTCGGTTGGGGTGCAGAATGATTCTCATTGCCCCATTTTGGCCTCGACAGATCTGGTTCCCTTTCCTAAGGTCTCACTCAGTGAATCCTCCTTGGATTCTAGATCCCATTCCGGATGTGATCTCATCCATCCCACTTAACCCCGAATCTGGACAACCTGAAGCTGACCGCTTGGCTGCTCCAGTTCCACTCCTGATCAGGACTCCCGGTATTTCGTCCCCAGTTAAGGCCATCCTGGTGGCGGCTCATAAACCATCCACCAGGAAAGTTTACCGCAGCAAGTGGAAACGGTTCTCCTTGTGGGCGGAGCGGCAAGGTCTAAACCCCTTCACAGTTCCCCTTCCTCTGGTGCTTGACTTCTTAACCACTCTTTTTAATGATGGTGCCAGCAGTTCCACGGTCAAAGTACAACTTGCGGCAATTTCTCATTATCATATTGGTCACGACTCCAGTCCACTGATGTCTGCCAAATTGTGTAAGATTTTCCTAAAAGGTACCTTTCTTCTCAGGCCCCCTGTAAAGCAAGTGGTTCCTCCTTGGGACCTTTCTTTGGTCCTCCAAGCCTTGACCGCTCCCCCCTTCGAACCGGCGGCGACGGTAGATCTGAAATTTTTATCCTTCAAGACGGCCTTTTTAGTAGCCATTACCTCGGCCAAGAGAGTCTCAGAACTTCAAGCCTTATCAGCCAAGCCTCCTTACTTGGTCTTTCATCCGGACCGTGTATACCTTAGGACCAACCCGTCCTTTCTTCCTAAGGTAGCTTCTGAAGCAAATATTAATCAATCCATTAACCTCCCTGTTTTCTTTCCTAAATATCAAAACAAGGGTGAATACAAGCTTCATTCCTTAGATGTTCACAGGCAACTCAGATTTTATCTAAACAGGACTGCTGGTCATAGGCAATCCGACCAGTTGTTTATTTCCTTTGCTAAATTTAATTTGGGCAAGCCAATTTCTAAAGTCTCATTATCTCGCTGGATTTCACAGTGCATCTTATTGGCTTATCAAGCTTCTGGAAGGCCGCACGGAGGAGTACATGCCCATTCAACCCGGTCAGTTTCTCCTCGGCCTTTAAGGCTAGGATTCCTCTGGATGATATTTGTTCAGCAGCCACTTGGGCTTCATCTCATACCTTTATTTCCCACTACAAGTTGGATATTACATGTAGGGGTAGAGCATCCTTTGGCTCCGCGGTGCTCCAGAATATCCTTCCATGATGGCCGCCCAAGATTTAGGTAGCTGGGGACTCTGTCCCACAGGTTGCAGACAAATGAATCTCCTACTTCAGATTTAGAAGTTATGTACTCACCATAACGTTCCATCTGAGTAGGTGTATTCATTTGTCTGCAACCATCCCGCCCTCCTATCCCCCTGGCCTTTTCAGTTTCCTGCATATTATGTGTTACCCTTTTCAGGGTGTTCATGCTGTTGGCAAACTCGATCTGAGGTCATGTAGGGAGAGCAGGGCATTATGGGTGAGGGGAGGAGCTGAGAGCTCGGATCCATAGCTGGAAAACCATGCCGGTTTGGATCCGATATCAGATCCATGACCCACAGGTTGCAGACAAATGAATACACCTAAAAAAATGTTGAACCAAACCAACGAAATACCTTCGGCGACACCTATAAGCGTACAGCTGCTGTTAAATGGAATAAAACGCTGGACACCCTGCAATAATCCAATGGAACGCCAAAAGACGTACAATCCTTTAATGGACAAACGCAGAACTACACCAACAGATACACCAAACACGTAAAGCACTTCCTTTCAGCGTTTATGAGCGGAAAGGGTGCAACAGTGTTTTCAATCTTCTACACCTGTCCACAGAGGCTGCTTGCCGGTTCCTCAGAACACCTATTTCAAGCAAGCAACCACTTCCTTCTGCCCTGGGGCAGAGTCTGCAAGCTGGGCCCTGCAATGGGAATCGGGGAGCAGGACACTAGTAGAAGTAACTGTAGTACTAATAAAACTTATTTTTATAGTTTTTTTAGTTTTTAGTTTTATTAGTACTACAGTTACTTCTACTAGTGTCCTGCTCCCCGATTCGAACTAACAGGGCAGAAAGCAAAGTGCTTGATTGAAATAGGTGTTCTGAGGAACCGGCAAGCAGCCTCTGTGGACAGGTGTAGAAGATTGAAAACACTGTTGCACCCTTTCCGCTCATAAACGCTGAAAGGAAGTGCTTTACGTGTTTGGTGTATCTGTTGGTGTAGTTCTGCGTTTGTCCATTAAAGGATTGTACGTCTTTTGGCGTTCCATTGGATTATTGCAGGGTGTCCAGCGTTTTATTCCATTTAACAGCAGCTGTACGCTTATAGGTGTCGCCGAAGGTATTTCGTTGAAATGAATACACCTACTCAGATGGAACGTTATGGTGAGTACATAACTTCTAATTACATCACCCGGATCGGTCATTCTGTCCCCTTCCACCCCGGCTAGAGCCTCTGACGTCCCCCTATCAGTAGATGGCGGAGCCCAAAGGTCTGGAGATACCCCCATGAGCGGTCCCCAACTTTCTGAGGGCCCCTCAGAGTCTGTGCCTGAGGAGCCCCCTAGAAAGAAGAGGAAGCACATAGACTCCCAGGACAAGTCTCTCACTTCTGATACTAACCTTGAGGAGTCGGAGGGGTCCCCCAAGTCGTCCTCTGACGTCTCTTTCTCCAATATCCTGAAGATATTGAGACACAGAGGCGACTGGCCGTCCAAAACCCCCCTCTGAGGAGGAGTCTGTATTCCTCAAGGCCTTTGGTGCTCAACCTTCCACCTCCTGGGTATCTCCACCCTTCAACGAGCTCTTGGATTTAATTTGTCGAAGGGTGTGGGAGAATCCTGATTCGGTGGAAACTGTACCCAGAAGGCCCAATAAGTTTCTTTCTGCCACCCTGGGGAAAGAGTTTCTGTCCAAAGGGCTTTCTGTAGATACCATGGTGGTGGCGGCCACACAGCAGGAAGTAGCCAAGTCTTCTTCCTCCATCCATCCTCCTAACAAGGAGTCTAGGAGCATGGACTGGTACGGGAAGCATACCCTCTCGTCAGGACCTTCACCCTACGGTCACTGAACTACCTCTGTCATTTTACTCTGCTCCAGAGAGATCTCCTCAAGGAGTTAGGAGATACTGTAGCTGGTAATGTACCTGAGGCGTTGGCGCACACAGTTAACGCCCAGGTGTCTACCCTCAGTTCTGTTGTCAACTCGTCCATGAGGCTCATATCGTATGCAGCTGAGGGGCAAGTAGGGCAGCCAGTTCGGGAGTGGCCCTCAGGATGCAAGCCTGGATGCGCCTGTGTCATTTCGCGGAGGCCTTCAAGTCTTCCTTCACTGACTCTCCCTTTGATGGGTCCTCGCTCTTTGAGACCAAAGTGAAAGACACCCTCACCAGATGCGAGCAAGAGGGAAAGACCCTGTCTGCCGTAGGGGTCCGTTTTTCCCTCCCCTTGAGGCCTTGCCCCAAGGCTCAGAGGGGAGGGAAGATGTGGTTCAAGAAATCGCAGAAGTTTTTCCCGGCCGCACAAGGTGAGTCCCCCTCCAGAGGCAGAGGAGGGGGAGGTTATTCTGGAAGATGCCACCCTAGAGGCAGAGAGGCCCCCGCAACTCCGGAGACCGTGATTCCTTTCGCGGTTCTTCCTACCATCGTTCCTGATGTGTTGCCCGACTGTGCTATTCCGGAGCCAGTCGGGGGCCGCATATCGTTGTACCTGGAAGCCTGGGAAAGCATCACCCAGGATCGATGGGTATTGCGAATAGTTTCCAGAGGTTACGCCATCCCTTTTTCGTCAGACCCCCCTCCAGTCAGGAAAATCCCGGACATTCCACCCAGTCAAAGGGATCATGCAGCATTAGAGGTTTCAAAGCTGCTAAAGAAGGGAGTCATCCAACCTGTCCCCTCAGACCAAATCGGATTAGGGACTTGAGACTCTTTTTGGTGCCGAAAAGAACAGGGGACCTGAGACCCATTCTAGATCTCAGCAGATTAAACCACTACATTCTGAAGTCCAAGTTCCAAATGGTCACCCTTCAGTCTATTTTTCCATTGCTGGAAAAAGAAGTATGGATGTGCTCCATCGACCTCAAGGATGCTTACTATCATATCAAAATGGACAGGGCGTCCAGGAGTCACCTACGCATCCGGCTGGGAGCCAGTCATTTTCAGTTTCGTGCCCTGCCCTTTGGTCTCACCACAGCCCCCAGGGTGTTCATCAAGTGTTTGGCAGTGGTGACCGCTCACCTGAGATGTCAAAGATTCCAAGTGTTTCCGTACCTGGACGACTGGCTCCTCACCGCCCCCACCAGGCATCTACTCATCCGAGCCAGGGATGCTGCCATTATCCTCTGTCAACGACTAGGAATAACTTTGAACTGGGAAAAATCTGCCTTGCTACCCTCACAGCATGTCACGTTTATAGACACAGAGCTAGACACCATTCAAATGTGGGCCTTCTTGCCGCACGACAGGATCAGAGTATTACAGAATCAGGTTCACGCTTTATTACCCCTCAGGAAAGTACAGGCGAGATGGGTTCTTCAGCTTCTGGGCACCATGGCAGCTACCATTATGTTAGTGCCTCTAGCAATATTGCACATGAGGCTTCTTCAGTGGCTTCTCTTTGCCCAATGGTCTCTCCAAAAACTCCCCCTTTCCCACCAGATCCTACTCACGGACCAATGCAAACAGGATCTCAGTTGGTGGCTGTGCTCCACCAATCTGGACGAGGGGAAACTTTGTTCCTCCGTCACCTGTCGCCACGGACGCCTCCCAGATGGGGTGGGGGGCATTATCTTTGCAGGACGGTCCAAGGCACGTGGCAAGATCACAAAGTACATCTGCACATCAATGTCTTAGAGATGAGGGCGGTGTTACTGGCATTGCAGGCACTTCAGAGCTCTCTTCCTCTGGGGACGATTGCAATACACTCGGACAACATGTCCGTTGTGTGGTATCTAAACAAACAAGGAGGAACCAGATCTTACCCCCCTGTGCAGAGAGGCCATGCGAGTGTGGCAGTGGGCAGTGTCTTCCCAACGGTTTCTAGTGGCAACGCACATTCCGGGGAAGGCCAGTGTGATTGCAGACAGGCTGAGCAGAGCTATTCTGATGCCTTACGAGTGGTCCCTGAACCGTCTGGTTGCGGAACAGATTTTCAGCAGGTGGGGTCAGCCTTGCTGCGATCTTTTTGCCAGTCCCCTCAATGCCAAAAGCAGCAACTACTTCATCCTGATCCCCCCACAGGGTGAGTCACCCAGGGACGCTCTAGTCCACGATTGGCCCTCCGGTCTGCTCTATGCTTTCCTTCCGTTTCCTCTGTTACCAAGAGTGATTCAGAAAGCCATATCCATGGGAAGCAAGATGATTCTAATTGCCTCACACTGGCCTCGCCAGGTCTGGTTCTCCTTTCTCCATCCATTCGCTGTGGACAGTCCTTGGATTCTGGACCCGTTCCATTCCTCCCTGCGGACCCTCAGGTTGACAGCCTGGCTACTCCACTTCCGTCGTTAGTCAGACTTCATCATTTTTCACCTGAGGTGGTGCACATTTTATCCTCTTCTCATAAGTCTTCGACTACGAAGATTTATTCCAGCAAATGGAAGAGATTCTCTATTTGGGCTCACGCCCAAGGAATTGACCCTTACACAGCCCCAATTGCTGCTGTTTTGGATTTCTTGTCCATGCTCTTTCAGCAGGGCTCTGTGCCCGCTACCATTAAAGTCCAGCTGGCGGCTATTTCAAACTTTCATACCTCCTATGAGCCTTCCCTTATGGCCCATAAACTGTGTAATGCTTTTCTAAAGGGCATCTTATTACTCCGGCCTCCTGTGTCAGAACCGATCATGCTCTGGGATCTAAACTTTGTTTTGCAAGCCCTTACTTCCCCACCTTTCGAGCCGGCTGCCACCTGTGAGTTAAAGTTTTTGTCCTGGAAGACAGCTTTCCTAATAGCCATCACATCAGCCAGACAGGTGTCAGATATTCAAGCTCTCTCCGTCAAACCCCCATATTTAATTTTTCATAAGGACAGAGTTTCTCTTAGACCTAATCCGTCCTTTCTTCCCAAAGTAACATCTACTGTTAATCTCAAATCAGTCTATTGAGCTGCCAGTGTTTTTCCCTCAATTCTCGAACAAGGCAGAGTTTAGATTTCATCAGCTGGATGTGCACAGACAATTACGATTCTATCTACACAGGACCAAACACCTACGAAAATCTGACCAATTGTTTGTTTCCTTTTCAGAAAATACAGCGGGTTCCCTTATTTCCAAGGTTACCATTTCCAGATGGATTTCGAATTGTATTTCCTTTATTTATTCTTCAGTGGGAAAAATTCTACCGTTTTGTCAAGGCTCACTCTACTAGGGCTGTTTCTGTTTCTATGGCATACCACGCCAGACTGTCTTTGGATGATATTTGTGCTGCAGCCACGTGGGCTTGCCTGCACACCTTTATTACTCATTACAAACTGGACGTGGCTTCTAGGGGCTGGGCTTCCTTTGGTTCCACAGTCCTCAGGAGTATCTTCCTTTGTGCCTCCCAGGATAGAGGTGCTGGGGACGCTGTCCCGCGAGTAAGAATGTAGGCGAGATTGGACTACATAACATCAAGAAGTTATGTACTCACCATAACGTTTGATGTATGTAGTCCATCTCACCTCACATTCTTACGTACCCTCCCACCTGCTCCCTTCCTGGAGGATCTGGAGGCTGGGATTGGTGCTAGAGTGCCCTTCAATGGTAGTTTGTTTTTCTTATTCCCCTTGATAGTGTTCTACCTTATTGGATTGTTATGCATGAGGTGTGATTGTTGGATTTGCAGCAAACTAGATCTGGGGTTATGGAGCAGTGCAGCATGGGATACTTCCTTGGCCCAGCCAATGGGAGACCTTGAGCTAGTAAATAAAAGTTAGCCGAGTCGGAGCCGATATTCGGCTCCGAACCCGCGAGTAAGAATGTTAGACGAGATGGACTACATACATCGAACGTTATGGTGAGTACATAACTTCTTGTTTCATATGCTCAAATATCAGCAACATGTCATGGCATTGCTTAAACAGAAAATGTTGTCAAACTCTGAATGTGCAGAAAACAAGGAAATACAGGATGTTTTGCATGCAGCTGAACAAGTTGGAAAGCATACTTTGCAAATGTGGTTTTGTTTCATTAGAGGCCCCCTGCAGGGCCACAGTTGCAGGTTCTGTAATTAGAAGGCATGCTTGGTTAAAGGAACAAAATCTGCCTGATCATGTTAAAGTTAAATTATTAGATGCACCTTTACAGCATGATTCTTTGTTTGGTGTTAAGGCAGAAGAGGTGTTAAAGAAAATGGAGGACAAGGCTAAATCTATGCAAACGGTTAAAGATTTCTTACAAGTACAGCTACCTAGGTTTAGTAGACACTGGCCAACAAAGAATTGGTCCTTTCCTGTGTCAGACAGACCTCAAAGGGGCAGACCCAGATGCCCTAGAGGCAGATCCCAGGCGCAAGGTTCATACAAGTCAAAGCAATGGGGTGCTTCTACCTCCAAAAGTGGAGAAGACAAATCACAACCTTACAGGAAACGGTCCCAATGACTTCCCCCTGCCTGCACTAAGCACTTATTTCCTGGCAGCACCTTTAGGGGGAAAATTAGCACTTTTTTCTCATAATTGGCACATTATAACCCAGGACAAGTGGGTTCTAAATATGTCACAAGGCTGCAAGTTCCATTTCCATATCCTGCCAAAGGCAGACGGCTGGCCAGATCTGCCAAAAAAATCAATGGGCAGAGGCACAAAAACAAGTCTCATCCCTCATGGACATGAGGGCCATTCAACAAGTGCCAGAGCAAGAGCGGGGACAAGGATTTTACTCGACTGTTGTTGGTACCCAGAAAGGGCAAGGCCTGGAGGCCAATACTGGACCTATCGATTGTGAATACATTCCTGGATATACCAAAATTCAAAATGTTGACTTTGCAGCAGCTTCTGCCCATGCTGGGCAAGAACGCTTGGCTTGTAATTTTAGACCTAAAAGAGGCATACCTGCATGTCCCAATCAGACAAATATGCAGAAGATACCTCAGAGTCAAGGCTGGCTCAATGCATTACCAATTCTCTGCACTGCCCTTTGGCTTATCTACTGTGCCCAGGGTCTTTACAAAGTGCTTGGCACCAGTAATTGCATTCTGCAGACAAAGAGGAATACAAATATATCCTTACTTGGACGACTGTCTAATTCAAGCAGAGAACAAGGACATCCTCCTACACATCTGGCGTTTGTGAAAAAACTTCTAACATGCCTAGGGTACACAGTCAGTGAAAAGAAATCAAAACTAGTACCTTCTCAAGAGATAATATTCCTGGGTGCAAGCTTAAATACAACTGCCCAGATGGCTTATCTCACGCCAGACAAACAAAGGCAACTGACTGCCTTCTTCAAAATGTTAGCAACAAAGGCCCACTTATCTGCAAGAAAAATTCTGCAGGCTTTGGGTTTCATGGCATCCTGCATCCTACTAATTCCATATGCAAGACTGCATATGAGGAAACTTCAGTGGTACCTAAAAAGTGTTTGGACTCAACATTGCCACAGCCTGGAAACTATAATAACTCTGATTCCCTGCCTGCAACAGGAGTTTCGATGGTGGGCAAAGGCTTGTCACCAAAACAAGGGACAGCCATTCACATTACCTCCAGCCAGGCAAACACTAACAACGGATGTGTCAGATTATGCCTTGGAGGGGCCCACATGGCAGGAAGATGCATTCAGGGAACATGGACCTCAAACCAAATGCATCTACATATCAATCAAAAAGAGATGCTAGCTGTTCAAAATGCCCTGACAGCATTCAAGGATCTACTTCAACCAGGACAACTACTGATAAAGACAGACAACACCACGTTCATGTGGTATATAAACAAGCAGGGGGGCACACATTCTTACCCCCTTTGCAGACTAGCCATGACTTTGTGGAACACAGCATTGACTTACCAAGTACATCTACAGGCACAATTCCTGCCAGGAAGGAAAAATACTCTGGCAGACAAACTAAGCAGAAACCTCATGGATCCCCACGAGTGGCAGCTGGATACACAAGTCTTCAGCATGATTACAACGAAATGGGGATGCCCGGATATAGATCTATTTGCTTCCCCTCACAACTACCAACTAAAGAGATTCTGCACAAGGATTTATCACAGACAAGCATGGAAAGTGGACGCCCTAGCCTTCAGCTGGAAAAACCTATCAGTATATGCCTTTCCCCCTCTGCCTCTCCTCCCCAAGGTACTCCTAAAGGTCAGACAGGAGAAGCCAAAGATGATACTGATTGCACCAGACTGGCCGCGCCTGCACTGATACCCAATTTTAAGGAGCTTGTCTCAATGCCCAGCTTGGACCCTACCTCAAGTACCGCATCTACTGTCCCAGCAAAACGAGCAGATCCTGCATAGCCAGCTCAGGACTTTAAACCTGGCAGCATGGCGGATAATGTAGTCATACAAAACCCACTTTTCAGCAAAGCTGTGATGGATGTCATTTTGGAATCCAGAAGGCCTAGTACTAGAAAATCTTAAGCTGGAAAATGGAAGAGATTCTGTGCTTGGAACCGGGCACAAGGAACAGATACAGCTGTGCCAAATTCCTCAGATTTTACAATACTTAACTGAGATGCTGGACAAAGGCCTATCTTTCTCATCTATTAAAATTCATGCCTCCGCCATTTTGGCTCATTACAATGCAGAGCCACCAATCTTTTCTCATCCCTTATTAAAACAGTACCTCAGAAGAGCCAAAAAATATAAGGCCTCCAAGGAGATCACCAATGCCTGCATGGGACCTCAACTATGTCTTGGAAAAACTCACCCTACCTCCTTTGGAGCCAGCTGCTACTGTTGATATAATGTTTTTTATCTTGGAAAACAGCTCTGCTCCTAGCAATAACTTCTGCAAGACGAGTTTCAGAGCTATAGGCACTCATGGCTATGGAACCTCATTTTTTATCCGGACAGGGTCTCCCTGAGGACAAACCCAACATTTATGCCTAAAGTGTCGTCCAGTGTGGCTCTTAACCAAACCATTCATCTGCCAACCTTTTATCCAAATCCACAGAACAAGGGGGAAAGAATTCTGCATTCTTTGGACGTGCACAGACAGCTTAGATTCTACTTGGATAGAACCAAAGTTTTCAGAAAGACAGAGCAATTACTAGTGGCATATGCTACAGGATCACAAGGAAAGGCTATCTCAAAGCAGACTATTTCAAAGTGGGTAGGCCACTGCATTAGTTTCTGCTCCTTATACCATGGCAAGCCAGTGCCTAAGGGCATTAGGCCACATTCCACCAGAGCTGCAGACACTTCAACAGCCTTTCTCAAGGGAGTACCAACCAAGGACATTTTAGAGGCAGCTACTTGGAGTTCAGTGCACACCTTTACAAAGCACTATCATCTGCCACTCTACTCCAAATCCAGGGCAGGCTTTGCCAGTGCAGTTCTGCAGGGTCTCATGCCGCTCCTAATGCTGTTTAGCTCCAGCCTCCCAGCCATAGCTTTGGGAATCTACCCAAATGTAATGACTGCAACAGTGAAACACGAAGAACATAGTACAGTTGTGTACACTTACCATAAATGTAGATGTTCGAGTGTATTCACTGTTGCAGTCCAGGTTACCCACCTGCCATCCCCCCTTTTCTTCTGATGGAACCTATCTTTCCTTCTCTGATATACAACCTATGTGGTGTATTCGCTTGTGGATGAAGGTAAAGTTTATATTGCTGCATGTTATTTTATATATAGATATAAATTTTGACTACCCTTTTTGGGGGCACCTGACATCTGGGGCAAGAAAAACTAAAGAAAATGACATTGGCTGCTTCTTTTATACCCCTGATGACCTGACGTCAGGGAAGGGGTGACGACAGCTGACGCAGGACCCAAGACTTTGGAATTCAGG
Organism: Protopterus annectens; assembly: GCF_019279795.1. NCBI lineage: Eukaryota > Metazoa > Chordata > Ceratodontiformes > Protopteridae > Protopterus > Protopterus annectens. The sequence goes on from NC_056731.1 coordinate 1,152,621,853, forward strand.
CCGACTGAGGGCAACCTGCCAGCAGGATTGCACAGATGTAATGGCTGCAACAGTGAATACACTCGAACATCTACATTTATGGTAAGTGTACACAACTATACTTTCTGTCTGCTTCTGCCCCTAGAGAGATGACCTTGGCTTAGATTGCCTCATCAGCTTTCGAGGCCTTTGAGAGTGGGTTCTTCCCAGAAGAGAAGGGTGCCTCCAACTTGCTTGGATCCATTCTGACCCTTTCCCTTTTCTGATTCAACCTCTGCTGATAAGACAGTTTCCAAAAGTCTCTGGGAACGTCTGAGTTCCCAGTCTGATTTGAACCAGTCACCTGTAATTTCCCAGCATCAGGTTCACAGGAAGCAAATTTGTAAAGGGAAACACATTTAGATTCTTCACCTGAATCTGTCACATAAGGCACACATTTGAAGGAAGGTGTAGGTTTTTTTAGATCCCCCTTTGGAGACTTGACCTTTGGTAAAATTCTAGAATTGATAAAATGGGGGTGGGGTGGGATGGGGGGTTGCTCCATCAATACACTTTCCTTGAAAGAATTCATGTCCCTGGAGGCCTTCTGAGCTGGCTGTTCTACTGCCTGGGTGGTCTCCCTCCTGATGCAGTCATTGATTTGGTGTCTTAGAGGACCTGGAGGGATTCTGGCATAGAATAGTCTATACTTAAATCTGACAGAATCCTAGCAGCATGGAAAGAACTCACTGGAGTAAAGGATCTCCAGAAGATGCTATGGTTGTAGCAGTAGCCACTAAGAACTCTCTGGAGAGAGAGAGAGAGAGTACTACTTTTCATGCCACTAATTTGGAATCTAGGAGTGTGAGCAGATTTGAAAAATGGAATTGTGCTTCAGCTACCTTTTCCCTAAGAGCGCTCAACTACCTTGGCTCATGTATGTGTTTCCAGAGAGAACTGACCAAGGAATTTACCAATTCTCTCAAGTAATTTGCCAGCAGACAAAAAAAATGTAAACTCCCAGCTATCTGTCTTAAACTCACTCACCAGTGTTTCCATGTGCCTTTTGACCAATGCAGCTGATAGAATGGCTAGAGCAGTAGGAAGCAGTGAAGCCATATGTCATCATGACTGGATGTGGTTGTGCGGTTTTGCGGAAACGTCCTTTTTGATGGTTCCAGTTTGTTTGGACCTAAGATAAAGGGGGGGATCTCACTAGGAGTGAGCAGGGCAATACGACAATGTCTGCCATCGAAATCTGCTTCTGAACTTCTCAAAAGACCTTCTCCAGGAATTAATGAGGAATCACAGGGTTTTAACCAAGATGCTTCCTCCGACAAACTATCCTGTTGCAGGGGGTTGGTTTTAATGTATGTTGTCTTGGGGCAGAGAAGGTCCACAGAACTAAGGGTTTTGTGTAGACCCTTTTCAGAGATCCTTTCAGTGCTCCTGAAAGATTGCCTGACCTCTGCACTCTGGGGAGGCAGTTGTAGGGAGGGGCTGATCCTTACACCCTCTAATCTGGCATGCCATCACTTTGGACTCGGGGGGGGGGGGGGGGTGTTGCAGTTCCTCACCAGAGGATACACAATTCTGTTTTTACCCTCCCCAGTGAAGAAAATTGATTTCCGTAGTGCCACCCCATCAGATAGAATCAGCTACAACAGAAGTCAGTCAAAAAGTTGTAAAAAAAATAGCAATTCAGCAGGTCCCACCAGACCAACTAGCATCTACTCCAGGTTCTTTTTAGTTCCAGAAAAAAAAAGATGGGACCCAAGGCCAATTTTGGACGCAAACCATTTAAATCCATATTTGAAGCAGATGAAATTCTGGATGGTCATGGTTCAGCCCATTCTACCTCTTCTCAGAAAAGATAACTGATGTGTTTGATAAATCTTCATGATGCTTATGTAAAAATAAACAAGCATTCACTGAGATTTCAAACTTTCAGGCAGGGAGGCAATTATTATCAATTCATAGTGTTGCCATTTGAACTTAACACAGCCCCTTGGGTGTTTACCAAATGCATGGCAGTAGTGACAGCCTATTTCAGACTTCCGGGTTTCAAGATGTTCCCTATATTTGGAAGTCTGGCTTCTAACCACTCCAATCAAGAATCTACTGATCCAGCAGAGGGACCTTGTACTCAAGTTACATCACCGTTTAGGTGTTGGGATACTCAAGAGCCAGCTAAATCTCACTCGGTCATTAGAATTCATAAGATGCTACCTTAACACTCTCTGGGCTTCTTTCAATTTGAAAAGTAGCAGGTCAGGTCTTGGCTTAACCCTTTCCTTCAGCAAGACTGATTATTAAACTTCTAGGTCTTACGGCTTCAGTAATCACTTTGATCCTGCTCGCTCACATTTTCATACTAGAGTTCTCCAGTGGACCGTATCAGTCCAATGGTCTCAACTTTTATCAGTCCTTGAATACTCCTGTAAAACCAACTCCAGTAAACAGAACTGATATCAGTCTATAGGTAACTTCCACAGAGTTGTTTGAGGGCTGTCCCTGGTGTCTTTCACCTCCCACAGCTGTAGTCTTCACAGACCATTCCATTTTGGGGTTGGGGAACATTACAAAGGTAAGACTGTTCAAGGTACTTGGATGCCATTAGAAGCCAATCTTCACATCGGTGTTCTGGAGAGGAGCAGTCTTACTAGTGTTGCAGGCATTTTGAGTCTTCATACCATAAAGCAATAAAGGTACCACAGACAAAGGAATCCAAAAGCTCAAGAATAGACAGACAAGCTGGTTTAATGAAAGTTAAAACACATAAACGCACTTCCAAATACAGCATTTTCGTCGTATTTAGTAGACTTCATCAGCATTTCAAGTCTGTCTGATAGAAGGTGTGATCTCCATACAGGCAGTCACATGTCTGTAGTCTGATACATCAACAAACAAGGGAGAACCACATCTTATTTGTCGGGAGGCCACAAGTGTGGTCAGTGGGCGATGTCTTCCCAATCAAGCAGTGGCAAACAAAATTTTCTGCCACTGGGGCCAACCCTGCTGTGACCTGTTTGCATCTCACCTAAACAAGTGCAGCAGTTACTTTGCCCTAATCCTTCCTTGGGGTTAGTCACAAGGTATGCTCTGATCCATAGTTGTCCCGCGGACTGCATTTTGCCTTTCCCCCATTTCCATCTATCATAAAGTTTATTCAGAAGGCCAGACCTTGCAAGGCAAAGGTAATCCTCATTACTACTTACTGGCCTTAAGTTTTAGTTACTGTTTGGCCTCACCACCTATGTCCTCCCTGGACACTGGCTAACAGACCAGATGTTCATCGTGCATACAGCTGCAGTCATAACAGATGGGTTCTCCTGCCGTCAGGCGGGTCCTCTGTCGGCTGAATTCCAAAGTCTAGGTCCGGCGTCGGTTGTTGTCGCTTCTTCCCTGACGTCAGTGCGACAGGGGTATAAAGGAACCAGCCGATGCCATTTTCTTCAGTCTTTCTTGCCGCGCGGTGCCCGAAGCAGAAGCAGTTCGCAAGTGCCGGTCTACCAGCTCCTGAAATTACGAAAATTTTGAAACCGAAGTCTTCTTGAAAGCTAAGTACCCCCTTGGGGAAACTTTTCTTGCCTCAGACCGATGTCAGACAAAGTTAATAATTGTATTTCATGTGGGAAGCAAATACCGCATAAGGATTTCCATTCCCTCTGTATACCTTGTTTAGGCCCAGACCATGACGTCTCGGTCTGTCGCTTTTGTGCTACATTCAAAAAACGCACCATTAAGCGTCGGGCGGAGTTCACCCAGCATTATTTTGGAAAAACATTTATTTATATTATGTCATCGGATACTCCGACTCCAGTTTTGTCTAAAAAACGCAAAGATAAGGACCGACACACGAGGTCCGCGGCCTCTACCGACACCACGCCAAAGCCGACTACACGTGGTCCGGTTCTCAGCGAGGCGCTTATGCAGCCCCTGACTACCGACGACACTTTATTGGCGGTGTCTCCTGTACCCGAGGTCGCAGGCTCCTCGGCCCACACCCCGACTACAGATACCGAAGCCACTCTTGGCGTTGAACCTCAAAATGTGGACAGGTCTACCTCCACTCAAGGTGTTTTCAGACCTTCCTCTTCTTTTTCCATCAAGGCTTTCACTAAGTCTAAAGCAGCCATGCATTCTAAGAGACAAGCTACACAGGGCCCATCTCCAGGCCCCATGCCTAAAAAACAGATGCTTAAAATGGCTGAGGATTTAATTTCTCTTATCAGGGGATCTCAACCCCCACCGGACAAGAGGCCCAGAGTGGAGGAAGAATCCCCCTCCTCTGATCAGGGCTCCATTATTTCAGAGCACTCTGATGATCAGCAACATTCTTACTTCCCTTTTGAAGACTCTGATGCAGAGGAGTCCATTCCTTCTGTATCCCCCCTGAGGATTACTCATTTGGGGAAACTTTGCATACCTTAAGGGAACACTTCCACTGGGAAGGTCAAGATTATTCAGATTCCAAGAAAAGGCTTAGGGAATTTCTCTTGCTACCTCAGCACAGGCCTCTGGCTATACCCCCTGTCTTGGACATCCTAGATGATGTTTACTCGGAGGCCTGCCTTAACCCGGATTCTCTGCCTCCAGCCCCAGTCAAGCCTGACAGGTACTACAGGGTTCCTGACTCACACCAATTTCTATACAAAAGCCATGCTGCTGACCCAGAAACCATCTCACAGGGCCCCAAGGGAATTAAGGCCTCCACTGCTAAAAATCCATTACCTTCCGAGAGAGATTCCAGATCCTTAGAAAGGTGGGGGAAAAGGTATATACCTCGGCTACCTTAACCATGAGGGCCTTAAACTGTCAGTTCCATATGCTGAAATACCAACAGTTTTTGTTATCACAATTGAAAAGTAAACTGTCACAACCTGAACAACCAGACTTGGAGTTGCATGATTTGATGCATAGTGCAGAACAAGTGGGTAAGCATACCTTACAATGTGGTTTTGATGCTCTAGAGGCCTCATGTAGAGCTGCTGTTACAGGATCAGTCATACGTAGACATGCCTGGCTCAAGGAACAAACCTTGCCTGATCATGTCAAAGCTAAATTACTAGATGCCCTTCTACAAAAGGATGTATTATTTGGTGCTAATGCTGAGGAGGTTTTAAGGCAAATGGAAGAAAAGGCTAAATCAATGCAAACTGTGAAAGATTTTCTACAGGTACAACCCCCACATTTCAGTAGAAATTGGCCTTCCAAAAATTGATCCTTTCCAGCCACGGACAGACCCCAAAGAGGTGTAGATACAGATGCCCGAGGGGCAGGGGACAATCCCTAGGATCGTTTAGAGGCAGACAATGGCAAGCTCCTACACAAAGAGGTGGTGAGGATAACTCGCAATCATTCAGAAAGCAAGCCCAATGACTTTCCCCTTTGCATGCCAAGCAAGACTCAAATGGCAGCCCCCGTAGGAGGAAAACTGGCATTATTTTCAAAAAATTGGCATATTGTCACAAAAGACAAATGGATCCTGGACATTATAAACAGAGGCTACAGATTCCATTTTCACACCCTTCCAAAAATGAGAGGCATGCCAAACCTGCCACACAATCAAAGGGCAGAGGCACAAAGGCAAATTACAGATCTCATAAACATGAAAGCTATTCAAGAGGTACCTACGCACGAACAAGGTCAAGGGTTTTATTCCAGACTATTCCTGGTACCAAGGAAGGGAAAAGATTGGAGACCTATTTTGGACATATCCATCCTGAACACATTTCTACTCGTACCAAAATTCAAGATGCTCACTCTACAGCAGCAGCTTCCCATGCTGGGCAAGGAGTCTTGGCTGGTAACATTGGACCTCAAGGAGGCATACCTGCATGTCCCAGTCAGACAAAATTGCAGAAGATACCTCAGATTTCTTGCAGGTTCAACCCATTATCAATTCTCTGCATTGCCCTTTGGCTTATCTTCTGCGCCCAGAGTATTCACGAAATGACTGGCATCAGTAATTGCCTACTGCAGACTTCAAGGGATACAAATATACCCCTATTTGGACGACTGCCTTATCCAAGCGGACAGCAGGCACATTCTTCTGAAACATCTGGCTTATGTAATAATGTTGTTGAACTCTCTGGGATACACAGTCAACAAAAAGAAGTCAAGACTAATACCCTCTCGGAAGATAATTTTCCTGGGAGCCAACTTGGACACAAACACCCAGATGGCCTACCTCACGCCAGAGAAGCAGCGGCAACTAACTCAATACTTCGGAACACTAGCAAATTGCACCAGGCTGACTGCAAGGAAAATCCTGCAGGTTCTGGGATTCATGGCATCTTGCATCTTACTAATCCCATGTGCAAAGCTACATATGAGGAAACTTCAACGGTACCTGAAAAACCTATGGTCTCAACACAGCCACAGTTTGGAAACAATAATACCATTAATTCCATGTCTGCAAAAGGAATTTCTGTGGTGGGCTCAAGCATGCCAAACAAACAGAGGTCTTCCATTCAGCAAGCCTCAAGCAAATCAAGTCATCACAACAGACGCCTCGGACTACGCCTGGGGGGCGCACATGACAGATCGGTGCATTCAGGGCAAATGGTCCCAAAAAGAAAAGCACCTTCACATCAATCAAAAGGAAATGCTGGCAGTAATAAATGCTATTATAGCTTTCAAAGACCTTCTGCAACCAGGTCAACTATTGATAAGAACGGACAACACCACAGTTATGTGGTACATAAACAGGGAGGAACACATTCATACCCCCTATGCAGACTGGCCATGTCACTTTGGAACATGGCCATGGACTTACAAATCGAATTACAAGCACAGTACTTGCCAGGCAAGGAAAACACGCTGGCAGACAACCTAAGCAGAAATATGACAGATCCACACGAATGGAAGTTGCATCTAAAAGTTTTTGCAGAAATAATCCACGCATGGGGAAGGCCAAACATAGATCTCTTTGCCTCCCACAAAAATCACCAAGTGACAAAATTCTGCTCAAGGATTTTCCATCCAAAGGCCTGGAGAGTGGACGCTCTCTTTCAGTTGGACATCAATGACAGTTTATGCCTTCCAACCTCTTCCTCTGCTGCCCAAAGTTCTATTGAAAACCAAAGCAGACAGACCAAAGATGATTCTCATTGCTCCAGACTGGCCAAGACAACACTGGTACCCACTCCCGAGGAGCCTGACGCATTCTCCACCATGGACCCTGCCTCTAATGCCTCTTCTCCTGACTCAGCACAGCTTCAAAACTCTTCACAGCCAGCTAAAAACACTCAATCTAGCCGCATGGAAGATTTCTTAGCATCACAACAGACCCTACTCTCCAAGGAGGTGCAGGATGTCATTTTGGAGGCCAGGAGGCAGTCGACTAGAAAAGCTTACTCCGCCAAATGGAAATGGTTTTGTGTCTGGAATGAGAAAAAGGGCCAGGATCCTGGAAAACTGAATTTACCTCAAATACTACAGTATCTAGCTGAGCTGCTAAGCAGTGGACTTTTTCTCCTCCATCAAAATCCATGCCTCAGCCATTTCTGCAGAATACAACACTGATCCACCCTTATTCTCTCACCCTCTCTTAAGACGGTTCCTGAGAGGGGCTAAGAATCTAAGAACCCCAAGGAAACAACCAATACCTGCTTGGGATCTCAATTTAATTCTGGAAAAACTGACCTTGCCTCCCTTTGAGCCAGCTGCCTCATCAGATTTGCAATATTTGTCCCGGAAAACAGCTTTCCTTCTGGCCATTACCTCAGCTCGTAGTCAGAACTACAAGCTCTCATGGCTGTGCAGCCTTTTATCATCTTCCATCAGGACAGAGTTTCGTTACGAACCAACCCGTCCTTTATGCCTAAAGTGGTATCCAGGGTAGCTTTGAATCAGGTCATACATTTACCTACCTTTTATCCTAATCCTCAAAACAAAGGGGAGAGATTACTACATTCCTTGGACATCCACAGACAACTGCGTTATTTGGACAGAACAAAGCCTTTCAGAAAATCAGAACAGCTCTTTGTGTCCTATGCTGTAGGAGCTCAAGGAAAGCTAATTTCCAAACAGACAATCTCAAAATGGATAGCCCACTGCATACGCTTTTGCTATTCTTTTCATGGCAAAACTGTACCTACAGGCATCAGATCTCACTCCACCAGGGCCACAGCTACCTCTGCAGCTTTCCTCAGAGGAGTTCCTACCAAAGATGTTTTGGAAGCAGCCACTTGGAGTTCTGTGCATACCTTCTCCAAACACTACAACCTACCATTATACTCCAAAATAGAGCAGGCTTTGCCGCTGCAGTCTTGCAGGGCATCCTGGCTCCTCCTAGTTCCACCTAGTGCCTACCACCCCTTTCTTAGCTTTGGGATTCTACCCATCTGTTATGACTGCAGCTGTATGCACGATGAACATAGTACAGTTTTGTACCTACCATAAATGTAGATGTTCGACTGCTAATACAGCTGCAGTCCAGGTTTCCCTCCCTCCTTCCCCTCTTGGGACAGGCCTATTGGCTAACACCTCCTCATACAACCTGATTGGGGTATTCATTTATGGTGTATTTGGTTGCAACTACTGTATTTTGATTATATTGCATTGTTTTATTACACAAATTTATGTATTGCCTTCCTTCTGGGGGCATCTGACATCTGGGGCAAGAAAAACTGAAGAAAATGGCGTTGGCTGGTTCCTTTATACCCCTGTCGCACTGACGCCAGGGAAGAAGCGACAACAACCAACGCCGGACCTAGACTTTGGAATTCGGCCGACCGAGGACCCGCCTGAGACGGCAGGAGAACCCATCTGTTATGACTGCAGCTGTATTAGCACTCGAACATCTACATTTATGGTAGGTACAAAACTGTACTTTCTTTTATAACCATCTAGTGTTGCTTTCCAGATCCAAAGATGTTGAAAGTAACCGCCTTGGTTCCTCTCTAGTTTTAATAATGACCCCAGAAGCCAGGTTTTCAGATGAAATGGTACACATCCTAGCAGCTTCACAGAGCTCTAGTACCAGCAAGATATACTGAAGTAAATGAAAAACGTTTTCCTTCTGGCTGAAGAAAAGGGATTATAGACCTCTTTTCTGCCCTTCTTTCTTCAATATTTTTTGTAACAATTGATCTGAAGTAGAGACTTCATTTGTCAGCAACCTGTGGGTCTGGGATCTGATATCGGATCCGAGCCGGCAACTTGTTTCATGCTAATGGATCCGAGCTCCTAGCTCCTCCCCTCACCCATAATCCCCTGCCAACCCTCCAAGACCTCAGATCTAGTTTGCCGCGCTTGTGGATAGCTGGCATTGAGCTCAAGAAAAAAATAGTCAGTTAAGTGTGTTTTTCTGTCAAATTCTCTTCCTTATTTTAAAAAAATAGTGTGTAAGTGTTAGGTACCCTGTAGTGTAAAAATATTTCTTTTACTTAGTTTTTTTCCCTCCCTTCACTGATCGTTAGTGAGTGTGTTGTGTTTTTGGGGCCTGTGTGTTTGTGTAGCGCTACCTTTTTTTCCTTTAAGTATGGCTGAGGCCCCAAAAGCCATTTCTTCTAAATGTACCGAGTGTGGCCATAAGCTCTCCCCGGCTGATGGCCACACTCTGTGAATTCGGTGCCTTGGGGTTGAACACCTCACCTCAGGCTGTACCATTTGTGCAGCGTTCATCCCCAGGGCACTGAAAGAGCGGAGGTCGAAGCTGGTCCTGGCGGGATTTTTGCCCCCGGACTCTGCTCCGGCCTCCGCTGCTCCCGTGGCACTACCACAGGCTGTGGTTGTTGCCACTCCTGCCCCCCTTCCTTCGGCCGGGACTCAAACTCCCGCTAAAGCGCCAGAGGACAAGGAGGCTAGGAGGGAGAAACGGAGGGAGAAGCACCACAAGCAGCGGTCCGAGGCCTCCGCTTCGGCCCCGCCAGCTAAGCGGGCTTCTCCCTCCACTTCTTCTTGGTCTCCTCCTCCTCGGCTCCGATCCCCTTGTTTCTCCCCCAGGGCACGAGGAGGAGGAGGCCCGATCTCCATCAAGGTCATCGAGGCGGCATTCCAGGCCTGCCTCGGTGGCCTCTTCGACATCAACGTTCAGCATGTCTGATGCAGACTTGGACCGGATGATGCGAAGATTCATCCAGGCCCAGCTGCAGATGGGAGTGCTCTTGCCTCCCCCCCTTTGGGGGGGGAGCTCGACACCTTTCTTCCATTCAATTGCTCCTTCTCTGGCCCGCTACCCGGGTTCGGAGCGTTCGGAGCCGAGCAGCGTTGGAGCCTGGGGTGGGTCGGCGCCGACAGTACTTGGTACTTCGGATCCGACCGTGCCCTCGAGCCTGTCTGATCCGACCTCTCGGAGCCGTGGCCCGAGCTTCGGATCCGAGGGATTCAGTGTGCCTTTGGCTCCGTCCAGGTCGGAGCGCTCTGGTCCTTCGGATCCGATGGTCTCTGTGCCGGTTCTGATCCCTTCATCGGATCCGAGTGGGAGCCGACTCTCGGAGCCCAGAGAGAGTGGTTCCCCCTCGGCCTTCGATGTAGTGGAGAGGGCTCTGTTGAGAGCATCCGGACCCCCGGCCCTTGTCTCGGCTCCACCCTGCACTCCCTCTCTGCTGGGCCAGGCTTCCATCACCCGGCCAAAGGGGACAGCCTTCTTCAATGTCCCAGGTAGTTCCATTGAAACAGGATGTTGCTGGCGAGGCCTCCTTGGACAGCCCTACCCGAGGAAGTGCCCCGCAAGCATAAGTGCAAGAGGAGGCACGTGGACTCTCCTGAGTCCTTAACTTGAGGACACGGACTTGGATGAAGGGGAAGGCTCCCCAAGATCACCCCCTGAGGATGTCTCCTCTGGAGACATCATGGAGATGCTGAGGATCAGAGGTGGGTGGTCTGCCTCCGAGTCCGTGTTTCTGGAGGCATTCGAAGCAGGCCCATCTACCTCTTGGGTGTCCCCTCCGGCCGACCCCTTGGTGGACCTTATTACCACCAGGGCGTGGAAGGACCCAAACACCGTGGAGCCAATACCCAAACGCCCGGACAGGATACTAAGCCCCTCCTCAGACCGGTCGTACTGGAGCAAGGGTCCCCCCCGTAGATGCCATGTTGACGGTGGCAGCCACGAAGAGGGAGCTAGCTCAGGAGAGCCCCTCAGTCCATCCACCGAGCAAGGAGCCCCGCTCGATGGACCGCTTAGGGAAGCGAGTTTTTAGTTAATCGAACTTCTCGGTAAGGTCTCTGAACTATATGGCACATGTCATCAGGATGCAGCGGGATCTTATCAAAGAATACGCTGCCTCCCCCCCTGAGTCCATGTCGGCGGTGGACAAACAATTGTACTCCACCCGAATGGCCACTCTGAGATCCATCTCAAATACCTCTATGCGGCTATTGTCCCACGCCACCGAGGGAGCCGCTAGGGCTAGCGGAGCGGGCCTAGTCATGAGTCGTCAGGCCTGGCTCCGTCATTTTGACTTTGCGGAGCCTATTAAAATGTCTTTTGCGAATGTCCCTGTTCGATGGTTCTGCCCTGTTTGGCAAAACGGTTTGCGAGAGACTTGTCCAGAGCGAGAAGGACGGGAAGACGTTGTCTGACGTCGGAGTCCGCTTCTCTGCGCCCCCGCGGTCCTTTTCAAAGAACCAAAAGGGTCAGAAGAAGATGTGGTTCCAGAAATCGCAACATTCCCAACCCATTCCGGACAACCAGTCCTTCGGTGGCAGAGGAGGACAGGGAGGACGCCGCCCCAGGGGCAGAGGGGCTCCGAGAAAGTTTGGGTCCAGAGAACCTTTCTCTGACCAGCCCACGCAGCAGCCCTGAAGGGTTGCCCGACTGCTCCATTCTGGAGGCAGTCGGGGGGGCGCTTCTCGGAGTACCTAGCGGCATGGGAGTCCATCACAACAGACCGCTGGGTGCTTCGAATTATATCCCGAGGGTACAAAATACCATTACTTCATGTCTCCAAATTCAAGACCCTCCCCGATGTACCATCCGATCAGAGGGAGGCTGCAGCCGCAGAAATTCAGCAGCTGCTAAGAAAAAGAGCCATCCAGCCCGTCCCCCAAGACCAGCTCGGATTAAGGTTCTACTCCAGGTTTTTTTTGGTGCCAAAAAAGACGGGGGACTTGAGACCGATTCTAGACCTGTCCCGCTTGAATTGGATGTGCTCTATAGACCTCAAGGATGCGTACTACCACATTCTAATGGACAGACGATCCAGGATGTTCCTCCGCTTCTGGCTTTGAGCCAGTCACTACCAGTTCAGGGTCCTTCCCTTTGGCCTCACCACAGCCCCCAGGGTGTTCACCAAGGTATTAGCAGTGATTGCGGCCCACCTGAGACTCCAGGGAATACAGGTCTTCCCATACCTGGACGACTGGCTCCTGACTGCCCCAACAAGGCATCTACTTTGCTCAGCCAGAGATTTCTTTCTCCGCCTAGCCCCACAGTTAGGCATCACCATCAATGCCGTCAAATCCTTTCTGGCCCCGACACAAGCCATAGAATTCATAGGAGCCAGAATAGACACCAGAGAGCTACGAGCCTTTCTAACGTCTGAACGACTTCGGAATTTGCAACTCCATGCGCGGGCTATCCTCCAATCAGAGACCCCACCAGCGGAATTGGTCCTGAGGGCACTGGGCTCCATGACGGCAGCGATAACGCTCCTTCCATGCACCCGTCTGAACATGCGGTACTGCAATGGACCCTTCTAGTACAGTGGTCCTTTCTGTCCTTTCCTCTTCATCACCCCATTGCTATCAGCAAGGCTTGCAGGAGGGCTCTATTATGGTGGCTCCATGCTCCGGACCTCCATTCGGGCCAACCCTTCTGCATCTCTCCCCCTCTCGCCACGGTGACCACGGACGCCTCCTGCCACGGGTGGGGGGGGGCATTATTCAGGCAGGACGGTCCAAGGCACGTGGAACGATACAGAGACCTCCCTGCATATCAACGTTCTGGAGATGAGAGCGGTGCTGTACGCGTTGCAAGCACTTCAGAATCTCCTCCCCGTAGGAACGATTGGAATTCAGTCGGACAACATGTCGGTTGTCTGGTACATCAACAAACAGGGGGTAACCAGGTCTTACCCTCTGTGCCGCGAAGCCAATGAGAGTGTGGGAATGGGCGATCTCCACCAACCGCTTTCTGATTGCAACGCACATTCCGGGGCAGGCCAGCATCCTAGCGGACAAACTCAGTCGCACCCTTCTTATCCCGTACGAGTGGTCTCTCAACCCACTAGTAGCGAAGCAGATATTCGCAATATGGGGTCAACCCTGCTGCGATTTTTTGCCTCTCCCTTAAACACCAAATGCGGCAATTTCTTTGCTCTGATTCCCCCTCCAGGGGAAACTCCAAGAGATGCTCTGGTGCATGCTTGGCCACCCGGTCTACTTTATGCCTATCCTCCTCTACCCCTGATGCTGCAACTCTTACAGAAAGCCTCGCGGTTGGGGAGCAGGATGATCCTCATTGCCCCATTCTGGCCTCGGCAAATTTGGTTCCCTTACCTGTGGTCTCACCTAGTGAATCCTCCTTGGATTCTGGATCCCAGTCCGGATCTAATCTCCCATCCGTCGGACTTACCAACCCCAAATCTGGACAGTCTGAAGCTGACAGCTTGGTTGCTCCAGTTCCACTCCTAGTTAGGACTCCCGGTATCTCTTCCAGTCAAAGCCATCCTTGTGGCAGCGCATAAGCCCTCAGTAAATGGAAACGTTTCTCCATCTGGGTGGAGCATCATAATCTAGATCCCTTTACGGCTCCTCTTCCATCCATATTAGACTTCCTAACCAAACTTTTTCAGGAAGGCGCTAGTTGCTCAACTGTCAAAGTGCAATTGGCTGCCATCTCCCATTACCATGTGGGACATGACACAGGGCCCTTGATGTCGGCCAAGTTGTGTAAAACCTTTCTCAAGGGCACTTTTTTGCTTAGACCCCCTATAAAAGAAGCCGTGCCACCTTGGGATCTTTCACTAGTTCTTCAAGCCTTGACTGCTCCACCTTTTGAACCTGCTGCTTCAGTAGATCTCAAATACCTGTCCTGGAAAACAGCATTCCTTGTAGCCATTACTTATGCGAAAAGAGTTTCTGAGCTTCAAGCTCTTTCTGTGAAGCCGCCTTATTTGATCTTTCATCAGGACATAGTGTACCTCAGGATCAGTCCCACTTTCCTTCCCAAAATAGCATCAGAAACCAATATAAATCAATCCATAAATGTACCGGTTTTCTTCCCTAAATATCAGAATAAAGGAAAGTACAAGCTGCATTCATTAGATGTTCATAGGCAGCTACGTTTTTATACTCATAGAACAGCTGGTCATAGACAATCCGACCAGCTGTTCGTTTCCT